>NC_051065.1:94940768-95678268 GCF_004664715.2 Peromyscus leucopus
TATTTCTCCTCTCTGTTAGTGCCACATATACTTCCTGCCTAGCCACAGCCAATCAGGTTTTATTCATTGACCAATCAGAGCAACTTGACATACAGACCATCCCACAGCACAGCCAAGTGCAGACCATCTCAAACACCTTCACTCAGGCCTATGGTCCTAATCATCCTCTATGCGGACCTGCTAGGTAAAGCCATGAGGAACGGCCTCCCACAGGACATACAGAACATCTCACAGCAACAAAGATTCAAGTATCAGAACTATCCTGTGGCATCATGACCTCTAGCAAGAACGTGCACAGAACTGCTGCTCTATGTGACTCATTTCTATTTCTTGTTTTCATCAATAACAGCTGAGTGATAAGAAGTGATCACACTGTGGACATATTAACTGGCAAATATAGCTAACAGGCTTTGTCAAGGGGTTGAGAGTAGCGTGTGAGCAATCTCAACAATGACCTTAACGATTGGGGCCTAAACTACAAAAGCCATACTTTTTGGCTTTCTCTTGATGTAGATATGAATCTGATAGATTTGTTTATTTTTATGTTAATTTTTCTATACATTACATTTTCTTAGCTTATTGATTCTTTGTGGATTTCACACCATCATCATACATCCTAATCCCATTCATCTCTCAATCCCTTTATATCAACCCTCTGCCCTTCAAACTTACCCTCCAAATAAAATAAAATTTAAAAGAAAAATGAAAAACCAACCAACAAACAAAACAAACAGAAACAAACAAACAAACAAACAAACAAACAAAAATCTCACTGTGGAAGCTGTCCTGTGGCTCAGTGGGTCACACAGCATACCCCTTCAGTCCATACATCTTTATTGTATGTGTTCATCGCAATGAGTCATTGATCTGGTTCTAGGCCTCTGGCTTCTGCTATACTATCAATACTGATTACTCACTGGGACTCCTCTTGTGTCATGGCATGGAGATCCTGCAGCTTTGGATCTGCAGGACTGGCCCCTTCACACATTCCAGCAGTTCATAGATAAGATGGATTTTAGGGTGGGGTAACTCAGCCCTGGTTCTAAGCTTGGGTGATAGATGGTTTGGTCAGCCTGAGCTCTCCCACCCACCATAGGTGATGAATCTCGGGGAGGGAGGAGGGTAATTCTCCCTCACCCACACTCCACTGTATGTCAGATGAGGGGTGGGACCAGACCTTTCATGCACATTTATTGGGGCAAGGGAGGTACAGAACTTCCTGTCCCAAATGAGTGCTGCAGCCAATGAGGGGCAGGGCCAGCTCTTCCACTTTTGTGACCCCAAGACAAGCTTTCCTGCCTGCAGTAGGCGGAGAGGGGTGAGGGGCAAGGGGGCATCTCTCCTCATCCATTCCACCAGGTGACAGACAAGTAGTGGAGCTAGCTCTCCCACTCTCATGCTTTCAGGTCCTGACAACACCTCAGGTTGCTCAAGTTATATATTTATAATTTTTTTTCAAGCTACTCCAAGTTGACTTCCTGATGCCTCAAGATGTAGGCCTCTCAGCTACTTCTTTAGCACCATGTCTGCCTCCATGCTGCCATGTTCCACCATGATGATAATGGACCAAACCTATGACTGTAATCAAGCCACTCCAATTAAATATTTTTCTTTATGAGTTACCATGGTCATGGTATCTCTTCACAGCAAGAGAAACCCTAACTAAGACACCATATAATATATTTCATCAAATACTTTGACTTCTCCCCACTCCTCTGAGATCCTACCAGTAAACCTAAATTCCATTCTCTCTCTCCTGAACAAAAACAAAATAAAAATAAAAATAAAAACACACAAAACCCAATAAAAGAAGAAAATACCAAAACAAAACCAAAGGCCCACACACAAAACAAATAAACATAAAATTCATTTTGTTTTGCTACATTGCTTTAAATAGCTGCTTAATGTACTACAATAAGGATTCAGCTGGGTTTCTTTATTCTCCTACCAATAGAAAGTGGTCTTCAACTTTTATTTAACACCTTAAATAATACTTTAATTTGGTTTAGCTCCATACATTCTTCTTTCTGACTCTAGGCCCTGACCATTTCTTTTAATAGTTTTTACTATCTACTTGTACTTGAAAATCTTTTCTCTGTACCTTTACATTTAAATGTAAACAACTCAGGAATGTCTCTCACAAAGTCTGAAAAACCCACTCTTTGTTAAATGAGTCAAGGAAATTAGCACCTCCATTTCCTAATCTCTTCTTGTGTCAAATTTCAGTGGGTGCTTTACTGTAAGAGGTAAGACTGTTATACAGCTGATCTGAGATCCCTCATCTCCACTTTTAAAACATTTGTCTCTAGCTTTTTTTCAGTGCAGTTGTGTTTCTTCCCCCCTTGCCTATTGCAAGACCCTGGTATGAGAACCTCCTTCTTTAGTTTTACTTTGACAACATGAATTTCTCAAGGTTGGAGCTCAGAAGTCTCTGAAAAAAAAAAAAAAAACAGCAAGAAAAACATCCCCTTTACATCATTCTAATCTCCTTCTGTGGGAAATGATATTGAATTCTGCATTAAAAACTAACTTTAGGGCTCTAGTAATAATGACTCAGTGGATAAAGCGATTTCTAGGCAAGCAAAAGGAAATGCTGGATTAACTTCAAAAAAAGTCTGCAGTCATGGCAACTGCTATAATCGCTGTTCTAGAGCAGAGAGGGAGATCCTTGCACAAAATGTGTAGCTGAATAACAGTCTGGTTCACCTATAGACCCAGCCTAAGCAAAGAAAATAGAGGGGTGATGGAGAAAGACATCAAAATAACTTCTGGTTCCACTCTGTGAAGGCATGTTCATGCTACATAATCTACATTTTAGAGTACAAATGTTCCTTGGTGTCTACAATGATTATTTAATAAAGAATGTGAACTAATGACAGCAAATGTAGCTGAACTTGCATTTCAAGGTTCAGCTACATATATTATTATTATTATTATTATTATTAGTAGTAGTAGTAGTAGTAGTAGTAGTAGTAGTAGTAGTAGTAGTAGTATTATGTGATTCATTTTCAATAACTTCTGTATCATTTTGTGCTTTTGCTTTCAAAATTCCAGTGTGGAATTTCTAGAAACTATGTAAAAGTACTTCCAGAAATCATCTCTGAGAGACAGGATGAAAAAGAAACAACTTCTTCACAGAGGCCCTCTAAAGTTTTAAGAAGGTTGGTCTTCAGAATAATTTAGATTGTAGAAATATGAACAGGGACACTTAAACCATTTGACACTATGACTTGAAGTCTAAGTGCTAAATATCATCAAAGGTCACAGACATTTGAGGATTTGTTTAATACTAAAAATATGTGTGTTGAACTAGTAAGAAAAAAATCTCTGTACCAAGTATAGTTCTATATGGCAAAATAAATAAGTGAATGGCATTCCCTATAGCTGATAGTGTCACTGGCTTGATTGGGAGTCTGCCTTGCTCACCTCCTCTCCTGTGATTTCTGTTGTGAAACGAGAAGAGGAAGGAAGGGTCCTTTGCTGCTGGCTGCTTCCCAGCCTCAGTTTAGGACATAGGGATAGCTATGTCAGTTTACTGTGGTACAAATAAAATTGTCTGGGCAAATAAGACCCTGGCTGATGAAGATGATGGATTTTTTTTGTGTGTGTGGGTATTCTCTTTGGCTCAATTTGTGTTAGCTCTTTGACAGAAATGACATGATATCAACCTCCTTTTATAAATGTTTTAGTTAGTGGTTGTTAATATCCTTTTGATTCAGACAGGAGGTATATCTTAGAACTTTTAATGCTGTTATAAAACACTAGTGGAGGAAAGGGTTTGTTTTTACTTTTTTTTTTTTCATGTTATAGTTCTACATCACACTCCAACATTGAGGGAGACAGGGCAGGAACTCAAGGCAGAAACGTGAAGGCAGAACTTAAAGCATGAGCCAGCTCTGGAGGAGTGCTACTTACCGGCTTGCTGCTTATGACTTGTTCAGTCTGCTTTCTTCTATCTCCAGGACCACCCGCCCAGTGGTGGCATGGCCTCCAGTGATCTGGGCCCCTCCACATCAATCATTAATCAAGAAAATGCCTTATAGCTTTTCCCATAGGACAATATGGTATGGGAATTTTTTAGTTGAGATTCCTTTGAGAATCATTCCCAAAATGATTCTAGCTTGTGTGTTAAGTTGACAAAATACCAGTCACATAAGGTGCTTTTTCTGCTATGATCAGGACATAAACCTGATGTGTTAAGCAGAATATTACTTGAGAATCTATAGAAGAACTGGCTAAACTCAGCATTGACAATAAATACAATTTCTCTGAGGGCAAGATTTTAGAAAATGGGTTGGGGTTAGGCGTTGGCTATACAGGCAACAAGTGTGAGAACCAGAGTTCAGATCCCCAGGCCCGACGTAAGTGATGCAAGAGCATGGCAGTCTATATTTAATTTCAAATCTGGGAAGGCAGAAAGGGATTTTTGGAAAGTTAGCTAGCTTAAATAACCAAATAAGCAAGCTCTGGGTTCATCAATAGATCATAACATCTGAATAAAGTGAAATGTATTGAGAAAGCCTCCCAACCAAATCCCTAAACCCATGACCTCCACATACCTGCACATACACACACACACACACACACACACACACACACACACACACACACACACACACACACACACACGTACACGCACACACACACATGTTAAATAGATACACAAAGGTATACCACTCAGAAACATGAATGAACAATAAAAATTTGCGAGGAATGACTGCCCCTTTAGTCAGAACTGTAATCACACATCTCCAAAGATTCTCCCTCCATGCAGCTGCCTGCCGGTCCTCACTGAGCCTGCCTACTTCCTAACATTCTCTTCCCTACATCTTGCCACTTGCCTTCCTTTTTGCACTGTTGGTTGAGATGCTAGGCTCCTTAGTCTCCATCCCCCCTGGGGTGCAGCCATTCACAGACCTACACTGTGGTGCTTACTACCTCCTTGACTTTTAACACAGAAATCGTGCCTTTTTCTCTTACTTTTTCCTTTCTTGCAGTGGCTTCCAAGAGCCCTGCCTTGCTTGTCCTGTTGTTTTTTAACTCCAGCAAACAAACTTCTTGGGTTCTCTCCTGAGTCGATATTAAAATTATTTTATGGGGGAAAAAAAAGAATCTGAAAAAGAGACCTGATTTCTCCTGTTTCAACCCCTCCATGGCATTTACTTATTTATTGAAAGAGACTTAAAAACAAGTGGAAAGTGAAAAAAGATTGGTTAAAATGGATAGTCCATTTATTTGGAGAGGTAGTCTATGGGCTTAAATACCCCTGAACCAAAGAAAGAAGGCTATGAAGAAAAGTCTACTTACGGGGAGGTGTCCAGAGTAAGTATGGTAAGGAAAGCAAGCTTGCTGTGCAGATTTGAATAATGAGTTGATTCTCCTTAGGTAATCTTCTTAAGTATGTCCCAATCACCCCAGAGTCCTAAACCCACTGTTGTGACCTGAAATCACAGATATGTAGCTTGGCTCTGTGTCCAGACCCTTTAACCAGGATTGGGCTTTGATCAGCAAGACTGCCCTCATTTGCATAACCATGATCTGCATAGAATTGATTTGCATGGCAAAGAAGCACAAAGGGGATGACTTACACAGCAGCTCAGGGCAATCTTTTAGAACTATACACTGGTTAATCTGAACCATATTGTTTAAAAGGGCATGGATTACATGCCAGGGAAATATACATAACGAACCTCACCCAAATGGAAATGCCTGTAGCTCACTGCTCTTTGTTACTGTCCAACCTGCTTTTGTCTTATTCCATAGTCAATAAACCATTCTGCTAAAAACTATGAATTCACTCACTGTCCACCATAATGGCTGAATATCTAATTCACTACTTTTTTTCTCTCAGAGCTTCTTGCATGCCTGTAGTTTCTCAAAGAACCCCCTCAAAATTATCTTTATGCTAAAGTGCCAAACTTGATTTATGGTGGCTCAAGCTTGTTAAGGAAGGAAGACAGACAGCAGTTCAAGGTCAGCCTGGGCTAGAGAGTGAGATTCTGTCTCTAAGGCTCAAAATAAAACATCAATGAGATATATTTTTATGTCCTATAACAATATTTTGAGGTGGCGTGTACTGAGCCCCTAGGTTTTGAAATACAGCAATCTTAAGTTACAACTTGGTTTTGAAATGTGAATTTACAAGTTTATTTTAAGCCAGCTGCAACTAAAGTCCACGTGTTTATGCAAGTGGCCTCTAATCCTTGCTCTACTGCAGCAGCTATTCTCCAAGAAATAAAAATCTATGGAAAAATATAAAAATAAGTAAGATTTAAAGCTCTCGAATTGTGGCCAGTTAGTGCTTTGTGCAAGCAGCCAAGCAATCTAATGTTAAAGAGCAGGGGACAAGATGGCTTGTGGTGTTTTAAAGCCAAGGTCACATTTGGAACCACTGTCCCATAGTGTGTTTATAAACTGGAGTCGTTAAACTGTTTCCCAACAAAATGCAAGAACCTTTTACACAAACAATAAATGGTTTGTTTTCAAAATACAAAGTTTATTTTTGAAGTAAAGGTTTATGTAGCATGAATTCTCTGAGCTTGGAAATGCTTTCAGCTTTGGGAAATTCTTGTTAGAGCCCAAAGTAGCAGCTATAAGCATTGAAGTACCCTCTTGGGTATGACATTACCAGTTTGTTGACTTGATGGCTTAATTTACTTAGATGGCGTTCTTCAAAGTGATTTTGTAGCTTTGGGTAGGAAACTGAAACCAGAGTTACTGAGCCACAAATAAGTGAAATTTACACTCATGAACACTGAAGATTGCTATAATCATTTTCCGGGTGAAAAAAATTTTAACCACTGACATAAAATCAGATCTTCAAAAGTAGAAGTTTTTCTTTGTAATTTCACCAAAAAAAAAAAAAAAAAAAGGAAAAAAGAAAAAGAAAACACAAAGAAAGAAGGAAGAAAGAAAAAATGAAAAGGAACAAAAAGCTGGAGAATAAAGAGGAATAAAGAGTTCAGTTCATACAAAGAACTATAGGCCAATGGTTTAATTAAGGTCATGTTGACTGTCTATTAACAATTGTAATAATTTGCTTCTTTTGAAAGCTTCCTGGAATAATGCAATCATTGCTTTCTGTTCTTAAAAAACAATACCTGATTTCTACATTCAAATATTGTTTGCCCAGTGATCTTCTGTGGCATCCATTCAATCACATTGGCTCATCTAGAGTGAGCACTGAACGCAGAAAGCAGGGAAAAGCTCAGAAGGAAATGCTCCTAGTCAGAGTAATTGCTGCTTATTTTGGAGAGGAGTTGAGAGAGAGCCCCGTTCCTTCTAGTGCTCTTTGAATTACCTGCCTTGATTGCTTGAAAAAGAGATCATGTAGGTAGACATGATGTGGCTCTCATCAGTCTTCACCTCCACCTGTCATGTGCATGCTCCAGATAAAGAGTGGCAATAGGAAGACTGTTATTGCACGTGTCCTCATGCCACTTCTCCAAATAAAGCCTCACAATTACACCCTTTCTGCAGCCAACAATGTCTGCTGCAGGCAGTATTTACTGTGGCATAGTGTGCCCCGGAATATATAAAAAAACGAGGGTGATGCAGACTAGAGGGAGGCTGATGATAGTTATTTGTAGATTGTTTCACTTCACTTCCTGTGTTAGCCAGGGCCACACCACTTTATAATTTCTGAATTTCACATACCTCCTGCATTCTGTAATGGCCCTCCATTTATAATACTCCTCCATTTTGGTTAAACACTGATAATTCCTAAAACTATAGTAATTTGCAATTTGAGAACCATTGCAACTTATTTCCCACAATTCCTGCCAACCCCATCCTTTTAATCTCCCATAAAGAATGGGCATAGGGGCTTTTCCACATCACCTGATAATTTTATATTCCACCACTCCCCATGGTCCCTCCTAATATGCTGTAATCTAGGGCCAAAACAGAAAGTCTTTGACTCCTTTTTCTCTCCCCTCTTTTATTCCTTCATAACAGTATCTAGTCTATAAGAAGATACTGAACTCTCTGGTTCCTTAAAGATCTTTTTTCCAAAGTTATTTTGTCGTTGTTTTGTTTTATCTTCTCCCCCGCCCAACCTGTCTGGCTGTCAAGCTGCTTGTTTCTTTATCTGTATATTCATTCCTTTTGCAGAACTTACAATTTAAAATCCAGAGAATTAGAAATTATCCTAAATGAAGGGAGTTTGTTTAAAACTTCTTATAAATGGAGTGACATGACTGTTTCCAGAATCCTGTTACCTGATAATGTAATTTTGATAGCAAGTTGCTTATTTTACTGTAAGGTAGCTACCTAAACATAAACATAACTGCACAACACTCATCCTGATCAAACTTTGGACCTTGTGAAAAATAAACCCTCACTCTGCTAAAACAAATTCAAGAGGCCAACAAAAGGGAAACAGCACAGAGAAAAGACAAAAATGTCTGAGTGCTAATTTGGTACAACACAGTAATTATTAAGTCCCTGATCACAAGAATTCCATGCCCCATTTTTTTCTCATAAGCTGAACCTCTAGGGAGTACCAGAGAGGCACAGTCTTCATGCTCTTCTAGCATATTTCCCTTCTCAAAATCCTTATTCAGGCTCAGGATGCAAAGCCTTATCTAATGACTATCCTGGGGATTGAGGCTGCCTCTTTCTCTGATAGTGGGCTGAGTCATGCAACTTCTCAAGATTTAGAGCTCTAAGCCCAGTAGTTGCCATCTGCCAGCAAGGGAGGAGAAGAGCCTAACACTTCCTGTTTATCTGTGACACTTTGACAAGCTTTAAGTGTGACTCACACTAAAAATGAACCAAAATGATTTATTTATTACAAATGTCACCCCTTGTGTCCATGTTAGCACAGTCATTTTCATGGAGTCAAGAGACTCATAAATGACCCTCATTAACATTTAAGGTAACATATTGTGACAAGAGATTAGGCGAGAGAGAGAGAGAGAGAGAGAGAGAGAGAGAGAGAGAGAGAGAGAGAGAGAGAGAGAGACAGAGGATCAAGACTAACATGTGAAAGAAGCCTGACAGCAGAGGAAGACTAGAAATCTCACAGACCATAGACTATGCTGTAATCAGATCGTGAGCAAATAAGTCCATAATTTTCAAACATTAGAGAAGGCAGGTGCTATACAAATGACCTATACAGGGTCACAAAGCATGAGACCTAGAGCTTTGGAGCCTTGGAACTGTCCCAGCTCTCTATCCCACTTCCATTCTCAGTAGTGATTTTCTCTTCTTCAATAAACGTCTATATTAATATCACTATCTGTATGTCACTGGTCCCATTCTTTATCACAAATACAACAACCTGAAAATGTCAGCTGGTGTCCTCTGGAGTCTCTTCTAAACTTATAGAAACACAAATGGAGGCGTGTAGATGGAACATGGTTTTGTTGAATGCCACTAACAGCAGACTTCTTTCTCCATGGGAAGCTTGAGAAATTGGCACATCTCTTTTAAAATATATTCAGTTCTTTTGAGTCTTCATTTTATGTGACTTTTATGGCAAAGGAATGGGACTTTAGTCTAATTTGTTCCTGGGTAGAGGCATGGCATACATAACTGCCCTAAAGATTGCAGGTTCACAAATAAATACTGCTTCTCCCTACCTAAAGAGTTAAATCAAATGGGCCTGTCAATCATCTAGACAGGAAACTACTGCTCAGGAAGACTTCCTGCTCCAGAAGTGTAAAGAAACATGATATACCTATTAAGAAGTGGAAGGACCAGACTTAGCTGCCCCCCCCCCATGGGAGAACTTATACTGTTGCAGGAGGGGACAAAGGGTGGGGGGCTGAAAGGTGGAGGGGAACTAGAGGAGGGATGAGAGGGGGAATCTGTGGTTGGTATGTAGAATGAATAAATAATAAATAAATAAACAAATACATAAATAAGTGGAAGGAAAAGTTTTCTGACAATGAGATACCCCCCCCCCCCCACACACACACAAGTCCCTTCCTCCATACAGTTGCTTACAGACTTGTACTTCTAAGCCTGGGCTCTTATTGAGTTATAACTCACAAAGCATATCTGTTTTCCTTTCCCACTTGCTTTTATTCTAAAAGCAGACAAAATGCTGGAGCAGCTTGGCCAACAACCCAGGACTCTGACTTCCCTTTCTCTGAAGGCTCCTCTCCTGCAGCTTCTCACTGACTTCCCTTGCTCCATAGGTCTGTTTTACCTACCTGTAACCTGAAAGCTCATCTTTCTTCTTCTCCAGCTCCTGTCTCTCTAAAACTGCCAAGCCTTAAAACACTTTCTTGGGGTCATATTCTTATTTTTAGGTTTTTTTTTTTTTTTTTTTTTTTTAAGAATTCAAAATTGTCAATGTAAGTTAATAATAAAATCATTTCAAATAAATGTTTCAAATAAATTACAAAGAAAATCACATTTCAGCACAAATAAAATACAACCATATATCTCAGAATATATGTTGTCCTTGAAACAATACATATTCTATTGAAAATAACCATCTGCATATGAAAGACAGTTGTAGAGTTTGGTCTGTTTCAAGGGCCTCTGGCAGTGCGATCAGGATCTATCCCTGGTGCATAAACTGGCTTTCTAGAACCCATTAACTGTGGTGGGATGCCTTGCTCACCCTTGATGCAATGGGGAGGGGCTTGGTCCAGCTTCAACTGAATGTATCAGGCTTTGTTGATTCCCCATAGGAGGTCTTACCCTTTTGGAGGAGGGGATGGGGAGTAGATGGAAGGCTAGTGGGGGGGGGTGAGAGGGGGATCTGAGGTTGGTATGTAAAATAAATAAAATAAATTTCTTAAATAAAAAAAAGAAAATTACCATCATCACAGAATAGGAATGAAATTGTTAGCTGCTGAGCAAGGCAGACACCTTGTTGCACACTGTTATGTCAATGAACTTGAAAGTGTCCTTTCCTTCTCCTTCTCCTTCTCCCCTCCCTTCCTCTCTTCCTTTTTTTTTTTTTTTTAGTCAAATTTTAAGGTAAAAGCTGAGCATGTTCAAGTTTCTATTGTCCTTTCGAACTTGGGAACACATAGTCCATGACCTTGACTTAACCATAGCCCCAAATGTGTCTGCCAGCTTGCCATCTTGAACTATGACTTTAAATTGAGCTTTCCCACGGGTATGTCTAGCCCCAAAATGGTGTCCTGCAGTCACATGTGAACAAGCTCCTTAAATAAACCTCCAGACGGCATTTGTTTCGGAAGGGTGTCCTTTGTTGATAGCTCTGCAGACTTTCTCACCTGCTGCAGTAATAAATCTTTCTCTTTTCTTCCTCAGCCGTCCTTACTTTGGCTCGGCATTCACCAAGGTAAGAACTCATTGCATTTGATTACACAATTAATGCAAGAACATAGGAGGAGGCGAGTCCAAAAATGTAAAGAAATCAAAGGGATTATTTAAATAGAAGCAAATTACTTGCAAATTAAGACATTGTAATAGAAAAATGCAAATTATTATTTAAAGAGATGAGTAATCATAAAATGAAACTACATTCTTTCCAAATATTCTCAGGGTAAAATGTTGATGAGGTTAAGTTTTTTTCTTTTTTAATTTTTTTTATTGTTCATGTCTCAACCTATTTAATCTTGAAATATATTTCTTTTCTTTCTTTATTTTTTGTTTAATTTTTTTTTTCATTTTACATACCAACCCCTGCTCCCCCTCCCTTCCCTTCTCCTGCTCCCTGCCACCTCCCTCCATCCCATCCCCATCCCCTCATCATAGTGGGTTTGGTTTCTCTTGAGTAGACAACACAAGCTGGCATGTCAAGTTGGGGCAGGAGCAAGCCCCTCCCCACTGCATCTTGGCTGAGTAAGGCGTTGCTCCATAGGGAAAGGACTCTAAAAAGTCAGTTAGTAAACTCAGGATAAGTCCTGGTCCCATTGCCAGGAGACCCACAAACACATCAAGCCAAGCAACTTTCACCCACGTTCAGAGGGCCTAGTGTGGTCCCATGCAGCCTCCCCAGCTGCCATTCCAGAGTCAATGAGCTCCCACTAGCTTGCATCACCTATCTCTGTGGTCTTTCCCATTGTAATTCTAACCCATCTTGTTCCTGTAATCCCTCCTCCCTCTCTTCAACTGAACTCCAGGAGCTTGGCCAAGTACATGGCTGTAAGTCTCCACATGTGCTTCCATCAGTCATTGGATGTAGGTTTATGATGACAAGTAGGGTAGGAAACCAATCTGAGTACAAGGAAGGCTAGTTCAAGCAACCTCTCCACCATTGCTCTGAGTCTTAGCTGGGGACATCCTTGTTTCACACCTTTGAAAGATTGAGACTCTTAACATCCTCTCATGAGGCTCCACTTCCATTTGCCAATTTCTTCGAGTTAACAGTTGTAGTAAGGAGAGACATTTTCTTCAGTGCCCATGCTCTTAGAAATAACCTCTCACCCATCCATGGTCCTGTTAGTAACTCTAATAAAACTCAATTATTAAAACAAAACAAAAACCCTAAAGTCAGGAAAGTCAAAGACGAACTAGTGAAGAGGAAGGGAATTAATAGGTTCAGAGATGAAAGAGAGTTATAGGGATTTCCTGTGATCACAGCACGTTACATATATGTTTTAATGAAGCAACATTCCTATCTTTCTTATTTTTATAATCTTCTAATGATTAACTCATAGTGTCAAATATATCCTTTTTCTTGATTCTTAGTTTTTAAATTTGCATTTTATATCTATAAAAGCATTAATATCTTCACTAAAATTTCTGCTTATGCAGAAAATGTTCCCAAACTCATTTTTTTTTTTTTTTTGTACTTTCCCAATATCAGTCTTCATCCCATCTTCAGGGTCTAGTTAAAACATCCTGTCCAACCATTTCATCAATATTAATACTTTCAAATGTGTAGGTTTTTTTATTAATATTATTTTGCTTTTTTGAGACGGGGTTTCTTTGTGTACCTTTATGCCTTTCCTGGAACTCACTCTGTAGCCCAGGCTGACCTCAAACTCACAGAGATCCTCCTGCCTCTGCCTCTCGAGTGCTGGGATTAAAGGCCTGTACCACCACCTCCTGGATCAAATGTGTAGGTTTTATAATACTTTTTTCCAATGAGTTTATTAATCTTATCTCCTTACCCAGACCATCTCAGACCATCAATATTTTGAGGGCAAAAACCACTATACAAATGATTTTGTTTTTTAAGTAACAAAACTAAAGGAGGAAGTGGGGCTGTGTCCACTCAACCGGAAACTGGAACTTTGTCACACAACTTCTTTAGTCAAAGGACAGCCATACAGTCTCCTTGGCTAAGTTATGAGAACTGGAACTTTGTCATCCTTCGCCAAATAACAATCTATTTAGTTAATTGGTAAGTGGCGCCACCAATTTAAGATCTATCATTGGAATGGGAGGTTTTGCTGGAATATTCTGTCGAAACTTTAAGGAAAATAATAATCATTGTTTATGCAGCAACATGAACAAACAACTCAATCTCATTAAAATTTCTGAGGCAAAGCTTTGACAGCATCGAACCAAATAACATAAGGAGGATTTTGCTGTAGCAGCTGTCACTTAGCAGTCTGTTTGAATCAACAGTGGGCCACAGCTTCACCATGGTGAGATAAAACAGAGAGACTGAGGTAGAAACAGCTCTATGTTTCAAGGAGTAGAGAGTG
Source organism: Peromyscus leucopus (assembly GCF_004664715.2). Classification (NCBI taxonomy): domain Eukaryota; kingdom Metazoa; phylum Chordata; class Mammalia; order Rodentia; family Cricetidae; genus Peromyscus; species Peromyscus leucopus. The sequence continues at coordinate 94,954,355 of NC_051065.1, forward strand.
ATGGTCAGGGTTATCTGAGCCTATAGCCATGAAGTCAAACTTGGGCCCAATGTTCCTGTACATTAAAAGAAAATGACAGAAAATACATACCAATTGAAAATTTGTCACAAATAGGGAGAGAGCATTCTCAGTCTATCTCTGCCTCTAGTCATAGTGGTAATGTAATTTACAGCAGGATGGAACAAAAGTCAGGAAATGTGCATAGACAGATTTATGTGGGTCCCAGTCTTTTGTGCTGAGATCATCTTTCTCATGGTCCTAAGACCCAGGGCTAAGGGCTGTGGGCAGTTTTTATTCCCAGCATGCTGTTTCATAGAAGGAACAGGAGTTAACACAGACAATATTTAAAATCAAATCCTAATTTTCTTGGTTCCCATATAAGAACTTGGGGGCTGTAGTTTCAACACGGAGGTGTTGGTCATCCTTGTTACTGTAGAAAATCTAGCCCATCTTGAATCTTAAATGCTCAGAAGAAACTGTGTAGCAAGCCCAACAAGGTGGCACAGGCTGTACTTCCAGCACTGGTGAAATGAGATAGAAGAAGCCTAGAGAGTTTAAGGCTAGCCCAGACTATTTAGTGAATTCAAAGTCTGCCTACATTATAGAAACACTCTGTCTAAAAAGAGAAATAATTACAAGATCCCATCGAAAAGTATATAATAAAAAGTTTAGAACTTTTAAACTGTTTAGAAATTAATCAAAAATGCAGATAATTTAAAAATAACAGTAATATAGAAGTTACTTGGGCTTTACTGTGGCCTCAGTAGCCTGGTTTCCATGAAAGCTATCAAGATAATTCAAAAGAGGCACCTTGGACTTAGTATGGAAGAAAGACAAAATTTATTACACAGCATAGGTTCAAGAGATGAGAGTAGGAAGTGGTCAAAGGGACCATTTCACAAGAAAATGTTCTAACAAGGTAGTCAGATAGACTTTGTAACACACACACACACACACACACACACACATGGAGATGGATTTCTAAATGGTCTTATTAAATAAAAACCACAGAGTCAGATATATGTGTGAAAACCTGAGAGAAATAGGGAAAGCCACAGCTAACCTCATTTCACCAACTCCACAGCTTCCAAAGATGAGCTACTTCCTATCTACCCATGCCTGTGTGCCTTGGTGTTCTGCCATCTGATTTGCTCTCTCTGTCCAGCTACCTCATCTGTACAGACTTTCAGAAAAATAGAAGTCAAGCAAAGGTAGCACACACCTTTAATCCTATCACTTGGCAGGCAGGGATTTGTCTGGATCTCTGTGAGTTCAAGGCCACACTGGGCACAGAGCCAGGTATGGTGGCACATGCCTTAAATTCCAACAATAGTTAACCATGGAGGTCTGGAGGTCTGTACAGACACAGGAAGTGACAGAACTGGGCTGGAAGAGGAACTGATGTAGCTGGATAGAGACAGCAAATCAGATAGCAGAACAGCAAGGCATATAGACACAGCTAGACAGGAAATGGCTTGCCTTTGGAATACTTCCCTATTTCCCTGATCTCTCAGTTTTCACCCCTATATCTGGCTCTTTGTTTTTGTTTTTGTTGTTTGTTTGTTTTTCGATACAGGTTTTCTCTGCAGTTTTGGAGCCTATCCTGGAACTCACTCTGTAGACCAGGCTGGCCTTGAACTCACAGAGAGCCACCTGCCTCTGCCTCCTGAGTGCTGTGATTAAAGGGGTGCACCACCACTTCCCGACTGTGTTTTTTATTTAATAAGACTGTTTAGAAATTCACACACACACACACACACACACACACACACACACACACCTTTATTAATTCTTAAAGCAGGCAAGATGAACTTCAAAAGGACAGCTGAATACTATTAAGGAAAATCTTTGTATTTCTGGTACAGATAACTCTTCTGGAGTTGGTGAGTTCTGAACTTTAAAAAAAGTCTATGCTAATCAAGCTGTCATATGTTATGAATCAGAATTGAATCAGTTTGGTATATCTTTTTAATCAGCTTAATGTGTGTATGTGTGTGTGTGTGTGTGTGTGTGTGTGTGTGTGTGTGTGTGTGTGTATGTGTGTGGGGTTCTTTTTACATAGGGGGATATGCACATAAAACTGACTAATAACAATTAAATCCTAAAATCTTAGTCCTTGATCAGGATGAAATTATCTATCCTCAATGATCTTTAAGTCTGCTAACATCTGACTAGCTATTTTATGGTGTATATATGAATGTATATGCATGTGTATATATGCACACATACCAGGCCAGAGGTCAAAATTGGGTATCTTTCTTTACACCGTCCACTTCAAGGTTTGAGTCTCTCACTAAACCTAGAAGTCACTATTTCAGCTAGATAGACTGGCTAACAAGCAACACCTACACCACAATCAGATTTTTAATTTTTAAAAATGTGAACCTTTTAAATGTAGGGATGGGGAGATGAAAATCCTTGTCATCCATTGTCTGTGGGAAAGAAGAAAACTTACTTTGATGGGGAAAGGAAATGTCCTACCAAATTTTAAATTCATCTTAGTTATTCATGAAGACAGAGAAAAGAAACGTTTGGGAGCTGTTGAGGTAGCTCAGCTGGTGTAGTGCTTGCTCATCATGTGCCAAGTCCTGAGTTTCAACCCCCAGCATTGCACAGAGCTAGGCATTGTGGAACATGGCTCCAACACCAGAATTTGGAAAGTCTAAACCAGAGGATCAGAAATTCAAGGTTGTCTTCTGCTGCTGCACACTGAGGGCTACATGAGATCTTGTCTCAAAAACACAAAACAAAAAAAAGAAAACCTGAACATTTATATAAATGAATTAGAGAACTTTGGTGGTAGATTTTACACCCCAGATTTTCAAACAGCCTCTTCCTTTTATCTGGTAGTGCCTGTGGGCATGCATGTTTAAGAATTTCCTAGTTGACTTGTGCTTAGGTTACACAGATGCCAACATCTGACATAAACTCAATATAGCAAAAGGAATCTAGGGATTAGCATTGATGTAATGTAGTTATCTAGTCTACAGATTCTACTTTCACCAATTACACTACTCAATTTTTGTTTTCTGATGTACAATCCATTCCAATCTAGATCATGTATTGCATTTAATTGTCAATTTCAGTTACTACCCTCTAGTCTGAAATTGTCTTTTGTCCTTTTGTGTGCTGAGGATCTTGGCAGGGATTTTTAAATGATGCTCATTTTTGTTTTGTGACTCGTGTTCTATGAGACTCACATGCTTTTAGTGGGAATTCCACAGAAGTGAGGCATACAATGCTGAAGTATGACATTTGTGATCATGTTTACTTGGATGGTTTGGTGAAGGGACCTGGAGGGGAGGTAGTGCTGCTGTGAAATATTATCTTCCGTGTATGACAGGGACATTCCATTCATAAACTCACAGCAAACATGGATGTCTGGACAAGATCAAGCCTTTCAAAATTCACCGTATAGGACAGGCACCAAAAAACCCTATCTAGAAAAAACAACAAACAAACAAAATTCACCATAGAGTCTAGAGGGGTAGTTCAGAGGTCAACAGCATGTACTACTCTCACAGAGGACATGTCACCTATGTAAGGTGGCTTATAACCACCTGGAACTACAGCTCCAAGGGATCCCAAACCTTCTTCTGCCCTCTGCAGGCACCTACCTTCATGTGCACATACTCATACACAGACACATATTCAAAACAAAAAACTTAAAATAGCCCAGTACAAATTGGAGAGAGACTCAAAGTCCTGCCCCTAGTTGTGGGACTTTGGAATTTGAAGGCCACTGGGTTAGGGAGAGTCAGTTTTCCATTCTGAAGTGTCCTCTCTTAGAATGCCCAGGCTCCAGCAGATATCCCTTCACTCATGCAAATGCAGACAGCACTGACTGGTCTTAGAGCACGATGAAAAGAAGACCTGAAGTTTGGAGGGGAATGTTCTGCACGGGGTTTTGAGAGAAGCTGGAGAGGGAATGGGGGCTTGACATAGTCAGAATACATTGTTGCATCGTGAAAGAATGAATAGATATTATGAAAACAATACTTTAATTCATTTTTTGAAAAGTCAGTGATTATTACACATATTTATAATAGAATTACCAGTTTTCCCTTTAAAATAATAAGTAGCATATGTGTGTGTGTGTGTGTGTGTGTGTGTGTGTGTGTGTGTGTGTGTGTTTATGTATGTATGTATCTGTGTGTGTGTTTGTTTTGAGACAGGATTTCTCTGTGTAACAGTCCTGGATGTCCTGGAACCCACTTTGTAGACCAGGTTGACCTCAGACTCACAGAGGTCTGTCTGCCCTTGCCTCCCTTATTGCTGGGATTAAAAGAATGCACCACCATGCCTGCTGAGAAACATTTTTTTTTTTTTTCCCGAGACAGGGTTTCTCTGTGTAGCTTTGCGCCTCTCCTGGAACTCACTTGGTAGCCCAGGCTGGCCTCGAACTCACAGAGATCCGCCTGGCTCTGCCTCCCAAGTGCTGGGATTAAAGGCGTGCCCCACCACCGCCCAGCCTATATTTTTTAAACTACATAAATGTCTCATTTCTTGTGATACTTTTACCCACTTTTTCTTAGCATCCATTGGTCATTCTGAGCTGAAGCGTTTATTTCTGAGGAGTGTACCTAGTGACTTTTTAAAAAAGCGCATGCCTTTAATCCCAGCACTTAGGAGGCAGAGGCAGGCAGATCTCTGTGAGTTCGAGGCCAACCTGGGCTACAGAGTGAGCTCCAGGAAGGGCACAAAGCTACACAGAGAAACCTTGTCTCGGAAAAAAAAAATCGCATCATTCAGTTTATTTTTAACATTAGGAATACTATCATTTATAAATTTAGTTCTATGCCAATTAAAAAATACCATTGGCTCTTTTTTCTTCTATGAGTAGTTGAGTCAAGCCTAAAATTTGTTTAGAAGAACAAATGAGAAAGGTCAGAAAGGAGGCTCTTCAAAACAAGAAGGCAAGAGGTAGAGAGTCTAACACGACTCTGCCTGTGTTATTAGTATTGGCAATACCACTAATATTAGTAATCACTAATGGGGCATACACAAACTGATAGAGGAGACATCTTGAAAGAGAACTAACTATATATGCAAATTTCCTATGTGATAAAGATACCCTCCTATCAGTGAAAGAAAGATAAATTTTCAGTAGACAGGTATACATAAAAATGATGAATTGGATCTTTTCTGAACACAGATTATCATTGCAAACTCTGGATTCATTGGAAATTTAAATACGCCTAAGAATAGCTAGTGAACACTTCTATCATGTGGGTGTTGGGAAAACTTTCACAAAGAAAAATTTTAAAAAATTGGATGACAAGAATTAGAGAAAGGAAGCATGGATATTGTAAATGTAAAGTTAATAATGATGATTCAAACACATCATCCCATCATCTCAGCACCTTTGAGGCTGGTGTAGCTCAGTGGTAGAGCACTAGTCCAGAATCCCACAAACCCCTAATGCTATGGGTCCAATGCCTAGTACCCAAACCCCCAATCAAAACAAATGACTATTTTGCAGTGTAGAAGCAATGAGCAACCATTTGCTCATATTAAAGTATTCAAACATTGCTTTTCTGGAAAGGGGACTTACTACCTGGAAGAAGTGATAGATCTATAGATCCAAGACAGAGAGGTATGGTGAATATGCAAGACAGAACTAGAAGACACAGTCCTTCAATTGTGTGCAAACTGAGTAATAGCTACATCTTCTTAGAATCTTTAGGGAAAAAAAATAGAGTAAAACACTCCTGAGATGTTAACTACTTAGCACAGGATTTTTTTCAAGGTTAGCTTAGAGTTCTCTGAATAAATTAACAGAAAGAAGAGTGAAGTTGAATTCCATTCAGTGGGCAGGAGCAGCAAAGGAAGCTATCGACCCTAATCAGAGAAGCCTCTTTTTGCAATGAACAGTGATAAAGAGAGACTTATAATGCTGTGAATATTGATAGATGAGGGTTCAGCCTCAAATAAGTTATTTAAACTACTGCTTCTAAGACTCAGGGAATGCTGCAAAAGCAGGGATGAAAGGAATGTAAGAGCTGGAGGATAGTTCAAACTGTTGGTTGGGTTACAGAGTAGCCTTAGATAAATCCTATACTTTCTGGGTATTGTTAGGATTACCCTCAGTAGTCAAATTGCTTGAATTTTTGATCAGTTAAGAGACATGCCTCAAGATGAGTCTATGAAGGCATTTCCAGAAAGGATCCTTCTGCACAATGGGCATCATTTTATGGTGACAGAGATATAAAGAGGTGGGAGGGAAGAACAAATTCACTTGCCTGCCTACCTTCTTGTTGAGTGTCTATCCCTGTAGTTGCTGTTAGTGTTACTGCTTTTTAGTACCATCAGGCTTCAACTTCTCTGGTACAATAGGGTCTGAATCATCAGATACCCCAGAATTCCCCAGGCTCCTAGTGCCTGACTGGGAATGTTTAGTCATATAGCTTTTGGAGAGAATAGTACTGTGCCCTCAGCCTCTCCAACACACAGACAGCCATGCTTGAGCTGCCACCAATCACATCAACTAGTCTTGTAACTCCCTTTTATAATACATAGTCTGTGTGCTGATTCTGCTCCTCTAGGAAACACTGTCAATACAGACATCTTCAATGTTACATCTGAACTGTTGAGTGCACATCAGATCCGTAAAAATATTGTCAAGGTTAATGAAGTGGGTGACCCACAAAATGTTCCCAAACCATGGCGGGACTTAAAGTACAAAGCAGATTTTTAAAACGATTCTCTATAATTTTAAATAAAGCCCTTTCTCAAATACAATGATACAATAAATCACTAAAAATCTATTTTGGGGCATTTGTATCTTTATATGGCTATGATTTCCTGACTTCTATTAATGTAACTTTTAAAGGGGCATTTTTTTCCTCTCCTAAGAAAATGAGCTTGTAAAGTTAGAATAAAGGCCAACTTTGGGGCTATTACCGTTATCTTTACAATCAAAAGAAGGCAATAGAGATATAACTAAATGTGGTAGTGAAACTGCTCTTTTACCCTTCACAAAATGACCACTGACCTAAATGCTGTGTGTGTTTAAAATAATTCTAATATTTAAATGAGCTGTCCTTGGACAATTTGATTGTCTCAAATACATTTGTCATTACCACAGTTGACCCTCATTCTTTACAGTATCTGCCACTTATATTCATTATTATTCATCAAGGTCCAATTCTGGCTTGGTTATACGAGAGAGCTAGCATGCAGAATAGAATCCTGCTTGATAGAAGCACAATGGGAACTTGAACTGGAAAGGATCCACAGTTTAATCATTTTCTATTAGAACTTTCCCCTCTTCTTTTATTTCCTAACATCTTGGCATGGTCCACCCTTTCAGCAGCTGGGGCTGCTAATATACAGAAAAAGAAATGACAGAGCAATTTCATCTCTCAGAAAAAGAAAGCAATTTGGAGTTGGCTAGATGGCTTAGTGGGCAAATTATGCTGCCAAACCTGTTGTTTGATCCCTACAATCCACTTGGTGGAAGAAGAGAATCCACTTGTGTTCAAAGGTACACTTGTGGGGGCACACACAGAGAAATAAATAAAAATTCTAGAAAAAAAAAAAGCCAAATTTACTGTATCAGTCTGAAATTTAGAACTAGGAAACATAAAACACAGAGGCACCAAGTATATAATAAGAAAATTCAGGTAATAATATGGATTTCTTATTTGTAGAAGACATTAAAATATATGATAGCATATATACTTGAATAAAGTATACTATCCTAAAGAACATTTCTAAGCATCTCAAGAAAACAGGAGAACTTGCTAATCCAATGGGGGTAAAAAGCACCAAATACAGATAAATAAATGGTCAAAGAACTACCTTTAAGTTACCACTATGTCCAGATTGAGGCAAGGGATGTAAATTTTAAATGTATGGAAAACTACCATTTTTTTTTCAGTTGTCTCAAAATCAAAATGATGAGGCATTACCAGTGAAAGTTTAAAATGTGCCAACTCCTACTAGCAACAATGGTCAATGTCCTCCAAACACACATGCCCTACCAAAAAGTGAATGCTACTCTTAAGACCATGTAGCCATTTAGGAACTAGGGTGCGTTTTCTTCTACATGTTTAAGAATTCAACTTTTGTAATAGGGACATGGATCAATGGGTAAGATCACTCACTGTGTAAGCATGAGGACCCAAGTTCAATTTCCAGGGCTCATATATAGCATCAGCTATGACTGCAAAGTGCCCCTTTAGTCCCAGGGGTGTGTTCTGTAGAATGGAAACAGGAGGATTCCTGGGACTCAATAGCTGCCATCCCTGGCTTCAAGCTTATGGAGAGAACCTTTCTAAGAGGAATAAGGCAGAGAGTAATAGAGAAGGACTCAATATCCTCTTCAATCCCCACATTTATGCATGCATACACCACACCACATCCACCCCAACACAAACACACACACACACACACACACACACACACATGCACGCACGCACGCACGCACGCAAGACAAACCAATGAAACAAAACAAAGAGTCCGACTCCATGATTTTCACTAAATGCTCACAGACCTCCAATGAATGCTTTCATCTTTGAAATTATAATAGCATAATAAAAGCAAATGACTACTTCCCTAAATGGAACTAATATGAGTTGGGATAAAAAGATAACAAGAAACTTTCTGTAATTCATAGTCTATACACATCAGGTTTCAAATATAATAGAGAAAATAACAAGGGAGAGCCGGTTATCACATGGGCAGATGTTTGTCACTAGAAACATAAGACAAGATACTCTCCATAGAACTGTGAAAGTTACAAAAGGCCCTGACTCCCAAGTGGAAAATGTTTTGTGGCTGATGAAATTTGGACACTGAAGTCAAAACCCATCTGACCTGTATACAAACAGCAATGAATAAACAGAAACACTGGGAACAATTCCTGCAATTTCCAGAGTTAAGTGAATTTGAAAAATGGGAATTAAAAAGTAAAAAAGCTAAGACCTGAAGTAATGACTCTTAAATGTTTGACTTTAGGCACCATGTCAATATACACAGAATCCTTGCTTGTAGAAATTATTTTCAAAGTGCACTGAAACAAAACCAAAAGCTCCATGCACACATGTCATACCCTCCCTTTGCTTCTCTCTGATGGAGCAGATTCTCTATATCCTTGTGTGACTGGTGCTCTTTATGAGCCCCCCCATGAGTCTAACTTTGAATCTGATTATGACAACTTGAATAGTCTTTGAGGTAAACTCAATTACTATAATTCATAATTCTAATCACTCAGGTGATAAAAGATAAATAGGTGACTCCCCAAACCAGAGACATAAAAATGGAAAGACAGAAACTGTTCATTCCAGAGTTAGTCACTCTATCCTTTAAGAGGGGAAAACACTTAGTACAAATGGAGACTAGGTAGTTGTTACCTCTTCCTGTTAAGAGGTTTCTATAAATACTCCTCTGGTAGGAAGTCATTAATTATTTCTGCTGCTTCCAGTTTATCATTATCTATAATAAGTCACTTCGATGCAGGCTTTTCCTTCCTTTTCATTATGCACACATAGACACATGCAAAAATTATGCTCAAATGATCACAATTTGATTTGTGTTTTGCATCCTGTTATGAGCTTCCCATCTTCCTCAGGTCTTGAAATGTGAATATTAAATGTTTTTATACTTCATTGTGAAGCCATAACAGTGTTAATATTTTTGGAAGAATAGTTCTCAGAAGGGCAGTTTGAAATTTATATTGCTTTGAATGTCACAATACAAGATAGAATGTCACTGAGTATTATCAAGAGGTTGCACATAGCAGGGTTTAATCATGATATGTACCTACCAGGAGATAATACTTCATCTAAAACTTATAACTGTCTTTCATGCAAATAAACAAATCAAAAGGCAATTGATTAGATCATTTTCCATCACTTGATTATTCTTTAAGGCCTGGTGTCTTTAAACACAAATTCATTTAGCTTACTAACAAAAGCTAACATTCCTCAAGCATGTTATATGATAAAATAATGTGTCAAAAAAGTGGTTACAGGAAAAGAAGCTTTCCACATTTCTATAGATGTATACAACTTCTCTAGTTTAATTCCAAGACTTCATCAGTTCACCTATGTATTATCACATCCAATCTTGCTGCCCTTAATATGTATTTGATATAACCATTGAGTTAAACTAATGTAATTGCTTTTGAAACTGGTAATAATTTTCATCAAATTAAGAGCACATTTTAATTAAAAGAAAATATTTTCATATTTTAGTAAGTCAAAATACTTTATAAATTCCAATATGCATAATATTTAGGCTACAGATTTTCCAAGGACCTTTGATGTTCATCTGGATCAAGATGGATATTATTTCTTCAACTGATGTGAAGAGAACACCATTAAGGTCAGGTAGACAGGAACTGGGTACATTGTCTTCCTCTTCAAATAAGAGCTTTTAGATCTCTAACCTGTAAAATGAGGCTAAAAATTATTTTGTTCAGCAATATGCAAGACTAAAGGAATGAACCACATCCACGAAACACTAGGAGAAATTATGATTTAAAACAGATTTGACTAAGCTCAACCATATCAGCATGTGCTCAAGCTGCAGTATGCTTATGATTTTATACATTTTTGTTATTTAAAACATTCTTAAACTTAAATATATTTAGTTATATTCTTCCTCTCCCCCAAGTTCATCCAAATCCACTCCTTCTCCCTACCCACCCAACTTTTAGTTCTTTCTCAAAAACAAATATAAAACCAAATACCACAATAAAATGCCTAATACCTAGAAAATGAAATATGTCATATAAAACAAAACAAAACACCAAAGTGTAATCATATAAAAGCACCCATAAAACTCTGTGGAGTCCATTATTGATTAACTCCTCTTGAACATGAGATCTTCCCTAGAGTGTTTTATATACCATGTCATTCCACTGGAAAAAACTGATTTTCCTCTTCCCGCAGGTATAAATGCCAGCTCTGTTTTTAACCTTTACCCTAGTGGCTATGTTTACATACATTAATTAATTCATTTAAAAAATACAACAAAATAAAATACAGAAAGATGAGACAAAACTGTAACATCAAAGCTGGACAAGACTGACCAACAGAAGAAAAAGAGGCCAAGAAAAGCCACAAGAATCAGATTCACATGCTCAGGAATCCCATTAAAAACACTAAACTCAAAGCCATAACATGAGCAGAAGTCCTGGTGCAGACCCATGCAGGCCCTGTGCATGCTGCTTCAGTCTCTGTGAGTTCATATGAAATTTGCTCATGTTTATTTAGATGGCCGTGTTTTCTTGGCGTCCTTCATCCCCTCTTGATCTTAGATTCTTTATGACCCCTTATCCATGGATTTTCTTGAACTCCAAGAGGAGATATTTGATGGAGAAATCCCATTTAGGGATAAATGTTTCCAGGTCTCTCACAATGTGTAATGTTTGTCTATGGGTCTCTATATTTGTACCCATCTGCTGTAGGAGGAAGCTTCTCTAATGATGGTTGAACTGGGCACTGATCTATGAGTATAACATAATATTATTAGAAGTTTATAGAGGTTTGAAAGAAAATGGCCTCTATAGAGAATGGCACTATTAGGAGGTGTGACTTTGTTGGAATAGGTATGGTCTTGCAGAGGAATTATGTCACTATGGGGGAGGGCTTTGAGGTGTCCTATGCTCAAGTTGCCCCCAGTATGGCACAAAGTTGCTTCTGCTGTCTGTGGCTAAAGATGTAGAACTCTTAGCTCCTACTCCAGCACCATGTCTGCTTACATGCCACCATGAAGTAATGGACTATACCTTTGAAACTATAAGCTAGTCTCAATTAAATGTTCTTGGTGTCAGGAGATAGATGACTTCTATCTCCTGGAGTGGGCCTTATGTTAGATCATTTATTACTTGGTTACTCCCACAAGCTTTGTGCCACTATTACAACAGTATGTTGATTTTAAAAGAATTATTTTCATTTTTAAGTGTAGTATGTATGTAGGTACGCATGTGTGTATGTATGTACGTGTCTCTATATGTACATGTGAGTACATAGGTACAGGCTGGATTCTTCAGAACTAGGATATAGGCAGTTGTGAGTAGCCTTCAATTGGTGCTTTGAATTGATCTTGCATCTTCTACATGGGGCAATGAACACTCAATAGTGGAGCCATCTCCCTAGCCTCTGGGGCTATATGCTGATCTAAAGATTAGAAATGAAAAGATATCCCAGAGCCTCAATGAAAAGCTCATTTGTCCAGAGTCTTTGAAAGACTGAATAATGAACTGATACTGAGAATTAAAACTGAGATAATCTTTACCATGAATGCTAAGATTCTCAAAACAAAATTCATAAAGAGGAACTAGAAAATCTCTTGGGAAAATAAATAGTAAGAATGAAAAATGTTAATCTGGTGATATACAATTCTAAGCCTCCAACTTGACATAGAATTTAATGGTTCCCATTGAATGTGTTCTCTTTAAGCACATGAACATGACACTTTATATTTCTTATTAAACACCACAGTGAATTAATAATTTTATACAGTAATTAAAAATATGAAATTTGTGATTTACAAGAGAAAAATGAAACTTTACAGGAAAATTCAGAGATTCAATTAAATAACTCTTAGAATTACATTACTGTCTAGAAATCCATAGTGTATAGGGTTCAGTGTATGGTCTCATACTCATGTCTTCAGGGCAAACATTAATTGGTTTGTATGTATTTTTAAAAAAAGAGGATGGACACAGTATCTGGAAAGGAACTTGTGGTGGGGGTATCAGGGAGGAATTAGTGGGTTAGTGGTGGATGACTATGGTCAAAGTACACCATAAACTTGTATGAAATTCTCAGAGAGCATATGTAAAATATATTTTGCATTATTAGTCTTTTATAAGACATTTAATATAATCATTTACATTATGTTTGTACAGTGATGTATATTATATTTAATTATAAGATGATTTAACATATATGCATGGATACATGTAGTTTATGTTTAGATATTATACCTGGTTATATAAGGGACTTCAGAATCCATGGATTTGGGTACTCTTGGGTGTTCAGACTTTAATTTCTTTGGGCAGTGAGGGACAGATGTACTGGCATATGTGAGGAAGATTTTGAATTGTCTTTAATTTGCTTAGGTAATGTTACATATTTTTGCCTGTGCATATTAACCACTATGGCACTGTCTATGAAATTAAGTATGATATGGTTATCCTAGGAAATGAGATAAAAATTTTAGTCTTTTTTCCTGGAAACTTATGACTGGACACTATATACCTACAAAATAGGGGTTCTGGCAGGGTCATAGACCTCATGGAATCTCAGGAACATAATCCATAGGAGATAAAGTTGAACTAATGAACAAGAGTCAACTCATGAGAGCTGTTCTATTAAACTATAAAGATTGCTGAGTATGGTGTTATAGACCTATGATTACAGCTTTTGTGAAAGTAGGACAGAAGCATTGTGAGTTAGTGTCCTGAACAATACAATTAGATCAAATGTACATATGGTATGGTTCACATAGTTGTAAATAAAAAAGCAAATGGAAATTCGAAATATGGAAAACATTGTTAAAAGTTAGAGATCAAGCTGAGCATGGTGATGCACACCTTTAATCTCAGCCATAGGGATGCAGAAGCAGGTGGGTCTCCGTGAGTTAGATATTAGCTTGGACTGCATAGGGTTTTTAGGCCATCTAGGGCTATATAGTGAGACCCTGTCTCAAAAACAAACAATATGGGCTCAAAGAGACTGAAGCAGCAGACATGGGGTCTGCATGGATCTGTACTAGGTCCTCTGTATATGTGTTATGGCCATTAGCTTCATGTTTTCTGTGGACTTCTCACAATGGAAGAGGATTTATCTCTGACTTATTTGCCTGCTCTTGGGATTCTTTTCCTCCTATTGAGTTGCCTTGTCCACCCCTGATATGAGGGTTTTTACCTAGTCTTATTGTACCTTGTTTTGTCCAAAAGTCTGATGTCTCTTGGAGGCCTGCTGTTTTCTGAAGACGAAAAGGAGGAGGAGTGAATCTGGGGGATATGGGAGGTAGGAAAGAACAAGGAGTGGAAGGAAGGGAACTGTGGTTGGGATATATGTATCACAAAAAAAAAAAAAAAAAAAAAAAAAAAAAAAAAAAAAAAAAAAAAAAAAAAAAAAACAATGAATTGAAGTAGAGCAAAAAGACAAAATGAGAATTTGCTAACAAATTAAAAAAAAAAAAAAAAAAAAAAAGAATCAAAAAGTAACGATAGGTAAAATGTAAAGACAGGAAAGAAAAATTGACTAACCATTCATGAACTTTCTGTAAAAAAATGTGAAGTAACAATAAAAAAAATCATTGTTCACACATTACAGTTTGAGAAATCATCAGACAAAACAAGTTACTAATGTTTTCTTAAAAGATGAACAAAGAGTTAGGAATTGAGCAAATGCCAGATTTCTTAGTGAAATCCATGTTAAGAGTGAAGTAGAGTTACTATTTAAATATTGGGAAGAAAATAAACTATAAGAAAAGAGTTTATACAAAATTAACTATCTTTGAGATAAAAATTTGAGTGGCAATAACATATTGGGGAGGTATATTGAGGAGGCAGTATAAAACATACAAGGAAGGGAAGAGAGAACAGGCAACCAGTAACAAAACAAAACAAAACAAAACAAAACAAAACAAAACAAAACAAAACAAAACAAAACAAAACAAAACAACCTTACAGCATTCTCTCATGCACCCTCTGTGGTGGTTTAAATGAAAATGATCCCCATCAGCTCAAAATTTTGAATCTTTGGCCCCCAACTAGTGAGACCATTTGGGAAGGATTAGGAGGTGTTGTAGCTGAAAGTTTTTCTGTGTCCTGCCAGGCTCTTGTCCCCTTCCCCTCTGCAGACTAGCAGCTGCTCAGACCCAAGTAAACACACAGAGGCTTATATTAATTAAAACTGCTCATCCATTAGCTCAGGCTTACTACTGACTACCTCTTACACTTAAATTTAGCCCATTTCTGTTAATCTGTATGTCGCCACATTTTTCATGCCTTTACCTGTGTGTCATTAAATGCTTCTCCCTGGACAGTGGGCTGGCATCTCTTGACTCAGCCTTCCTCTTCCCAGAATTCTCTTTGTCTGCTTATCCCACCTATATTTCCTGCCTGACTATTGGCCAATCAGTGCTTTATTAAAGCAGTATACAATAGCATTATCCTACAGCAAGGTGTGACTTTGTTAGAGAAGGTGTGTCACTACGGAAGGCTTCAAAACAC
Source organism: Peromyscus leucopus (assembly GCF_004664715.2). Classification (NCBI taxonomy): domain Eukaryota; kingdom Metazoa; phylum Chordata; class Mammalia; order Rodentia; family Cricetidae; genus Peromyscus; species Peromyscus leucopus. The sequence goes on from NC_051065.1 coordinate 94,969,554, forward strand.
TCCTGTCATTCCCAGAGTGTCATCTCTGCTTCCTGCTTTTGGTTAGAGATGTGATCTCGGATTTGTTCCTGCTGGCATGCCTTTGATACACCATCCTGAACTCTAATCTTTGGTTGCTGTAGTCATGATATCTTATCACAGTAATAGGAAAGGAATTAATAAATCTTGCAAGTTTAATCTAGCATATGATTTTATATGCTACCATTAAAGACATGGGAAGAGTTCACAATGTGCTGAGGGCTGCTTGATGTTTAGGGAAATATTGAAACTTAAAAATGCTTGCAAGGAGGAATTACACAAAGAACCACTTATTAGTAGCAACAGAAGAACAGAGGTGAAATGATTCATTTTCAGTGCAGCAATTCATCTGTTTCTGAAGTCTGCAATGAAGAAATAAGTATGAACAAATGAAAATTTACCAAGGATAAAAATCAAAAAGCCACATCCCAATAGCAGAACCATCACGTGACTAAATGGATTAAACTTAACAATAGAGATGCAGGGTCCTTCAGTCTAGTCACACAAGACTGTGCACTTTGTAGTTCAAATAGGCTTTAAATGGAAATTATTCAGAAGTTTTAGAAAAAATGGACTGGTAACATGTTACAGGTGGTGGGTAAGCTTGGACAAAAAAATTTCACTTCAGAGCAAGGTAGAATTTAAAATCAAAAGCATTATAAAAGAGTCCTATTATCTGCTGATAGAATAAACACAAAGAAGACAAGATTGCAAGGTACACAATAGGTAACAGGCTTACTTCAAAGCACAGGACACAATGACTGTCAGTGATACAGAAAGAAAGTCAATGTTCATACTGGAATTTTCCATCACAGTAAGAAAAAAGAAGCAAGCAAAAAAAAAAAAAAAAAAAACTGGCAAAGGAAACATTTTTCCGTGTTAGGGTATGTTTCAATGCACATAAAATTTTGTAGTGAATATTGGGGTGTTTTTGAGAGTGAAAAATTTTTTCTTGGGGAGCTAGTCCTGTAGACTTAATGACTATCAAAGCTGTTTTTTCAGTTCTAGACTCAAAAATTTACCTAATGAAATTATCCACCTAGGGTAAGCTTTTGAAAGCTTAGAGAGAAGTTTCTTAAAGATAGATTGTGGGTGGAAGCTTCTGAGGGAGAGAGAAGTGCCATTTGTTTTAGGAATAGAGGTCAGCCATGGGACCGAAAAGCAGCTTCATGGAAGAAAAGGGCAGCAGGCTTCAGAGAGGAAGGAAGCACAAAGGGCCAGCAAGTGTTTGGGATCTGCCCAACACTTGAAAGAAATAGACAGGAAATAAGAAAAAGTCTTAGAGAGGTGGGCATACCCAACCAAACCTCATGGTGACTCATAGCTAGTGCACTGAGGTTGAGGGGATAGGATCTCTGGGAATGAAAAGTACATTATTTCACGAATGGGATAATTACTCCTCTTATCTCTTTAACAGGTTTTAAGGTAGATGCACCTTTCAGGCACAGTAATGCTTTTATAAAGGGTGTCCTTAGCCAAGTGATTGACCTGCCCAACTGGATTAACTCTTTTATGCCTCAGGAAGCTTGCAACGGTAGGCCATGAAATAGATTTCTCTTTGAGCCTCCACAGATCTCTGGTCAAGGATACTGAAACAATCCAAGACCGCATCAGTAGATACAGATAGTCAGAAAGATAACTGGATTAAAAGACATGTATATATTTATCTTGCAGTAAATGAACATCAGGTGTGTTTGCCAACCAAAAAGAACATTCCTAGGCAGGAGGCTATATTAAAAGTTGCAGAAATGTAATAAACAACAGAGTATAGTCAGAAATACATTTAAAATATATGGAAATAGCCTTCCTGGTTGAGATTACTCTAAGAATTGTGGCATGCATGCTATACCAGCTGCATACCAAATCCTGGCATCAACAATAAGACATGTATTTTGTGAGTCAAAGACTTTTTTAGATCTATTTTTGAATAACAAGAAAAGATGATAGAGTTACCTCTTTAAAAAGCAAGGACAGACATGCAAGTCAATTCAAGTTGCTTCTTTTTGTACTTTTATATGAAACAGACAGAACAAAACACCACAGGACACATTCTACAACAACTTCCCATGGTTTTTTTTTTCTTTTTTCTTTTTTCTTTTGAATGATAGAAAAAAATTCCATTGTCATATAGATGTGCTGCTCATACTGAGTCTTCTAGGCAGAGACAGTCTTACTTGTATGGACAAGTCCACTTAGAATCCATGAGCAGAGAGAGTTTATATGTGCACAAAAGATAGGAAACAAAGAGTAGGAATGTGGGTAAAGTTAGATTGAATTTGGATTTCTTCCTTGTATAAAGAGATGGCATATTAGCTGTTTTTGTGCTGAATGATGAGTTTTCTTACCTAAAAATAGTCATAGGAAATGGAATTGAAATGATTTCTGTCAATTGAAATATATTCTGCAATTGCTCTGACTGAACTCATGGAAGACCTACTATTGGAGAGTTTTCTTATTACAAAGATGACATTGCAAGTTTTTCTCGTTTTAGTGATGTTTAGTGTGTCCAGGGGAGGGTGAGGAACGTACTATAGCACACATATTGGTCAGAGAACAACTTGCCTAAGTCTGTTCTCTCTGGATGGATTCTAGGGTTCAAACTCAGGTGATCAGGATTGGCATCATTTACCTTTATCCAGAGAGCTATCTTACTACCAATCATTGTTTTTTTTTTTTTTTTTTTTTTTTTTTTTTTTTTTTTTTTTAGAGAACTATAAGAATGTTGAAGAATAAAATATCACACTATTTGTTAATTAATAGTAGAATTTTTAATTTAGTTGAATTGGTAATTTGAAAAGGATCAATGGTCTTGTACTATATGTGGAAAGCAGAGACTGTTGAATCAGGGAAATGTCACTGAACCAGAGCTTCAGAGAGAACTGTCAAGATAGAATATGGGAGAAATCATCATAGGTGATATAATAAATCCAGGGAAGATTATGAGAACTTCTGTCACTAATGTTAACTTTGTCATTACTAGGTTTGTGCTTCTTGGTTCAGTCTCCCAAATGCTGGGATTATAGTCCTTGTGTGATATATTATGGGGTTTCTCCTACTCAACATTCTTTATAACTCTACATGAAAATAGTCAAAATCCAATATTGACTTAAATCATTATTTTGTTTTGTTTTTGTTTTTTCCCGACAGGGTTTCTCTGTGTAGCTTTGTGCCTTTCCTGGATCTCACTCTGTAGACCAGGCTGGCCTTAAACTCACAGAGATCCACCTGGCTCTGCCTCCTGAGTGCTGGGATTAAAGGTGTGCGCCGCCGCCGCTGCGGCCGCTGCTGCCACCACCACCCAGTGACTTAAGTCATTCTTATGTTAAGGCTGTACAATGTTTCTCATAAAATGCAGATGGAAGCATTTGTTCAAAGACAATGCCTTTAAGCAATCTACATACATATTTTAGTAACAGATACAATTGTTGCCTCAAGGGAAAAGTCACCTGAATTTAATGTTAGATTAAGTGTCCAATGAAATATATGCAACTCAATTTGTGGTTTGATGAAAATCATTGTTTTTTATCACCTGTGATTTATGTTTTAAAGCCTTTTGACATGGCATAGGAGATTTTTTAGCAGGGAAAATCATTAGCCATGCAAGTTTGAGGACTGGAGTTTAATCTCCAGAACATACATAGAAACCCAATGCAGTGGATCTATACTTCCAGTACTCCAACAGTGAGATGGTAGATGGAGATAAGAGAATTACTACAGGCTGGTGAGCCAGTTGGCCTGGAGGACACAGCACAAAAGCAGAAATAACTAGAGATCTACTTCAACAAAGTGGAAGGTGAGAACTGATTATCCAAAATTGTCAATTTGCCTTCACACTATGTCACTTGCATGCCCATGTTCCCCATCACAATGGAAGGAAACTAAAAACATTAGTTAGCATAAAAATATTCCCTTGTGGCAGGGAAGTCAAAACAGCAGGAGCCTGAAGCATCTGGTGGTCTCAGATTGCATACACAATCAAGAAGCAGGCAACAAGGGAAACACTTGGTCGCTCACTTCCCTTTTTCCAATTCTACAGTCAAATATCTTACCCAGGGAGTCATGCTACACACTGTGGTGCAGTCTTCCCATCTCAATTAATGTATTCAAGAAAATATCCTAATGATACATTTCCCCAGTGAGTTTAGATTCTGACAAGTTAACCATCAATATGAACCATCACAAGGAACTATTGATATGATTGATCAATAGGTCAATAGTTAATGATAAATATTAACTTATAGAAAAACATAAAAACCAAATTTGTAGCCATTACTCTTTATAGATTAGTGGTAGCACAGGAATCTACAAGAATCTCTCTTTCTGTCTTCTGTGTGGGTATGTGTATGTCTCTCCCTTGATCTCTTTCATTTTCAAATTTATATCTTTTAAAATTTTGTAAATGAGTTTGTGAGCACACATGCCAATGTGTGTGTATAAAAGTGTGTGTGTGTGTGTGTGTGTGTGTGTGTGTGTGTGTGTGCATGTTTAGAGGTCAGAGGACAACTTGGCAGAGGTGATTTTCTCCTTCTACCATGTGGGTCCTGGGAAGGATTCAGCTCTTTAGGTTTGGTGACAGGTTCTTTATCAACTGAACTATCTCACCAGCTCTCTCTCTCTCTCTCTGTCTCTCATTTTAGTTTTTTTTTTTTTAATTTTTGAGAAAGTAGTATAGTTTTATCATTTTTTCCTTCCCTTTTCTCCGACCAAACCTTCCTATATACACCTTCTTCCTCTTTTTTGAATTCGTGGCCTCTTTTTCCATTAACTGATATTAGATGCATATGTATAATATTGCATAAACTTGCTCATATGCAAGTTTTCAGTGCTGACTGATATTAGATAACAAACTGTTGTGTTCTTCCCTGGAGAAGACAACTTTCCCCACTCTCAGCTTTCCTTAGATGACTGTGGTTTTTTGTGTATGGTTGAGATCACATTTTTAAACAAACTCATCTTCACAACTCTTGTTTTGCAAGGAGTGAAGAAGAAATTGCAGTCAAAGTTGAGAAATGGCTTTGTTTGTCTAGCGGATAATTCTTCCTTCCCTTGCTATGTTAAAACCCACTGATTCAATGGGAGGGAAGTCAGAGGGCAAGGATAGGAAATGTTTCAAAACATTATCCCTTCTGAAAAAAAAAATGAACACAAAAAAGATGGAAATGAGCAAGCAATGCCAACATTATTGAAAGGAAGGTATGCTTACAATCTTACATCATAATTTTGCAGAGTGGTCATCATAAAAAATAACATGGTAGTAGTTTGAGTTTAGTTTCTACCTTAGCCTTCCAAGAAGTAGTACAGGAAAGTTAGTTGAATACAAGTTCATGTGTGCTCTGCATTTGAAGAAACAAAATTTAACAGAAAATTAGGAAAGCAGAAGTAAGGACATCTTAAAAACTAAATAAAAATGTCCTTCAAAAGCAGGCAGGACATTATAAAGATTTAGGATTTATCTTCTGTGTGAGAAGTAGGAAAGAAAGTGGTTATTATAACTGTTATACCCAAGGCATAATTATTATTATTATTATTATTTTTAGCTAAAAACAGGTCTTATCATAAGCTAAAAAATGACCTGGAAGGAGAAGACCAAGAGTCCACTAGTAACAGTCTAGTCTAGAGTATCAAATTAACTTTGTTTTATAAACCCGAGACACCTGTTAAGAAAAGTGAAGGAGTAAAAAGGCTAGAAAAATCAAAGCACATTAATGTATTAATTTTGTGTTGCAATATACAATATGTGGAAATTTAGCATCATAATAACTCACTGGGGCTGGAGAGTAGGCTCAATTGTTAAGAAATAGCACATACTACCATTACAGACAACCAGAATTTGGGTCCCAGGACCCATATCAGGTGGGTCATAGTTGCCTATAACACCAGCTCTAGGTGATCTGGCAATTTCTGGCCTCCAAAAATTATCATCTGCACAAAAGTGCATATATATGCACACAAAAGCACACATGCATACACAGAATTAACATAAATCTTAAAAACAATGATTCATATATATATTTCCTTAAAGATTTAGTAAATTAAGCATCTCAGAATGTCTTTGGTCCCTGGTGTTAGATTGGTCTGCTTGTTTCCTGTGCCTTGTTTGGTTGAGTTCTCTTCTGGAGGCTCATCTGAGGAAGTATGAGCTTCCCTTGGTTACATGACAGTTGGCAATATTTGTGCCTTGCTCCTTGATTATGGGGAACTCTGACTTCTGACCAATAGTTGACAGGAGACTGCCTCCAGAGAACTGCAGTTCTCAGTAATGATACATTCCCACTGGGCCACATAACTGGTCACATTTGCCTCAGCCCTGGAAGGGATGTTCTATTATCACAGGATATCACAACTCTCACCTAACCTCAAAGGCAGGGAATTGCATACTTATGGAAACAATAAAACATGAAAACCCTTATAAAGTAACCTTAGGACCCTGCAACAGATGTGGTGCTATTTATTTATTTATTTATTTATTTATTTATTTATTTATTCATTCATTCAGTTATGTGAGGCAGGATCTCAAGTACCTGAGATTGTTTTTGAACTTGCCATGTAACCAAGGATGACTATAAGCTTTGACTCTCCTTTCTTTACTACCTCAGTGTTGAAATTACTGGCAGGCACTGCCAGGAACAGCAAGTATTTTGCTGGACATCAAACTCAAGGTTTCACATGTAGTTTCTGGTATCTGAAATACACTCCTAGACTCATGATAGACTCACTACAAAAGTTTCCAAAACCCTGCAGTGAATTTGGTAAATATATGTGTTTCAAGCCAAACGTATATTTCTGTAAGAAAAGAGAGAATTATTTTCATGCTTTCTAAAAATTGCTTAAGGAAATCAAGAAAATAATATTAAGCAATTAATCCTATCTACAGACCCAGTTGACCCTCCCCATCTGTCGAAATACAAAGATGATATTTACTATACATAAAGTGTGGATGGAGGGAAATGATACTCCATGAGGTAGAATGGGTGGAAGGAGGTTCACACAGAGTTTATTCATGTTCAAAGATGGCCTGAAACAATTAAGGATGTGTTCTACAAGTAAAATGCAGCTCAATAAGCAAATAAAGGTTCTTGAAAGATGGAATGGGAATGGAGCTACAGAGAAGGCTCAGAAGTTAAAAGCAGTTGCTCTTCTTGCAGAGGGCGCAGGCTCAGTTCTCAGTATGTGCATGGTGGTTCACAACTACCTGTAACTCCAATTCTAGAGAATCTAATGCCTTCTTCTGACCTTAGCAGGTACCAGCTACAAATCAAGTATAGACACACAAGTGGGCAAAAAAACCAACCAAACAAAAAAAAAACCCAAAAACTCATGCCTCTTAATAAAATAAATGAATATACAAAGCAAATATGGGCTGAAGGTTTGACTAAGTAGGTAAAAGGCTTCCATACAAGCTTGGAGACTAGAGTTTGGATCATCAGGAACCATTTATAAGCCAGATAGGTGTGGTGGTCCACTATAATTCCTAGAAGGCAGAAATGGTATTACTGGGGCAAGCTGGCTAGCTTGATTAGCCAGACAAGAGCTACAGGAATAATAGATCGACCCCTGCCTCAGTTAATGAAGTGATTAGTGATGGAGAAAGATACCCATCATCAAATTTTATATCTCCACACACATGCTCATCTGGGCACACATATACATACATACACATGTGAACATACACACATATGCATGCAAATGCATATGTGGACACACACACAGACAATTTCTTAAAGTTTGTTTTGGATTATGAAAAGATTTTGCCAAAATACTTCAAAGGTAAAGGGAAATATGTAGGGAGGTGAAGGCACAGCAGTGCTTTTAAACTAGAATGCTTATTCAGAAACAGAGAAATTAGTAAGTAGGCTGTCAAGTTCCCAGGATAGATTGGGACTCAGTATTAGGACCCAGCATTGTGCATTTCTAAAAGTGTCTTTGAGATCCAGGCCCTGCTGCTTCAAGACTTGGATCATTGCAGCAGAAGAGAATTTTAGTTTCCAGAAATGAACTTTGTATTGTAGCAGGACAGGCCTGATGGCAGTCAGTGTCTTGCTATCTGTATATGATGCTCTAAGATGTGGGGGATATGGGAAAGAATGTTTGTTTTTTTCCATTAAAATATATTTTATTGCAGCTTTCAAAACATTACATTGGACTATAAGAACGTGCCAATTTTACTAGGGCAAAACCAAATGAGAACATACACAAAGGTCCTTAGCACTATGCCTGGAATTCACAGGCACTCACGAAATAGGGCTTTAGTTCCTTGTTACCTCAATGAAAGAAGAATAAAAAGTGGTAGACCTGATCTGACTTCAGTTATTATAGCTCTGGTCCATCTATAATTGTATCAGTGTCTATAATTGAATTATCAGAGTTTACTGGAAAATACACTGTCTCTAAAACACAAGACACACACCTTTCCCTTCCAGCACCCTTTGACACTCTTCTCTGGTTAAATACATTGGAGTCAAGTCCAATTTTGATTATGTGTCAGAGAATGTGCTAGAGTAAGTAAGTAAAATGAGTTAATGACAAAATTATCCATTACCAACTTTTGAGATTGCTCCTCTTTCAGCTTACCTTGGATGCTCCATCATAATTTAATTTGTGATGACTTTTCACTGTGATTAAGTAATTTCCTCTATCAACTTTCAAACTAAAGTCCTATCAGACAGCACTACCAGTAAGAGCTGACTTATTTTAGAGTAGCAAATAGTAATGAAGATATATGTGTATTAGCCATGTTATAATAAATTAAGGTTTTTTTTCCCATGGATAACATTTTAGCACCATTTTCCTCTGTCCTTAGCTCAGATAATTGGTTTAGAGAGAAAACAGTGATGGTCAGAGTTAGATGAAGCTTAAGAATTATAGATGTCTAGAGAATAAAGAGAATTAGCTTTTGTACCCTTTGCATGGTTTTGTGAGAGTCCAATAAAGAGATACAGATAATTCAAGTGCTGCTTTGCAAATCACCACTACACCAATAAACAACAGTTCAAGGGAACATGAGAAACAGATTAAGGTTTATAAAAGATTTCCATAACTTTAAAAGGCAGAGACTAGTATGGTATATGAAAAGACAAAAGAATGAGGGAAAAACAGAAGGGTTATACATATTTTATGTATATAATAAATGATCATGTATGCATTCAAGGATGACAAAGCAGAATAATTTAATTTGCTGAAAACATATGCTCCATTTGTTTTACTGTTGACTTTAGAAAGTAAAATGAATGCTATAAGAGCTTACTCTCTTACAGTCAGGAGAGTCTGAAGGGACTGGAGGGGCAGACAATCTAAAGACACTTGGCTAGGGGCAGATATAGGGCATACTTCTGGAGTCATCTTTTAAGTGGTATAGAAGTGTCACATCACACCCCTTTAAAAGAACCAATTTAATAGAAGATCTTATGCACCTATATTAACAATTTAAATATACTTATTTAATGTGCTTTTGCATCATTACGTGATAAATATATATCATATGAATGCAGTGCCTAAAGCGGCCAGAAGAAGGCTTCATATGACCCTAGCTGATGTTACAGGTGGTTGTGAACTACTTGACATGGACATTAGGAAAAGAACCTTAGTCATTGGAAAGAGCAACACATCTCTTAATTGCTAGACCATCAGTCTAGCCCCAAATTAATATTCTCATTGATGTTAGAAAAAAATTACGACAAGGCTATGCAGTGGTGGGGCTTGCCTTTAATCTCAGCACTCAGGAGGCAGAGGCAGGTGAATCTCTATGATTTCCAGGCCAGCCTGGGCTACAAAGCAGGTTCCAAGACAGGCTCCAGAAGTTACACAGGGAAATCCCGTCTTGAAAAAAAAAAACAAACAAAAACAACAAAAATCACAACAAAGTTTGTATCTTAAAGCAATATAGTGTACTACTTTACAGTTCTCATGTTCAAGAAAACCCTTGAACTGTGATCCAAAACTTAACCCTTCTTTTTTTAAGTCTGCTCATTTCACACATTGTGTATATGAGAAAAGTATAACTAATACAGATACAGAGCAAATCTGTTTAGAAATGTGAGAGAATATTCTCATAAACCAGCACACAAAGTAGACATACAGATAAAAGTGGAAAAGTTAGAAAAGTGCAATTTTTTTAACTGTTGTAGTTGGAGGTTATTTATCCTTCAAGGGGTTTCTTTCAACGGTTTAAATACTTTTAGAAAATGCATACACTCATGAAGACTCTGGAAATATTGAGGTATAGTAGATTCCATCCACAGAATATTTGTTCACATGTTTTTGTCCATATTAAAGTTGTCTTTTCTTTTGATTATTGAGTTTTAGATGTTCTTTATATATTCTGAAGTCAAGTCCTTTTCTAGCTATGTTTAATGGAAACAGTTCCCCTGCTCTGCATCTCAATGTACATGATTGTTCTTTATGTATAAAAGTTTTAAATTTGATGCTATCCAATTTCTTACATTTTCTTATATGCACAATTTCCTGTGTGTCATAGGAAATACATATCTCATGGTGATGCATTTTTTTGTGCACTATTTGGGACTCATCATGGGATTAGGTTTGACATTTATGTTTTGATCTGTTCTTTTAAGAAGAAAATAGAGTATGAGCAGAACAATAAAAAATTCCCTTATTCATGTGCTGGAGACATGGCTCAGTGGATAAGAGTACTTCCTGCTCTTGCAGATGTCCTGGGTTCAGGTGCCAGCACTCAAATTACAGATCACCATTGATAACTACTGTCACAGGGGATCTAACACTCTCTTCTGGCCTCCTCAGGTATCTAGTGTGCACATGGTACATACACATACATCCAAGCAAAAATTTCACTCACACACACACACACACACACACACACACACACACTCCCACACACATCATATAAAATAAATTTCCTTATGTAATCCATTAAAAGGTATCCAGTTGTTTAAAAACAAAACAAACAAAAAAACCCCATCACAGCAAGAAAGCAAAAACACAAACAAAAACAACAGTTATAGCAATAATTATCCTTTCTGTGTTTTCTAGAGAAACAGCCAGGCAGTGGTGGCACCTAGGATCTCACACCTTTAATCCCAGAAAGAAGGAGGTTGAGACAGGATTCCTAGAGACAGAATCTCAGCCCCCTTTCAGTCTGAGGATGCCTAGAGACAAGAAGTCTTTCTAATGGCTGGCAGCTCTGCCTCTCTGATCTTTCAGCATTTATCCCAATATTTGACTCTGGGTTTTTATTGTTAAGACTAATTAGGATTCACACTACAATACTGAGTTCCTTCTGTTGATATCCACCTTATATTTTGTGACAGGGTTTCTTGCTAAGACTGAATCTCACCATTTCAACCAGACTAGTTAGTCAGTGAATTCCAAAATCAGTCTGTCACATTGCCTTCCTGGCACTGGGATTATAGATATGGCCACTGCTTTTCCCTTTTACATGGGTCTGAACTCAGGTCCTCATGTTTGATTTTTAATCTTTCTACACACTAAGCTTTCTCCTCAACCTCTAGTGAATATCTTGTGTAATTTTAAAAAATTATTTTAAATTTTTTTAAATTTCTGTCTCTTTAAATTTTACAGTCTTCTAATTACTTTAACGAAGAAAAAAATCCCTACAAGTATGATTAAAATTACATTCAATGTATACATCAAGCTCATCAGCATTTTTATGGCATAACACTGTATATAAGCAACACAGGTATTTTTAGTGACAAGATTTCTTCAGTTGTTTATATAATGTGCTTGCTTACAACATTTACTATATTCTCTTAATTTTTAATTAAATATGTTTCATACCAATGCTAATAGAAATTAAAATTTAGAAATATTTATTGCTAGTATGGATTTGGTACTTTTTTATGCTGTTACATACTTCATGGAAATGCTTTAAAGTTTGAAATATTAATTTTAGCTAATGTTTTCAGAGGTGTGAATTCATGGCCACCTGGCTCCAGTACTGTGGAGCCACTCTGTTCATGGTTTCAGGTAAATCTAGTGGAGCATGTCTGTGTTTAAGAGGTGCCTTTTTCTTCCCCTTTAATCCACCTTGGCTCCCAGCCTATTAGGTACTCCTTTCACATTCTATATAGGTCCTTTCTGCTTAATAGCCTTGTTAATTGTTAGTACTAATAGTTTCTGGGAACATGCTCACAGATACACCTAGAAATCTACTTCATTAATCTTCAATGTGGTCAAGTTGGAGATTGAGGTTAATCTTACATCTAAGGCATCGTGATAGGCACAAATACTGTCTCTATATAGGGCTTTTACCTGCCAGTTTGATAAATCTACCTTAAAATTCTAGCTATACATTTTATAAGAGATATCTTAGTCTTTTCTCTGAGCCCATACACAGTTGTTATTTTTTTCCCTCTATGTTTTACTACTCAGGTCTGCATTAAATTATGTGAGCTAGGATACACTTTTCTTTTAAGGATTTATGACAAGTGTTCTATCTTTTGCTACTATGGGGACCTAGTACAAACCACAAATTCTTTTTCAAAACTGACTTGGAATTTCCTTGATGTAGTAGCAGCTAATTAACCAAGGACAGTGTCCCCTAGAGCAAGGAGTACTATGTGGCAATACAGGACCCACCACTGAGAGCCCATCATATCTCTAGTGTCAGCTATGGATATTTATTAATGCTCTTTATCAGATTAAAGATAGTTGGCTGAAAGTGTTTAGTATGAACAGGTTTAAATTTTGCCAATTGGCCGGGCGGTGGTGGCACACGTCTTTAATCCCAGCACTTGGGAGGCAGAGGCAGGCGGATCTCTGTGAGTTCGAGGCCAGCCTGGGCTACCAAGTGAGTTCCAGGAAAGGCGCAAAGCTACACAGAGAAATCCTGTCTTGAAAAACAAAACAAACAAACAAAAAAAAATTTTGCCAATTGCTTTTTCTGTACCTGCCGAGATAATCAAAGTATTTCTTTCCATTTTTTTTTGGTTGATTTTCTGGATTCAATTGATTTCTAATTTTTAAAGCAAAGCTTCATTGCTGCATAGAACCCAGTATCACTGTATGTGTTTTTTTTGATGCTGAATTCAATTTGCTAGAATAGTGTTAGAGATTTTCACATTAATATTCATGACATATAGTTCCATAATTTCATCTTCTGTGATGTCTTTGTCTAATTTTCATGTTGTGGTTGTGTTGGCTGTATGAAATAAGTTTGGAAGTGTTTCCTTCATTTACTGAAATTATGTGATATAATTTGTATTGTAACATTTAGTAGATGTAAATAATAATACTGTGGGACGTGGACATTTTTGTGGAGATTTTATTTTATTTTACTTTCTTTGATTGACTGGGTTTGTGTGTGTTACTGTGCTTTGGCACATGTGGAAACCAGAGAACAACCTTCAGAGTTTGTTCTCTCTTTCTACCTTGTGGATTCTGAGTTTCAAACTCAGGTGGCCATCTTTGGTGGCAATCACTTACCCACCAAACCATCCTGCCAACCTGCAATATGAAAGAAAGTATTGCTATGCATTCAAATTATTGAAGAACTATAGAAATATTTAGACTTTATTTCATTTTGCTGAGTTGTATATCCCCAGAATCTCTTCCCTTCACCCAAACTTATATCTGTAAGAAGGGAGCATCATATTCCACGTCTGAAATTTTACATTCTCTATTTGTGTGTCATCTTAGACCCTAAATGTCTGTTGAATAATATGGCTGAGACCTCTGCTGTAACAAGATGAATCAGCTGCTGAACTTGCTACAGCTTCTAGGACTCAACTCAGTTTTGGCTTCAAATCCTTTAAAGGAGAGTGAGTTCAGGTCCTCAGACCTCATCCTTCAGATAGACCATGCATGCCATGCAATGTGCATCAGAGGTATTGGGCTTCAGAAGCATAGGAATTTATGACTATGAGACACAACCCCAGGAGTCATTCCTTTGCCTTCTAGTCTGCTTACTTTAAGGATTCATCTGTGAAATTCCTGCTTGGCACACATTTCTGTCTTTGGCACGTAGGATCCTTGGATTTCAGACTAGAGAGACTAGGCCTCAGCTTTTCCATGTACCTAGTCTTTTTCTCCTCCCTACAGAAGTCTCTGCTAATAGCTTTCTTCTTTTCTGTATCTGAACCCAATCTGGGACTCAATATAGCCCCATATCTTCACTGAAAAAAATTATACCTCTTCTCTTTGTTGTTATGTTTTTTTTAATCTTAAATTACATGTATATGTATGTGTCTGTGTGTAAAACTTTGCAGAGATGACTGCAGGTATGTGCAGAGTCCACAATAGAGTGTAAATTCCCCTGGAACTAGAGTTACAGGAGATTGTGTGCTGTAGGATGTTGGTCTGTCTGCTGTGAATATGTGTTGCTCTAACTGATTGATAAATAAAACAATGATTGGCCAGTAGCCAGGCAGGAAGTGTAGACAGGAAAGCAGGCAAGGAAAATTCTGGGAAGAGGAAGCCTGAGTCAGGGGATGCCAGCCAGACACGGAGGAAGCAAGATGACAAGGCAGAACTGAGAAACTGTTTCAAGTCACATGACTAAACATAGATAAGAATTATGGGTTAATTTAAGTGTAAGAGCTAGTTAGTAATAAGCCTGAGCTAATGGACAAGCAGTTATAATTAATATAAGCTTCTGAATGATTATTTTATAAGCAGCTAAGGGACCATGTGGCTGGGCCGGACACAGAAAAACTTCTGACTACATTTGTGAGCTTCCAAGTGTGCATGCTGGGAACTAAATTGAAGTCATTTGCAAGAGCAGTATTCACTCATTTTCTTTTCCCTTTTTAATTAATACTTTTTTGTAGCTGAAGTTTTCTCCAGTCCTGCCCAGCCCCATGGACCCTGCAATCACTTATAAAATAATCACTCAGAAGTTTATATTAATTAAACTGCTTGGCCATTAGCTCAGTCCTACCACTGACTAGCTCTTACACTTAAACTCGGCCCATTTCTGTTAATCTATATGTTGCCATGTGTTCTGTGGCCTTATCTGTTGCCCTTACATGCTTCTCCCTGTAAAGCAGGCTGGCATCTCCTCTCCAGCCTTCCTGTTTCCACAATTCTCTTCTCTGCTTGTCCTGCCTATACTATACCTCCTCCCTGACTACTGGCCAATCAGCATTTTTATTTTTACAGAGCAATATCCACAGCATTTTTTCATACGGTATATTAAGATTATGATTTTTGTTCCCCCAACATCTTCCAAATTTTTCCTACCATAAGCAGGTATCAGGAAGCAAGGATGGCATACACAGGAGAGTGCACATCAGTACCCATTTCATGTGCCTGAGGCTACACACTCTGCCAAAGCCAAGTGAAGGATGGGGGCATCTGGAAGTCTGTTATCTAGAGATGCATAGACACCACTCTCAGGAGAGTACCTTAAGTATCTGTGAGACAGGCATTGTCTGGTCTGTAATCTAACAAAAATAAGTCACAAGACTACTTTAAATTTGAAGTAAACTTTTAAGACATTAAAAGATAATCCTAATTAGTGGTTTTCTATAATTTTATATATTATTTTAATCTAGTATGTTAGTATCGTGTGTGTGTGTGTGTGTGTGTGTGTGTGTGTGTGTGTGTGTGTGTGTGTAAGGGGTTGTGTCTCATAGTTTTAAATTCCTATGCTTCTGAAGCCCAGTACCTCTGATGCACATTGCATGGCATGCATGGTCTATCTGAAGGATGAGGTTTGAGGACCTGAACTCATTCTCTTTCAAAGGATTTGAAGCCAAAACTGAGTTGAGTCCTAGAAGTTATAGCCATTTCAGCAGCTGATTCATCTTGTTACAGCAGAGGTCTCAGCCACATTACCCATGTGTGTGTATATATTTATGTTTCTGAAATTATTTTAGAATCATCAAGTGCAATAATATATGTCAACTATAAATATATAATTACAGATTACAGAAGCTGATTCTTTTTTTTTTTTACCTTTTAAGATATACAACATTAAATTTCTTTAACTTTCTAATTTTTAATTTCTTTCACTTTTCAGTTGTGGTCACAATGATGAAGTACTTAGTCTTACATCTTCTCATTTTATTTAACAACTAGTTTATGTGATATTGAAACTGGAGCACTATGTTTTCCTTCCTTCATTGAATTTATACAGTTCCTAACAAAGCCTGGTTTTTATTATATATCCTTCACAAGGTAAAGAGGCTTGTTTGTCTTTTACTATCTTCCCACTTACTTGCTTTTCCTATTTGATGTATGTGTTTTTGCAAACCCACAGAGACCAGGATAATTAGACTTCCCGGGCAGCTGTGATACTAAACCTTCTGTAAGTTCTTAGTGGGAAGATTGCTTCAAAAAGCTCCCTTTATCTTCCCTATAATTTCACCTTACAACTTTCCATAGATACTTTTATAAATCATGTGGGTTCTGCAAACCTTCAGCGCTAGCTGTTATTCCCCATTGTTTAGTAGAACTGCCAACTGCAGTGTCTCTTACAAGGTTATGAACAGAGTAGACAATGGCATATATGGATATGAAGAAATGTGGCTTCTCAGCACCCCTGATGACCCTGTAGACCTGAGCAAGCTTTGATAAGCCTCCATGCAGTGTGGGGCCCTTTGACACAATTTTGGGAAGGCAAAGTAAGCAGATGGTCCACTTAGCAAAGCATCCTGTGGAGGACTTGTCAAGCAGGCCTCAGAAACAACACAGCTGGAATAATGTAAATTACTGTGGCTGCAAACAACCTTGAGTACTGTATTACATGGGAAGCTAAAATATTTGTTAATTTGTTTTATTTTAAATTACATGTGTGTGTGTGTTTGTAAAGTAAATTTGCATACACACAAAGACTTCACTTTCATTCCCATTGAAATCATCAACAGAAAATCCAAGGTGTGTTTACTTGTGCTTATCAGCTCAACACTGAGGAGGTAGAGACAGATCCTCATAGCTTGCTGGCTAATCAGTTTAGTCTATTGGATAAGCTCCAGTCCAATGAGAGGCCTTGTCAGAAGGAATAAGGTGGGCCCAACATGAGGTAAATTGTCATTTGGTTTCTATACACACATGCATGTACCAACACATGCACTTGCACATGGAACATGTGTACCCACTTGAACACACAGACAGACAGACACACACACACATGTGCACACATGTACACACACCTAGTACTATGTATATTTTTAGTTGATGGAGTTGCGGGATATTAGGATAGAAGACCAAAGTGAATAAAGCTGCCATGAGATACAAAGGAGGCCTGAAAGCACACCAATAGCCACAGGAAAGTTTTAAAAACTGAGTTGTAGTTTAAACATTTGAGTTTTAGTTCCAGGTTGGTGTTTCAAACATCTCCCGTAAGTCCTGTTCTTGGGTGAAACAGGGATAAATACTGCACAGAGCCTGCTTTGGTACAATGTCATAAACATGTAGCCATCTCCCCTTTCTCTCCTTTATTCTTTATGGCAGAGAGTTAAGGGATTTATTCATAACCATGTTTCAGTGAATGAGAAGAAATGTCAGTTTTACAGTTATCCAGATTACAAGTGCTATTACAAATTTCAAGATGACAGTTTTGGAGCTTGGAAGGTAGTTTAGTGGTAGAGCATGTGACCTTACATAAGACTCTAGGTTAGAGTCCCCAGGTCCACAGGAAATAAATCAATAACTAAATGAAGTATAATGTTGACTTATAAGACAGTTAATTTCTTTGTGTGTAATATGACTGGGATAAGGGGTTCCCAGACATTAGTATAAGTATTCTTTTTCATGACTCAGGTCAAGCAGCTAGACCAGGTGGCTGAGTCAAACTGACTACCCTCTTCAGTGAGGTTAGGTCTCATGGAGGTCTAACACAGAAACAGCAAAAAGAGAATTTATTTATTGGTTAATTGCAAATCGTGGAGATCCTTAGCATCCAAAATAATGTGAAATTATTCCTTTATCCTTTTCTCCCTTTCTCCATCCATCCCTCTTTCCTAACTCTTGTTTTCTCTTATCCAAGATATGATTATTTTTTCATGTGTGCCCTGTGCTCTAGCTCTCCAATACATACTCATGTCCTAGGCTTGAGACCTCTGAGTGTTGTTATAGCACAAATAGAGTATTTGAGGGAGAACTCTCAAGGTATGAAGTTTAAATGCAAAAAATCCCCATGACTTTCACCTTAAAGGGAATAGTGGTTAGTTTATTTTGGAGCCAAATATGGATGGTTACATCAGAGGGACAGTTACAGCAAGATGGGGCAAAATTCTGCTATAGGTGTTAGATACTAGTGATGATATTTTTAGTTTTTTTGAGATGGTGGAAGCAGGTGGTCTGTTAAGTTAATAAGTTCCCAAAGGTTTTTATATATTAATCACACAATGTTAAGTCCGACAAAGAAATGGGCTAGGAATCACTATGTAAGGGGCCAAAGAGAGCACACAATAAACTGTAATTTGGCTCTAAACCTGCAACATCCCAACCTCTCCACACCATTGCAGTTCTAATTAATTGGTGAGTCTTTGCAGACATGGTTTATTTCTAGGAATTTTTGTTCATAGGAGACTGTCCTGATTGGGCCCTAAGTACAGTGGGATCTTTCCTCCATCTAAAAACAAGACAGAAGAGAATTTAATTAGGAAAGAAGACATTTGCCTACAGAGTCAACTGAAGTGGTTACAAACTAAAAATCCAAGCATAACAAAAATCTGAAACACCCAAGCAATGGATTCTGATTTGATTCTCTCACAGGGGTGTGCACCTGACAAGTACCTTCATTTTGCTCAGGAAGACTGATTTCAGATGTCTGGCCTCCAACTTGAGGAACTTTTTTTTTTTTTTTTTAAATTTCATGGCAGTTTCGAGACAGGATCTCACTTTGTAAGCTATGTTGGCCTGCAACTCACCAAGTAGGCCTCAAACTTGTAGCAATCCTCCTGCTTCAGCTACCATGGTTCTTGGATTCTACACATGCACAATCATATGCTACTTGTGGGAGAGAGTTTTGATAAGTCATGAAGTCTGAAGATCTTTGTCAAGCAGCTTCAACAGGAAAAAAATACACTATTCTGGACATTCACTGTGTATTCAGCTAACTGACTTCTCTTTCCTATGTGTTTACTTACAGTAATGATGAGGGAGAGGACTGAGATCACTGATTTGGGCAAGTTCCTTTGTGTCAGGTGTAGGACTAGGTGTTTAGCATACATTGTCACATTCCCTGAATATCTCCCTAGAATGATCAAGGAAATTTATGGCTCTCTTGGTCATCATGTTCAGGTGATGGCATCATTAACATTTCTCAATGGCTATCTAGAGCCATTTGCAGGGATGGCCATCTGTTGGCAATTGAACAAAACTGGCCCAAGGAAAGGGAAGTGTCACTGGCTAACAGAATACTTTAAACTCCTTTGAACTTGGTACTGACTGCTTTTGCCAACTTTGAGGAAACAGATTTCCACTCTAGTCTCTGATGCCATTTCATTGTGCAACTCTGACTAGCTCTCACAGCCCTTAAAGATACCAAATCACCTCATGTTTTGTCCCCATTTTTTTCTATCTCATGATAGATATTTCTTTTTCTATATTCAATTCCATGTTTTTCTCAGTTTTATCAGAAACCCCCATTTTTTTTTTTTGTTTTTTCCACCGTCTTTCACATGGAATATGATTGTATTCTGGTTCCTGGCCCCAATTCATTTGAAAAATCCACCTATTATATCCATGGCATAATACCTTGTTCTGGTACCTATACCTCAATTATTCTTAACTTGTTATTATATATCATTCTAAATTTCTTATTTTGGCATCTAACATAGTAACTATTAGCTGGTTTTATAGCAATATACAGGAAGAGACTTGAACCAAATTGCATTTTATTATGTGCCCCACACCTGACAGGTGTCCTACAATGTGGAATGTATTGGCATCTATTGAGTAATCTCAGTCCAGATGGTGGCCCTTTTAGTGTGGTATTTCTTGGTTATGTCTCTATCATTGTGATAAAAGCACCAAGGATACTTACAGAAGGAAAGGTTTATTTGGGATTTACAGTTTCAGAGGAAAAAGAGTCATTCACTGTCATTATGGGAAAGCATGGGATTAACCATGAGACATGGTGACAGGAACATCTAGTTAATAGCTTGCAACTCAAGCCCCAAGTAGGAAACAGAGAAAGCATACTCAAAATTGCTCAAATCTCTAAGTTCGCAAAGCCCACCCCCAGTGGCATACCTTCTCCAGCAAAGCCACACCTCTTCAGCCACCACAAACAGCACCACCAATTGCGGACTGAGCATCAAGCACCTGAGCCCATGGAGACAATTCTCATTCTAACCAAGAAAAGAGTAATGATGTATATTTTTTTATTTTTGAGATAATAATGTCATTACATTTTCCCTATTCCTTTTCCTCGCTTCAAACCCTCCCATATATCCTTCCATGTTCATTTTCAAATTTAAGGCTGCTCTTTTCATTAACTGTTGTTGGATACTCCTAAACACAATCTGCTCAGTCTATTTAGTGTCCCCTAGCCAACTACCTAGAAGATGTGAATTCATGGGTCTTGAAGGAGAGCATATAGCTACCACTTAACTAAACTAGCATAATCCCCAATTACATTCTAAATATTTGCCCTAATATCCCTACATAAGCACAGTTCTCATGCCTCATCAAAGAAGTGATTTTTGCAACAGATAAAGCCCACTGCATAAAACCACAACCAAGCAAAATCCAGAGTTGTGGACCCCAGTTCCAGGGGACACATCTACAAAACAACTGCCAGACATAAGGCTTGGGGAACATTACAGAAGAGGGGGTGGAAAGATTCTAAAAGCCAGAGGATTTGGAATTTGCTATGAGCTCATGGCTCTTAGTAACATCAAAAGTTATACCTATAAAGTTTCACCAGTATAGCTGTCCAAATGTGAGCTGAATGAGGATGACATCAACAGATATAGTAATAAGAAGGGGAAAATTTGTGATGCCTCAACACTGTACAAAGAGCTGCTGGCAACTAAGGGATGCCAAAAGCAGGAGGGACTTTTTTCATTAATTTTAAGAGTAGAGACTTCACTGGGGAAGACTGTACCAACTGTTCTTTCAACAATGTATGTTTATGCAACAGTTTCCTGTTTGCGATATGCTACTTCACTGAGTCTAGTACATTTCATTCATATTTTACTTAAGACTACTTTTGTGGATGCAAGTGTGTGTGTGTTTGTGAGTGTGTGTGTGTGTGTGTGTGTGTGTGTGTGTGTGTGTGTGTGTGTGTATCTGTGAATACTGATGCCTAAAGAGGAAATAAGTGGATGTTGGATCCCATGAAGTTTCAGGCAATTGTGAGCTACCCTGATATGGATATTGGGAACTGAACTCAGGTCTTCTACTTGAGTGGCAACCCCTCTTAACTACTGAACTACCTCTCCAGCCAGTATTTTCCTTTTTACTAGTATAAACTAAAAGCAAGTATAAACAAGAGAATTGGGACCCTGTCATGGCCTAAATGAGAAGTGTCCCATACTGGCTCACATATTTGAATAATTACTTAGTATGCAACTGATGGAGATTTTAGATTTAGGGAGACTGTGAAACCTCAGAGAAAGGGCAGGTAGATGCAATGAGAGTCATGGTTAGGAAAAGGGGATAGGTATTAACTGGTTAAATAAGGTCACTAGGATGGACCACTAAGGTTACACCAACATGTAGTTTTGTTTTATCATTTTTCTCTTAGCTTTTAGTCACCAAGATGTGAGGAACTCTGGTCATAAACTCTCATCCCGATGAATCCCCACCATGGCTGACAAAAAACGTGTCTCTGTGTGTAACTCTGTCTCTCTGTATCTCGTGGTCTCTCTCACATTATCTCTGTCTTTCCCTGTGTCCCTGTGTCTGTTTATGGTTCCCTAAAACTTTCAGTCTCTTAGTTTCTCTGTCTCTGTCTGTCAGTCACTGTCTCTGTCTTTCTGTCTGTCTCCCTTTCTATTGAGGCAGCATCTCACCTGTATTTCTGGCTGACCTGGAAGTCATAGAGATCCCCTTACAGATGCCTTCTAGAGTAAAAGCATAATCCACAATGCGGTGCTAATCTTTCCTCTTGGAAGTTGCTTCTGTCTTGAATTTTGTCACAGGGACAAGAAAAGTCTCTAACAGAGGTCCTGAGCAAGCTTATCCAAGAACTGGGAGTGCTGTGATTTATAAGGTTTTCATGTTCTTTTAGGCAAATCCCAGACATTTACAATGGGAAGGGTTTTTGGCTATCTGATATATTTAAATTTGTTAGCTTGTCTGTTCTCAGGAGCACAGAGGCTGAATTAAGGAAAGCAGCCCATAGCTTCCGTGTGCTGGTCGTGTGCTGTACTGTCTGTGGGTTCTCCGGTTGTTAGTCAGTCTTTCTACTTGATACTTAATCTAGCACATTCTCTAAGGTTTTTATTTAAAACTGTTTATTTATGCATTTATGTGCATATCTGTGTATATATGCATGGGGTACTCACAGGGACCAAAAGAGCCCCCAGATCTACTGGATTTGGAGTTATAGGCTGTTCTGAGCTACTAGAAATAGCAATTAGGAACTGAACATGGCTCCTCTGTAAGAATAGCAAGCATGGTTAACATTGAGCTATCTCTCAGCCCTTGTAGCTTCTCTTTTAATTCCTAAGTACATTACTTCTTTTTTTATAATTGTTTTATTTAAAAAAAAATTTTCTTTCATTTTACATACCAACCCCTACTTCTCCTCCCGCTCCTCCTGCTCCCCCACCTCAGCCTTACCCCCATCTCTTCCTCTTAGAGGGTAAATCCTCCCTTGGGTAGTCAACACAGACTGGTATACCAAGTTGGGGCCAGACCTAGCCTCTCCCCACTGCATCAAGGCCAAAATACTGGAGCTCAGTTGAAGAGAGGGAGGAAGGATTATAGGAGCAATGGGGACTCAGGATCATAATAGGAAAAAACACAGAGACAGCTGACCCATGCTAATGGGAGCTCATGGACTCTGGACTGACAGTTGGGGAGCCTGCATGGGACTTCACTAGGCCCTCTGAATGAAGGTGAAAGTGTGGGTTCCCTGGCCATGGGACCAGGACTTATCCCAGGTACATGAACTGGCTTTTTAAGAGTCTATTTCCTATGGTGCGAAACATTATTTCTTTTTAATTCTATGTTTAGAAGTAGATTGGAGCTTTTTTGGTTTTTAAAGAAAAGGCTTGTATCTTTTATTTTCTTGTTTTCTCCACGCTATCTAACAATTATTCTTAATTATTGCCAAAATATAGTGAGTCTTAAACTTTTTATTGTTATAACAACACTTGCAAGATTTTTTTTACAGTAGTCACAGTGATTAAAATGTTTATAAGCTCTGTAGAATTACTTATTTAAGTGCTACATTTAAAGAATCCTTGCAAGTCTAAACTGTATATCAGAGAATGAGACCATGAATCTGGACTGAAAATCAGAGTAGTATAGGCCAATACTATGGGTAAGAATTTGCTAGATACAATACAGCTGTGACGGTTAGTCTTCACCGACAACTTGACTGGATTAGGAATCACTTAGGAGAAGCAAGCCCATGTGTGTCATGGAGGATGTTCTGAAAACTATTTAATGGAGGGGAGAATAACTATTCAGATGGGGAGTAGCATTATTCCCTTAGATTTTTCTAGACTAAAGGGGGGAAAGGAGAAAGTCAGCTGAGCATTAGTATTCATCTCTCACTGCTTTCTGACTGAAGACTCAGCTGCTTCAAACTCCAGTGGACATGCCTTCTCCTCCTTGATGTAAGAAACTCTCAAACCATGAATCAGAAGTTATTTTTGTGAGATGTTTCATGACAACAGTGAGAACAATAAAGAACATAGGTGAGATTGTTTTCAGTAGACCCGAGCATCCCACCAGTCCTTGTATTTAAAGAAAACTTCAAAATAAAAGTGCAAAAAGTAGACTCACACTCAGATGGTAGAGCTTTAGATAGGTTAGTAGGCAACTCTTGGTTTCAGAGTTAAATATTAAAAAGACTAGCAAATAAGGTTATCTGATATTGAAATATTCCTAATATCTTCAATTGAATCTTATTATTACTAAATGAATGCAATCCAGAATTTTGCTTCCCAGTAAGATATTTGGAAAATGTATATGATAATTATTTCTATGATTAGAAATACAGACTTAATAACTGTGGGAACATGGTGGCCAAAATTTTTTTAATTGACTTTCTATTACTTGGGATGAAGACCATGGCCAAAACAAATTTGGGGAGGAGGTGGTTTATTTCAGCTAACAATTGTAGTCCATCATGAAGCAGTCAGGGCAGAACCTGGAGACAGAAAGTCAGAGGAGGCAGGAGCTGAAGCAGAGGTCTTAGAGGGTTGCTGTATCCTGGCTTGCCCCCTGCATAGCTTTCTCAGCCTACTTTTTTTATACAACTCAGGACCACTTTCCCAGAGGTAGCACCACCCACAGTGGTTTGGGCACTACAACATCAAACATTAATCTAGGAACTGCCCACAGACCTGCCTATATGCCTATCTGATGGAGGCATTTTTCTCAGTTTTGGTTCCTTTTTCTAGATGTGTCTAAATTTGTATCACTTTGACAAAAAAGCCAACCAGCACAAAAATTGATGCAAATCTCAAACTTACCATTTGAAAACAAAAGACACACTATCCTAAAAATTATCAGTGGGTTGAGGAAACTCAGTTCACTCAGAATTATGGGAACTAGGGAAAACTATAGAAGAAGATAAGCAAGTCTGCAGAGTGGGTTTCTGTAAAGAGTGGTGTGGCCATGGAATGTTTGCAGACTTCCAGTTCAAGAGTTTTTAGAAAGTATACACTTTTCAACTGTTTTTTATTTAGTTAAAAATGCACTATTTTTTGGTTTATGGTCTAGAGATGTGTTTTTGCTCGAGATTACATGCACCACATTGTGTAGGTATCTGTGGAGTTCAGAAGAGGGCAGCAAATCACAGAGAACAGGAGTTCACAGGAGCTCTCATGAGCTATGCAGTGTTGGTGCTGGGAACGGCACTCATGTTGTCTGCATGAATAGCAAATATTATTAGCCAGTGATCCTTCTTTGCTGCCCTTTAGTTTCACTACTGGATGAACAAAAACAAGACTCACAATTCCTGAATGAGGAAAGGAAAGTCATACTTGTCAGAATTGTATGGCTATCCACAGTTATGAAGTTTTATCAAAGAAGAAACTAAATCTCTATACATAAAGTAGAACACACCAATGAGACAATGCCGTGTATCTGAAATTAGAGATAAAACTGTAGGCAACTGCCAACATTTGAGGAGAAGGCAGTCTATATAAGTAAACTTTGTTAATATTTACCATCATATCATAGTGAAATGAGGAATCAAATGATCCAAGAATACTACAATGAAAAACACTGAAATGAACCTGGTGTAATAAACTATCTTTGCAAGGATCACTCACAATAGAAAGCCACTAATTAATTGCAGGCCTATTCAAGTGCTGGCACAATTTAAATTTACCAAACTAAATGGAGTTTACCTTCAGGAATTGCCAATCTGCTATTGTACTGTTTATACTTTCTTATTGATTTATAGAAGTAATAAAACTTTAAGAACTGATTCTGGGCACTGGAGAGGTGGTTTACAGGTGAAGAACACTGGCTGTTCTCCCAGAGCCTCTGAATTTGGTTCCCAGCACTCATGTCAGGTGGCTCACAGCTGTCTGTAACTACAACTCCAGGAAATCCAATTCTTCCTGCCTCTTCGGGCACCTGATGTCATATGTACAGACAATTGTGCAGCCACACAAACCTACACACACACACACACACACACACACACACACACACACACACACACATAAAAATAAAAGACAGATTCTTTGTCCATTTTTTTAAAATCAATTGTATCTTTTCCTAGTTTGAGTACTCCATTTATTCTTTGTGTGATCCAAATTTAGCCTTTTCTTTTTTTAAAGATTTTATTTATATTATTTTCATATGTGTCTTTACATAGATATTTATTCTCAAGAGTGGTGCCTACGGAGATGAAACACATCAGCTGGAATATAGGTAGTTGTGGACTGCCACAAGTATGTGATGGGAACCAAACTAAGGTCCACTGCAAGAGGAGCAAATGGTCTTAACCTTTAAGCCATTCCTCCAGCCACTTATTTTTGCATATCAACCCCTGTTCCCCTCCCTCCTCAGTCCCCTGCCAACCTACCTGCACCCCACCTCTATCCCCTCCTCACAGAGGGCAAGTCCTCCCTTGGGTAGTCAACACAGGCTGGCAAACCAATTTGAGGCCAGACCTAGTCCCTCCCCCCCTGCATCAAGACTGAGTGAGGTATCATATGGAATGGGTTCTAAAAAGCCAGTTCATGTACCCAGGATAAGTCCTGTTCCCTTTACTAGGGGACCCACAAACACATCAAGCCACACAACTTTCACCCACATTCAGAGGGCCTAGTTAGGTCCCATGAAGGCTCCCCAGGTGTCACTCCAGTGTCAATGAGCTCCCACTAACTTGGGTCAGCTCTTTCTGTTTTTTTTTTTTCCTATCATGATCCTGACCCCCCCCCCCTTGCTCTTATAATCCTTCCACCTTCTACTACTGAACTTGATATTCTTGGCCAAGTGCTTGGCTGTGCGTCTCTGCATCTGCTTCCATCAGTCACTGGATGTAGGACAAACACAGTATGTACTCACTCAAGAAACAGTACTCTTCACCACTGAGCCCCTCTTCACAGCCCCAACAAATCCTTTCAAATGAAAGTGTTTCATTTTTTTTCTTCTCCAAGCTATCATACTATCATATAGAAGGTTAGCATCACTTTTTACACATACAAGGGTGTAAAAAAAAAAAAAAAAAAAAAAGGTAAGCAAAAGAAAACTATGACTACCACAAATCCCTCTATCTTTTCTTAGAATGCTGCTAGAATGTGAGCCTCTTTAGCACAGCGGACTTGATTAAGACAAGCCTAGGAAATAGTTTGGTACCTAGAACCCACAGAGAAAAATGACTCCTTGGAATTGTCCTCTGACCTTCGACATGCACCATGGTATGTGTATCTGCCCTTTATATTACATGCATAC
The DNA here is from genome assembly GCF_004664715.2 of Peromyscus leucopus. Lineage (NCBI taxonomy): Eukaryota > Metazoa > Chordata > Mammalia > Rodentia > Cricetidae > Peromyscus > Peromyscus leucopus. Next base: position 94,996,551 of record NC_051065.1, read on the forward strand.
ACTCACACAGAATACAGTTTTCAAATATTTGAAAGGAAGCCCTGTTTATTCATCATTCATATGTCTTATTTGATACAGTACCTTAAATATTTTTGCACATCTAAAGAAAAAAATTACTAGCTCTCTTATTTGAATATGACTGAGGGCTTAGTGTTATTTATATATTCTTGATAAAAAATAATGTGTCATGGATTAGATTTCGGATCAGTGTGCATTTTCTCCCAGACTGTGGGCTGTTTGCCATCCTAGCAGTGTAACGTGGAAAACAGAATTCTTTACTTTGGTGGAATTCAGTTTATCAGTTTGCTTTTCTGTAGACTAAGTTTGGCTGGTACATGTAAGACAATTTTCTCTGACCCACACTTGCAATATTCTCTTATACTTTCCAAAATTTTGTGGCCTTGATTTTCCATATTGACCTCTGATCCACTTTGAATTAATTTTGTTATATGCCTGAGGTATGAATTCAAGTTACTTTTTTCTATGAGCATTTCTGTTGTAGCTTACTTATTGAAAAGGATACTGCTAGAATTTCTTTAGACTCACTGGTTAATTTTGTCTGTGTCTGTCTACTTCTGCTCCACCAGCCAGTTTTTGCAGCTGACATTTGATAACACTTTATTGTTTTCTGTGCTTCTTAAAACATGGTACAGAAATCTCCTAACCTTGGTCCCTTTCCTTATGACCACTGGCTACTTTACATTTTCTTCTCAAAAAAAAATCATTATACATGCTAGAATCTGCTTGTCAACTGGTGCAAAGTGAGGACATCTTTTGCATGAAATCCATAGGTCAAAATGAAGACACTCAGCAATATTGATTATAGCAGTCAGAAGCCTTGCCTACTTTTATAATTCACATTACACAAGGACACCACTTTTTGAAGTGGCTAAAAAGGAATCTGTTCCCATATTACTATGTTAATGTGGCCATTCTAGTAAGGCATTCATCTTTGTGGGACAGTTATGCTAATAATTTGTTCAAGTTCAAGATAAAATATGCAATATATATTATAAAAATTCAAATAGCCCTTTTTTGCTTTAAGAAGAAACTCTAAATGAGAATAAGATTGTATGCTCTGGGGTCACGGCATTATGTTTGAATCTGGAGGCCATCCCTTAATGTTTTAATGTACTTTTCTATGACTAAACATATACCATTATTTCAATTTTTTTTTCTTACAGTGAAGGACATAAAACCCAAGGCTTTCCATGTTAGTTTTCTTAAAGGTATTTTCATCAAGTTTGGCAAATTTTACTGTGTTGTAGTTATAAAATATTTTGCAAAGGTGAAAAAGTTACCATCTTGTTTTACCTAGTTATTGTTTTATTCTTTTTACTCAGTTGTCACAATTTTGGAAATATTGAAATTTTACATCTAGTCAGGTTGATCTTGTCAACCTGTAATGTATAAAAAGCTTTATCTAATGATAATGTTTAGGATACTCGAGAGAAAAGATTGATACATTAAAGTGAAGTGATTAACTTAAATTTCTATTTTTAGACAAGACACAAGATAGTTAAGGGGTCAGGGGTGGGGTTAGAGGGCTATCACTGAATCCTTATTTTATACCATCTTCTTCAGTAGCATATTGGGCAATCAGTCTCACAGAGGGAACTGACAAGGTAGCTCCACTGTAGGCTATAGAATAGGAGAAAGCTAGCACAAAAGACTGCCTTTATAGAAGCATTTACAAATATAATTCTCCATGGGCTCATAGATTGGCTATGAAACTAACTTTTTATAATGGTGTGCATTTATGCTCTATAAAAATTTTTTACAGCCGGGCGTTGGTGGCGCACGCCTTTAATACCAGCACTCGGAGCAGAGCCAGTGGATCTCTGTGAGTTCGAGGCCAGCTGGCTACCAATGAGCTCAGAAAGGCGCAAAGCTACGCAGAGAAACCCTGTCTCGAAAAAAAAAAAAAAAAAAAAAAAAAAAATTTTACACAATATATTTTCATTAAAAATAAGCCATGAATATATTAAGCAGCCATTATTGATTTAATTATATTTTATTTTTACTTGCAACCATGACTGTTTGCTGTTTTTGGATTCTTACAACTTTGACTACAGAAGCTTACATTTTTTTCAGGCTCTAGCAGAGAACTTCCAATGCATCTCTTCACAGTGACATACATATAAATGATCTCAGGTAAGGGATAAATTATTAAATAAGATAATTATTTTTGTCAAGGAATTAAATAACTTGGTGGGTGGATAAGACTTGAGCTTTCAGAAGCAGATTCCCCCCCACCACAAAAAAAAAGGACTACGTTATCCAGTACAGCACCTTAATTTTACAAGTAAAAGCTGAACTGGGGAAATTATGCATACACAATTGTAAGTCATAGGTGAATGTGTTGGAACTTAAAAATAGGTCTATTGATTTGTAGAAGTTTTTCCCACTACTGCTTTTAAACAACCAATATAAATATTTTAATTAATCAATTTGATTATATATAATCTATACATGTTTTACATCTCAATTACATACACATGTATTACATTTCAAATTATGTTCTAAACTGTATATGTATTATAGCAATATCCTATCAAACTAATTAGCATAGTTACCACAGTATCAAGTTATTATATTGTGTAGTGAGGACACTAAAATATATTATTTGATTATACATGACAGAAGTTGTCGAGAACTTCTGGGAAAACAATAGTTTTCAGGCATGACAGGACTGTTAGACAATGAACTCAGTGGAGGTGGCTGCATACATGGACCTGTACAAGATGAAGCCAGTTAAAAAGCCCAGCATGGCTGGGTGGTGGCTCTTGCTCCCCTAGCTGAAGAGCAATTGGTGACTGCTGGAGGATGTGCTGGAGGATTCTTAAATTATGTGACCTCTGACAAGCTGTCCTTCCTCCAGTGGGTGGCTTTGCACCTAAGCACATGTACCAAATGAACTCAGTAGGTTTAAGGAAGAGTGCATGAAATTCAAAGGGAAAAATTGTGGAGAGTAATTGGATGAGGGAGAGAATGGGATTTATTTGATCAAAATCCATTGTATACATGGATGAGATCCTCAAATACTTAAAAAACATAGAGCACATCAATATTAATTGTGATCACCTTACACTCTGTCTATTTCTTTTAGATATAGAATACAATTTTCAAAATGTTGTGGAATGAGCTGGTATTATGTACATTAATTATGTTAATTAACATACTTTGCATTCACTTGATTATTTTGTATGCATTTTTAATAAATTCCTAAAATAATACTTTATTTACTGATTTTCCCTTATGTCTAATATAACCATCATTTTAAGATTCTTGTTGAGTTTACTATAAATTTTTCTTTACACTGTCAAGCCAGTTTTTTGATGTGGAAAAATCTGAATTCCAGTTCTTGAGTGCATGGTGAATCTGAATTGAAACAAAATGTTCCTTGTTGACTCTGAAATTGAAACAAGCCTTAGAGAAGGGATCATCCAAGCACTTTTCTTTTAAAAATATTTTATTCATTTCTAATCACACACATACATACATACATATATATATATATATATATATATATATATATATATATGTGTGTGTGTGTGTGTGTGTGTGTGTGTGTGTGTGTGTGTAACTATGTGTAGGTAAATACACATGTGAGTGCAGATGATCAAGGAAGCCAGAAGAATGTGTCTTCTGCCCTGGCGCTGCAGATACAGGTTTTTGTGAGCTACAGGGAACTGTGAATTGAATTGGGGTCCTGTGCATGTACAGTTTGTATCCTCACCTGCTAAGGCATCCCTAGAGTCCCATAAATTCACTTTTCTATGGGCACAGATACTTCCTTGTAAACCAGTTCTCTTGACACATTTGTTGCTGTATCTCTGAAAAAATCAGAAGCATCTGTTCTGGATGTAACAAGTTAAACATCTCAACATAATTGTTGAAAGATTCTTATTTCTTAGAACAAGTCTTCATTATAAATGCACATTTCAGAGACCCAGGAAATGAGTACAAATCTGAACACTGGAAGAGAATCATTTGCATAAAACAGTTCACTAATTGCACCACACAAAATGCTTCTTTCTTCAGAGTTTATGGGAGAGGTGAAAGTATTTTCCTTCTCTCCCATCTATAACACAGTGAAGTTTGTATCATTTTGGGCAATTGAGTCATGTTCACTTGTTGTGAATCCAGGTGTGTGTTATTGTAATTACTGGCCTCACAGATTTATTTTTAATTATTCATAAAGGTGATACAAACAAGGAATCCCCAAATGGAAACACACAGTGCTGTGCTAGAAGCCATCTGTGATGGTTTCAAGCACCAGTGAGATGCCAATTTCAATTTATATGTCAACTCAGCATTGTATCAAGTATAAGGACTATATACATGGTTCCAGACAGCAAGAATAGTTACTATCCCAGGTGTGAGTTATAAAACTATCAGTGCTTTTGTGGTGCTTTAGTTGGACAGAGAAAGGGAAACTTTCAAAAATGGGTTGACATAAGTTCCTTTGATGCAATTCAGCACTAAGGCCCAAGGTCCCAAAGTAATGGCACAAATTATCTTCAAATAGCAAGTTAAAAGGGAAAAATGGAAAATCCATACCTCAAAATCTGAATAATCAACACATGCATGTGTTATAAGCATATTAGTTATGAGTGTGCATGTGTTGTGTACACTTGTGAGAACTTGCATACAGGTGTAATCACCTGGGCATGCACAGGAAAAAGTCAGAGGTCAGTGTACCTTGTCTTGCTCTATCACGCTCCATCTCATCTTTTAAGTGTGTGTGTGTGTGTGTGTGTGTGTGTGTGTGTGTGTGTGTGTGTTGTGTATGTGTGGGTGCACATGATATGCCATGGTATACTTGTGGAGATCAGAGGACATTTCATGGAGCCGTCTACCATTTGGATCACAGGTACAAATTCAGGTATTAGGATTGGAGAAAAGTGTCTCTACCCACTGAGCGCTCTTGCTGGTCCTACATCTTATTATTTTTTTTTTTTTAAATTTCACCAAAGAGAGGGTGGTTTATTTTATTTTATTTTTAGACTTATTTATTTATTATGTACACAGAAGAGGGTGCCAGATCTCATTACAGATGGTTGTGAGGCACCATGTGGTTGCTGGGAATTGAACTTAGGACCTCTGGAAGAGCAGTCGGTGCTCTTAACCTCTGAGCCATCTCTCCAGCCCCTACATCTTATTTTTTGATACAGACTCTCTCACTGAACATGGGAATCACTCATTTGGTTAGAGTTGCTGGCTAGCATTCTCCTAAACTCAGCCTCCAACTCCTCACCTCTGGGACTACAGAGATGCACCATTCCTGTCCTCTACATGGAATCTGGAGGCCAAACTCTGGTCCTCAAGCTTACAAAGAAAATGATTCTCCCACTGAACCACTTCCCCAGAGTCATGTATTTCACTTTTCTAGTGGTAGAAAAATTTCAAATAGATTAGCTTATTGACACAGGACATCAGCAGTCAGTGAGTAATCTTGGGATTCACTCACAGATCTGGAGCATGTCAAACAATAGCACACGAAACATGAAAGTTTGCCATTTTTGTACTGAATTGATATATACACAGCTATATCCTATTTTAATGGCAGCGTCTTCTTTGAAACATATAATAAACATAATAAAGCAAGCAAAATTAAAATAATCATGAATAATAGTGTGTGCATGTCACTTTACTTTCTGGTCCTAATAGTTTTGCCCTTTTTTAATATAATTTTTCTTTCAGTAAGTTACCAAACTTTTTTAATTGTTCCATAATTTGTTTGATACTTTTATATTATTGGAAATATTCTATAAATTAAAATATTAAAAATGTCAAAATATTTTGTAACCTATTTGATTTCTTTCAAAGGAATTTGAGTAGTGCTTTATTAACCTTTTTTTATTTATTCTTTGTGTCTTTCACATCATGCATCTCCATCCCACTCATTTCCCATCTCTTTGTATCCATCCTCTGCTATTGCAACCCCGCCCCCCAAATAAAACAAAATAAAATTTAAGATAAAAAAAGGGAAAAATCCATCTTGCCATGGAAGCTGTAGTATGACACAGTGAGTCACACAGTAAACCCCTTTATCCATGTATATTTACTTGCAAGTGTTCATTGCACAGAGTCATTGGTCTAGTTCGAGGCCTTTGGTTTCTGCTACACTATCAATGCTGCACCCTCACTGGGACTCCTCTTGTTTTCCTGCTGTTGCCCTGTGTTGTGTAGATCCTGCAGCTTTTGGTCTGCATAACAGGTCCTTTCATGTGCACCAGCTGATCACAGATGGGGTGGATGTTGGGGTGGGCTAATCCATAACCCTGGTTCTGGGCCTGGGCAGCTGCAAGGTTGGTCAGCCTGCCAGCTCTCCCTTGACTTCACTATCAGGGTAAGCTCTCCAGCATTGTCCTGGCAAGTTCACCCCTAGCAGGGATAGGCAAGGGGCAGAACCAGTTCTGCTTTCATGTCTTCAGGGTAGGATCTCTCACACCTAAACCTTCAGGGCCAGCTCTACTGTATTGCTCAGGTGTGGCATAGGGGCCACTCTCCTGAAGACGGACTTTTCTGTCCTGCCAGCTGCTCCCCAATAACCACACAGAGACTTATTAATTATAAGTATTTGGATAATGCCTTTGGCTTGTTTTTTGCTAGCTCTTATAACTTAAATTAACCCATTTCTCTAAGTCAATGTGCTGCTTCAAGGTTTGTTTTCTTCACGTACGTATTTCCCATCTTACTCTCTGTGCATTTCATGGTGTCTTCTCTGATTCCACTCTTCTTCTCCTCAAGATTCTCTCTGCCCTGAAAATCCTGCCTAGCTATTGGCCAATTAACTTTTTATTAACAATTAGAGCAACGCATTTTCAGTGTACTGTTGCTGGAGGGCTTCTCTCCAGGTTCCCCAAGCCCTGCAGTGCCACAATCCACTTATAAAATAATCACTCAGACGCTTATATCACTTATAAACTGTATGGCCGTGGCAGACTTCTTGCTAACTGTTCTTTTATCTTAAATTAACCCATTTTTATAAATCTATACCTTGCCACGTGGCTGGTGGCTTACCAGAGTCTTTACATGCTGCTTGTCCTGGCGGTGGCTGCAGTGTCTCTCCCCCCTTCTTCCTGTTTCCCCAATTCTCCTCTCTCTTTGTCCCGCCTATACTTCCTGCCTGGTCACTGGCCATCAGTGTTTTATTTATAAAGAGTGATATCCACAGCAGTGTACAGAAAGATTATTCCACAGAACTCTCCTGAGTACTGCAGCTGATGAAGGGCAGGATCAGCTCTCCAGCTCTTATGACCTCAGGGCTAGCTCTCCCACCTGCCTCAGGTGTTATGAGTGGGGTTGGGAAGAGTGAGGGGGCATCTCCCCTGCACCCATGCCACTATATGACAGATGAGAAATAGGAACAACTTTCCCATGCTCACAACTTCAGGGCTGATTCAAATACACCTCTGCCAACAGATTGGCTCTATTGTGTTGCCCACATGAGATTCAGGGTCTGCTCTCTTAAGTGTTGCATCTGGTGGGGAAAAGGGGCAGCTCTCCTGCCCTGTTGACCTTAGGGTTAGGTTAGCTCTCCCACCTATCTCAGGCATTGATGGGGTGGCATCTCTCCTCTGCCCATGATGCCACATGGTAGATGAGTAAAAGGGACAGCTTTCCCTAAAGACTGAGTATTTTTATTTCTGATTTTGCTTTATATCGTTAAATTCTCTCGAGGAAAGTTCATATCTATTTACTGTTTAGTAAGTATATGTGATAGTTTTTCTTTTGATGAGTAGCCTCTGTTTATTATTCATTTATAAAAATCAAGTATGCTTATTTCATTAATTGCATTTACTTTCACATCAGGTTTAATGAGCTTGCTGCTTCGGGGGATAGCATGACCCAGGGAAGCCTCCATCTGAACACAGTAGCAGAGAGGCTTCCTATGGAGAAGGGCTTCTGCTGGAAGAGTCTGAGTAAGGGATTAAGGCAAAGAAGCAGAACATCTTCTGCCTGAATGCTATTAAGAAGTTGGGGGATATGGTGATGGGGTAGCTTAATGCATGAATGCCAGGATGGGGTACCTTAATGCATAAATGCCAGGAAAGGGGACATTGATATTTTGACCAGAATTCTAGTCAGTACTGACAGAGATAATCACATTACTTATCAGTACTGTACCTAGTGTATTTTTTTTCTTTTCCTTTCTTCTTTCTCTTCCTTCCTTCTTTTTACCGTCCTTTATTTCAGGGAGATTGCCCTTCTTCCTCTTCTTTCTCTTCTTTTCCTCTTCTTCCTCTTCTTCTTCTTCTCTTCTTCTTCTTCTTCTTCTCTTCTTCTTCTTCTTCTTCTTCTTCTTCTTCTTCTTCTTCTTCTTCTTCTTCTTCTCATACTCATAGGTGCCATTGTGTAAGCATTGGTCAGGAATATTACTGTATGGATGACCGATATTAAGACCATTTTCACTATTCTTAGCTGATTGATTTTATGGTTGGTCTGAATTTTGTTTTTTGTGGTGCCTAGAATCTAACCCACAGCCTTGTATGTGCTGAGAAGATGTCATTCCATTGACTATATCACAAGCTCTGTTGTTTTGAACCTTCAATGTTCCACAGAGGTCATGTTTTCAAGATTTACGGAGGTGATGTGTACTAGAAGGATGTTAAGTCGCTGTGGGTGGATCCTTCAGTGGGATTCGGGAGCCATCCTTACCCTCTTTTTGGTTTTCCAATCACCATGAGATGAGCATTCTTGTTCAATCATCATTTTGTCTGTGAATGTTTGCTTCAGCACAAGCCAGAAAATGCTGATGCATCTAGACCAGGATAGAAAGCATAAGCTGGGGTGATTTTCCTCAGGTGTTTCATCAGGGGATTAAAATAAGACCAAAACAGTGTAGGAGCAGGATGCTGGTTTATCCAAAAAAAGAAACTCAAACACAGTAAATTAGGTGTAACTTTGTTTAATGAAATAAAGGTGATGAGTAAGAGAAAAAGAGATAGTGAGAAGAAACAATTTAGGTTTTTTTTTATTTTCTGGAAGAATGGATTACTGCAATAATTAGATAAATACAGGTACCATCGGTAGCTATAAATTAAGTTATGAATAAATTATGAATAGAACCACAAAAGGCAAAATAAAAACGATACCAAATATCAGAATTTCATACAACATAGACCATGTAATGAAGGTGAAGAACATATATAAAGCCAGATATCATGCTACAGAATAAGTGAAAATAATATGGGGGAGATTAGGAGGTATTACAGAGTTTAGAGGTGTAGGGAATGGCCAGGTGTTTAAATCTGATAGACTAGCAAATGTTTAGTCTGGATTCAAAGCCCATTGTTTTACCCACTGCAGAACAAAGTCTATCACCTCATGTCAAAGTTCAAACCTAGAAGTGTTCCTACTTTTCTAGTTACACCTTTTGTTAAACATTCCCATCCTGTCATGGAGAGGTATTTCTAATCAGAAAACTTAAGGGTTCCATTTCAGAATAAATAGTCTTCTACCTTTTAGCTAATTTCTTCATATAATTTATAGTAATCATAACACTTAGTTTTCTGCAATAATTGTGTAAGTCAGTATTGTTTCCTTTATTTTTGAGCAAACTTCTGATAGAAATACTCCAGTAATTTCTCAAATAACTCATTGCTTTTATAGAAATATTGTGGACATTTTTAAGAGACAGTGATGGGCTCATACATCATTTTTAGAAACAAACATATTAGGAGGAAGGCTGTTTTAACTACAAGTGGAAATAAAGGAATTTATGAAGAAAGATATCTAGATAAAATGATATAAGCAAATTATCTAATTTTCATTGACATCTCTAAAAATGGCCACGTGGGGGACGGCACAATGTAAAGAAGTATTAAATGAATAAAACTGCATCTTATAAGTAGGCCTCAGTGGGGCCTACTGGGTCATCCTTCATTGATTTAAAAAATCTTAGTTTTGAAAATTTTTTTGTGAAATTCTGGGTTTAATATTTTCTGTGCTTAAAATTCCATTTTCTTCTATATTTTCCTCTCCCACCCTGCTTTTTCTGATCATTACATGCTGCTTTTCTACTATCCCATGGAGAAAGCTATCCTTGTCTCCGGCAGTGACTTTGTTTTCCACTGAGGTCAAACTTCAGTAGTTAAAGCTTCTTACCTATGGCCTGGTCCACAAATGATGAGTAATAGGACAAATACTTATGTTCCCCCCTCCACCCTGTTAAAGCATCTTTGTACCTTTCTTTAGAAGGTAGAGTGCTAAATAAGTGCTAAATAAGTTGCTGAAGAACATAAGGTAATTCAAAGACAAGTTGTCTGACTTGGAGAAGCTGGACAAGAGGATCAGCAAGGAATAGTTCAGCCTGTTCTTGCAGAGGATCAGGAATTAGTGCAGTGGTTCTCAAGCTTCCTAATGCTGCGACTCTTTCATCCAGTTCTTCAGGTGGAGGCTTTCAGCCATAAAATTGTTTTCGTCACTACCTTATAACTGTAATTTCACTACTGTGAAGAATCACAATGTAAATATCTGATATACAAAATGGTCTTTGGTGACTCCTGTGAAATGGTTCTTGGCTCCCCGACAAGGTTGTGACCCACTATTTCAGAGCCTCTGAAATGCTTCAATCCTTAGTACCTCTATCAGGAGACCCACAACTACCTGTAACTCCAGTTCCAGGGGAAGTCTGATGATTTTGGTCTCTGCAGTCACGTACATTCATGTGCCCATTCATGCTTATGTACACACACACAGACATACACACACACACACACACACACACACACACACACATGTGCACACAATTTAAAAAATATCAAAAATAAATCAAAGATATTTTTCCTAACCAGTAAGATATAAACATATTTGTGTTTTGAATAATACAGGTTGGTTAGATTTGTTTTTCTTCATCAAACAAACGCACATGGATCATCCTTTCTTCTTGCCTCTCCTTTTTTGAAGAAAGGGCAATGGGTAATGAGGAAAGTGCTTATAGGAGACCAAACTTATTTGGTAAAGTAGAAGTTCCAATTGTTCCTGCTTTATTTCTTCAGCTTGACCAAGCTCACTAAATCTCTTCTTTAAGAAATGAAAAAATGTTTCTATTGAAGAGAATTTTTAACTTTTGTAAGAGGAGTGTAAATTACCATAGCTTCTTATCTAAACACATCATCTTTCCATGACCCATTATAGGAATACACCTGTGGACAGTTTCCCATAGGCTTTATTCCTCCTTCCCTTTGAATACTGGAAACTAATTATTAAAACAAATTCATGAATCACTGAGAAGTTTTAAAGTAATATTGTGACTTTTTGCTGTATTAATTGCACCTTCAAGGAAGATATCAATTCAATACACTATTTTTTTATTACTTTATCATGTCAAATGCTGTAATAGTAATAAATATTTGAAAAAAGAAAGCCAAATGTATAATATTATTAGTTTAAAAGCATGCAACCTAAACACCATAACCATTTGGTTATAAACTCAGATATTGACATTCATATCTCAGTCTTGCAAAAGATTTCATATCTATGTTGTCTAAGTACACAAATTATTTATTATGTACATTTATTAAAGTTGGCATTAGAGAATATAGTATCAGGTTTGTCTTAGACTTGGAGGTCAATTTGATAGATTGACATAAAAATAGATAAAAATATAGTCTGTCTGTATTTGTCATATGTCCCCTTTTATTGTATTTAGTCTTAAAGTTTTCATTTACATTTGATGAAATATGGCTATGAGAACTAAGTCTTCAAAAATAAACAATGTGACCTGCACACAATTTTCTTGATTTCTTGAAGATGCTGAATTATATTTCTGCATCTTCTCAACCATCTTCTTCTTTCTCCTCCTCTGCTTCCTTTGTCTTAGGTTCATACCTCATTTTCAACAGGATACTTTATTATTCCTGTTATCACTCTTATCATTTTCAGTAAGTCATCATCATCATTATTACTTTTATTACCCGAGGGAAATAATCTCTGATTCATTTGGTAAAGCTGTCATGTTTGAATTTTCAAATGATGTTGACTATTCAGCTTCAATTAGTGGCCCAAAATGCATGTTTCCAATTACTTCCTATCACATGGACACACACATTCATCTCAGTGTCTCCCTTGTGGCTTCATTGACTCTGAAAAGACTTAAAACAGTCTCATATAGTTCATTGAATTGTGTCTTTGTTTATTTGTTTAATGGTTTTTTTGTGTGCATTTTTAATCAAGGTATAGCCATTGCACAAAATTTGGGGCATTTCATGGTATGTGAATATTGTAAAATGATCCAATCAGAATCACATCATTTCTGATATAATTTCTTTGTCCCGAGAACAATCAGAACTCCCATTTTTCATTATTTTGAACAATTCAATTACTTAATGTCAAGCAGTTATCCTACTGGGTTCTAGCACATTAGATGTTACTTGTCTTGTCCCTCACAGCCACCCATCTCCAATCTTCCATCCTTCATTTTTAGCACTGTTCTGGGTTTATACATTTTCATATTTTGTCTTTGTTGCTACTATCAAGTGTTTGTGAAGAGAGAATTTAAATGTGTGCCTTCAAGCTGTCATTTTTCCTTAAAGTATAATTTGTCATATTTAGACAGTCCATCACCAAGCACAAGCATCTATTATTGGTCTGTGCTGCATTAGTGGCAGTCCCAGGAGCTACTGAGGCTGATGGCACTATTTTATCTTACTGTAAGTTGTCCCTCAGCCTATATGTTTCCTTGCTTCTGTGCTGTTACTTCTCAGCACTCAGTGTCTCCAGATACCAGCCAAACTCCACCTGCTATTTTCCTGATTCTTATACTGAGAATGGACAGAGGAGGAAATTCTATTTGTTTTTCTTTTTTTAGGATAAATTTTATAAAGAGTCTTCCATAATAAAGTGTGTGTGTGTGTATGCATGTGTGTGTGTGTGTGTGTATGTGTGTGCATGTGCGTGTGTGCGTGTGTGTGTGTGTGTGTGTGTGTGTGTCTGTCTGTCTGTCTGTCTGTCTGTCTGTCTGCTTGGAAACAAGGTTTTCCTATCCAGACCAGGCTGCATCAGAACTTACTATGGAGCCCAGATAGCTTTGAACTTGTGATGATCCTGCCTCAGCCTCCGAAGTGCTAGGATAATAGTAATGTACTCCCATGGCCAAATTAAAAAAGTATTTGATTAAACATAAGTTGGTTGTGTCTTTTTCTGTTAGTTAAAATTATAGCTGTATATAATATATAATAAAGGGTTATGAGATGGCCTATCCCACCATCCACCCCATCTATGATCTGCTGGAGCACGTGAAAGGGCCAGTTCTGCAGACTCAAAGAAAGCTGCAGGATCTCCATGACACAAGGCAATAACAGGATATCCAAGAGGAGTCCCAGTGAGGACTGGAAAAGGGGGATCATATGGATAGATGTAAGGAATGCAGGGAGAGACAGCTAGAAGTGAAAGACATTTGAGAGGTATTATGGAAAATAGTGCAGTGGAAATTTTCTAAAATATGTGAAGGTGATACTAGTGAAGTTTCAAAAAAATGGGGGACACGGAGTCTCAACTGGCCACCTCTTGTCACCAAATGAAGCTTCCAGTACCAGGACTGGGTAATATCCATTTTAGTAGTTGGCCAATGAGGTCCTGTAGAAATCCCCAAACAACCCAGGCTGTGGCCAAAACAGTAGGTTCCTCTCCAGAAACTGACAGCAAGGCTCCTTTGCTGAAGACAACACCCACACAACTCACTGAACTTGAAAAGGTCAAGCTGATACCTACATGGAACTTTAACCCCTATGGTCTAGGATCTTTGGCATGAGAAGGTGCTCTGCAGGCTACCAAAAGAAAAATGTTTACACCAACCTAGTTGCAAAACCTTTGATCTACCCTGCTGTCCCACCTGCAAAATATGTCTGGGCAATGGTAGCACAAAGCTTATAGGAATAACCATATGTCTGATTTGACTTAAGGCCTATTCCACAAGATGAAATCTATACTCATTACTACTTGGGTGACCAATAACCATAGATTAGAAATCATATGGATGAAATACTATTGGTCTAAAATAAATCAGCATTGCTAAAATGACTCCTAGTTATATTCTGTTATTCTCATAGATTAGTGACTTATTCAGCTATCGTCAGAGAAGCTCCCTCCTGCAGCAGATGGTAACAAATACAGAGAACTACAGCCAGACAATACACACAGAGAGAGACCTTGAAACACACTGCTCTAAATGGGTTATTTCCATCAAATCCCTCTACCCAAGCTCAGGGAACCCTATGGAGAGGAAGCAAAAAGAGTATAAGAGCCACAGAGCATAGGGGAACTAGGAGAACAAGGTCCTCTATAAATCAGCTGAGCAACCTCATATGAACTCAACAAGATTGAAGCAGCAAGCATGTGATCTGCATAGCTCTCTCTGTACCAGATCCTCTGCATTATTGTGCATATTTTATGGCTTTCTGTTTGGTGTTTTTTAAGAGACTTCTGACTGTGTGAATGAATGCATCTCTGGCATGTTTTTCCTTCTCTTGGGATCTTTTCCTTCAATTGGTTGATGTCAGAGTTTTTGTTTAATATTACTATATTTTGTTTTAATGTTATCTTTTAGAAGACTGTTCTTTTCTAATGGGAGAGAGAAAGGGAGTGGATCTGGATAAGAGGGGCAGAGTAGAGGAAATGGGAGGAATAGAGGGAGGGAAACTCTAGTCAGGATATAGTGTATGAGGAAAGAATCTACTTTCAATAAAAGGGAAAACAGAAAAATTACAAATGTATATACTATATAAAGCATATACATGTGTCTCCATATATAAGTATACATTAATATATTATAGTAACTACATATGACAAAACATTTAATTATAATTATATTACATGTGTGTATCCCTATGGTTGAATACCATGTACACATTTTATATAATTATTCAATTATATAAATTTCTACATACCTACATATTATTTATATCTACACCTGTACATAATATTTTATTTAATTTGCATAATGCTTCCATCTGTCACATATGAAATGTAACCAAGAAATAAATCTTGATTTGAGAAAATGTTGCACTATAGTCTTCTGTTATAATTCAGAATGAGCATTTAATAAAGACTGTCTGAACTTGATCTGTAATAAGACTAAGATAATGGTTGTGTGGGGCTGGAGAGATGGCTCAAAGATTAGGAGAATCTAACTGCTCTTGGAGAGGACAGGGATTTGGTTTCCAGCACCCAAAATGGCCAGTTCACAACTGCCCATAATCCCTGTTCCAGGGGATCTTAACACTCTCTTCTGGCTTCCTCACTCAGCTATACTTATAAGGACTGTAGAAATTCTTAAGAAGCCTACTCAATATGAATATGTCGAACATAATTGTTCAAACAAATAACAATCAGAGAAGGGCCTTGCACACATGAGCAATATCATTCAATTTAAATAATCTCTTATTTATTTACTTTGCAAAGCAACATATCACATCATACCAGATAAGGGATAAAGGCATATATATGTGTTGGCGAACAGGTCAACCCCTGTTGGACACTTGGCCACCACATATCCTACTGGGATAAATGCTCCCCCTGGATTATGATGACAGACATGAGCAGCAATTAACCTCCAAGGAGGATAGAGTCTTATTTGCTGGTGAACTGCAGCTCATGTATAGAATTTCAATGGGTAGAAAACAAAAGGGAACTTCACGGGGGCAATTTGGAGCTGCCAGAAGGCAGAGCACTGGAAACAGACTAGATAATTGTTAGGTAAAATACAGGACCACCAGCCTAGTGTCTGCTGAGATTTTTTAAAGAAGCCCTGAATGAGAGTGGGACAGACACTGAAAATGAAATGAGGAAATAAGGAAACTGGAAAGGTGGCTAAAGGGTTAAGTGTAATACTCTTCCAGAGGACCTGAGTTCTAGTTCCAGTACCCTCACAGCAGCTCGTAATCATCCATAACTCTTCCAGTTTCAGGGGATCCAATACACTTTTCTGTCCTTGACGGACACTATACACCCATGTTGCACAAACATACATATAGACAAAACAAAACATGCATACATATAAAAATAATTTTCAGAAGAAGAAAAAGGAAGAATATTGTACAACTTGGGTAAGAATAAATAACTAAATATTTTACCAATCTGCTAAAAATGTCATGTTTAAAACATTAAAATGCAAAGAAATGCCATCTGCGAATGACCAATTCAATGTGATGCTTGGATTTAAGGTCTGAGGACCACCCCCTGAGTGAAATATTTGAAACCTGAATGATTAGCACATTGCAGACAATATCTCTTCCAAGCCTCACACCCACAATGCCAGGACAGATGCTAAATGGCCTGTGTGTTAATTTACAAAGAGGATGGATTTTCCCTGAAGCTTACCACTGAAGACTTACTTCAGCCTTCTGAAAATACCATCCTTTTTCCAAACTTCAACTGTTTTCAACATGTAATTTTATCTTAGCCCACAATGCTAAATTTCATACCTGTGTTTTCAAGTGAAGCCATCTCGGGATTTTTCTAAGGTTTTCCAAGTTGAATGAACATGACTCTTTTTTTAATCATAATTTTTTATTGGTTCTTTGGGAATTTTATATCATGCACCCCAATCTCAATCAGCTCCTATTCTTTCCATATCCATCCTTCACCCGTGCAACCTCCCTCCCAAAGAAAATAAGAACAACAAACAAACAAACAAAAAGAAAACTTCTGGCCAACCCCTCTGGGCACGATCTGCTCCTCTACCAACCTCAGCCTTCTCTCACACACATCACAACTGCCTTATCTCCAGTTCTGTTGTGCATGTACCATTCCACTTCATCTTTCCCACCTCTCCATCACATGTTCACTAGTCTAGTGGCATTGACAGCTATAGTGTGTCACGTAACATTCCCTTTTGCCCAGACAACTTTACTTGCAAATGTTTATTGAAATGAGTCCTTGGTCTGGTTCATTGGTCTGGTTCAAGGTCTCTAGTTTCTGCTACACCATCAATCCTGGACCCTCAAGAAGACTCCTCTTGGATACTCTGCTGTTGGTCTGAGTCACAAAGATCCTGCAGCTATCGTTCCACGGCCCCAGCCCTTTCATGAGATCCAGCAGCTCATAGATGGGGTGGGTCAACTCAAAGCCCTGGACATGGGCTTGGGTGGTAGCTGAGTTAGTCGGCACACCAGTTCTCCCAGGTGGAGAAGGACTATTAGTTGTTATTGTCCTCAAATCTACTCTTCCTCTTGGGCACCTAATTGTTAACATAAACTATGCTCTGAAAAATGAATAACAATATAGACATTCTGGGCATTGAAAAAAAATTCTGCTAATGGACACTACTCACTATTTTCCAGACGTTTTTTTTTTTTTTTTTTTTTTTTGTGCTTTATGACTTTGCAGAAGTCCAGATGGCCTCCAACTGGTAACTTTCCCACCTTAGCCTCCTAGGTTATGGAATGATAGTTGTGTACCAACATGTCTGCTAGAACAGGGCTCTGAGAAGATTGTGCCCACCTCTTCATTGTCGTGAGTAATACTTTAGCTGTCACTGAATGTGAAGTTTTGTGACTGCTAGTTGTTTATAATAACTTATAAACTTTAAAGTGACTAGAGGTGTCCCTACTCCCAAAATTTAACCACAAAATTTAGTGGCTAAAATAGTGCAGGTTGTTTATTTTGTTTGGAATGAATCAAAAGTGAAATGGAATTTGCTGGGCCAAGGTCAAGGTGTTTGCAGGGCAGGCAATACTTTCTAGAGAAATCTGGTCCATTGCCTCCTCCAACTTCTGCACGATGCCTGCTTCCTTTGGTCGGTGTCCCCTTATATTTACAATACTATTATGACTAGAAACAATTCAATTTCTTTGCTTTTAATTAGTTGGCTTCTCTTTCACAATTAAAAACCATTGTGATTACCTAAGGTTTGTCCTGGTAATCCAGAATGATCTTAGATTAAGGTTAGCTGACTAGCATCCTTATCTCCATCTGTTGCCTTAATACCATCTTGTTCCATTGTATAGTACATACACATATATGAATATCAGGGCATATACACTCTTTGAGTGTGCTGTGGGATGGTCTGTGTGTCAAATTGCTCTGATTGGTCAATAAATAAAACATTGATTGGCCAGTGGCCAGGCAGGAAGTATAGGCGGGACAAGGAGAGAGGAGAATGCTAGGAAGTAGAAGGCTGAGTGAGGGAGTCACTGCCAGCTGTCTCCATGACAAGCAGCATGTGAAGACACTGTGAGCCACTTAGCAAGGTATAGATTTATGGAAATGGATTAATTTAAACTATAAGAACAGAGAACAGTTAGCAAGAAGCCTGCCACGGCCATACAGTTTGTAAGCAATATAAGTCTCTGTGTTTACTTGGTAGGGTCTGAGCGGCTGTGGGACTGGTGGGAAACAGAGATTTGTCCTGACTGTGGGCAAGGCAAGAAAACTCTGGCTACAAATGGCGCCCAACGTGGGGCAAGAGTTTCCACCTAAAACCTGAGTAAAAAGATTCTAAAACGGAGCTAAAAACAGTTCCTAGTTGTCTTTTTCAAGCTGGTGGCAGCCTGCCTGTTTGAGCTACTATGGCGGGAATGAGGCCTCTGCAAGTGGCACATTAAGCTGCATGGTGGATTTAGCCTTTGCTAGTACAAAACAAAAAGAGGTTTCTGGGTTACACACTGCTTTGATAGAAGCATAGACCCACTATTTCTGAGAGTTGATGGCTCCCAGGGCTGGCTCAAATTTTGACTTCAACATTTGGATGTAAGGATATGTTGCTTTGAAAAGGAGACTCTGCTTTTGTTTCCACAGAAAGCCAGAGGCTATGGATTTGTTCCAGATTAAGATACATCAGGTTTGACCAGCCAAGACCCCCTGAAAGGTCTCTGATGACACCATGGCCCAGATGATCCAACATCCAGAACCATTTCAAGGCAACTGGCTCAGATGATACACCCTCACGGACTACTCCATAATCCTAAAATTTTCTTTGTGTCCCCATAAGATACAGTGCCATATCCCACCACATACTGAAAATATTTATTCTGAGCATTTCCAAATCAGTAAGAAGTAGTTTTGTTCTCTCTGTAGAGGTACATTCATTATGATTTGGTATTTTCATCTACATTAATCAATGTGTGCGTGTGTGTGTGTGCATATGTTCATGTGTTTGGTGTATATACATTGTTCTAATTTCCTTTATGTTGTTGTATAAACACCATGGCCAAAAACAACTTGCAAAGAAAGAGTTTATTTCAGCTGACATTTCCAGTTCACGATTCATCATTGTGAGAAATCAGGGTAGGGATTCAAGACAGGAACATGGAGGCAATAAGCATTTAGTAATGCTACAAATTGGCTCTCTCATTGGCTCATGGTCATCTCAATTTATTGTACAGCCCAATTTCCCCCTGTACAGGGATGGTATCACCACAATTAACATGCAAGATAATCACCAACAGACACTCCCATGGGCCAATCTGTTCTGTATAATTTCTCAACTGAGACTCCTTTTCAGGAGATTGTACGTTGTGTCAAACTGGCAACTGAGATAATTGGGACATACATGTTGGAAAGGATGTGGACATATGTGTATGTGAATGTGCCTACATGTGTGTGCACCTACATGGAGAGGCCAGATGTCTACATTGGGTGTTTTTCTCACTCTCCACCTTATTTTTGAGACAGAGTCATTCTCTGAACCTGGTAGTTGGCCTATTTGTCTTGCTAACATGTTCCAGACACCTGCTTGATTCTACCTCCTCAGTACTGGGATTATAGACACATGCCACTCTGTCTGGCTTTCTTTTAAATAAGGGCTGGGATTTGAACTCAGTTCCTCATGAACACATAGTAAGCACTTTACCTATGGAGTCATTTCCTTACCCATTTGTCTTTCTTTGTTAAATAACAAATTTATGTGTAAGATATTCACATACTCAATGACCTGTCTATACTGTGAGTCAGTTCTTACTTATTCCTTCAGCATATTTTCAGTGTTGTAAAACCGCAACACGATGCTACCTCTACAATCTTTCCATTACTCCACAAAGAAATCTGCATCTATTGACAGTGATGTCCACTGACTTCCCTGACTCTACTCTTAGTGATCATTAGTTTTAAAATATTCTACAGACATTTCTTTCTTTGGCATACCATATAAGTGGAATTATATGATGTGAAACATTTTGATTCTTGTTTCTTTCATTAACTGTGATGTTTCCAAGGTCCTTTTATGTCATAGAATGTATTGATACTGTATTCTATTTTATAGCTTAATGTAAACATATATTTTATTCTTATTAAGATATAATGATTTATCTTACTGTGTGTGTTTTGATTATCTGTGCATCCACTGATGAACATTGGAATTTTTTTCATGTTTTGGCATTATAACAAATTCTGCTATAATTCATCATGTATAGTGTCTTATTTTTTTTAACATTTTGATGAGTAGAAACACAAAATTGTTGTTTGAAGTGATATGTGTTTACTTATGTACAGACTGATGAAGATATATTCCTTACAGGTTTTGCACTTTGTTATTCAGATAGCCAACCTCCTTAAACATGCTTGATTGGTATTTTAACCAATTCTCTTTTCTTGCTTGATGAGGTACTTATTTCATCATGTAGGGGTCATGGGCCTTATGTTACTGTTACCACAGAACTGTTGAGCCACTTTTGTTTCTTGGGTCAGTGACCTAGAATTAGGGATACCTCCAGTAGAACACTATCCTACGCCAAAGCTAGAGACTAGAAAAAGGCCTAGGGGGCCTTTATTGAAACCAGAGTACGTAGAAAGGACAGCACACCATGCAAGAAATGAGCAAAAAATGCACAGAAAAAAATAGAATATAAAAACAGTCATGATCAGTTTTTGTCCATTGAAGATCTTACCGAGGTAGCCATGAACACTGTTTCCTGCTTAGGATGAGGTGAGTCTTAGTTCTGAAGGGAGAATAATCAGCCACCTTCTAATATTGTTGCTCTGACTTTGCAGTCAGTAAAGGTTGCTTTTCCTGTCACAAAAATCAGGATTGGTGCTTGAGATAGGAGACAGATAACTGAATTTATTTTTAAAAAATTTTTTATTAAGAAATTTTCTACTCACTCTTCATGCTATCCACAGATCCCCTCCTCTCTCCTCTCACCCCCAGCCCTCTTTCCCAAGCCACCCCACATCCCCACATTCCCAAAATCAAGGTCTCTCATGGGAAGTCAGCAGAGCCCAGCTCACGGAGCCTAGGCAGGTCCAAGCCCCTTCCCACTGCACCAAGGCTGTACAAGGTGTCACACCACAGGCACTGGATTCCCAGAAGCCTGCCCATGCACCAGGGACAGATCTTGATCCCCCTGCCTGGGTGACCTCCAAACAGTTCGAGCCAAACAACCATCTTCCATGTTCAGAGGGCCTAGTCCAGTCCCATGGGGGCTCCACAGCCACCAGTCCAAAGTTCATGGGCTTCCACTAGTGTGGCCAGTCATCTCTGCATGTCTTCCCATCGTGATCTTGATGTCCCTTGCCTGCAGTATCTCTCCTCTCTCTCATCAATTGAATTCTCAGAACTGATAACTGAATTTATTACCATGAGTTTACCTTTAAGATTTGTTAGGCTTGATCTGGGAAGCAATGGCTACTGTGTTTATTATGATCAGTTTGCTCTTCAGCTTGTGGCCAGGTTAGGGACCCAAATTACACTTTTGACTCATTTTTACCTGAACAGTGACAGGCAATTTAAAGGACTGAAGTTGAAATGCTAGCATTGGGAAGTTTAAAGTTTCCTTTCTGTGAATTTCCTCTTTTCTCCTAATCTAAATTCTTGCTAATTAAAATTATGCATATATATAAATATGCATAGTCATGTGTAACTATAGTTGGAAGTTTTCCTGTGTCCCACCCAGTCCTGCAGCTTCTCAGTCCCAAGTAAATACACAGAAGTTTATATTAATTACAAGCTGTATGGCCTGTGCCTCAGGCTTCTTGCTAACTAGCTCTTTCGTCTTAAATTAAGGCATTTCTATTAATCTATATGTTGCCACATGGATGTGGTGCTACTGGTCTGCTGGCATCTTGTTGCTCCTTGGGCAGCGGTCTGGCATCTCCCCTTCCTGCCTGTCTCTCTCCTGTATCTCTGCTTGGATTTCCTTTTTGCCTCTAAGTTGCCTTGCCATAGGCCAAAGCAGCTTATTTATTAAACAGTGGTAACAACATATATTCATAGCATATAGAAAGACACCCCACAGCATAGAACTATAAATGCATATACACATATGCATGCACAGACTTCATGTTTACTTCCACCATAAATGAAAGCATTGAGTTTTTCATCTTTTTCCTTCCTTCCTTCCTTCCTTCCTTCCTTCCTTCCTTCCTTCCTTCCTTCCTTCCTTCCTTCCTTCCTTCTTTCCTTCCTTCCTTCCTTCCTCCCTCTTTCCTTCCTTCCTTCCTCCCTCTTTCCTTCCTTCCTTCCTCCCTCTTTCCTTCCTCCCTCCCTTCCTCCCTCTTTCCTTCCTTCCTTTCTTCCTTCCTCCCTCTTTCCTTCCTCCCTCCCTTCCTTCCTCCCTCTTTCCTTCCTCCCTCCCTTCCTTCCTCCCTCTTTCCTTCCTCCCTTCCTTCCTTCCTCCCTTCCTTCCTTCCTTCCTTCCTTCCTTCTTTCTTCCTTCTTTCCTTCCTTCCTTTCTTCCTTCCCTCCTTCCTTCTTCCTTCCTTCCTTCCTTCCTTCCTTCCTCCCTCCCTCCCTTCCTCCCTTCCTTCCTTCCTTCCTCTTTCCTTCCTTCCTTCTTTCCTTCCTTCCTTCCTTCCTTCCTTCCTTCCTTCCTTCCTTCTTTCCTTCCTTCCTTTGTTTCTTTGGGGTGTGTGTGTGTGTGTGTGTGTGTGTGTGTGTGTATTTGTATGTTTGTCATATGTGTTCAAATGCCCTCACAGGACAGAAGAGGTCTTTGCTGGATCTCCTGCAGTATGAGTTAATAGTATTTTATGAACTGCCTGAAACGAGTGTTACAAACCCAACTCTGGTTTTCTAGAAGATCAGGAAGCCCCATCAAACACTGAAGCTTCTTTCCAACTACCAGGACATTTAGTTTTTGCTCATACAAATTTCAAAACATTATTTGTATTTACATTTTAATATAATTTAGTATTAAATATGTCTGAGACATATAGCTAGCATGGGATAGAAATATATATTATTTTCTCTCAAGAGGTTATACAATTTCAGTCTATTTGGAAAAATAAAATATTTTATTTAAAAGAATTCTCACTCATATAAAAACTGCAGAGATGGAGTTTTAAATCTATTTTTAATATCTATTTTTTCAGATTAAATTGCTTATTTAATTATTATACCATCATTAAACATTATAATTTAAACATAAATCCATCCCATCTTACATTGCAGCTGTCTTCATAAATTTATCATATATTGAAAATATTACAGTAAATAGTAGATTGTAAAATCTAATTTGGCCAATATCATTGTTTAGTGACAGCTTACTCATATGATTCCAGAACTACTGTAGGGTTTCAGATTGCAATCACTGCCCTGGGTTTTAAGAAAATATTATTATGGAATGGCATGGGCCTAGAGAAATGGCTCAGTGGTTAAGACAGTTGCTAATATTGCAGAGGAACCAAGGTTGGCTCTCAGCATTCATATTAGTTTGCTCACAATGACTTGTAACTCCAACTCTGTGATGTCTGATATCTTCTTCTGAGCACTGTAAACATACACTACACATAGTCACACATAGATACATATGAATGAGCTCACATAATATGTAAAATGCATTTTTTAAAAAAGATAGTGTCTGGGAACTCAGAATTCAAAACTCAATTCAAATGTGTACCATTTTGAACTATCTTTAAAATGTCTAAAACAAATAGTTAGGGAACATCTGTATCACTAATTGTGTTCTACTTTACATTTTAACATTTTCACATTATGTATTCTAGTGGATGTATTTCTTCATTAAATAATGTAAAACACACAGTGTTAGTTTGGGCATGTTAAGATCCGCTCTGAAAATTAAACAAGATATTATTGGTACATTATAATGAATTTTTATGTACTCTTGAAGTGCATATGTTGAGGGTTGGTAAGATACCTCAGTGGGTTACAGCACTTTCTACCAAACCTGATGACTAGAGTTAGACCAAAGGATCCACGTGGTAGCAGAAGAGAAACTACTGCTGATAGCTGTTCACTGACCCCCACATGCATGAAGCAACAAGTATGAGTGTACGTGCATACAAACACTGAACTACACACGTAAAATTATTAAATAAAAATAAAAAAATTACCTGTTGAAACTCTCCTTGCTAGTACAATACATTAGGAGGTACAGTTTTGGAAGGTGATTAGATCAATAGAGTGGAGCCATTACAAATGGGTTTTAAGAAAATATTATTTTCAAAACTAAGGTATCCCAGGGGATCATGTGAGGACACAGTGAGATATCTATAGTACATAAACTGGAAGATGCCCCAACCACATACTCACAGAGCACATCACCACATTGCATTCTCCTCTCATACTATAGATCTCCGTAACTGAGATATATGATTTTATTGTTCCAAAGCTCCTCAATCTGTGGTCATTTGATGTAATAGCTCAGTGACTAAGGCAATTCTAAATACAATGTAAAATCCCTAAATCCAGGAGACTATTGTGCCTTTTTATCTCTTTCAGTGGCATTTGTAGCCTTTGTTTATTCAGCCCTGTTCTCATCTCTTTATGCTTTCACCATACAGATCTGATAATTCCCTGTGACAGTTCTTCATGTGCATGTAGCATCTGCTAGTTTGGTTGGCAGCTGTTCAGAAGTATCAGGGGGGACTAAGGTTAGAAGAGAAATTTGGGATTTGAGACTTAATTTTATATGACAATTTGATAAGACTGCTATATGCCCAAAGTATCAGATAAATCAATCATTCCTCTTGACTTTGGGAAACCAGACCCGCCCAAGACTTTCTTAGAGGTCCTGATTAAAGGAAAAAGGGACCTTAGTTCTGTGTCATTGTCCAGGACCTGAGGTGGTAAGGCCTGTCTGATGCTAGAACTAGTTCCTTGTAGGACTCAAGGTTGTGGTTTTCTGGGACCTGTTTCTTTATCTTGGGCTGCTGTTATCAGTCCTTATGCAGCTGTGTCAAAGGGATCCTGTGTTCTCTTTGCCAGTATTGTCAGATGTAGCTCTCTGCTGACCATGGCCATTTTCCCCTCTGCAAATAGTATAAATGATGCTGTACTTCTTAATAAACTTGCTTGACATAAGTCATCAGTTTATTCAAGACCTTCTAGTCCCAGCTATTGTTTTTGATTTCTTTAATCCTTCTTATTTACGTCTCATCCCTGGTCCTGCCACTCAACACTTTACCATTCAGGAACTTTACTCTTGCTGATTCAGGTCACCTGACTCTGTCTGAAATAATATTTCTGGAAAAGTCTAGGATTAGATTTACTAGACTGAGTACAGTACAGTGATTGCTGCCAATGCTATCTGTAGTTATTGTTCAATCCATTGAGATCTGAAATGAAGAAAGAAGGTAGATGTGTCTTTGTGAGGGTCATGACTCTGAGATGAATAATTTCAGGTGGAACTTGGATTTTTTTTGAGAGCTTCAGATTCAAATTGGTTTCTGTACCATTAAATTTCTGGTTTATAAGATTTTCAGTTATCCTACTGGCTTTACTGTTTTTTTTTTTTCTTATGGGCATATGCGAGAGAGTGGAAGAGAGAAACAGAGAACGGGTACATTCCATTCTTTATAATTGTGTGTCTGTCGTAATATCTCATAGGACATTCCTTTTAATTTGATTAGTCTGACTAGCATATGGTGTATGTGTGTGTGTGTGTGTGTGTGTATGTGTGTGTGTGTGTGTTCGCTCACCTGTATGTGTACAAGTAAGGAAGCCAGAGGTCAACCTCAGATGTATTATCTGAAGAAATGTCCACCCTGTTTTTATGAAATGAAGCCTCTCACTTGTAGATGAATTTCTAAATGGTCTTATTAATAAAAAAAAAACTCAGTACTAGTTATTGGTGTAAATTCAGAAAGGTCAGAGAAACAGAACAAGCCACAGATAGCCTCACCTCACCAACATCTCAGCCAATCCTGTTTCCTCACACTGGAAGCCTCTGAGTCCTCTCAACTGAGCTGCTGCTAAAAGCCTAAAAGCTTAAAAGGCTCTATTTCCTGGCTTTCATGCCTTATATACCTCCCTGCTTCCTGCCATCACTTCCTTGGATTAAAGGTGTGTGTCACCATCCCTGACTCAGTTTCCAGTGTGGCCTTGAAATCACAAAGATCCAGATGGATCTCTGCCTCCAGAATGCTAGGATTAAAGGTGTGTGTGCCACCATTTTCTGGCCTCTATGTCTGTCTAGTGGCTGTTCTGTTTTTTGACCCCGATAAGTTTATTAGGGTGCACAATATGTTGGAGGACACAATATCACCCCACTTACTGGCATGGAACTCAACAAGTAGGCTAGGCCAACTGGCCATCAACCTGAGGGATCTTCTTCGGACTGCCTCCCACGTTCTGTGATTATAACTAAATCACCATGGTGATCAGTACCATGGTGCTAACTAAACCACCATGCTCAGTTTAGTTAGCAAGCACCCTGCTGATTTAAGTATCTCCCCAGTTCATGACCACCATAGGATTTTAAGTATGATTAAAAATATAAAATGGTTTTATGAATAGGAAAATATAGAGTATGAATATTTCTGCAGAAACTTCAGAAGCATATGTGTGCTCATTCTAAAATATTTTTAGAAAATAGAAAATGCAAACAGATTAATTCTTTTGAAGTTATTTGATAACTACTTTATATCATAACCAGACACTTCATTTTGTCCAATGTATTTGAATTTTGTTGGTATGTAATTGTAAAGGGTAAGCTTCTTCTGTGCTCCATAGAAATAATGAAAAAGGACTATTAGTAGAGAGCACTTAGCATTTAATCCTGAGTAATTCTTATTTTCATTATATTCATGCAATGTGTCTAATGATCTGTTTATAATGTCATATTAATTTTCTCTATTGAAAATGTAGTGAGATGATTCTTTAAGGGATGGAGCAAGGCAGTAACTTAAAAGTTCAAATCTTGAATTAAAATTAATTCTTTTTCTAGTGAATAATATTATTACCAGATACCTTATTCAGCTATATATACTGACTTCTACATTCCAAGAAGGCTAGTGGTTGAAATAACCAAAAGTGATGCTAGATTCCTGAGCACTTGAGATGACACTCTGCTCTTGCAGAGGACCTAAGATAGACCCTCAACAACCATGAAGGTGACTCATAAATATCTGTAGCTCCAGTTCCAGGGTATCTGGCACCCCAGTTTTCTGGAGTACCTGCACTCAGGTAGAAATAAATGCCCACATGCAGGCACACACACCTCCATGTATTTAAAGGTAATGACAACAAATCTTTACATAATCAAAAACTAAAATTGTATACAGCTGATATTTTCCTTTTAAAATATGTTTAGGAATATGAGAAATGATTAAGAAAAAAATAAGTTAATATTGACAAAGAACAATACTAAAAATTTGCATAATAATTCCATTTCTTTACAGAATGTCAAAATAAAATTTAAACCAAAAGTCAAACATTGTAAAAAAATTTACTTTTTAGTAGAATTCATTTTAAAGGATTCTTTAGAAATAACATTATATAGTAAGAAATGAGGAAATGCATTTGAGTAGAATAAGATTAAGCTGAACAATTTTTACTTTTTTATATTCATTAAAAGCAAATGCTTAATTTTGGAAAGATAAATCAAGAGCAAGAGGGGAAGAGAGAGAGAAAGGAGGAAGGGGAGAAAAGATCTTTTTCTCTTTCTTTCTTTTTTCTCTTTTCCTTTTGGTTTTTTGAGATAGGGTATCTCTGTAGATTGAGATGCTCTGAAACTCACAGAGATTTGCCTGCCTCTGCCTCCTGAGTTCTGGGAGGTGTGTGCCAGCCACCATTGCCCAGCATAGGAAAAAGGTCTTTTGAAGACAAATTAAAGCAAATAACCTGTAATAACTAATACAAAATATAAGTTAGAAGATTAAACAAAGAAAATTTAAACAGTACAAAAGACAGAATGAAACGAGAGGTTTCTCCTTCACTGCAACTAAAACTCACAGGTTTCTTCTTTTATAATGCTTCCTGATTTTATGGACAATTATTAAATGTTTGTTTATCAAATGAATTTATGCTATGGGCACAAGCTTTTATAAATATATAAATAATCAATTAGAAATATGGAAACAATCCAAATCATGTTGGGAATGTGGTCCCTAATGCAGTCCCAGCACTTGACTGCATAAGAGAAGAGGATGCAAATCCCAGGCCTTCCTGGGCTGCAGTGGACCTGTATCCAAACCACAATGAAAGAGGAAGGAAGGCAGGAAGGCGTGAAAGGAGGGAGGGACAGAGGAAATGGTGGAGAGGGAGGAAGGAATAAAGCAGATGATAGAGATAGAGGTAGAGGGGGAAGGAAGAAGGTAGGGATGGAAGAAGAAAGGGAAGAAGCAAAGAGGAAAAAAGTGAGACCAGAAGGAAGGAAGAAGTCCAAGTCTTCACTGTATTCTGCATTATCATTACACATATTAAGTTCTGAAGATTCCTTGTCACTTTACAACATAGAGTATATGAGTCTCTGTGGATATTGGCTTATTATGAATAAAAGTTTTTTTGTTATCTGAATTATTGATATTTTCATGGTTTCCTTTTCAGAAACACAAAAAGGTAAGAAATCTGCACTGAGAACATCATGGAGGACTACATCATTTGTGTCCCACATCTTAATCAATTCCCTTATTGATTTATCACCATCTTAAAATTGTTTTAAAAACTGAGATATTTGTTTTAGTGAAGATCTTAGAGGTTTTTCAAGAACTTGGTGAATGCCCACTGTAATTTTCTTCTGTATGGATAATTCATTTTAAAACTTAGTTTTGTCATCTTTATGATACCAGAGATGTCTTAAATTGTCAAGTTACACTATTGGAAAAGCACCAGCTATTCACAAATTATTTTCATTCATTCTGTACTGATAATTTATAAAAGCCATTTTTTGCTAACTTGTCAATCCAAAGGCATAAATATTTCTAACCAGTAACTAAACTGTAGAATTTCCATAAAAGATTATTTGCAAATAGAAAGTCTTGTTGGACCATAACTTTTGTTCTAATTATCAGATTTGTCTGTTTTAAAAAGGTAAAATACCAATCAATTCAGGGATACCTCAAAAAGTCAAGGAAATATTTTGAAGATGTTTCTTAATAATATTGATATTACGCCGGGCGGTGGTGGCGCACGCCTTTAATCCCAGCACTCGGGAGGCAGAGGCAGGCGGATCTTTGTGAGTTCGAGGCCATCCTGGGCTACCAAGTGAGTTCCAGGAAAGGCGCAAAGCTACACAGAGAAACCCTGTCTCGAAAAGACAAAAAAAAAAAATAATAATAATATTGATATTACTAATGCATTAACCTTGAATTTTAACAACAGTCTCATTTTGTTTAGTTAATACAGATCTGCAAATTATGTTTGTTTCATTCTATAGTTCAATTAAAATATGTTCCCAAATGAAGAATTTTAGATATTTTCATGGTCAAAGTTATTAAGAAAAACTTAACCCCATTAAATTGTAAGGAAAATATCCAATCAGAACTCCATTCCATAATTTTATCATAAAATAAGATGTTAAGAAAAAAGTAGGTAGTAATAAAAAAAAACCATCTAGAAACTGTTATTTTTAAGCTGGTGGATAAGTTCCTACCTACAGATACTAGAGAATGAGGAAGAGCCAAGAAATGCAGGAGGGGAAGACATATCAATAACTACAGGAGGGAATCTGAGCAACATGAATTCAGTTCTCTGCTTTCAACGAAACTCAGTAGCCTTTGTCATGGAATGAGTCAGGGGAAGCTGATGGGCAAATATCCCACAGTGTGTATGCAATGGAGAATCAAAAAAACTGAATTTAGGAAATCGTGAGCACTTGGTGAGGTTGGGGAGATATCAGAAAATAGTGACTTGAGTGTCTATACAGGTCAGACTATATTCAGAATCTTTCAAGTTTAGGTAAGACTCTAGACTGTCTCAGATAAAAATAAGTTAATATATTATATGAGGCAAGGTCTCTCTATATTCACAGCTGCATATGCAAGACTAGCTGACTCATGTGTAAGATAAAGTGCTAAACTATCTTATTAATAAAAAAAACAGAACCAGATATTGGGGGTGAAAATTGAGAGATAAGAGGAATAGGACAAGCCATAACAAATCATACCTTACAGATACCTCAATCTCCATAGAGAGCTACTTCCTGTACATCTATGCCTATACACCTTTCTGTCTCTGTCCTCTTACTTCCTTTTTCTGCCCAGCTACATCACTTCCTGTCTGTCTGTACAGACCTCCAGACTTCTGTGGTTAATTAGTGCTGCAAATTAAAGGCATGTGCCACCATGCCTGGTTCTGTTCCCATTGTGGCCTTGAATTCAAAGAGATCTGGATGAATCTGTCCCTCCAGAATGCTAGGATTAAAGCACGTGGTGCCACTGCCTAACCTCTATATTTAATATAGTGACTGGCTTTGTCCTCATGTCGGCAGGCAAGCTTTATTTGTTAGAGCACTTTGGCTCTGTCCTCTCACAGGAGCTCTGGTATCATAGGTGTGTGCCCTGACTTTCACATGGGTTCTTGGGATACAAATCATGTCATCAAACTTATGCAGCAAGTACCTTAACCACTAACCAATCTCTCTAGCTGCTATAGAAAAATTACAAATGGATATTATAGATACTAAAATTATAATTTATAATAATTATAAATTCTCAAGGTGTGTTTAATATATAATGGTGTCGGAAAAGAAAGAGTTCATGAGCATAGATGTGAATGATGAGGAATTACCCCAT
Source organism: Peromyscus leucopus (assembly GCF_004664715.2). Classification (NCBI taxonomy): domain Eukaryota; kingdom Metazoa; phylum Chordata; class Mammalia; order Rodentia; family Cricetidae; genus Peromyscus; species Peromyscus leucopus. Next base: position 95,027,409 of record NC_051065.1, read on the forward strand.
ACAAAGATCATACTGTGAAGAGAAACCTCTCTGGTATTGCTTTAAGAACAAAAGCCCCATTGGACTAAGATCCCAACTTTATAACCTACCTTAACATAGACCTAAAAACAGGTCCTTTTCAGATACATCCACATTGTGCAAATGTGTGCACATACAGACCTGAGCACACATGCAATTACTGCAAACACACAGCCACATTTGCAGACACAAACTCATACAAATAAGGAAATTCTGAGATCTGCAATAGCATTAATGATCCTGAAATAGATCATGCCAAATGAAAGCAGTCAGATACTAAAAGTTAAATGGGACATTGTTTCATCAACCATCTTGTATTAGCTGAGTGAACAATGTTGGTTTTGATGGGCTGGGAAAGGCCAGGGGAAATGCTGAGAGGTATTTGTAAAAGTGCAAACTGTCAGTCATAAACAGTAATGCAAGAAATCACCTACAACATGGGAACTATATAGTCAATAACCACGTACTGTGTTTTTGAAAATTACTGGAAATTCCAAATGTTCTCACCACAGAAAAAGGAGATGCAATTATTTTCCTGCTAATCAGCTTGATGTTACCATTATAAGCATAAACATATCTTAAGAATGTTGGCTACTATAGGTATATAAAAAGTTATATTTTATATATTTTATAATTTTATATATTATATGGAAATAGATATATCTTTATAAAACTATATTTTATATAAAATATAAAATTGTTTATTTGTTAAATAGACATGGGGAGAAGAGAGCACACATTGTGTGATAGTTTTTCAAAATCAAATTCTTAGTAAATATTTGTTCTAATACATCATTGCATCCCCTATCTCTCTCAAACACGTACACACAGATACACACACACATACACACCTACACACACACACATACACACACATTATATATATGTGTATATATATATATATATATATATATATATATATATATATATATGATGTAATAAAGTTTTTTTTTATACAAGTGAAGTTCACCCTTTGGAATCCTTTTGTAGTAAATGAGCTTAATCAACAGGCAAACATCGCAATAGCTTTTAAAACAAGAGCCCATTTTGATTCTTTCCCTCTCACTTTGTAATTAATTATTTTTTGATTGCTTTTTCACCACTCCCTTCTCTTACATTTCTGTCCAGTGTTCTTCTACTCTTAATTGCTTAAAAACTTGATTGCATGTTTTGAAATGCATTAATTTCCTAATTAGAGACTCCAGTTTTGTTTTGTGTATATTTTTGTAAGTTTCCTTTTCAGTAGTGTTTTCTAAGCTGTCTGTAATTGGAATACATCCTGCTAATGTCAACTACATATTTAAAGGTTGTTTTTATTTCACTTCCAAATGTGTTTGCTGTAATTTTTATGAGGTGTTTTTTTTTTGGATTTTATTATTCATTCTTAGTTTAATTATGGTCATATAAAATAGCATTCATCACTTTTTATGGAATTTAATGAAGTTTAATTGGTGTTTTGGTTTATAAAACAATTGTGTAGAATTTCAAACCTTTACAAACAAAACATGTTTTGGCAGTTTAAAATTGAATGTATTAATACTCAGTACATAAAAAAATACTCAAATATATTCCGCTGTAGTGAAATAACAATTAATATCATATGCTTCTTATCAATAAATATGTTGTATTATACTTCATTAACTGGAAATGTTCTGTGTATTTTACTGTTACTGTGACAGAAATATACATGTATGTATTCTATAAGAATTATGTTATGATAAAATTGTTAATTCTTCCTTTATTACATTTCACTTTTTCTAAGACTTTTCTAAGGATCAGACTCAGGGTTGTGTATATGCTCAGGAAATGTAGCTGTACTTTCTCATCAGGGCCACCAGCCTGCAAATACAGACACAGAGACTTAATAATTATGAGATCTCGGCCTTAGCTTAGGCTTGTTTCTAACTAGTTCTTTTTTTTTTTATTTGAGATAGGATTTCTCTGTGTAGTTTTGGTGCCTGTCCTGGATCTCACTCTGTAGACCAGGCTGGCCTCAAACTCACAGGGATCCACCTGGCTCTGCCTCTCAAGTGCTGGGATTAAAGGCATGCACCACTGTCTGGTCCTAACTAGTTCTTATAACTTAAATTAATTCATATTTTTTAATGTACATTCTTCCACGTGGCTCACTACCTCATCTCCATTCTGCCCATCCTGTTTCCTCCGTTGCTGGTTGGCAACTCTGCCTTTCTTCTTCCCAAAGTTCGCTCTCTGCCTGGAAGTCCTGCCTGTACTCTCCTGCTTAGCTATTGCAGTTCAGCTTTTATTACATCAGTCACAACAGCACAACCTCATATAGTACACAAACATTATACAACAAGTAAATATTTACAATGGCATTGTACCACCAGCCATTGTTATGCTTGAGATGGCCTCAGAGTCAATATTCTCCTTTGTCCCCAATGTGAGAATTGACATTAATGGCTTGAACAACCATAATTATTTTCTTACAGTTACTTTTTAGTTTTGCTGTTACTTTGAGCATCATTGTTGTACCTATTTATTCATTGTTCAATAAATATTTATTAGCCACAAATCTAGTCTCAGATTGACTTTTGGAAAATAGAAGCATATATATGTATATATAGGCATATATTTAGAATGTAATATATTCATATGTATGTATATCTGTATATGTATATACATATTTTGTATGTGTATACACGTATATTTATAAGTATAATGTATTTATAGGTAATCATCTGCATGCATTTGTTTAAGTTTGCGTTCATATATCAAAATTGCAAACAAATTATTTATGATGTGTTCATGGTGTTCAATATAAAATGACTTGGAAAAACCAAAGGCAAAGTAAATGAATAGAAGGTAACAGTTTGTGAGGCTACTAAGATGAAGGGATGACATATCCAGGTAAGTGACCTTTAAATGCCCTGAACACAGAGAAGTAAATTCTAGGAACCAAGAAGATGGGCATTCCAGACAACCATACCAACATAAAAACCCATGAGTGGAAATGGGTTTGTACTCCGGAAAAAGAAAGCATGAACACACTTTGATTCTGTTATTATAATGGCAGGAGAAGGGGGCAATATCTGATAAACGATCTTTAAAATTCTTCATTATGATAATGACCATCTCCTGGGATCTATTCAAAAGCAATTTTGTTTGTTAATTTGTGGGAGATAAAATATACTTGTAATAGGTGGTAGCAGGGGGGATGTAAAGACTGACTAGATATGGGATCTATTTTGAAATTAAATCTGAGCACTCTTGTGGGTACCTGTACATAGTCAATAGTGTAATTAAAATACTTGAATACCTTGAAGCAAAGATGAAAGCATATTTTGAAATGGGAATAAAAGAAAGGAACTCATATGTGAATGCACACAAGATTTCTGTTTATAGTTCCACTTAAGTACATAGAAAACATGCTATGTAGGGATTCTAAGAGGGTGGGAAGTCTGGATGTGATCTCTGTGCATGAGAATGGCCAGGGTAACAACATGACTTAAGGCCAAATTGACTGATGAAATTACCAACAAGGCCCAGTGACACCAAGAAATCCCTGTAGTAATACTGCCCAGGTTAGTAGTCTCTCAGTGTAGAAGGGAATGTGGTTAGTACTGAGGAAGCTTTTCAGTTCATTGATAATCAAGAATCCTAATAAATACTTAGCAAAACTTAACAATTTCAGACATTAAAATGAGTTGATTCAGTGAAATTATGGGAGAATCTGTGTATATAATGTTAAGGACACATTAGAGAGTAAATTAAAAGACATATTGACAGACTTCTGAGGAATATAATGGAGGAAGAGAAATTGGGAGGTTGAAGTGCCAAACTTTGTCAACAGAGAATAGCAGTTTTACAGGATTTTGTCCCTCATCTCACAAAGCATTGCTAGCATCTCAAAAGTTAGAAGAGTTCTCATGGATCCCTCCTAGTTGCCATGTGAATGGATAGATATGCCACAGTCTGGCTTGGAGCTGCCAAGTGTCAGGGATTGGGGGACAGGAGATGGATTTGAGTATCCAGAAAATGGTACAAAAGATGAAGGTGCGAGGCAGACACAAGAGGGAGTCAGGCTGGACTTGCCAGAAGATGGAACAGCTGGTCAGAGCAGTCACATGCTCTGGGAAGGGAGAAGTGACCTTGCTGCTGTGGGGTTAGTCTTTGGGTTGATGGTGTTCAGGGGAAGCTGAGCTTGAAATGTGTTCACCAAACCAGAGTCTGTAAGAGGAGAAGTAACACTAACATGGGAGAGATTTCCAGAAATAAAAGCTTACCCTTTCTGCAGGAATATTCAACCAAGATGACGTTACTGATTCCTTAAAACAATCTAAAGAAAAAGGTAGAAAGTTAATATGAGGTAAAGAAATAAATGCTGCTTCAAACTGTGTGTGAGAGAAGGCTATATAGGAAATTGTGTGTGTGTAAGAGAGAAAGCACGTGTGTGTGTGTGTGCATGTGTGTGTGTGTGTGTGTGTGTGTATGAATTTATACAAGAGTGTGTGAGTAGGACTGGAAGAAAGGAAAAGGAGGAGAAAGGACAAAAGATGAGAAAAATGAGAATGGAAAGGTGAGGAAAGAGAGTTGAGAGAATTATAGATCATTTACATTCACTGTAGGGATAACATAGAGTACTGCTCCCTTTACCATGTAAAGCAGCAGACTTCAAACCTACAGATTACTGCAGGTGTGTGGAGTTTGCATTCTTTATAAAGTTTTACTTTTCTGGTTTACTGACTACAGTAATCAAATATTTGTGTGTATTTTGCCTTTGAGATAAATTAAGTTCCATTATTAAGTAGATTGATTCTAGGCTCTGGTCCCATGTTGGTTATTTCACATTTTTAATCACTCATTAAGTCATTAAGGTGATTGTTTGGCTGAGGGGTGATGATTTTAATTAACAATTTAAGTGGATTTCATCAATTATATGCAGGGACTCAATTCCTATTTCCCTCGAACCACAAACCAAATTCTCACTCTTTTATATTCTACCCTGAACAAAGATAAAAGAGGGTTTAGTGATTCCCAAGAATTAGACATGCTTCATCCATTCATTCACTCATTAACCATTCATTCAATCATTCATTATAAAGCTGAGTAAGGATACAAGCACACACAGGTATGTGATTTCACTTGTTTACAGTGCTGAATTTGAAAAACTCCTACTGAAACAAATATAGTCACTTGAACCAATATGAAAGATGACAATCATATTGAAAGTTCTTAATACAGAACACATTAATGCCACACCTTTAAAGATAAAGAGGATGCTTATAGGATCAACTGAAGTTATAGCCTAGTTAAGGTAATTCCTAGAATATTCTAAAACAAATTTCCTCACAGAAATCAAGCAATGGTTTGTGCAGCCTTATAGGCCACTTATTAAAATAGTCATTGCAGTCCTTTCTGTTGTTCCTTGGTTTGCTATTTTATATAACATTGTTTTATTCATTTTATAAATTGACAACAGTTCCCTGCCCTCACTCCCCTCCCAACTCACTTCCACCCACTCGTCAGAATGGGTAAGTCCTCCCATGGGAGTCGACAAGGACAGATATGTTCAGTTGATGCAGGACCAAGCCCTTCTGCTGCTCAGCTCAAGGCTGAGCAAGGCTTCCCATCATATGGGATGGACTTCAAAAAGCCAGATCATGAATCATGGATAGGTTCCACTGCCAGGGGTCCCACAAACAGACCAGGCTACAAAACTGCCTCCCATATGTAAAGGTATAGAACTCTCATCCAATGACTGATGGAAGCAGATGTAAGATCCACAGCCAGGCCCCAGGAGTCCAATCAGAGAGAGAGATGAGGGGTTATATGAGCAAGAGATATTGAGACCATGGTTGGCAAAAGCACAGTAACAAATAGCCAAACTAGTGGAAACACATGATCTATGAACCAATAATTGAGGAGCCCCCATGGAACTGGATCAGGCCCTCTGGATAAATGAGACAGTCAATTAGCTTGAGCTATTTAGGAGGCCCCCAGGCAGTAGGACCGGGACTTGTCAGTGCATGAACTGGCTTTTTGTGAACCTAGGGCCTATGCTGGGACACTTTGCTCAGCCTAGGTGAAGGGAGGAGGGAACTGGACCTGCCTCAACTGAATCTACCAGGCTGAGCTGAATCCTCAGGGAAGTCCTTGCCCTGGAGGAGGTGGGAATGGGGTAGATTCAGGGGGAGGGTGGAGGTGAGGGGCAGAAGGAGGGAGGACAGAGGAATCCATGGCTGATATGTAAAATTAAATTAATTATAAAATTTTAAAGAAGACTATCAAAAAAGACTACTGTTTAAAATACTTAAAATAAATTGAAGAGATGAACATATGCAAAGGTCTTTATATTCTGTTTATTTTGTAGGTATCCTTAATTATAGATAGGTCTCTGATGTATAGAAAGGTCATATCCTGTGTTCCTAAATTACTGCTTGTCACATGGAGAGATACTGGACTTCCTCTTAACACTCTCCTTTTGCTCTTAATAAAAGCAATAAGTCCCCAGTGTTTAAAGCTTTGGTCATCAGGCCTCAGTTCTCTGGTTTAATAATGGATATGGCAATTTGTCCTTTGAAAAAGGCTTTGTAAGAGCCTCAATTAGTCTACTATTTTCCTTCCTTCCTTTCTTCCTTCCTTCCTTCCTTCCTTCCTTATTTCCTTCCTTCCTTTCTTCCTTCCTTCCTTCCTTTTTCAATTTGATCTCTTCCAAAACCAAGAAGGATTTATAGATTTTTTTTTAATTTTTCAGTAAGAAACGAACATTTACTTCTAAAGAATAATGTGAATTCAAAGATTAAAATATAAAAGTATAACACAATGTAGACATTGCTAGTCAGAGCCAAAGAAGAGAATCCAGGCAATAGTTTCAAGTCATAAATGTAGTTCAACTAAATCCATTGTAAGTGACTTTCCATAGCAGAATATACATTACAATGTCTATTATTCCTATCTTAAACACCTGCTACATGAGAGTCATGTTTCTGATTGTTTCATATGAATGAATTTTTGAAATGTCCTTTACATTCTTTCATTCTTTACATAATTTTTGTCAGTTTATTTATTTGTTTGTTTGCTTTTTGGTGTTCCAAGAGCTGAGAAGTACCATGCTCAGCCACAGTGATTTTAGATAAGTATAACTATTCCATAGATATGGATCTTTATGATTTGTCTGAATTTTCCATCTTCCTGGGGTCTTTTTAAACAACAATAACGACATCAAAAATGTCCCAGTATCGGAATACATGGCACAGTAGCATTTGGCTTTCTACACTCATTTAATTTCATTGCTTTGCAATGATTCATTCTGAGTCTAGGGCTCTGAAGTTAATACAGTGGTTTGATAAGTTGAACCTGTAGATTTTATAACAGTTCCTTCTTACTCTGGCTTCAAAAGCTGATCCTATACTTACATGGACCATAATTCTTTCAGCCAGTGAAGTTATGTGGTCCTGCAGTATTCTAAATGACCCAGTACTAGCTGTTATTTTCTAACCAACATGCATGGTAAACATTAAGGGCATTTTTAGATGGTAGCACATCTCTTATAGAATGTTCTGAAAAATCAATTGATGAAGAGCTATAATGTCTATCTACCACAGGTGGGATATAGTCAATGTTTGAGTAATTTGTGTTGCAAGTGTAAGGCTGTCTCCTGCACTTGCCTTCAACTTTAAGAATGTATTTTCCGTGTCATTCTTGCTATCAGATCCCTATCTGCACTAAGTATAGGGTCAGATCAGATTCCAGTTCTTCTGTTTGACACTCACATTCATGAGAATTGTATTTGCACTATGAACAGGGTCTAGATCACATACATTTGAGGTCAAATGTAAATTTATATGTCTAGCTGGCAAATCAAATACCTCAGCTCATCTCCTGTTTCGTAATCTGGTAAATAAGAGAAAACTAAGTCCTAATCTAAGACGCATTTTTGATTGCCAATCTAAGAAAGCACCTTGCCACTTCTGAAGTATAGAGACCTCTTCTACACATACTCTAGGGGTTTGTTGAAATATCATTTACCAAAATGTATAGCTGGAGAAATAGCTCCATGTTTACGATTGTTCGTTGCTCTTTCAGACACCTGTGGTTAGATTCTCTGCACTTACATAACTCCAGTTCCAGGGGATCTGATGGCTTCCTCAGGTCTCTCACACCTGTATGCACATGCACACATAAGTGCACACACATATACTTATAAATAAAGATAAATAGTTCGAAATGTTTAAACTACTAGAATGTGAGATCTTGTAGTTAATAACTTTCTTTAATGTGATGTTTTGTTTTTTCAAGTCTTATGGTCATTAATGAAATTTTCATTTGTTTCTTGTCTTTTTAGATAGAATATTACTCTATAATCCAAGCTGACCTGAACTTCATGAGCAACCTACTGCCATAATCTCTGAAGCACTATGAACACAGGCATGAGCTAACACAAATGATTTGAATTAAAATTTTGAGGTATAATGGCACTTGAATGGTGAACCGAGGGTGAGATTGAGAGGACTAGGGATGGGCACAAGAGTAGAGCCCTTGTTTAGTAGGCACAAGGCCTCACACTCTGTCTCCATCAATATGAAACCAAAGCCAACCTAGGTGTGGTTAAAAATATGGAGAACAAAAGACTTGGTACTGCCTTTTCCCTCTCTTATGTGTTTTGTTTAATTGTTATTTTGAACACATGGAGTTTCTATAGAATTTTTTGAAAGCCTATATTCAAATTATGGTTGAACCTAGCAAATTATATTTATCTTCAGTGAAATCCAGACTTTGAAACAGGGATTTGTATTTTCTGAGATCATGTCTTAAGTAGCATAGGCTATTCTTGAATTCTATGTATAGCTGAGGACAGTCTTGAACTCCTGATCCTTCTGACTCCAACTCCCAAGTGCTAAGATTAGTGGCATGCACCTCCACATTTGGTTTATGCTGTGCTGAGATGCGATCTAGGGCTATGCATATGCTGGGCAAACACCATACCATTCAGTTCCACCTGTGGGTCAAAAAGACAATTTCTAAGATTATTTGTTAATACATTTTATACAGACTTGTATGAAACCATGACAGGAAGCCAATGTAGAAACAAAGTATGCCCACTGTATTAAAAATGTGTTAAAATGAGCAAGACCTGTTTTAATGTGAAAATTTCTCATTAGTTTCTAAGTCAATTTCCTAATTGGACTTAGAATTTCTGACTTTGGGGAGATAATACTCATCTTGAGGCTGTAACAATACAATTGGACACTTAAGAAACCAGGTCTCACAAAGTGCCCAGGTTCCTAATGGGAATGATGCATCTAGAAAGTAGTCATTCTCTGTTCAACATATAGTCTTTGGTAGGTAACACTGGATATGTTACTTGTCTACTAGGCCTTCAGCAAAAAACAGCAGTCATGTTCTACAGGAGGATCCTGGCTGGATGTCTGCATACAAAGCAAACTAAGCAATCAAGCCAACAAACAAAATAGTCCTTTCACATTAATGCCTTATTTCAAGGACACAAAATTGCACTCTCGTGTATTGTGTACCCAAGAAAGTACCATACATATTTTAAAAATGGAGCTACTGTCCCACTGTTACTACAGGTTGTTTTCAATAAATATAGGAATTGAAATTGTGATCATAAAGACTTTTAAAAATATTCTTATCCTCCACTGAGGTAATTTTTACATTTCTATTTCAGTATATTGACCACTTATTTATATTTTCTCTGTTACCTATGTCTACAATAAACTCAAGTGGATTAGTAAAGACAAGTTAATATCTATATACTTATATAGTTTACATAAGATGTATTCTCCAATTTTTGATGTTTAAACCTTAGGTTTTAAGTCTGATCAATATTTGTAACCACAAATAAAATTTATTTATCACATTTACACATATGTACTCAATTGTTTTTCTGTATAACAATTAATTATATGACTTAAAACAACTTACTTATGCATTCAAATACCCACCCATTGGTAGATACTGAGGATATTTTTTTTTTTTCGGCATCTTGGCAAAGGTGGCTGCTGCAAACAGCCATTTCAGGTTCTTTTATTCCAGTTTGTCTGTGTCATAAATATCTATGTAGTGTTTTGATCTATAGACACTCCAGATTTTTTAATTAAATAAGTGTTGTCAATAAAATAACTCTCTCTCTCTCTCTCTCTGTTGTGGAATATTAGTTTAAGATGTGTTACATTAATTTATACTGTGGAATATTTGTTTAAAGATACAAAGATGTGTTGCGTTTTTTTACTTTGTGTTTGTTTAACTCTATAAAGCTGTGTTGCTTTCCCTAAAACATCTGATTTGTCTAATAAAGAGCTGTTCAGTCAATGGCCAGGCATGAAAGAGAAATAGAAGGGGCTGCCAGAGAGAGATAATGAATAGAAAAAGAAATCTAGATTCAAGAGAGGAGTGAGGAGCAAGAATAGGAGAAAGAGAGGAGAATGCCAGGGGCCAGCCACCTGACCACCCAGCCACCCAGCCAGTCATGGAGTAAGAAGAAAAGAAAGATATACAGGATAAAGAAAAGTAAAAAGGCCAGAGGCAAAACATAGTTAATAAGAGATAGAGATAGGATAATTTAAGTTAAAAAAGCTGGTTAGAAACAAGCCAAGCTAAGTTCCAGCATTCATATGTAAGAATAAGACTCCATGTATTAATTTGGCAGCTGGGTGGCAGGCCCCCAAAGAATAGAAAAATTAACTCCTTCTCTCTCTCTCTCTCTCTCTCTCTCTCTCTCTCTCTCTCTCTCTCTCTCTCTCTCTCTCTCTCTCTCTCTCTGTGCTGCTGTGGAATGTTCTGTATGGCAAATGTGTTGCTCTGATTGGTTAGTAAATAAAACACTGATTGGCCAATAGTCAGGCAGGAGGAAGTATAGGCCGGACAAGGAGGAGAATAATTCTGGGAAGTGGAAGGCTGAGTCAGAGTCACTGCCAGCCGCCACCATGACAAGAAGCATGTGAAGACACCGGTAAGCCAAGAGCCACGTGGCAAGGTATAAATTTATGGAAATGGATTAATTTAAGCTGTAAGAACAGTTAGCAAGAAGACTGCCACAGCCATACAGTTTGTAACCAATAGAAGTCTCTGTGTTTACTTGGTTGGGTCTGAGCACTGTGGGACTGGTGGGTGACAAAGATTTGTCCTGACTGTGGGCAAGGCAGGAAAACTCTAGCTACATCTCTCTCTCTCTGTCTCTCTCTCTCTCTCTCTCTCTCTCTCTCTCTCTCTCTCTCTCTCTCTCTCGTGTGTGTGTGTTGTGTGTGTGTTTGAAAGTGTACATACACCTGTACTGAGGTTAGAGGCCAACACTAAGTGTTGGTCCTTACCCTTCTATGTTGTATGAAACAGGATATTTGCTGCTTTTCTAGTACATACATCACATTAGTTGCCTGATGAACTTACAGGCCCACTTAGCATCTTCTTGTAGATGCATTGACATTGCAGATCTTCATGTTATCATATCTAGGCTTTACTTGTGTTATAAGGATTTGAACACGGGTACCCACCCACATATGGCAAGTGTTTCATCAATTAAACCATCGTCCTGATGCTAGTCTTAAATTTTATTTAATCTACCATTAAAAATATATTTTCTTTAGTTAGGGTTAATTATTTAGCACTGTTTGGGAAAGGTCAACATCTTATTTATAGTTCTAGTAGGGAGTCAGTGAAATGCCATAGTTATGTGCCTCAAGGACCTCCTAAGGCCAGAGTTTTGGGGAAAATATAGTTGTCTTGAAATGCTAGGAGACATGGAGACCCCAAAGCCTGGCAAGTTAAACCTGTCAGATCTTAAACACAAGAGAGGAAAATGAGCAAGCATGAGCCAGTGCCATTACTCTTGTGGCAAATTTACTGTTTGCATATATATATATATTAGATTCCTTATAGCCTTTTAAAGAGATTAATTCACATGTATCTATTTCACATGTATCTATGATTTCTTTTTAATCTCATTTTAAATTCAATTTATTTATTTATTTTACTTCCCAACCTCTTCTTCTCCCATTCCCTTTTCCCCACCTCGATTCCCATCCATGACACCCTCAATTCACTCCTCTTTTGTTTTTGTCCAGAAAGGGGAAGGGTTCCCATTGGTATCAACAAAGCATGACATATCGGGTTGTAGTAAGACTAAACACCTCCTCTTGTATGAAAGGTAGGCGAGTCAATCCAGTATGAGGAATAGGTTCCTAAGAGGCAGTCAAAGCTTTAGGAACAGCCCCTGCTCCCATTGTTAGGAGTCCCACAGGTAAACTAAGCTGCAGAACTGCTATATATATATATATATATATATATATATATATATATATGTGTGTGTGTGTGTGTGTGTGTGTGTGTGTGTGTGTGTGTGTGTGTGTAGCTCAGGTTGGTCACATACAGCTTCCTTGGTTGTTGATTTAGACTCTGTGAGTTCCTATGAGCCAGGCTAGTTGTTTTGGATTTTTTTAGTAATGTATTTTAGTGATCTTTGGTAGTTGAACTATAAAATTAGAGGTATTATCAATGTCTTTCTGTTAAAATAAAATGACATGGAACTGAGTCTCTACTAGATACCCAGGATACTCGATATGAGAAAAGGTTATGCTAAAGGAAATATGGATTGCCTCAGCCTGTGGAGCATGGTTACGGAAAATATTTGAGGCCAGGAGCCTTATAAATAAAACCTTTGTTATTTACACTATTTAGATACATGGAAATACCCAAATGAGAGAGCAACTGGATGCATCAACACATGATATCAAAATGAAAAGTAAAACCACTGTCGAGAAGATATGGAGTGTGTGGGATATTTTCATTCTATAATCATAGCTGTTGGAATGACCAATCTACTTGTAAAGGATAAAATGCACCTCAGAGTGAGCCATTAGTCCATCATTACATAATCACCTTGCACCAAGACTCAAATACTTATATATCCACCAGTTTTCCATATCATTACATGGTGGTCCATGCTTCAAGTACAAAGGCAATCAGGGAATGTACTCAACCCATATCAAAACCACAGTAAGGAAGAATAAGTTTTCCTGACTGATGGGTCATATTAAGAAAATATTTTCTGATTGTTACTATTCTGTCTATACATTTTTGTTATATCTACATACAAATTTTGGCAATAGTTACATCCACATGTGGAAGTATTTTATAAATAATATGCATTATATAATATTCATTTACATTTGGAAATATTTGATACATATTAAAAGAAGACGCAGAGATGAAAATATTTGGAAATATACATTGGTGCAAATTTCATGTGAATCCTATGCTTTGGAGAAGGATTTATCCAATGTAGACATTGTACTGATGAATGTGATAAATTATTAACTTCATCGTACATGCTACTAGCTGTTCTCTATGGGAATAAGTAACTTATCTACATGTACTTGCTTTCCTGCTAAACCAATTCCAGCAGCCTGACTATAGAACCTGAGTAGATGGTAGCATAGATTTTATAAGTTGCTTAGGGATTCCTCAAATCAACTCTCAAGAATCTTTTGAAAGTTTAGAACTGATAGCTTATCCATTCTTCTAGCAGATGTTAGGCTCCATCTCTACTTGGTGTGCAGACACCATTATAATTTCTACAATCACCAGGGCATTCCTGAGCCCCATCGTATACCAGTTCCCTGAAAAGTGTTGAATTCATTATGTACTACTATGGATAATCCTAAGAGGACCAGATAGAAAGGACTGAAAAATACAGTAAGAGGTAGAAATAGGTAAAAGGAGAAGTTTTGTATAATTTCAATTGAATGTAAAATCAAGGACAAACGAAACAGAAATAAAACTCTAAGTTTCATGTGCCTACTTGATAGATTCCATAGAGGTGAGAGAGAAAAATTGATGAGAGCTATTGCTACGCATTGACAATGCTCCCACAACAGCCTTTTAAAAAGCACTGAACATAATAGAAGAGAAAGTAGGGAATAGTCTTGGCACAGGAAACAAATTTCCTAAACAGAGCACTAATAGCAAAGGCACTAAGATTGACAACTAATAAATGGTACCTCATGAAACTGAAAAGCTTCTGAATGACAAAGGACATCATCAGCAGGACAAAAACAACAAGATGGGAAAAGATTTTCACTAACTGCACATCTGATAGAGGAATATATCCAAAATATATAAAGAACTCAGAAAGTAGATACTAAAAAAAAAACCCTAATTTAAAAATGGGGTACAGATCTAAACAGATAATACTCAATAGAAGAAACTAAAAAAAAAAAAACAAACAAACAAAAACAAAAAAACAAAAAAAAACCCTGAGAAACAGAGAAATGTTCAACATCCTTAGCCATCAAGGAAATACAAATCAAAACTACTTTGAGATTTTTATCTTACATTTGTCAGAATGGCTAAGATCAATAACACAATGACAGCTCATAATGGTGAGGATGTGGAGAAAGGGGAACACTCCTCCACCGCCGGTGGGAGTGCAAACTTGTATAGTCACTTTGGAAATCAATATGGTGGTTCCTCAGAAAATTGGAAATAGATCTACCCTAAGATCTAGTGATACCACTTTCATGCATATATCCAGAAGACACCCCAAAGACACTTGTACTACTATGTTCAAAGCAGCTTTATTCATAATAGTCAGAAACTGGAAACAACCTAGATGTCCCTCAACCAAAGAATAGATAAAGAAAATGTGGCATATTTATGCACTGGAATATTACTTAGCTGTTAGCAAAAATGATATCTTGAAATTTGCAGGCAAATGGAACTATAAAAAATCATCCTGATTGAGGCGGCACAGATCCAGAGAGACAAACAAGATAATGTACTCACTTTAAGTAACACTAGCTGTTAAGCAAAGGATACTCACACTATAGTCCAGACTCAGAGAAGTTAGATGGGGAGAGGTCTAAGAAGAATGCATGGAACTCCTTGGGAAGGGAAAATAGAATAGATTTTGTTGGTGGACTAGGAGTGGGTAGGAAAGGGAACAGGAGGGATCAGGTGGTGGAGGTGTGGCAGAGGGAGATAGCACAGGCACAAACAACTAGGATAGGTGTGCAATCAGGGGTGATGTGGAAACCAAAGGAAGTGGAAACTCCTTGGAACCTATGAGGGTGACCCTATTGGGGCCTCCTAGTGGTGAAAGATATGGAGTCTAAACTGACTGTCTTCTGTAACCAGGCCAAGCTCACAGTGCAGGTTTTGGAAGATGTTTGCTCTGTACTTTTTACTCAGGTAATATTATATCCTTCTCATGTCTCTGATAGAGTTGAAGACAAGATAGTTACAGTTGTCATTGTTACCAAGTTCAGAAAAGAAACTCACAAAAGAGGTATAAAGTGTATAAGGTTGGGAGAGGTAAATGCTTGAATTGTTTATCCAAGAAAATGTTATGGAAGTCTGAAGAGATAGTCTTGCATTGGTAATACAAGTCAGGAAAGAAAGGGAATTAGGTCCAAAATTTTGACCACCAAGGTAGGATAGATAATAGAGTAGTTTCTCTGAATTTGCCAAATAAAAATGGACTGGATTGTGAATATAATCCTTACTTGATAATTGTACTTATTGTATATAGTTTTACTGTGTTAGAGTTTAAAACCTTTCCTTTTATTAAAAAAAAGAAAGGGGAATGTTGGGAGATATTCAATCACACTGTCAACTCCAAGTTTGCATTTGCGTTAACTAAATAAAATTAACTTTGGGTCAGGAGGCTGAGTTAGCAACTAGTTGATAGAAAGTAATCATAGAGCATCAGAGGGCATCTATCTGGAGGAGGCAGAGATGCACCAGAAGTAGTAGGGAGGGATTTTGAATGACACAGCTTTTTTTTTTTTTTTTTTTTTTTTTTTTTTTTTTTTTTTTGGTTAGGCAGTGCAGGACACTCTCCTGGCAAGATGCCAGCAAGGAGAAACTGTAGCTATTTGCTACTCAGCCTCTTTGAGACAGTACATTTTCACACCGGTCTTTGAAATTTGAGTCTTATTTATAAATAGAAGGGTAGAGATTTGGTTAAAGCTACCTTTAGCAGCAGACAGGGCCAGTGCCTACAGGAACAGGATTTCTGCCAGGCTGTGGCCTGAGCAGCCGGGCCACTGCCAGAGAAGCCATCCAGTAACTAAGGAGTTGCATTTGTTGGCTGAAATAGCATTAGAAAGGCACAGCCTTATTATAATTCCTAAAAAAAGAATTTAGGGAACAATAATTATATATTATTTCCTTCTTAAGCATACCAACTATTTTATTATATTCTGTTTCTTTAGAGTTAGGAAGATATATTCCTAAGTTGGAAATCAACTAGAACAGACTATGCGGATACAAGCATGAGACCTGTGTTTTTTATGATGTCCAGGGAACATAGAAAATGATTCCCATTATAAATAGAGCCCTTGGCTTCCAAAATCAGGGCACAGAATGAGGACTTGTGAAATAAGCCCTAGAAAATATCTTTGTGAGTAATTTGGAAAAGAAAGTCAAGTCATATGCTATCACTCAGTAATTCCTGCTATGGCTGAATAGAGACTTCTGGTGATGCCATTTTATCATCTTTTACTAGCTTGTCAATATTTCTATTTTTAAATTTTTTACAAGTACAGTAAAAATTGCAGCTTCTTTTACAATTATACACTGCAAATTTTTAACAGTTTCCATTGTATGTATTCATTGTACAGGGTACTATGTTACCTAAGGGAATTTCACACAAATATGTAATGTACATTGAACACATTCCTCAATGTATCTTCCTACATCTCATTAGTTGCTTTTCTCCCCCTAGGCACTTTCCCTTCTAATCTCTTGTCATATATTCATGCATGGCTCTAAATATATATATATATATATATATAATATATATATATATATTCTAAGAACCAAAAGTGAGAGAAAACACATTTGCTGAGTAAGACTGGCTTAATTCATTTTATATTATTATAATCTATATTTAAGCTGTTTTAATAATTTCATTTTTTAAAATATATTTACACAATATATTCTTATAAAATTTAGAACAATAGCTTTATTTTATGGCTGAAAAGTTTCCATTGTGTGTAAACTTTATGCATTTTTCATTGTTGGACAACTAGGGTATTCTCTTCGTTGTTGTGAATATCATTGCAATAAATGTTGGTGTGAAACTACCTCTGTGATATGTTGATTTGAAGTCCTTAGAGCAAATACCCAAGAGAGGATTGACTTTTTAGAGTGTTATTATTTGAATCTCTTACAGTGTATAACCATGCTTCATTATTTTTCTTTCCATTATTCATTCATGAATCAACCATTCACCTCAGGTGATTGTTGCTTTATTTATTTATTTGCTGTTTATTCTTGGTGCATGTACGATATTGAAATTAAAAAAAAAAGTCTTAAGTGTTTGATGTAAGTTATATTATTAAGTCAAGCGTGTAAAAATGATTTCATTTTCATGATGAAGCAAGCACTTCCCAATTAGTGCTTTAGATGTTCAGTCTCCTCTGCTCTGATTTCCCTTACTAAAATGTGGTATCTGCATATTTATTATATTACCTATTTTTTTTTGTTTTATAATTCACATTCACTTTTCATTTCTACGTTTAAATTTTTCCAACCCCTTATTGGACTTTCATGTATTTCAGAGTATCCTCAAATTTGCTATGTAGCAAAATATTAATTTGAATCTCTTTCCTGCTTCCACCTTCTTTGTGCTGTGATTACATATGAGCCCACCACAACTAATACATGTGGTGCTGGAGACAGAACCAGGGCATTCACCATGTGAAGCCAAAGGTCTCCTTACTAAGCTACATCTCTAAACCAGAGTTCAGCTTTTTTTTTTTTCAAATCACAAACAGTTAAAATATTCATTGTTCTCATAGCACAGCAGTCATCTCTGATTTCTAATTTGTGACCCTGTGTAGTTATACTAACCCTTAAGTCTTGGTGAAAAGCATTTTATGCAATGCAGAGATGGATTCAAATTCTTTGTTTTTCCCTGGGAGTTCCTTTAACAGCAGAGATTTTGTTCTAGCACCTATGATTATATAGAATCTATCTATTTCTCTCACTTTATGTATGTATGTATGTGTGTATCTATCTATCTATTATAATCTATCTACCTACCTATCATCTATCTATGTATCTATGTACCTGCCTATCTATCTATCTATCTATCTATCTATCTATCTATCTATCTATCTTTTATCTACCTACCTATCTTTCATCTATCTATGTATCTATGTTTCTATCATCTATTTACCTACCTTTCATCTATCTATCTATCTATCTATCTATCTATCTATCTATCTATCTATCTATCTATCTATCTAACTATCTTCCTATCTATCTATCTGTCTGTCTGTTTTGGTACATTAGCTCACTATACCACTATGTAGCCCAGAATACCCTGGATCTTATAGTCCTCTGTCTCAGTTTCCCAAATACTCATATTAAAGTCAAATGCTTCCGTGTGTGACTCCTTCTTTTGGGTTAGTTAGAGTTTTCATTAGCCTAATTCTCATTTTTCCACTTTGGAATCCAAATCTACTCTGTTAAGCAAAGTTTTGATATGAAAGCAAGATGAAAAATTTTCCATATCCAAGAATCTCAGCAAATAAGTTACTTACATAACTATTTGTAAACAAAATCCCATAAGTGATATATTTGATATGAGAACCATAAATACAAACTTAAGTATAAGGTGAAACACACAAAAATGTACATGTGCTAAATTATGTCTGATAACATAAAGATACATTTAAACAAATGAGGAAGACATTAAATAAGGTATAGTAATCTATATTTTCTGAGTACAACTGGCTGTAGATCCATGAAATCACATTTAAATACTTTTTTTTATTTGCTAGATTTTTTTCCCATTAAGTCTTTGTGCGTGCGTGTGTGTGTGTGTGTGTGTGTGTGTGTGTGTGTGTGTGTGTGTTTAACATCTGTGAAAAAGATAGACCTTTATATCTTGCTACATCAAGCCAGAAGTTTCTGGAACAGTAACAATACACATACATTCTATGAATATTTATTTTGACACATATTCTTGATGTTATATTTAGATGCCTATGTGTAAGAGAATATTGAAAAGCAATTCCTGAAGTTATACAACTGTGTAACATATTATTTCTATTAATTATCTGAGAACTTTATCATGCTTATAATGAATTTTGATCATAGTCACCTGTATTCCCCCCTTAATCCCCTAACCGTTATAGGAGTTTTGACAGTTCTTCAGAAGAGGCAGTTTATTACATTTACAAGAAGATTGTAAATGGCAAGGGCCTTAGAGATATGTCATACGCATATCAAAGGTCCCTTTTAAGAAGGACATTGATTGCTCAGGAGAGATCAAACAAAATGATGACTGTGAGCTGCAATATATCCCACTATCTCAGAGCAGGTGAGACAGGGGAATAATAGAGGACCTGTCATCAAATATATGAAAGGGATAATAAATTTCTTCTACTGTGCTCCAAATGGAAGGAATAAAATTAAAGGATGAAATTACACTGAGGTTACTTTGCAATAAAGGAAGACATTTGCAACAGTTAGAACCCTTTGTTCCTGGAGTCCCTGAAGCAGGGGACCAGAGATACCAGGGGAAGATTTTACAGGGGTGGATCAGAGTTTCTTTCAGGTTTCCAAATGAACCTTTCTTTCTGAGGTTCTGCAATGATTCTGCTAAATACCATGTTTAATTTCCCCACTGTTTTAAGGTTAGAGAGCATTTGCTCTATTCCATTCAAATAAACCTTTATAATTAAAGGAGTGTTTGAATTGTGAATCTGCAAAGTCGAATTCCATTGCATTTAATTTAGCAAAATTAAAATGCCTAGTGACATCCTGGCTAGAACATTAGCCATATTTAGCCTGGTAATTAATGTATAATTGGACACTAGTCCTCAATTTAATAGTAATGGAATAATTACTAAAAATACCTACCAGTATCTTAAGAGATATGTGAAATATATCCTGGAGCAATTTCCTTAAATGCCAATTATAATTTGACATTTAGAGTTAGAGAGGTGTGATTGCTGGTAGAAGTTGTACCTGGATCTTATGTAATGTGGCTGTGCATTCTGATTTCGAGGACAAAGAATTTTTCATAATTCATATGGAGAATTTTAAAAATAAGCACTTACTTCTGAGAAAGCACATTTTAATTAAATGCACATTTATAACATAAAAGCTGATAAAGGAAATGACTTAGCTAAGGATTTGGACCACATGTGTCTCCTCTAGCAAGCTTCAGCTAAGGACATAAGACAGTCAATGGAATTTTACAGCTTATTTATACAAATAACTGTGATGATATTTTATTTGTGCTGAAATGTGGTGATATTTTATTTGTGCTTTAATAAATAAAGCTCACCTGGAGATCAGAGGGAAAAGGCCACCATTATAAGTAAACAAAGAAGTCAGGCAGTGGTAGCACACACCCTTAATCCTATGACTCAGCAGGCAGGATCTCTGTGTGCTCAAGGTCACACCAGAAACAAAGCCAGGTGTGGGGGCACACACCTTAATTCCAACACTAGTTAACCATGGACATCTGGAGGTCTGTACAGACAGACAGAAAGTGATAGAGCTGTGTAGGAAGAGGTAGTGATGTAGCTGAACAGAGAGCAAATCAGATGGCACAACAGCAAGGCATATGTGCGTGGGTAGACAGGAAGTAACTCGCATTTGGAAGCTGCAAAGTTGGTGAGGTAAGGTTGGCTGGTAGCTTTCCCTATTTCCCTGATCTTTCTCTAAGGCTTTTACCCCTATATTTGGCTCCGTGTTTTTTTTTTTTTTTTTTTTTTATTTATTAAGACCATTTAGAAATTCATTTACAAATAACTTCAAATGAACTATACAGTATCAATTATAAAACAATTATACATTGTCATTTGGATACTAACTCATATGCTTTAATTGACATTTGAGGAAAAGTTATCTTAAAATATTATGTGAAACCTAGCCAGAATGTATTTTATAAAGAAACTTGTTGTAATGTCTTTCAGACTTTGCCAAGGGGTAGTGTATTATTCATGATTCTCCAGAGAAAAATATATTTTCATATATAGGAAGATACAGATAGGGATTTATTATAAGAAATTAGCTCATACAATTACAGAAGTTGGCAAGTTCCATGATCTACAGGGTGAAAAGGTAAGATGATCACAAGCAGGAATTATTATCCTCAAGATATATATATATATATATATATATATATATATATATATATATATATAACACCCATCCTATTTCTCTCTTGGTGATAATGTATCACTGTGAGTTCTAACTTCATTTTCATCATGTTAGATTAAAAACACTGCTTCTGCCACCAGGAAAGGAGGAAAGAGTACATGGATTTCTTATGAAACTCTCAGCTGATGGGCTAGGGAAAGCTATCATCTACTTACAAAGTAGATTGGAGCTTTGATTTTTCCATCATTCATGTGTGATGGCTGGCTTTAATTGTCAACTTGAAACAACTTACATGAACAAGAGAATCTCAGTGAGGGACTGTCTTCATTGGGTTGACCTTTAAGCATGTCTATGGGAGATAGTCTTAAGCTAATTAATGTAAGGAAAGTTAGCCCACTGTGTGTGGCATTATTCCCTAGAAAGGGGTCCTGAACTATGTAAGAGTAGAGAAACTAAGCTTAACACAAGCAAGCAAGGGGCATGCATGCATTTATTCTCTGTCTGCTCTTGACTGTGGATATAATATGCCCATTTCATTCAAGCTCCCTCCACCTTGATTTCCATTCACTAATAACTACAACCTTTGTGAGTTACAATAAATCTTTACTTTCCTAAATTACTTTGTGACAGGATTTTTTATCATTGCAACAGAAATAAGAATATGACATAATGTAATTACAGTTAAATTATTAACTGGATGGTTTGTGTTGAGAAGTTGGTTTGGAGTTTGGGAAGTTGTGTTGGACTTTATGTCTCATCTGTATTCAGAAGTTGTTTACTGTAAAGGAATGCACATCAAAAAATAGTCTTGAGACGAGACTTTATATATTGATTTCCACATACTGCACATGCAATCCTTCAACAGAAGGACCAACAACTTAAGGAGATGTTAGGAAACAGGGTCATAGTTGCACTAGCCAGGATGTCTACAGAGCATGTAGATAAGTTCTCTTCGGTCAGATGTATCTAAGAAAATTGAGCTTGTAACTGAAATGGTTTCACATGCTTAAGAAACAGTGACTTGATCTTCTTAAAAAATGTGCCATGACCAGGTATGGTGTCTCATGTCTGTAATTTCAATATCTGAAAGGTTGAGACAGGGTAATTGCCAAGAGCTCAAGGCTGGCACAGGTTATATAATGAGGTAGGTAAGACAATGACTCAAAAACAAAAATAAACCAGAAACACAAAAAGGTACCAAGCTCTGGCATGAGGAATAACTGAGTAATTATAGATGATTTCTATGATACTAGGTAGGATTGTGAGACGTGTCCAATTTTGGAGTTAAGATGCCCTTTATTTTCCTATTTCTTGTTCTAATTTCATTTATATTATGACAAACAACTTGACAAAAATCAACACATAAGAGGAAAGGATTTATTTGTCTTACAGTTCTCAATCATATTCCATGAGTTTTTCAAGTGAAATGAGGAACTCAAGCAGCTCTTCATATCACATCCTCAGCCAACAGGAAGAAAACAGACACACCTTTGTTTGCTTCCTCACAGCCACCTTAATCCACTCTCATATTGCTCCAGAATCCTGCCTAGGAAATACCATCACCAGTAGTGGGCTGTATCCTTCCACATCAATTTTTTTTTCCTTTCTTTTTTTAAAATTTTGTTTTATAATTTAATTTAATTTTACATATCAGTCACATATTCCCTTGTCCTCCCCCCTCCCACCTCCCCTTCCTTCCCTCCAGCCCATCCCCCATTCCCATCTTCTCCAGGGCAAAGACTCCCCTGGGGATTGAGTTTAACATGGTAAATTCAGTCCAGGCAGGTCCAGTCCCCTCCTCCTAGGCTGAGCTAAGTGTCCCTGCATAAGTCCCAGGTTCCAAACAGCCAGCTCATGCACTGAGGACAGGTCCTGGTCCCACTGCCTGGGTGCCTCCCAAACAGATCAAGCTAATTAATTGTCTCATGACAGAGAAATTGATGAGATCTACATGAACAACCTGGACGTGAGTCAGGGTAATGAAGGGCAAGGTTTGAGGGAATGAGAGTTTAGGGGAGCGGGAGATCCCAGCTGGATCAAGAACAGAGAGGGAGAACAAGAAATAAGAGACCATGATAAATGAAGACCACATGAAAATAGGAAGAAACAAAGTGCTAGAGAGGTCCCCAGAAATCCACAAAGATACCCCCACAATAGACTACTGGCAATGGGTGAGAGAAAGCCCGGACTGACCTACTCTGGTGATAGGATGGCCAAACACATCAATTAATAATCAAGACAATCCCCACAAAAAAATCACCTATAGGCCAACCTGGTCTAGATAATTTCCTATTGATACTTTCTTGCCAATTGATTGTAGATTCTGTCCACTTGGTTTTTAAAATTAACCAGCATATTCCTCCAGGGCTTTAGAAAGATTTTAATAGTATGGGAAGAAAATATGCACTGGTAAAGCCTTGAAAATGTATTCTAATCCTACTACCCTAGAATAAATGAAGTGATTATTCTTCAGGATTACTTTCAGCTCATTATTTGCATACTGTGCAGAGATACTCTGGCCTCACTAATTAACTGTCATTTCTTGCTCTAGTTTGTGAGTTCTTCAATATTCCCTTTATAGACCAGGCAAATGCACACAGCAGTGCCAATAGGGTAATTTCACCTTCATCAGGTCATCCTGTCATGTGTTATAGATTCAGATTTTCCAGAGTACACTGTGGGATGAATGATTGTCAAAGCAGTTTGCTTACCTGACAAGAATGTACACCTCTCTGGCATTTTTTTAAAATAATTGATAACAAAATCTCCTGAGAAAGGGGGTTAAAGAAACACTCTCCAAGAAAAAAATGGTTAAAGAGAGATAGTTGGTTGCTGGGAAGTCTGGGATTCATACTTTTCTTCCCCATCCACTGCTACGTCCCTTCTCTCTCTCTCTCTCTCACCCTTATTTTCCTATCTCATATATTTCTTATGCTACTGGAATATAGAACTCATACTGCAGGAGAAAGTGCATAGACCCCAGCCCAGCAGTTAAATGTGACCTTCAACTCTAAATTTTATCACCATCATTGTCTATTCAGAAGGAAAGGGACTTTATACTTCCAGCAGCACGGTGTTGGAAAGTAAGTAGTATGTTTTGCTTTTAATAATTTTTATTTTCTTTTTATATAGAAGATAAGACAACTCTTTATAAGTACTTTGAAGGGAACAGTGTACAACAGAGTAAAATAACATCAGAATGTTTTTACTTTATGAACCTCATGGTTCATAATGAATTGGAGTGGTTTCTTCTTAACTTTAAATTACAACTGAGCAAAGTTTTTCATCTCTAAGTGGTGGTCAAATTTGCCTGGGTAAATTAGTCCTTGGAAACAGGAATAATGCCATGAATGTACTCTAGTAAATAAAACAGTACTTAGGAAATCTATTTCAACTTCTATTATCTTTATTAGATAAATAAAGCATTCATTTGGGGAAAATGAAGACTGATAAATTTTGAAAGTGCTGTTCTCAGTGAGTTAGTTAGGCTTCAGTATGTCTATCCCTGTGTTAAAACTGGTCTTGCAAGAAGTTCTGTACGGGAAATATTTTCCTAAGTCAGTTGTTATTCTTCAAGGCAATTGCTGCTGAATAGTTTAAGAAATTATGTTTGCTTGGTGTTATTGTTATGAAACACTTAGATTTGGCAATCCTATACATTGTAACATCCAAGAAAGGTGACATTGATGCTTAAATAATGTTTTTATAGAGTGAATTCTATAATCTTATACCATTTCACCCTCCCCAAGTTTGTGGATTTCCACATCTCTTTTACTTTTACAGAAGTAAAAGGTCTCCCATAATAGCAGAGGGAAGTACTTCATAGTTTGAAGAGTATCCTCCCAAACAAGGAATCCAGAGGTCTTTATCACCAGTACCTCAGTCCATGACCTTATTTGGAGAGAATACCTTTAAACCAGTAATGAGGCTGAAATTTTGAGAATGCCATGATCCCTATGAATGATACCATTTGGAAAATGGCAAATTTGTAGATAGGGCTATCTAGAAGAGAGAGTTGAGAATCCACAGGAAGATAGAGCACTTCCACATTATGGCATCGCTAAAAAAGTGAGAATGTGCTGAGAGGCATGAGACACTCACAGTATTGATAGTACCAAAGAGAATGACATTTTTATTTCTAGTCTCCAAAGCCATTTGTCCACAGTCTTTTTTTTTTCTTTACGAGAGCTAGACATACTCTAAAAGACTCAAGACATAGATAAAAGTTCTTTGTCCAAATTGATTCATTTGATGATGCTTTGGAAGTTTGAGGTTGTCCAATGATCACTGTGGGGAACAGCTTCCTCAAACATTGTTCTGGAGGGTCTAAGAGGAGCATGGATAGCTTTTCAGATTATTGTTACCTGTGACTGTCATGACTTGGAATAACTGTAAACACAAACGGTTGCTCTCTATGTGGAGGTTTCTTAGTTGAGAACCAAAGTCTAACACATGAGGAAACAAATGATGTGGCTGGAGCAAAGAAGTGTGGATTCCAGAATCTTTGGGAAGCCAGAGTGAAAAAGAAAGGGAGGGGCTGGTAGTGGAAACAATCCCTGTTTGAATTTTTCTGATAATCCTTGCCTACTCTTTATAGTAACTAATACCTGTTTAGTTTCCTAAAATAGCAGAAGAAATGTCCTTCTTCACATTTCTTATTCCTAATGCCAGGTACTTTTTTTTTTTAACAGCATCTGCATTTGAAATAGACCCATCTCATCCTAAAATGCAAATCTGCCATCTATTGATGAATGTGAGGGAGCAGGGCATTTTGATGGTAGCCATAGCCCACACATGCTTCTTTGGAGATGCCGTTGCCATCAGAGCATAATGTGAAAAGTTTGAAAAGGTTCATTGGCAAATTTCCAGTGTGTAACTGAAGCCTGCTTTATCTCTTTTCTCACGTTGACTTTCATAAAGTGGGTTGGAGTTGGAAATACTTTTAAATACAGTGACTATAAACATGAGTATTTCATACTTTTTCAAATATGAATTGACATAGCTAGAAAATATGCTATTATCATGAATGAGATTTACACATTTAAACCTAATTTAGAAGAACTGTATTTTATACATGATTTTTTTGTCTGCTACATTTTAACAATAAGAAGAGTAGATCAGAAATGACCAGATAAATTCCCAGTATTTATTGAAAAGGCAGTTTTCAGTTTATAAAAATGGTAGACAGGCTCTGGAGAGGAGATTCTATAGTTAAAAGAACTAGATGCTTATTGACAGGAGTGGAATTCAATTCGCAGCCCCAACACAAGGCAGAGTTCACAACCGCCTATATTCCCTAGGGAATTGGATAACCCTTTTGTCCTCCACAGGCACCATCCCACAGGTATAGACATACATAAACTTACAAAATAAAACTTTAAAAATGACAATGAAAAAAAGTTCTAGAGTTAACATTCAGATATGCTTCCAAGAATATGACAATTTTTAAAAAGTGTATTTTATGCTTCAAATACAAGTAAAGTATAGTACCTAAAAATATGAACATCTTTCTAAAATTGCATAGGTTTTTATTTTTGTTTGTTTCCTACAAATATTTTTCTCCAAAGTCAACATGTGTGCAGGTAACTGAAGAGTCCAGAAAAATCTAGTAGATTCCCTGGAGGCAGAGAAGTTACAAGCAGTTGTGGGCTTTCCTAAGTAAGGGCTGGGAACCAAACTTAGGATCTTCTGGATGAGTAGTAAGCACTCTTCACTGCTAAGCCACTTCCCCAACTCAGATACTAGAATTTTTTAAACCTTAATTTCTCAACTGTATCTCAAACAATTATAGAATGTCTGTCTTTTAATACTCTACTGGATCCTGCAATTATTTACATATATTTTATATATAGTCACTTGGTATCTATCTTCTCATGGACACTGTAAGCTTGGTGATGGCAGAGACCCTCTCTGCTGGTCTTAGTTTCACCCAGAATGCCTCCTAGCACATTTGAGACACCTTATTGCTAAAGTGTTTGTCAACTCTGCACTTTATCTCAACAATAAATTTAGGATAAGATTGAGTATTTCAAAGGCTTAAAAGAAGGTAGGCAAGTAAATAAATTACCTGAGTTAAGGTTTGAACTGGTGTGGATGGAGAGATGGCCTGGCATGTAAGGGCACTGGCTGATCTTCCAGAGGACCCAAGTTCAATTCCAAGCACTTGCATGATGTCTCACAACCATCTGTAACTCCAGTACCAGGGTAGCTGATATCCTTTTCTATTCTATGTATGGAAACAAGCATGCATTTGGTGTACAGACACGTGCAGACAAACCAACATACCAAAAAAAATCAATTTTAAAAATAAAATATAAATTAAAGTTCTGCATTGGTTACTTTTCTCACTGTGACAGTATTTCAGGCAAAAGCAAGATGTGTCAGAAAAGGAATGCAGGGTTCACTCATGGGAGTGGGAGCATGTACTTGTGGTGTTGGGAGTGTGAAGCAGGAAATTACACATCTCAGGAACATCAGGCAGGAAGTAGAACTGGAAACAACTCTCACTTTTTTGGCCCATAGTTAATTATCCTTTAAGCAATGTCCCAACATCTAAAGAGTCCAAAACCTTCAATACTGAGTCAATACTTAGAGATGATGGGGTTGACCATGTTGGTTTCACATTCAAAACGTAATACTTGAGACAATAGAAAAAATTCTGTCCAATATCTAATGCAAAGTAACATTAGGGAGTCTTTGAGAAATAATAATTTGAAATTTCAAATCATCTTCAAATTTTGATCATAACATTGAAGTGAAAAAGCTACTGCCCAGTAGAAGGAGGAAATAAAAGCAAAGCCAGACCCTCTTATACATCATGGGAAATACGGGTCAGGAGGTCATGAATTGTCCTTCTCTTACTTGCCTAGGATCCATCTAAAATGTCATCTGAAATGAAGAAAAACCTATTTTTTTTTAAAGAGAGCTTGCTTTGAAACTGACAAAAACTTCAGTGTGCATGGTAAATACAGGAAACTGTTTTTAAAGAAATAGACCAGAAGCTGATTTAAAATGATGGAGCATGGCCTCTGGCAGGGAATCGCTGACACTCTGGAGGTTTGAGTCTGTTAGGGAGCAGTCAGGGAAAGCAAAGAAACAGCTTACTCTGTACACTTCTGAAGCTATGACTCAGTCATGATGCAGTGAACCCAGAGTCCAAGGTCAAGCACTAGCACACATCAAAGAGAAAGTCAAATGACAGCATTATTTCTCCATTGCATGGGGCCGCAGTCTGTCCCCTACCTGGACCTTTAACATTAGGAAGCT
The DNA here is from genome assembly GCF_004664715.2 of Peromyscus leucopus. Taxonomy (NCBI): domain Eukaryota; kingdom Metazoa; phylum Chordata; class Mammalia; order Rodentia; family Cricetidae; genus Peromyscus; species Peromyscus leucopus. The sequence continues at coordinate 95,055,798 of NC_051065.1, forward strand.
GGCTAGAAATGCATTATGTTCCAGAGACAAGACAGTATAGACAAGTCCAGTTATAGCAAAGTTGGCTCATGGAAAAATTACTTCATCAAAATGTTGGTAGGTGGCTTGGTGGCTCCCTGCTAAAAAATTAAGTAAAAGCATAGGTAGGAAAACACTCAACTCACAAGACTTCTGTGACACTTAAAAGCAAAGACAAATAAAATGTCCATTAGGTAGCATTAAAACAAGACAAATGTATACTCAAGGAAAGTTTTAGGGCAAATATATATATATATATATATATATATATATATATATATATATATATGAATAAATTCAGGTAATAGGGGAAGAGAATGAATTTCATCTGGCACTTGAGTACATTTCTTGGAAACCCATAGGATATGATGCAAAATATGAAAGTGGAATGGAAATATGGAAGTGGTTTTCTCTCATTTGAAAAATGTTTATTGATCCCTACTGAATTATAGACATTTAAGTATAAAGGCACTTTATTGAGAAATAGGTAGCACTTCTATGCCATACAATTACTTGGATTAAATAATAAACAACATAAATATGTCCTGTGCCTTTCTGAAATGTGTTATTTTGGGAAACATCAACACGTCAATGTACAGTAATGATTCAGTGTCTATGCACTTATAATAGACATTAAATTACTATACAGATAAAAACGATTGAGAGTCGAATCTTCCAGAAAAGCAGGGCACATGAAAAACCCTAAAACAAGAGAGGGGACATGGATGTTTGAATGACTGAAATAAAATTCACTAGTGGACTACAGCACTGAAGAGAACCTAGACTGGTAACCCACAAAGTGCTTATTGCTGCTTGAGTGGACTATGTGAATTTAAGAATACTGGAAGGTTCCATGACTAGTGTGTCTAGAAGACTGTATCAGCCTGCAAGATTTGGAGTAAACAGAGAGCAGACTTTACATAAGCACAAGAAACTGGTGAGTAGTTTTTTGTCAAACTCTTAAAGAAATAACCCTGTTCTGCACTCCATGCTTGTAGAGAATGGAAAGATGGCAGATGAGGGAATAACTGAGCATATTGACATGTCAGAACTTTGTACTTGATAGTGACCTGAACCATGACTTAAGAACTCTTCTTTTTTAGGTTTTTGTTTTGTTTGTATTTATTTATTTTTTTAATCATTAAGAAATTTTCTATTCATTTTATATAACAACCACAGATCCCCCTCACCTCCTTCCTTCTGCCCCCTCTTCCTTCCCCCCAAACTCACCCTCCATTCCCATCTCTTCCCAGAGCCTGGCACATTCAGTTAAAGCAGATATATGCCCCTCCCCCTGCACCAAAGATGTGTAAGGTATCCCACTATAGGCACTGGACTCCAAAAAGCCCACTCATTCACCAGGGATGGATCTCACTGCCAGGGGGCCCCTTAAGCAGGTCAAGCTACACAACTGTCTCGCCTATGCAGAGGCCCTAGGCCAGTCCCATAGAGGCTCCACAGTTCATGAGTTCCCACTAGTTTGGTTTGGTTGTTTCTGCAGGTTTCCCCATTATGATCATAATGCCCCTTGCTCAGAAACCCTTTTCTCTCTCTTCAACTGGACTTTTGGAGTGTGACCTGGTGCTTGGCTGTGGATCTCTGCATCTCCTTCCATCAGTTACTGGATGAAGGCTCTGTGATGATGATTAGGGTATTCACCAACCTGATTACTGGAGTAGGCCAGCTCAGGCACTGTCTCCACTACTGCTAGTAGTCTAAGGTAGGATCATTTTTAGTGACATATATATCTATGTGGTAGGAGGGGATGAGGAGTTGAGTGAAGATAGCCTGTGGAGGACAGAAGAGAGCATCAGATCACTTGGATCTGGAATTGCAGATGGTTGAGAGCTGCCAGACAGATGCTGGGAACCAAACTCAGGTTCTCTACAAGAGTAGCAAGTACTCTTAATGCTGAGTCATCTCTCCAGCACCAAGAATGCCTGTCTGGTTTAGGCCTTGTGGCCTACATAGAGAACCTAAAAAGATAGGAATACTTGGAGAGGGGATATTGTGATTAACTTTAGACATGCTCTTTTCAAGGTTTTAATGTTAGTAATCAGTTGAAAACAAAAGAGGGACAGCTAGATATTTTAAGTAACATGCAGAAGATGAGAAACAGCAATGAATGTGACATTTCATTTAAAACTTCAGGTAACAAAAGAAGAGGGGACAATCAGATTCAATATACAAGAAAATGAAAGCCCTCCAAGGTGGTGAGATGTTTTATCTAAGGGATAGGACGAAAAGTGCTGTGGATATCATTCTGTATAAATAAAACCCTGATTGGCCAGTAGCCAGGCAGGAAGTATAGGCGGGACAAGGAGAGAGGAGAATTCTGGAAGTGGAAGGCTGAATCAGAGAGACACTGCCAGCTGCCACTATGACAAGCAGCATGTGAAGATGTTGGTAAGCCATGAGTCTCGTAGTAAGTTATAGATTTATGGAAATGGATTAATTTAAGATGTAAGAACTAGATAGCTAGAGGCCTGAGCCATTAGGCCAAACAGTTTGAACAATGTAAGTCTCTGTATTTACTTGGTTGGGTCTGAGCAGCTGTGGGACTGGTAGGTGACAGAGATTTGTCCTGACTGTGGCCAGGCAGGAAAACTCTAGCTACAGAAAAGTGATTTAAAAAAAAAAAAAGATCAAGCAGTGCTGCATGAATATTAAAGGTAGTGGCTTTCCCCTTTAACAAATGCTGAATGGGAAAGGCTGCAGAGAGAGGCAAATTGTGTGCAAATATTTTGTTGTGACTGTGTCTAGACCAACATTATATGCCATGGTGTGACATTACTTGTCTTTTTTCCCCACTAGGGACTAAAATATTCAAGCAAACACTGTATCACTGAGTTATATCCTCAACCCACTTAGTACACTGTATTTTGTGATAAGGTCTTACTAGGTTGACCAAGCTGGCCTTGAATTCTTCAAGTGACATAGTCTTTGAAGAACAGCCTCCTGCCTCAGTCTCCTGAGTGGTTGTGATTACAGACCTGGTTTACATAATGTATTTCTAATGTCACTGAGATTAAATGTAGATGTAACTAACCGTCTTATTAAATAAGAAACACAGAACCAATACAAAGAAGAAAGCCAAAAGATCAGAGCTAAGGGCCTTACCTGCCTGCTGCAGCTAGTCAAGAGACCTCTCTGAAAGAGACCTACTTTCTGTGTGTTTGTCTTTATATAGTCTTTCTGTTCTGCCTTCTCATTGGTTGTAAACCTAAACACATGACTGCCTCATCACTGCCTGTCTGTAGAGACTTCCAGGTCTTCTATGGTTGGGATTGAGATGAAAGGCATGTGTCTCCAATGCTGGCTGTATCCTTGAACACACAGAGATCTACCTAGCTCTGTCTACCAAGTGCTGGGATTAAAGGCATGCGCCACCACCACGCTCTTGCTATGACTCTAATAGCTCTGACCCCCGGGCAACTTTATTTATTAACATACAACTAAAATCACATTTCAGCACAAATAAAATACCACCATAATTAAATCTATGAAAAATATCCCCTTTATATTAGGCTTAAAGCTGGCTGGTGCACACAACTTTGTGGGTTATTTTTATTGTCTATCTTTCGAACACTGGCTACAAAATTGGGTCTGAGTTTCCAAGGATCAAATCAAATCAAACAAGCACTGTTTAAAAAAAATCAGCAGCACCGTCTGGGAAGATGGCTCAGTCAGTGAAGTGTAGCTATTCTGTATATGTGTTTGGCAACATACGCCTTTAAGCCATCACTGGGGAGACAGAGACAGGAGAATCCCTGAATTTTCTCACTAACCAGTCTATTACAATCTATGAACTCCATATTTAATGTGAAAGTGTATCTCACAAAATATATAAGATGGAGAAGTAATTCATGAGATACCCAGCTTTGAATTCTGGCTTCCAAGTAGGGGCCTGTACATACAGTATGTGTGCACATTTGTGGACATGCACAAAAACAGATATGCAAATATAAGGATGAAAAGTTTATAACAGATGGGAAATTGAGAACACAAAATGTGCAGTTTGCTCTTTGGTAAAAAACGCAAATATGATTATGCAAAGTTTGTGATTAGGGCTGTTCTTGTATGAATTGTGCTTGTATGGTAGACAGTAAGAAGAAGCAGTTAAATGGAAATATAAATTTAAGCATTATGTTCAAGTTTTTAGAGAATTAGATTATTTAGGTCAGTAACTTTAAAACAAGTTTTGTCAAAATGTTGATATTGAATTGTTTATTTGTAGATCTCTAGGGACTTGAATTGTTCAATCAAGTCACTATTGAATATGACAATAAAGTTATGTTATAAGCTTAGAGAAAATTGTTTATTGGTAGTGACAGGCTGACGTACATCCTGTTTATTCATGAGTAATTTTGAATAATCAAAGTGAAAACCAAATATGGGAGGTTTTGAAAATAGGAATGTTTCACAGAGTTTAACATGATTATTTCTTCAGTTATGCTGCAACTGCTGAAGACATGATGCTCAGGTGATATTACACTGCAGGTCTTATGAAGTCTTGTTAGGATTACGAAAACCAAACACAGCAGAGGACAGATGACTCGTTAGATAAAAGCTCTGTTGCTCTTCCAGAGGACCTAAGCTTGGTTCTCAGCACCTTTGTGGGGTGGTGCACAATGGTCTGTGACTCCAGTCCAGGTGATTGACACCCTATTCTGGCATTTGTGTACACTGCACTCATATCCACATACCCACATAAACAATGTATGTGTGCAAGCACACACAGTTATATGCACAGTTAAAAATAATAAATCTTAAAAATAATAAACTGACTTTAGATACAACTAGTACTATGTCATATTCCCGAGACAGATAAAATTGAATGGAAGTTAAAAACTATCTCATACTGTTCCAGATAGATGTCATTGTAAGTGAGGAAAGTAACAAGGTTTGATAATAAAATACTTAACAGTCTACTAACTACATAAAGAAAACATCACTTATGTTTTAAATTCTACCTATTGAAGAGCCAAATGTTTCAAATATCTGGAAAAGAACAAATTAATTACAAGAAATTATTCATATACCTATGCAACTTTCTTGGTATTTTCATTAAGATTCATATATATAAACGGATCTGTCCATCCACCCATCCATCAATCCATCTATTCATCCATCCATCCATCCATCCACCCATCTTTCCATCCATCAACTCACACACCTATCAGATATATTTTAACAATTAAATTTCTTTGTGCCAGGCATTAGGCTGTGGAAATGACTGAAGCTATAGCAGATAAAGGTCTGTTGCTATTTGCAGTGGAGCTTTCACACAGCAATGCACATGAGCGTATGATTTTGTGGTAATTGTTTGTGCCAGCCCTTGTGCTGGAGGTTTTACATTAATAGCTTCAGAATTTTTCATGTTAAGCATTTAAAATCATGTTATATCTTTATATACATTTTCTCATTGAAGAACTGGGTAAGCAGAGGATATGAGTAAACTCTTATGTTTACACAACAGGTAGATATCAAAGCTGTACTTAAATATGAAAGGTCTGAATTCAGACTGTTAGGGCTTGGGGTGACGGCTAAGTGTGTATAGTGTTTGCTATGTTAGTGTGAGGAAGGACCTGAGTTAAATAATCATATAAAGCCATACACAGTAACCTATATAGTTCAGAGTTTGAGAGCCCTACACAGCAAAGCAAGGTGGGATGGGGAAGCAGGAGAAACCTGGAATGCTTGAGGGATAATCTCGTTTGTGCAGTAACAAACAACAAAGAGACCTTGACGCAAACAAGGTAGGAGAGTAATGACACATGTGATGGTCCTCTGACTTCCATGTGTCTGTCTTGGCACCTGTGACGCTGACTCACAGGAATGTGCACGCATACACACTCATCACACACACACACACACACACACACACACACACTAAAAAATAAAAACAGATTTTCTTTCATTGTAATGACCCCATGAATATTAATCAATGACAAATCAAATAGAACATTGGATACTGTTGGGGAAGGCTGACCTGAAATCACCTTGGGATATATTAATTTTATGAATAATGATGTTTAATCTTTTGAGTTCTAGTCATTTTCATATTAAAGTATCAAGTTAGAATTTCTAAACCATGTTCTTATAGGTCTGATACACAATGATATTGGAGAAATTATTTTGGCCACTCCACGTAGTTAAAAGGATATTTATTTAATGGCGTAACTCACAAATTAAGTAATGGGTAAGTCGCAGGGTCTGGGGAAGGTGTAATGCAGTCCAGCGGTGTTCTCCGGAGCTCTGCACAGTCAATCTGCACCGCTCAGCGTCCCCGCACCGAGAGAGCGCCCAGAGAGAGCACCCCATCCAGCTCTCGGGTCCCCCGGCGCCTCCCCTCGCCCCGCCTCGTAGGCGTGACAGTTGCCAGAGTCTCAATGGGGGTTGGAACTTCCAGAACCAAGCTGGAATGGCTGCCCACTACACAATGATATGTGTGTTATTACACCAATAAATTCTGTTCCAAAGCTATTTAAATAGCACGAGGAAAACTAGGTCTTTGTTTCTTGTTAGAATATGCCACGTTGGAAGGCAGCTTTCAAGTCGTTAGTTATTTGAATGGGGGGTGGTAGAAACTGAAGGATGAAGTCAGAAGTCACCCAAAACAAACTTCCAGCTTGTTCTTTAGCTTGTGGATGGTCTCCGAATCGTGGGGAAATATTCCACACAACAAGCCACATGTTGCTCCCCCATACAAAACCCAAATATTAATTGAAAGGCTCTTCAAGTCAGCTTGGGTCTGATATTTAGAGTTTCCTCCTGGGCATATTTCTATGCTTTTTGATGTCTGGAGTAGGGTTCTTGTTAAGGTGATGTAATATTGGTCTTCTGTGAAGTTCAGGGATCTATTCCATAGCTCAAAGCACATTTACCCTGCAGGACCAAATTAAAGATGAAAGGGGATGAAGAGAGAAATGCTCATTGAAATATAAATATTTCATCTTTATTAATTCTTAAAGCAGGTAAGATGAATTTTAAAAGGCCTACTGAGTAGTGTTAAATAAAATCTTTGTATTTCTGGTACAGATATTTTTTCTGGAGTTGGTGAGTTCTGAAGTTTAAAAAAAAGTCTTTACTCGTCAGGCTGTCATATGTGTTATGAATCATAATTGAATCAGTTTGGGATATCTTTTTAATTAGCTTAATGCAGACAGGATTATCTCAGATTGAAAAGCTTTTGTCAGAAGTACTTTTAAACAATTAAAATTAGCATAAGCATAATGAATGAACAGAATAAAGCAAAACACTAGCATATTTCCCTGTGCTCTTTTTCTTAAAAATTTCCTGTAATGGCTTATGTTCATTTTTTATTACTAAAATTCTATTGAAGGGGCTCATAGGATGGCATTGTGGTGAAGAACAGTTATTGCTCTTGCAGAGTACTCAGGTGTGGTTCCCAGCCTCCACAATGGGCAGCTCACAAACTCTAGTAATGGGGTATCTGACAATTTCTGATGTTTGTGAACATCTGCATACACACACACACACACACACACACACACACACACACACACACACACACACCAAGCATATAAATAACAATAAAACACATTGTAATATAATAAAATTCTGTTGAAGATTTTATAACAGCCACAACTAAAACACCAAAAAAAAAAGTGAACTGTAAAAGATAATTTTCTTTTGAGAGACGAGAGTCATAGTTTAATAAATGTATCTGATTTGCAAAGGAGGAAAATGGCTCAATTTGTGTTTCATTTCTGAAGTTAATCCCAAAGTTTTGCTTGAAATGATCTCTGCCATGAGTGGTAGTCTAGGCCATATTTCTATGTGTGAACTTGCAGACATCATTGATGAACTCTACAAGACTGTACAGAGATTGTTTTGATAGTCTCCTAGCTCTTTTTTCATCTCTTTATAGATATTGTTCTGAAAATAATTTGACAGGGTGATAAGTCTATATGGAAACTGGGCTTAAAAATGTCCTTCTGTTGTGTAACAATTTCTTTCAACATTGAAACATTCTACCCGTTAGGAATGTACCTTATACAAAAAGGTTAAGAACAAAAATAGCTCCAAGAAGTCCCTGAAATTGACCAGATTCACTAGGCCTCTCCCTTTCAGCGTAAGCAGTTAAAGCTGCAAAGAACGTTCAGACAAGCCAAGCTGCAAAATAAATTATAAGACCAGACCAGCTGCCTGGAAGAAGCAGAAACCAACCCAGTTGCTTGGAAGAGGTTTAGACCACAGTCATTTGTAAGGGGCACTCTCCAACGGGTTGAACTGCCTACAAGCTGTGAGGTATGCTCTAGATTCCCAACTTCTGTGAGCTGTCACCCATACTAGGGTGGGCTTTGATGTTGCAGCTATTTTGGAGTTATTTCTGCTTCTGTAAGTAACTCTTTACCTGTATTCCTGCAAGTAACCCAAATAAAACTCATGGTTCACCCAGCTGGACTTTGGTGGGATCAATACATTGGTTGGTGGTAGGCTCCCTATCTGGGGTAAGTAAATGTGTTTGTTTGTCTCCCCAGGAAACATTTTGTCACATAATGCCTTCCAAGCTTTGTGTACACTATTTTGCTTCCCCAATAAGCAGAAATGTATTCAGAATACTGTTTCCATGTTTTTAAAGCAGATTTTATTTTTTAATGGATGTATATGTATATGTGAATGTGAGTACATTGTCCTCCAAGGTCAGAAGAGGGAATCAAATACCCTGGAGCTGGAATTACAGGTTGTTTTAACCCACCAAACATGGGTGATGGAAGCCAAACTCAGACTTCTATGGAATAATCCTTTTGTACATTGTGAAAATGTGTTGCTCTCATTGTTAATAAAAATCTGATTGGTCATTAGCTAGGCAGGATTTTCAGGGCAGAGAGAATGCTGGAAGAAGGGTGGAGTCCGAGGAGTCGTGAGCTAGATGAAAAAGAAGCAACATGAGAATTACATGAACGAGGTCAACGAGCCTCGAGGCAGCATAGAGATCTAGTATAAATGGGTTAATTTAGGTTGTGAGGGCTGGCTGGAGACAAGTCTGAGCTATCATATGAACATTTATAATTAATAACAAGTCCCTGTGTCATCATGTGGGAACTGATTGGTGGGACAGAAAAGTCCAACTACATTGGACTCTTTGTCTTCTTCAAGAACATGATACACTCTTAAACTCTGAACCATTTCTCTGGCAATTTTTTTTTCAAATCTTTTACTGTCATCTCATTGTTAAGAGAACTGAGCACATGAATTTTCTTTCATTTACTTATACATCATAACAGCATATTTCATTATATAATTTATATTAGTAAGCATATTCATCACTCACATTCAAGATGTTTAGGAATCTCTCCTGAGAGAATAAAACTCCAGAAATTTTAGTAATGAAATTCATTGGAAAATATTTTTAAGTTAAAAATATGTGTTGGCTGCATTAGGAGACCATGGCTCTAGGACTTTGACATTGAGTTCAGTCTCTCTACATGTTTTTTATTATGTTATAACTAAAAATGACAGTCCATAACTAGACTTATAACTGCATGATAAAAGTACTCTATTGTTGCTACTTAATGTACCAGGCTATTAACTATTATCTGTGTCCATCATTTTTGAAGGCTTTATGTGAAGTAAATCTGCTTGAAAATATTTTGTAATGGTATTCAGGAGCTGTGTTTACAATTAGTAAGTGAAAGATGTCCAAATGTTTTGTGCTTTTTGTAAGGTAGGTGTATCAAGTAAACTTAGCTCAGGATTATCACTGAATAGGTTTCAATATTACCACTGAATACTTTTGAATACTAAGTCGTCTAGAAACTGTACAAATTTGACTTCTAAGAGACTGATTTTTAAAAATTATGTGTACATATGTATATGTGAGTGCCTGTGTGTAGGTATGTACTTGTGAATATAAGTGCTCATAATGTCAAGAAAATGTGCTCAAATCTCTTGGATCTAGAGTTCAAGGCCTCCAATGTGGGTGCTTGGAACTGAATTCAGGCACTCTGAAAGAACAGTATGCCTTTTTAACTGCTGCAGCATCTCTTTAGCCCCAGACATAACTTTTATAGCTGGTAATGCTATGTCTAAAAGCATTTAAATTAGAAAGACTATCAGGCATTTACAAACTTTCAAAAGAATTGTTTTCCTTAAGAATAATAGTTTTCTCCTTTGGTAAATTGCCACTTTTCACGTAAAAGGATAGATTAAATGAATATGTTTAATTGCAATCTTCTAAGAATTAGAATGATGGGGAAAATGTGAGCATATTGAAGAGATACAGGGCCCAAACCTAATGACTTGGTGGCCAAAATGAAGGAAGCATTTGGACTGTAGCCAAAGAATAAATAAATATCTATGAGTCTGCCTTGATGTGAATAAATGAGTGAATAATGCATAAGAATGTAAATTAGAGAGAAAGGACAGCTCTTTCTTACAGAAGCATTCCAATTCATAACATAAAAGGAATGAGGAAAATCTGAAACCATCATTGGGACATATGGTAGAGTGATAATTCTTTCAAGGAAGATCCACTGGTACATGCTAAAACTGCTAAGTAACATGGAAGAAGAATATTAGAAATCTTCATGGTATTGAAGTTAATAAATATAGTTTCAGATATGCAGTTCCATGTTAAAACTTGTAACAGGACAGAAGAGACATTTGATAGACTATTACCTAAATATGTCATCAAGGTAAAGTAAACATCACTGTCAACAAGACACAGAGAAATAAGGTTCCTGAGAAGGGTAAAAAGTGTAGTAGCATCTTCACTGACTAAATGCCTAATATTATCATCTTGGGAAGAAGATGTTGGACCCCCTCAAGCTAAGTGCTATTCTTCCAAGGGAACAAAGCAATGGAAGCCATGACTTTGGAGACTAAGGAATGTGAAAAATGAATGCAATGTGGGATCTTGGATTGGCTCTTGCAGCAAGAATAGAATGAGAAAAATGGTGATATTCACACAAGGTGTGCAGTATAATTAATGCAGTCTTGTAGAACTTGAAGTAGGGGGAATTTAAAAGATTTTTATTATAGTGTGATAACACAGGAGACATCCTGAGTGGGATAACATACTACAACCTAATCTCTGTGCTATGCAAACATGCATAAAATCATGCACATGATATACCTGCTGCATCTTAGATAACGATGAATTAAACATGGTACTTAATGAATTAAACAGGGGACTAAGTATGGCATGAGAATAATAATAAATGGTATAACTGATGAATGGTAAACATGAAATAAAGTTGGTTGTTGCTAATACAACATAGGAACTTGTTTACTCAAGTCTTTTTTTTTAATAAGGAAAATTCTACTCTAAAATACTGATAAATAAGTATCATAGAGCAATTACATACATAAGTCAGTAAAACAGTTGTTTATATATCTATCATGTGTCCTAGTTAGTTTTAACTGTCAACTTGACTTAACCTAGACTCTCCTGAGAAGAGAGTCTCAACTGAAGTATTGTCCAGCTCAGACTGGTTTGTAATCACATGCATTGGTGAGGTGGGGAATTATCATGATAGTAATTTTATGCATCAGGGCCCAGACCACTGTAGATAGCATCTTTACTTGGACAGGTGTTTCTGGGCTTTGTAAGAAGAATCTAAGCTGAATATAAGCTAAACCATGAGACAGCAATGGCCTTCCTCCATGGTTTTTCTTCAAGCTATTACTTGAGTTCCTGTCCTGCCTTCCCTCAGTGATGGGCTCTCACCTCTAAGCTGAAATAAACCTTCCTTCCCCCAAATTGCTTTTAGTGAAAGTGTTTTTTTTTTATCAGAAAATCAGAAAGGAAAGTAGGATATCATGTATGTTAGCATGAAGTAAATTAGATGTTTAGCAACTAGTTGGCAAGAGCATAGATTTGTTAACAACACTATCACTACAAATGGTGAATAATAGCCTTGGCTTTTCTTCACAGTGGTTACATCACTGCAAAGGATCATTTCAGATTCAACATATATGTGGGCATCAGTACCCAAAATGCCATTATGAGACAAGTGACTCAGCTATTGTGCCAACATTCCTTTCATTGTTTAATAGTCATGCCATGGTTGTGAAAATTATCAACATAGGGGAAAGCTGAGCACAAAGTACCCACAGACTCTTGGTGCTACACTTTCATAATTTATTTATAAAAGGAAAATCCAAAAATAATGCATCTACCTGGTAGAGTATGAATCACTGCCTCATAAATGCAGAAAGGGGCAGCACATTTTGAGCAGTGATCTTTGTCAAAAAAAAAAAAAAAATCATAGCTCACCTTAAGTCGAATACACTTTAAGAAGTTCATCAGTAGACAGCAGTAAGCCTCATGCTGTGCCTCATTTCATAGTCCCGTAGAAATGTTGTTTTTCTAAGTTAGTTTTCTACAAAGATAGCTAAATGCTTCTGGCCCCTTTTATCTTTATTTCTGCAATGACTTTGTCTCCTCATGAAAGTCACACGCACAACAACCTTTGTATCATTAGGCCAGAACACTAGTAATGTTCAACAAACTCTACTTCAGTTATAGGCACTCACTTTTCTATCATAATATACAATAATAGGTATAATTATGTATTATTATATCCATAATCATATATATGCACATATATATGATGAGAAATTATTTACAGAAGTCTTTTTATAAAGTACAAAAAATTCTACTTGAATAGTGTGACTAAAAGTGTCATAGAGTAAATCAATACCACAGTTATTTATATATATATATATATATATATATATATATATATATATATATATATTCCCCCTGAGGAAACCTCTATGTAGCCCAGACTGTCATTGAACACACTATCATCTTTCCTCAGACTCCTGATTACTGGGATTACACATGAATACTACCACACCCAGCTGCATAGTTTTTCATTAACAAATCATATATTGTCGGTAATGTTTTTTAAGTATTTTTGATATGTAATTAATGACTCACATCTATAAATTTTTCCAAGCATTACACAGTCCTCCCAGATTCATTGTTTGTCCTGGTGCTTTTGCCTGCTAGGCTTTACCTGTGTATTCTGATTCTCCTGACAGAATTTGTTCCAAATAATGCATCTTCCTTTACAGTGTTTTGTTTTCTATGCTCCATTTCATCTATTTTTCTTTTATTGTTATTATTATGGTTATTATTATCATTAAGAAATTTTCTGTTCATTTTACATACCAACCACAGATCCCTCCTCCTAACTCTTCCTGCTCCCCAGCCTCCCCCACCCCATGTCAACCCCCCATTCCCACATCCTCCAAGTCAAGGTCTCCCATGGCAAGTCAACAGAGCCTGGTACATTCAGTTGAGGCAGGTCCAAGCCCCTCCCCACTGCACCAAGGCTGTGCAAGGTGTTACACCTTAGGCACTGGGCTCCAAAAAGCCCACTCATGCACTAAGGACAGATCCCGATCCCCCTGCCTGGGCCCCCTCAAACAATTCAAGCTAAACATCTGTCTCACCTATCCAGAGGGCCTAGTCCAGTCCCATAAAGGGTCCACAGCTATTGGTCCACAGTTCATGGGTTTCCACTGGTGTGGCTGGTCAGCCTTTTGGCTAAGATCAAGTGTATTTCATCAATTATTATAGTAGTGGACATAGGGTATTTACTTAAGTATGTGAGCTATTGGCCGTTTGTGGGTGGGTGGGGAGAAAATTCATAAGGGAAATATTTTTTTTTCTTTCAAGTTAAATATCATATAATTTAGAAGCTGGTGAATGACTTAGATTTCAGAGCTTGGTCATCATGTCCTGGACACACAGATGAAAGTTCCAGACTGCTCCTGAGTGCTTCACATAACCATCTTCAGCTATCTCCAGCTTACCAGAAGTCTCAGTTCTCATAATCTCCTTAAAAGGTTCAGAGGCTTGCTCATCAGCTTTTCAGATTTAATTATGTTGTCATTGTCTTCTAAAAAACAGAGGTGGAACTGATTCCTCCACCCTTCTTCCCTTCCTCTTCCTCCTCCTTTTTCTCTCTTTTCTAAAGACTTTTTAGTTATGTGCATATGTGTCTGTGGTGATTATGTGCATGTTCCCACAGATTCTGGAAGAGGGTATTGAATTCCTTAGAGTTGAAATTACTAGGGATTGTTTTCCAACATGATTGCTGGGACCAAAGTTTCTTTCCAAGAGCAGCAGGTGCTCTTAACTACTGAATGACCCCCTCTAGTCCCAAACATATCCCTTTCTTCTATTGTGATTATATTGTTAATAGTCTCTCCAGTGAATAATTTATGCAAATAGTAGAGTTCAAAGCTTGCTCTGTGAGGTTTGGTCTACGTAGAAAAGAGATTGTAAAATCTTTAAATCAATCTGATCAGGTCACTCTTGTCCTTCGTGAGTGTTCCCGCTTTGTACTGCTCCTGGTTTGTAATGTTGAGGCCTCCCTAGGATTTCTTTGTCTGTGTGCCTTGTCTGGGACAGCTTAACGAAGTGTGTGAGTGGAGTCATAACTCATATAACATGTCAATAAAACTGATTCTCTCCTTTATGTTTTAAATGTAAGCTCATGTAAATCTAAATATTGTCTTTAGAAATCCCAGTTATCGTGGGCCGTGGTGGCATATGCCTTTAATCCCAGCACTTGAGAGGCAGAGGCAGGTGGATCTCTGTGAGTTTGAGGCTAGCCTGGTCTACAGAGCAAGTTCAGGAGAGTCTCCAAAGCTACACAGAGAAATCCTGTCTCAAAACAAAACAAAACAAAACCCCAAAAACAAACAAACCCAAAAACAAACAAACAAAAAAACAGAAAAGAAAAGAAAGAAATTCCAGTTATCTGTCTTTTATTTTCTAGTGACTGTGAAACTCTACATTAGGGGAAAACAGCTTAGAATCTGAGAAATGAGAAAGGTAGCATATGGTGTCATTTGTATTAGCAAGAGAAAAGGGAAATGATTAGAAGCAGTATTGGATTGTGAAGCAGATTCATTATATTGGACTTTAATAATAAATACACAAATTATATTTTGTTTATTTGTAGAGGGGCATTGCTATGGTATGTTTATGAATGTCAGAATATCACTTGTGGGAGTGGGTTCTTTCTGTCCATCATGTCAATCCTGGATATTTAACTTACGTCATTGGATATGGTAATAAGTGTCATTACTGGCTGAGCTATTTTTCTGGGCCTCAACAATATTTGTGAGAAGGATTAGAATGGGAAGTCAACTGGTAAAGTATCTGCTCTGCAGTGCTTACTCACCTAAATATTTATATAGATAACACACACTCATGACAATTTTGTGAAATGT
The DNA here is from genome assembly GCF_004664715.2 of Peromyscus leucopus. Taxonomy (NCBI): domain Eukaryota; kingdom Metazoa; phylum Chordata; class Mammalia; order Rodentia; family Cricetidae; genus Peromyscus; species Peromyscus leucopus. The sequence continues at coordinate 95,071,041 of NC_051065.1, forward strand.
GATACAAATAATGTGGTAGTAATGATAAAACACAGTTAGTAGAATCCATTTACAATCACATTTAAGGTATATGCTTCATTGAACTGTCAATGTGACTAAGAAAAAGTTCTACTCCTTTGACTATCCTTATTGTATTGATGTAAAAACCAGAGGGCAGGATATTGAGAAAATATGGGCTTCAGGTAAGATGTTGTCCTCACAGTTGCACCAGAGTCTGTGCTGGCAACACACCCAGCTGCCACTGAAATATTCGTGAATGGTGAAGCAAAATCAGACCAAAGGAAAACAAATTCTGACAACTATTAGTGGAGAAAATTGAAACACAAAGACAACCAGACATATTAGAAGATAAACAGTGATTTTTATTGTGAGTACTATGTGGAAAGATCACAAGTGAGCAATGGGAAAGTCCTTCATTAAATTCATTCACACACACACACACACACACACACACACACACACACGCACGCACACATGCATATGTCTGTATATAGTTTAATTTTCAACTGCATGTGCACTTCTTTTAATTTGGAGGAAATAAATTGTAAACAAAGTTAGTTCCTGATATTAAATCTTCCATGACTCATTTTCTTTAAAGCATTTGGATGTGCTTAAATTTTGAACCACTAAAAACAACAAAGGTAACAATATTGAGGCAAATTTTCATTGTTTGCTCATTACATTATTGCCCATATCAAGTCAGGCAAGATAGGCTTGCCAAACTAGAACTCATAGTTTATTTGCAAAAAATCATTCAAATTTAACTTCCTGGATAATATTTTTTTAATGCCAGTTACATGTGATGAAGTAAAATTCTCATGCAGAATAGCTAAGACATGACTGACTACCATTTTAGCCTGGGATAGATAGGCTTCATCTGGAAGAAATCTTAGCTTGTTAAGATCATAAAAGAAAAATTGAAAATATGCAGAAGTAGCTATGGGAAATGCATCAAAACTTGACTTGATTCTATACATTTAACCAAGTCAATTTTGGTTTTATGCTTTTGTTACTTTTCTGTTTCCCTATGGTCTTCATTATTAAAGAAAAAAAAGCATACAATCATTTAGTAACAGCAGAAGTTCCTGAAGGATATTTGTTGTAACAATTAATAGGCAGATGGTTTATAGTGATTTATTGCATGGCATGGCATTTTCCATGGTTTGTTTAGCAGGTCTGAAAACTTTGACCTTTTAATACTTGAATAGTCAAATTCACACATGTGGATTTTACCTCCTAACTATGTAATAAAGGGATACATTTTCTAATTCAAAAGTTTTTAGGAAATATTAAACATAGTTTGCCATATATTGTTATATGTGTGTAATTTTATATTATTTATGATTATGTATCTGAAAATGATCAGGACGACAGCAAATGCTGAGATGGTGAATTCATATGTGGCAGTCCTGATGCTATTAACAGAGTAACAGTAGTGCTGATGGAGTCTATTGATTTATTTTTCATTTTAATTATGTGTATATAATGTATCTGTGTGGGATTGTGTTTATGAGCTCAGTGTCCCCAGAGGCCAGAAGAAGGTATGAGATCCCTTGGAGCTGGTGTTACAGACAGTTGGGAGCTGTCATGTGGGTTCTGGGAACAGAATCCAGGTTCTCTGCAAGATCAGTACATGATTTGAATCCTAAGCCATCACTCCAGTCATAACTTCACCTTTAAATTGAGGTGCTTTGCACAAACTACTGGATATACATGTTAAAAACACAACTCAAAGACCTTTTAGATATATACTTATCAATTTTTCATTATTGATTTCAAATTATATTACTTTTGATGTTTTGCGTTTACTTAATTGCAAAATTTTGCAAAAGTATGAAGTGCCCAAGATATTGGCATTGCAAACTGAATTACACTGTTCTATCCGGTAAATTAATGCAAACAAAATGAGTAGCAGTGTATAATATGAACAGATATTGAATAAGTATGTCATTAAGTATCCTTTGTGCAATGAACCCTTTCAGTTCCATCATGTATTGATCCCAGAGTTAATGTAAGTCATTAAAACATTTGTTTATATGCTGGCCAGCCTAGGTAAAATGTAAATTGTCCCATGATATTTTATAACATTGTTCCTTCAGTTGAATTTTTCATCTGAACTAATTTCATACTTTATGTCACTGATTATTTTTTACTGTCATTATCTGTGTGCCTCAATGGAGTGAAAATTACATGAAAGCAGAGTGGTTTATTCCTGTGTATTTGTCTTTGTGTGTGCATGTGTGTGTGTGTGTGTGTGTGTGTGTGTGTGTGTGTGTGTGTGTGTGAAGTATAAGCATATATGTGTGCATGGGTGCACATGCTGTGTGCATGGAGGCCAGGAGTGTCCTCTTCTATAATGTTCTGCCTTTTTCCCTCCAGACAATGTTTCTCACTGAACCTGAAGCTAGGCTTACAGCCAGCAAGCCCCAGCAGTCCTTTTGCCTTTGACATCCGCATTGCTAGGGTTACAGGGAACCATGAGCACACTTAGCCCTTTAAGTAGATGCTGGGGATTTGAACTCAGGTCTGCATACTTGTGCAGCAAGTACTCTTACCTGCAGAGCCATCTCCGCAATGCCTTACACATGTTTTGAAGCTTAGGATTTACAAGATGTTACACCATAGCAGTTTATCACTAGATATTTGTTAAGCAAATGCTGAGAAAAATCCAGTTCAAAAAACGAGAAAGGAAATAGGTAAACTATAACCTTAATTATGATTACTAGCATTAAAATATAATAGAAGGTAAATGAAGTGAGCATTAGAATTGTTTGGCAGTTGACTTTTTTTTTTTTTCATTTTTGTTAGTTCCAGATTTTCCAGCACTATATATCTGGTATATTAACATCAAGAAAAGCAGGCATGGAAGCATGACAAGGCAGGCATCAGCATGTATCCCGGCTGCTATGTGACCTCAGAATGACTGGTGACACAAAGCCAATCTGATAATTAATTAATCCATAATGGCTTGTCAGGTTCCAGCATTATGGTAATACCTTAATCCCTCCGTGCTTCAAATGCCAATATTTTTCAACTGACCTTTGGAAAGTTTTTTTTTTTCATGTACAAATTCATATCTAATGACAAGAACTTTCTGACATTAGACAAGGACAAATGGAAAGGCTATGGATTTGTGTTATGGACTACATGTAAGTACAAATGAATCACTTCAAGAATATCAAATAAATAATACAGATAGAATAGAAGTATTGGGTAAGAAAAAAGTTCTCTTTTTTTGCATGGATATGCATGCATGGTGTTTACATTCATATTTGTATGTATGTTCATGTTTGTGAGGAACATGTGTGTGCAAGTGTGTACATGAGTGTGGAAGGCTGAAATTAAAACTGAGTATCTTTCTAATTGATTTCTACTTTGTTTATCAAGGCAGGCTTTGCTGAACCTGGAGCTTGCCAGTTCCAGCCAGTCTAGCCACAGTTTGTTACTGGGAACTCTTCGTTCTGAGCTGAGATTAGAGACAATCATTACCTTTCTGGCTTTTATGTAGGGTCTGGTGATCCAGACTCAGGTCCTAAAGTTGAACGGCAAATGCTTTATATCCACTGAACTATATCCATAGCCATAAAATTGCTCTGGCTACACAGTGAGTCACATGAAGCATGGCTTCATGGACGGAGCCACTCCTCAGCAAGGAATGGTACCCGTTATAGTGATATACTCACCTAGGATTTAATGCAAAGGAAGCATGCCATCCTACACCTCCAGATAGCCATGTCCAGGTGAGGACACAGACCTGATATCACCTCATTCTATATTTAGCTGCTCAGAAACCTATGCTGTAGTGTGGACTCTTCCAACTTCTAAAATTTGACTACCAATTTAAATGTTAAGTGATGTCTGGATGGGACCAAAGGAGGCCACTGCCTAGAATATAAGTCACAGACACCAGTGTTTAGAGTCCCAGACCACTGCTTATTCACACATCTGTTTCCAAATTAAACAGTGATTAAATGAACACACGAATTTCAAAAGACAGAACACACATGAAATTCTCTTGTGTTGTACCATGCAGAAAACCAAATCAATAATTCAGTGGAGGGGGGGTTTATTTGGTCTTTTACATGTCCTTCCCTTGGAAGGGGATGCTAAGATACTAATATAAATTTCCATTGCCAACAGTGTCTTTTTCAAGTAGGGAATAACATATTGATTCTTTAGAATTGTTCTTTTAAAAAGATGAAGGAGCCACCTGTGGTAATTTAAGTTTTTCTGATGCCTAACTTTTGTTCATATTTTTAAAGGTATCATATGCACAGTCAATTTCCTTTAACCCTTCTTTGCCTGTTTTGTGGGGAGATCATGTGCATCTGTGCTCCTTCGAATTTTTCTTGAAAACATATATTGCTATGGTTTAGTCTGTCTAGTTCATTCTCTCTTTAACAACACAGCCAATTTCTCAGCATCTTAATCATTTTCACTGCCTAGCCCTGGATTGTCTCCAAACTCTCTGTATCCTTGGATCGGTACAGGTTGTAAGGAAGCATAATCTATGGAGGTAATTAAAGCGAAAATTAAGTATTGCTCAGTTGTCTTCTGACAGTGATTATAAAACTCTGTATTTCATAAAAATGATATAAAATGCAGTAATTTTTCACTACCCTGTACTTGACCTCCACCTTTGGAGTTACAATATATTAGAAATAATTTGAAAATTTGGACTAGCTGGTGGTTACCATATAGTGTCTAAGATGGGACTGACAAGGAAAGAGACAGGGTTGATGGATGGTGGGTAAGCCTTTTGTCTATAACAGTCCCAGAAACATACAAAGAGAAAGGGGAAATATTACAAATGCATGTTGATACCTTTATACTTGCAACACTATTTTAAAATTATTGATTTATTCTTTGAAGTGTTTATACAAGTTTTCAATGAATATCGATCATATCCATATCCCCATACTTCCACTCAACTTCTCCTGGATCCCTCCCTCCACATTATATACCCCTTCCAATTTTATGTCTTATTTCTTTTTCTTAAATAGTTCACTGAGTCAGAAATCAGTGCTACCCAAATGCAAAGGGGTACAAAACCATTCAATATGGAATGGTCTAGGCTGTAATGTGAAACCTTCCATCTTCTAAATTTTGACTGCCAATTGAAATGTTAAGTCATATCTCAATCTACAATTGTAAAAGAACAAAAGGAAGGCTCTGTCTGGAATATTTTAGTTGAAGATCATGTAATGATACAAATGATCACAAACAGCACACTACTGAAAAATGTGACTCCTTCTATCTTTGCGGCTACCAGTTACCAATAGCTCCACAGCTGGGGTGGGGCTTTTCAGCCCCTCTCCCACCCATGCTAGAGTGCTGACTGGTTTGATTTTGTTCTCATCTTGTACAAGCAACCGTAGGTGCTGGGTGTTCGTGACTGCAGCAGTCTGGTTGCATCCAGTAAACACTATTTCAAAGCAGTCCTGACCTCCAACTGAACATGCTGTCCTTCATTTGGTCCCTCAGACATGTACTGTGCTCCCTTCAATGACGAAGAATTTTTGCCTTTCCAAGAAATCTGCTTTTCTTTAAATAGATAATAAAATTAAATGTGCCTTACCTTTCACTCAAATGTTTTTATAACAAGGAGCACTCCATGGATAAGGAATGAACAAAGTTGGAATTAAAACTGGGTGTTTACTCATGAAATACAGTATCCTTTGTCATGATTATTGAATGAAAAATGATATTAACTTGGGTCCTTATGTATGTTATCTTAATTCCAAATGGAAACACTAGGAGTAAAATAACTGTCCAATGGTCCCAGGCATAATTTTTACAAATTTAACCACTTAGGAATCCTGGGAAATCCTAGAATTTTGTATCTAGTTGCAAAGCATTATAGTGTTCATTTCCCTTGTCAGAAAGCAGTAAGTATGTGAAGAGAGAGATAGGCCAGTAATTACCAGAAACTGACTGACATATTTAAAATAGCTAACATTAGTTAATAAATGTGGCTCTTTATTACACCATTTTAACACCAGATAAGTAATTTGTGTGGTTAATGAAAACAAACTCAATCAAACACCATTGACCTTTAAGTGAATCCATTATTTATTAATTTTGTACCGCCCTGATAAAATCACTGGGTAAATCGAGGCTTAAGATAATTGTGTAGCTGAAACATGAGCTTCAATTTACTAAACTCAGTGCTACTTGAGTGCAAGAATAGTGATATATTATGTTTTACATATATAAATATTTTGCAGCAACCAAATATTACTCTTATTCAATGAAAATGGTTCAGATTGTGTATAACAAACCTTCCCAATTTACAGTACAATTTTTAATTAAACTTCAACTTGAAATAAAGTAATAATTTCAATAATAAATTATATCTTCTGTATGGAAAATATTTTATAAAATCAACAGTATATATATATAATAAAACATATTAATTTTGGTTCAAAGTATTTCCTTTTTTAATTAAAGTTTTAGTTTATTTTTATTTCTTTAATTGTGTGTGTGTGTATCTGTGTGTATGCCAATGTTTGTGTAAGTGCCAATAGAGGCCAGGAGAGTACACCAATACTCCTAGCAGGAGGTATATGTTTTAAAAATACTTAGAGTATATTTTTTCTGCAACTAGCATGATTCTGTTTCTTTAATGGAGGTATGCCTTTAAACCATTTGACTATTTAATATGTAATATGCAATGTGTTTCCTGTGAACATAAAGCAAATGGGCACATAAACACATATTATTTCTTCAATGAAAACCTAAAATTTAAGTAAATTATTGTCATATAAATGGGATCAATAACTTTATATAATTATAATGTTGACCCAGGGAAATGGATCAATGGGGTTAAACATTTGCCAGACAGGCTTGAGGATTTCAGTTTGAATATACAGAGTTATATAAAAACCAGAACCATGATGCCAGCCATCATATGGTGGGAGGTAGAGAGAGGGGAATACTAGAAGTTTCTCGACTAGTTATTCTGGTCCACATTAGCAACAAATAGCCAGAGTCCATGGCTCAAACAAGGCTGAAACAAGGACCTACAGTCAAGATTGTTCTCTTGCCTCCATGTGCACTATGGGACACATGTACCTCCATTCATATATATGTAAACACACACTAAATAAATTAAAATGTTCAAGAATGGAGAATATGGCTTCTCTTTTCCAGTTCATTTAAGACAAAGAACTTAACCCTTACTGTTAGAACATGATGGGCTCATAGTAATCTGAATAAATTAATGGACATAATACAGAATTGAGAGGGCCATGATACAAGCAGTTATGTCTGTTCCTTCCGCAGCTCTTGGATACCCACACAGTCACTGCAACCTAACATTGGACCAGCAAGCAAGGCAGCTCCTGTTAGAAGGCAGAGAAAAATAATCCACCACAAATTCCTCTCAAGTTTATTGTAGTAATTGATCACATTTATGAAGGCCTCATAAAGTTCTGAGCTTTTATAATACAAAATGGTGGTTATCACCATGCAAAGTGGTCTATTGTCACCTCTTGATGACAACTTTATTGCTGCTGCAGACCAATATTGTACAGGGGAATGTAGTAGCCATATGTTATTTGTAAGCAAAGCATCCGAGCTGGCTAGAGTACTGCTGTATAAAATTTATTTTCTTTTGAGCCCCAATAATTATATCAAACAGTTACAGAAATGTGTGGGGAATACAGGACTTGCTAAGAGGCCACAAAAGAGAGAGCTCCTTTTGTTGTTAGGTAACTACAATAAGTCTTGCTACTCAAGTGCAGGGACAAGCTCTCAGAATTCATTACTAGAGTGCTTACCAGTGACTGTCACAGTCGACTGGCAAGCATGAAGCTCCTGGGCTCATAGAGTTCAGCAGAGCATGGTAAAGAGCCTCTTTCTGGTATAAAGATTTGGCATTGTACAGTGTCTGATTAGGTTAGTAAAGTTTTACTGCAGGAGTCAAAAGTAAGCATCTCTATTATCATCTTCAGATTACAATTTTTCATTCTTTAATATTTATAGTCTTCTACCAAAGAGGACAAGAGAAAATGTATTTACTTTTAAAAGAATTTATCAACACATTTGACACACTGGTCTTTAAGAGAACGTTATGATCAAAATGTTACAATGGGGTTGCTTGTGTGTCGATCTTTAGTTCTGGAATGACAGGAATGTAAATCCATACACAGCAGAAAATGCTGTGCATGTATTCATTTGAATCTTTTGAATGAGTTTAAATGAAGACATAATGAAAAAATATCCACCCTCTGTACAATTAACAAAGAGTCTGCCTGTCCATCCCTGAGCTTCCTTATGCTCTCTTCATCTAGAAACTTGCTCTGATTATTGGAGCAACTGTTCAAAGACACTCTGCTTTACTGGGAAGAGAGTTCATGCTTCCTGATTTCACTGATAGCACTTTCCCGGATTCATAACCTGACTGTGTTGTTCCTGCTTGTTGCATAGTGACCTTACTTGACAGCCTGTCATCTCGGTTCTCACTCTAACTAGACTTTGACTTCTTAAAACATGTCTAGTATTTCAACATTCTGCTGTTGTTCTCATCATGTCAAAAGTGAGGACTCAGTCTAGAAGACAGGGATACTATGCTGTAACTCATAGTGGAAAGTGCATTATTGAAACTCTGTAGATTACTGTTTTCAGCTTGAAATGCAATAGTAAACTATCATTACGGCTTCTTGTTAAAATCTTCAGGCAAAAGAGAAATACATTAATTATTAGGTCAAAGTTTCTGTTCATGTGTGAAAATTCTGCAGCTTCTACAGTTTATTTTTCTTATATGGTCTAGAGGATTCTTGCTTTTTTTTAATATTTGGACAGTTTCATATATAATGTGTTGAGGTTCTATTCATCACCCACCAACCTCTATTATCTCCCTTCCTTCCCTTTTGGTCTCCTTCCTCCTTACTAGTCTCTCAGGGAAGGAATAGAAAGTCTCCTTCTGAGGCAAACATTAACAGCCAGTATATCTACAGGAAGCAGTGGGACCTGTGGATACCTCCTCTCTTCATATCATCTTGAAGGACCCGGTTTTGTGCAGCTATCAATAGCTGCTGTATGTTCATGACTGCAACAGTCCTGCCAATATCAATAGTCAGCTGTTCTTACTGTTTTGACCACATATGAATCCCTGTATTAACTATCCACTTCTATATAGCTCAATGACCACTCCCTGCTCTGGCTGATAGTTACACTCCTTTATTGGTTTAGACATAAGTTATTCAGAAGGAAGTTTGACAGCATGCTCATGGATAGAGACAATGGTAGTACAATTACTCCTTAGGCCAGATTTACAGTACTCGGTGTGTATTGTCTCCTATGGAACAGGCCTCCAATCCAATTACCAAATGTTTTGTTATATCTAATATGGTTGTGTCACTACTGCAGCAGCATGCATATCTTGCCTGGCAGGAAGGTATTATAGTAAGTAGGGTCTGTTGATGGCTGAGACTGCTGGTGATTCTTTTATCCTCGTGAGCCTGTACAGCACCTTCCAGCACTAGGGAGCAGTGAGGGAGCTCCTAAATTCTAACATGATTTTTCAGTGTTGTGTAATAACTGTGTATAATATAACATATAGAGTCATGCCACCTACTCCTGGCAGGCAACCAAGAGCAATGATACATAGTCAGTATTCTTTGAGTGCTTCTGGGTCCTCTCCAGCCAATAACTAATAGGGAAGTATTGTGTGCCCTGCACTAGGGTTTTTATTTAAAAGACTTTGACTTCTGTGACCAGTATCTACCAATGCAGTTTACTTCTGTTCCAAATTACTACAATTCTTCTCTTTTTCCTATTCACAATCATCCTTCACCTCCTCCTCCTTCTTTGATTCTGGTGCTTTTAATCATATATTTTTTTTTAGTTTATACAGTAGTAAGATAACCTAAGACCTTCTTGGCCAGCAATTCAACTGAATGCAACCCAGGGCTACCCTTGGAATCCTTGCCTGGCAATCCCCAGACAACCCACACTATTGCTAAGAAAAAGGGCTGCTCTCTGCAAACTGACATTCGGGCCCCATTGCTGAGGACAACATCTATGCAACTCATTGAACAAAGAGAAATTGAGCTGCTGCTTATAGGGAGCCTTCACCCTTAACATTCTAGGAAGGTACTCTGCAGTCTATTGAAGGACAAACAGACACCATCCCAACGAAAAACGTACAATCTGTCCTGCCTGCCAAGATGGCACAGAACTTGTGGGAGTAGCCAACATGACTGATTTGACTTAAGGCAACTCCACTTAACTCGTACATGACACTGCTTGGGTAATCAAGAACCAGGTTCTAAAGAGTCCAGAGAAGTAGGAGTAAACCAAGTACTACTGTTGAAATAAAAGGTATCAATAAAATAATTCTTAATGATATTCTGCTGTACTCATTGATCATTGCTTTGTTCAGTCATCATCAGAGTGGCTTCCTCTGGCAGTAGATGGGGACAGATGCAGAGACCCACAACCAGACATGCTGAGACAGTGCATAAATGGTAGATCTCCATTAAATCCCTCCCCACAGAGTTCAGGGCATCTCAAGGAAAGGGAGGCATAAAGGTTGTAAGAACCGGGTATCAGGCGTGGAGGACACCATAAGAACAAGGCCCTCTGAATCAACTCATCAAGGCACACACAGAGACTTGATTACTTAAGGTAAATGCTTAGTAATGAGCTCACAGAGACTGAAGCAGCAAGCACAAGGCCTACATGGGACTGCACCATGTCCTATACATATATATTATAGCTGTGATCTTAGTACTTTTGTGGGACTCCTGACTGTGAGAACAAATGGGTTTCTGACTCTTGTGCCTGCTCTTGGTACTGTTTTCCTCCTGTTGAGTTGTTGTGTCTAACTTCAATATGATAGTTTTTGCTTCTTATTATATTTTATTTTATCATGTTTGGTTGTTATCTCTTAGATATCTGTTCTTTTCTAATGAGAGACAGAAATGGAAGAGAGATCCAGAGGAGAGAAAGGAACTGAGAGGAAAAGAGGGAAGGGAAACTATAATCAGTATATATTGCTTGAGAAAATAATTTATTTTCAGTGAAAACATCCCCAAAATGTATTAACATTAAAATGCAAAAGTACTAAGTTTCTATACATATTTTTCAAATACAGAATACCTAACTGTATTTTTGTTTGGTTGAGTGTCTTCTCGTCTCTCTGAAAGTTTTTATTTGATTGTAATTGAAACAAATCTTTGTCAATGGATACCTTTGACTTTTTTCTATGTTTTCTCCATACGTATGTCTACTTGTTTCTCTGCTCTGAAGTCCAAACTTTTTGTGGTCTAAAATGTTTTTGTTTTCCATTTTCTGCTAGAGTTTGGCAAAAAGTACGCAGGGTGACATACAAATAGAATGCATGGTAATCATTCTTCTGACTTGTTTTTAACCATAATGCCAAGGGCGATTGCCCCATTTTCACCAGTGATGTCACATCCTTCTCTGGCAGCTACTTTATCAAGGATCTGCTTCATTCTCTTAAATCTTGAAGCAAATGCTTAGTAATGACATGCCAAGGTGCTATCTTCTGCTTATCACCTGCTCCCTTGGTTACCTCCTTAATACAGTTTCACAATTTTTCTAACTTTTTAATTATTTCTTCTCCAATTAACCCATGGCTGAAAACATACTTATAAATTGTTCATATTTCCATGGTATCAGGATGAGATAATTGAGTGGATTCCTCACCACAGATATTAGTTGCCAATTACTTTTTCTGTAAGAACACCAATTTCATTTCTGAGAATTTGGTGAGATAAGACACATAGCACACAGCATAATTGCCTGAAATATAAGAAATTATTAGATGGAGATTATCTCTTAGAACTGGTCTATTAATAGAATCCACTATATATATATATATATGTATATATATGTATACATATATATATATTCTATATAAAATAAAAAAATATTGTTTTACTTTAAACCATATTCCAATATTGTTTTAGTGATTATTCCTACCATTCACGGACCAGTTTTAGCTAATATCTCAATTTCACATGCAGAAGAACTATACCTTACATTAAATCTTAGTATTAATTTATGTTGTCCATCATTTTGTCTTTTTACTATAAGAAAATAATGGAGGCTATCACAGTAATTTGTAAATGTTTAAAATCTATCTAGAATCAATTTTTTTCCTACTGTCCCCTTCCTCCTGCACCTTCTCTCTTCCCCTTCATGCTCTTTCCTCTTCTCCTACTCTTTTCCCATGTTCACCCCTTCTGGTTTATAAAGTCTCAGTCTTGTTATGTAGGCCTTGCTTGCTTCAAATGCTAGAAAATCCTCCTGCTTCAGCCACCCTAGTCCTTGAATTATAGTCATGTGCTTCCATGTCTAACACATTTTGTCTTTGCATTTAATGAAAAAATTGAATGCTTATGAAAAATAAGCAAAATAGTCAGTCTATTGTTTCTAATAATTGTTTCATATCATACTGCTGTTTAACTCAATTGACTTATGTATAATAGTCAAGTGCTGTGAGTCTAGAGAGAATGGTCATTTTATAGTAGTTAACTGAATCATTGCAGTAGGAACAACTTAATTCTCTCACTATGTCAAACTGCATAAAGATGTTCTTTTCATGATGTACTTAAATCTTACACTCTGAAATACTTGACATCTAAAACCAGATTTGAAATAACTTACAGTTTTATTTTACTGAAAAAGAAGTTATTTTTTAAAGAAAGTGTAGAAATGAAATGAAACAAGATGATCCAAATGAAGTTGAGTAGGTAGGAAAGCTGCAGTGAATCTGGGTGTGAGGGAAGGTGGTGTATGTGATCAAGATGCATTTAGGAATTTCAAAGAGCTACTAAAAATAGAAAAAAAGAGGGAAATTAATTTCTCGTTTTGGGAATGAACATTACACAGACATGCATATGTTTCTTCATTTTAATTGATGCTTTGTGGTACAAAATGGAGCACACAATTAGTTCCACTCCATTTTTCATTTAAGCTACCTCAAGGAAATGTATAAATTACTAAATTTAATGTTTTTAATGAGAAATTTCAAATATTTTTTTACAGTGAAAGTCTATCTCCTTGTTTGTGTTTCAGTATGTTAAAGATGTTCACGTTTTATGCTTGAATTTCACATAAGTGTCCAAATGGGAGGTAGTAGGAATGGGGGAAAAAAACTCATTTTAGTAAATCACAACTCTATCTCTCAATGTCTGAGAATTACATGTAAGAGTCCACCTTCTTTCAAGGGGTACTGCACACTTTATACCCTGATGTTTTTCACTTGCTACTGTTTGGTTGAGAAAACTCAGCTTGGAGAACCACAGAAGAAGATGGTAGAAGGCACTAGAAGCATTTTTCAGTGATAAGATCTCAATTTCCAGGAGCTTCCAGGATGCATTCAGACTCCTCAAGTGTGGTCCTAGAACAGCCGAGACGTGAACATAGTCACTCTTCTCCTGGGTTCTCAGAACAGCACTTTCTTCTAGAGGCAAAAGGAATATGATTAGTGGAAAGGCTGGGCCTTGGGTGTTGCCACTGTGAACAACATATTTCATGATAAATAGGACATATGTGTGTCCTTTGTTCCCAGGAAACAAGAAATTGAGTTGGAGATGATGTATCAATTCTTGTGCAAACAGGATGGCTGCAGATTGGAATCATGGCTGTAGACTTAGCCTCAGTGGTGTGATCCTGTCATAGCCACAATGGCAGAGTGGTACCAACATGCTGCACCCAGAGAAAGGGGATGGCCAACACATGTGTAAGACATTCTTTGACAGCCACAGCAAACCATGCCTTTGCTGCTAGACTCTTAGCCACCATACATGGGCCCTAGAAACCCAAATCCAAGTCCTCTACAGAAACAAGAAACTCTCTTAACCACTAAGCAATATCTCTACCACCCGCATTTGGATTTCTACTAAAATTTTCATACAACAAAAATAAATCATATACCTACATTATACTAAACTTCTGTTTTTGAGCTTAAATCTATGCTTCTTTCCATAAATTACATATGTTATAATTTCTGTATAATTTACACATGAAATTCAGAATTTGAACATTAATTATTTTACCATCAGCTTTTTATCTTTTTCGAATATAATATGCCTCTATTATTAACTCAAAGTCCATGATCAGTCTAATATTTAGTTGTAGACAAAAATTTCTTGATCTTTTTCTCATTAAAGTTTTATTTTTTTGGACTTCTACAGCTTGCTACAAATGTATACATTATTTTATAGATATAATCTACCTTCATTTATATTTCCAAAAACCGTGTTTACAATTTGAGAAGGAAAGAATTAAGGAAAAGTTTTTATCCGTGTGTCTCATTGTTCCTCATTCTAGTGCCATGGTGCATCCCCTGTTCCCTGAGCTTGCCTTGGATTATGTATTGAATTTCCAGTAATTTCCTTTTTAGTAACAATTTTCTTCTCTATATGATCTGATTTCTTTTCCACTATTGGCATTCTTTTTCTCAGCATGTCTATGTTTTAAGCATTTCAGTTTCCCTTTAAAGGGGCTTCAAGTAGCATTTTACAGACTGAGCAGGTTGTACTTATGTATATATATATACATACATATATATATATATATATATCACAGATATTGGGAGGTTGAAGAAGTACAGGGGACAGGGAAATAATGTAATTATATTCTCCAAAAATAAAAGACATCATAATTTTCAAAAGAATGGGGGCTGGAGATATGGCTTATTAGCAAAAGAATCGGCTGCACTTCCAGAGAATCCAAATCCTGTGTCTACCACCTACATTGGGCCCCTCACAACTCTTTGTAACTCAGTTCTGGAGGATCCCATGACATCTTTTGGCCTCCATAGGCATGCACACACACACACACACACACACACACACACACACACACACACACACACACACACACATACACAGAGAGAGAGAGAGAGGGAGAGAGAGAGAGAGATATCCAAAAATTACCTTTTAGAACCTTTTTACCCTCTGCATTCATATTTTATGCCCTATTTATGGTCACTGTTAGCTGATGCCCTTAGGGCTTCTGTCCTGCTATCAGTCAGATCTGAAATCGGACAGTCCATCACAGTGAATTATGTCCTCTTATTTTTTATAAAACTTCATACAATGTACTGTTTGGTGAGTGCTATGAACCAGGTATGCCCTCTGGACTGACTTCAAGGCATCTCTCCTTGACGGGTGTGCATTTGCTTCCTAAAAAACATCCTGATGTCACTCTCCTAGAACACATTGTTGGATTCTACTTTTATAGAGTATTTTGTCTTTTCATGGATGCCATGGGCTTATACTTATGCCTAGTATCTATGCAAATGTCTAAAATTCAATGTTTTAGGGACAACACCTGTCTCTTTACCAATGAAGGACAAGAAAAGAACAAGATGAGCTATTTGTCATCACTTTGAATCTAATGAGTGAGGGTTATTTTTTGTTTTTCTATTTCTCGTTGTTTCTTAGATATGACCTAGCACTGCCAAGACATCTGAATTCTACCTATCCTATACCTGTCAATGGTTTGAGTTCTTAGTTATTAAGACATATATTTGCCTTTAGTCTTGAGGTTAATTATTTGTTCCTGTGTGTACTTTTCATTCACATATTCTTTATATTACCTGTAAAAATCTTAACTTTCTTCAAGATCTCAGATGGGCATATAAATATTACTTATGATTAACTAATCCAACATTTTTCTTATTACTTTAGCCATTGTGCTAGTTTTCATTTTGAAAATGTACGGTGCAAAGTGTTAATGCCCATGCTTGTGGAAAATCTTTAAGTTACTCTTTCTAAATGCATCCAATGACTTTAATAATGCTATTAGTTAGTGTTTTTAATATGGGAAAATAAACTAGTTAAATGCTTTTGACTTGTCCCAGAGAGCCTGTTCTACTCAGTGTTACCAACTCATGGAAGAGCCTTTATCTTCTCTTTTTAATGTCTGAGATGAATTATGGTAAAATGCCACATCTTTCTTTGCAGGAGAGATTCTAGTTACAGCTTGGCTAACAACAGATGGCATTATTTTAACACAGAGAATTGCTGAGTGAGACACTGGCTCTCTCCGAAGAGAGCAACAGCCTGAGCATCTTGGCTCATATGAGACCCTGGTGATTGGAATTCATAAAATGAGACAGGAAAGAGTATGGGCTATAGCCAGGTGCTTGAAACATCTTTAATGCCAGGCACACTGTAAAGGTTAGAGAAGCCCCATGGAGAGCAAAATGATGAAAAAAGAAGATATTTTATTTTAAAAATCTATTACAGTTGCAATCTTTGTATCTCAGTAGTGTGAACATTCTGGAATAAAATGATAAATAATGCATTCCAGTTCAGAAAATAATTCTCATATGCTTAATTTCTTCTGTTGGGAATACTGACTCTACCTTTACAATGTGCCCAGAATCTGCCTCTCTTAATGATTACCATCTTCACTAATATTTTCTAAGAAATTGTCATGTCCTAGGAGAACTATTAGGAGAGCTTTCCAATGGCCTCCTTGCAAGCGCAAGTGTCCAGATTCTTTTATTACTATATTATCCTTTACTGAATTTTTATTTTGGTTTAGTTCAATTTCATATCCATTAAAATATAAAATACTATAAAGAACTGCCATGTATCTATCACAAGTCTGTAACAATTCCTCACATTTAGTGTGTTACATATATTCTAACCTTTTTCCAGTATTCCAAAAATTCTTAAAACTTGAACAGAGATTGGGAATGTAGTTCATTTGGTATCATGCTAGCCAAGATTGTACTATCTCTGGGTTTCATCACTAGTACTTCACAATCTCAGTGTATGCCTCTAATTAGCATTTAAGAGTTGGAGGCAGGAGGATCAGAAGTTTTAAGATCATCCTCATCAATATAGCAAAATCCTTTCACCAAAACCAAAGCAAGCCAAACATAAAACAAAAACTGAAATAAACCAAGTTACATCAAGTTAGTGTTTCATATTCTACTCATAACTTCCTTCTCCACCCACACCTGCTTTATTTTTAAATATTTAATAATGTTTCAATACTTATTTATTGTTATTGAAATATAGCCTCTGTGCACATACATACCAAAAGTCTTCTATAGAGTAGTTCCTCACTAATATTTGAATATTAATGCTGACTCTTTGAGGATCTTGAGTTGAGGTGCTGGGCATGTCATCACTGACACAATATTATAGATTTATTTTTAAATTTTTGCAACTGTACAGCTGGGTTGTAATCTCATTGGTGAATAGAGCATCCATGTTTGGCTCGATGTAAGTCTCTTCTGCAGCCGGTACTTTACTGGCTTTCTTTTCTATCTTTGAAAAACCTTATTTTCAAGACAATACTTCTAAGTCAGATAAGGACAAGTCGCTGGCCTTGCCATTTCCCTAATTTCTGTGCCCTCACACTGAGAAGCATCCTTCAATACTCCTGACAACTAGAAGAACTAGAAACCCTTATCACAATGTTTCCTCTAATTATTGTTTCATGTCACTGTCTCCAACCTTGCTCCATGATTCTAAATCCCCATGTTTTTCTTGTTTTAAATGAATTCACATCCTACCTTCTCCCCATCAGAAGACTGTGGCAGTGGTCTCTAGACCTACTATTGTGCCCAGTCAAATTTTGAATAAAATGTGCCCTTCCATATTTAACAATTGTTCACAACAACTTTTCTTGAAGAATATTAGCTTGTCATGGAAGAGCTAAAAAACCTGGTATTATTACTAAGTTGAATGATATGCATATTCCCACCATGGCCTTTATAAATCTAGCAGCTTTAACCCTTCAATAATGTAGTTGAGAAAAGATTTATCTTACTCTCCACGTACCTTAGCTGACTTAGAATACACACACACACACACACACACACACACACACACACACACACACACACATTTTCTTAACCAAATTATTCAGAGATAAATATAAGTATGTCCTTGACTGTGCAATGGCAGTTATTGAATAATTTTGGACATAAAATAAAAAGAGATTGAGCAATGATTCAGACAGACTGATGAAGAGGTGGCATTTGTACTGAGTCTGACTGATGAGCTAGAAACATGTGGAAATGTGGGAATAGACAGAAATATTCGGTCAGGAAGAACAACCTGTACAGAGGTCCTCAGATGGTAACCAGTGACATAAATTCTGTCATAAATGACAGAAAGGAAGCTATAGAGTCTTCTGTATGATAAATGATAAGTAGATAGGGAAAGATAAGTCTGAAAGGTACATGAGGATTTTGTAGGTAATGAGTTACAATTTTTTTCCTACCAGGATAAAAGACTGTTAGAAGGTTCTCAGCTGGGGACTAATCTAATCTGACCCACATTTTAAAAGCTATGTGAGAAAGGAGCAGAAGAGGTAAGATTGGACTCCCAGAGACCCTCAAAAACCAATTCAGTAGATTGATGACTTCAAGTAAAGCTCCATAGATGGGATAGAAACGATCATATTCCTAGATCACTAGATGCAACTTTGAACCAATTAAATGGTACCTAAGGGTGTGGACAGCCTCTCCTAGTGGCCACCACCAAGGTTAAAGTGGTTCGAGAGGAAAATTTTAATTTTTGCCTGTTTTCCTTCAATTCTTGTTTGTGAGTTCTTATACTCTGCTACTTGTGATGCAGCTACTGCAGTGATTGACGCTGGTATCCTCTACTGACATCAGAACCCAGCTTCATTGACTTGCTATTATCAAAGGCCACTGATTCTCAATGAATTTTTGGGACCTGGGTACCAGATCAGAACTACCTTGTGAACTGAGCAATTACCAGGTTCTTTGCCCCTCCTCCACTGTGACAATAATGGGATATTGGATTACACAGACCATGTAGGCTCAGACATTCCCTTCTACCTGCATTAGAATAACTCTACAGATGAGCAAAAGCCACCTGCCTTCTTCCTGTTGTTCCTAGAGACTTTGACGGGGGAACCTGGCCACAGGAGTTTTCCCTGCTGGTCAGCAGGTGACAGAGTTGGGTGGGGTTCCCAGGGAATGGCTGAGTCCCAGGGCCTGGGTCCTAGAGGCAGGACTTTCTGGGTGGGAGAAGAGTCATTCATCTCTTGGTCCAATAAAAGCTGGCAGATTCCTTGTCTCAGGAGGTTACTGGGATTGCAGGCAGATGGGTATTGAGGTAGGGTGTGGGTCTTGTAGATTGCAGGGACCCATGGGGGTTTTTGGTGAGGGAGCCTGGCCACAGGAGTTTTCTCTGCTGGCCAGCAACTGGGGCAGAATTGGGTGGGGATTCCTGGAGACTGGCTGTGCCCCAGGGCCTGGGTCCTAGAGGATTTGAAATTTCTCAGAAGCCTGGAGTAACTGGTCCCAACTCTATGGGTGACCAGAAATAGAGTACTATACATTTATATCAGCTTTAATTTTAAAAATGTTCCAAGTATCCTGAAATATTTGACTTTCATTTATTGTTATCAACACGGGAAGAACTAAGAATTGACTTGCAAATCTTTTGTGGTGCATTTCTTTACTGGAGTGTCCTTGATCCCATTCTCAATAATACTGTTGTAGTATTTTCCCTTTTCTTTTAATTCCCAAATACTCATCTTTTCTCTGTCTTTATTTTGCTTGGGTTGCTAATAGTGTTTTGTTTGAACATTTTAAAAATTTGCCAAGTTTCATAATTGTTATAAAAATGATAAGATAAACCCAAGCAAAGAAAATAAAATATAATAATCCCCAAATTGGCTATATAGTATTCAAAATTTAGATTTTTTAATACCCCATATATAAGTAACATTGTTATCAACCTCTATTTTCAATATATTATGAACTTTCAAAACTTTATGTTTATGGTAGACTCTTAAACATAAAGTTGTTGAGAGAAATGCTGTGGATATTGTTATATATAAATAAAACACTGATGGCCAGTGACCAAACAGGAAGTATAGGCGGGACAAAGAGAGAGGAGAATTGGGGAAACAGGAAGAAGGGGGAGAGACACTGCAGCCATTGGCAGGACAAGCAGCATGTAAAGATGCCCTGTAAGCCACAAGCGACGTGGCAAGGTATAGATTTATAGAAATGGGTTAATTTAAGCTATATGAACAGATAGCAAGAAGCCTGCTATGGCCATACAGTTTATAAGTAATATAAGCATCTGAGTGATTATTTTATACGTGAATTGTGGAACTGCAAGGCTTGGTGGAACCTGGAGAGAAGCCTTCCAGCAACAAAGAAAGACGTGGTTTTTAATCTTTACATTCAAATTCTTTCCAAGAAGCTTATACCAGATTCTATAACAGCCTTTGGGATGTTGAGACCCCAAAATGTTATTAATTATTTCACATGTTTGTAAATCTTATGGATAAACAATAATGTTATTTTAATGTAATTGACGAATTATAGTGAACATTTACATAATTATTTCTTAGGATAATACAAATTTATTTGCATAATTATATTGAATGTTTCTTGTTAAATATTTTTGCCACTATTAAATTTTGGTTATGAAATTTTTGATTTTATTCTTGTCCACTTGGACTACACTTTCTTCTTAATAAATAGCACTTTCAAGTATTTTATTCGTTGAGTTAATGTAACTTGAATTAATGTATAATTTAATAATTTAAAACTTTGCTTTTCAATTAATAATTTCCATTAGTTAAATCTTTCTTCCTTCTTTCTGCTAAAAATTCTAATATTTTGAAACTTGATTGAGACAATTTGGCAGAGGAATAGAATCAGGCAATGAGATGTAGTATTCCCGATACATGCAATACAAAGGCTTAAAACCTATACAGTTGTAATACCACATCACACAAGACATTGTTCTCTGGTTTGTATGTTTAAATTAGTACATTAGAATATTTATATTAGTGCATTTGTATAAGGAAAGAAATGTAATGAGCTTTGTGTAATTTCTTTAGTAGTTTTCAAAACCTCACAGGTATTGAATAAGATCAAAGTCAAGGTTAATTCCTTATCACTTTTGCTATTGTGAAATTCTTTATGCAGTTTGAGGAGTGAGGGCAAAGAGATTTTGTTTGGAGGAATGGTGCAGTAGGTAGTTGCAATTGACTTCTATTGGCAAGGGTGTCCACAGACTGAAGCAATCAATAAATGTCTGTTTATTGTTGCTATAATTACTGGAACTAAATGTCTTTGGTTACAAATGACTTGTCCTGAAAATCATATGTACCAAATTAAATACAAAGAAAAATCTAAACTTGCTAAATCCTCACTGGGCACCATCTTTTTAAAGTAAACATTTTAACACACAATTGAATTGTTATTTCTGATGTTTTATAATCTAAAAGTCAATTGTGATAGCTGAAATATTTATAGAAGGTAAAAATTGTGGCAAGCACACAATGGAAATAACGGAACCAACTTCTGTTGATCGTTTATTTAACTTTCACAAAGGTAGCTAATGACCTCTCAATATTTGTCTTTCAGTTATTTAATATAACCATTATCACTTCTTTCATGAAGCTATTTTCTTTCTTTTCTTTAATATTACCAAGTGTAAATAGAAATACAGTAGATTAGATATAAGCCGAGCTCTAAATGAATGCTTTTTGGACTCTCCATTTGTTGTGTAGCAAACTCTCTTTATGGTTTGTTGAGACTTAGGACATTTGAAAGGGGTTCTCATTAATTATTCAGGAGTTTCAGGAAGTCCTTGATACTGATCAGATGCACGTGGTCATTCCCTCGTCAAGATTGTATGAACAGTAAATAATGTGGATGAGGCAAACCAACCAAGCTGCCTAGAAACACTCTCTAACCTCTCAAGCTGCATGAAAGACATGCAATGAGCTCCAGAATTGTGCCTTTTATGAGGTGTCACCGATGGTTAGGTGGCCTTTTGGAGATACAGCTGCCACTGAATCATTTCTGCACCTGTAATAACCTTTATTCATACACCTGAAATAATCTCAAACAAGTTCATTGCTTTACCAAGTTAGATTTTGGTGACTAAGTTTCTTTGGTCTGTCATGAGCTTTTTATCTGTAGAGAGTAGGCATTTCTTCATATATTCTCAGGAATAATATCATATAAAAGATTTTTAAGGAAAAGTATAATACTGCCCTTTTGTATTAAAACCTTAAGTACTAGAGAGAAGCCACTGTATCTAAGACTTTGGACATAAGTATCTCAGAAACTAGAGTGTTCATACTAACATGAAAATAATCTTTCTAAACCACAAGTTTTGGTAGGCAAGATGGCTCAAAACATAAAAACACAGGGTGTATAGGGGAAATCACAACAGACTGAGATTGATTCCTGGATCTCATGGTAGAAAGAGAAACAGTTCCTGAAAGTTGTCTTCTAATGACAGACACCTATTCCTGTCTGCACTCATGTAAACACATCATTCAAACACACAATGAAAAATTTATGCGTGTGTGTGTGTGTGTGTGTGTGTGTGTGTGTGTGTGTGTGTGTAGTTAAACCAAGTTAAACAGCTAAACAACATTGCAAACCTAATTAGCTGGTTCTCCCAGACACTCCACATCTCATGCAGGACAGATATTCATTTGTCTTAACTAACAGGGCCCTTCTTTGCTTGCTCATCTCTCCACTCTTGTGATTCAATCCTTCACAGTTGCATTTTTCTTGTCCATTCAAACAGAATTATGCTCACCTCTCTAATTTCACCTGCCAGTTCCAAACCTCCTTTTCACTCCTAGCTTGCTTGCTTTTAGAATTCGTATTTCAAGAGTGGATGATAATTCAGCAGTTCAGAGCTCCTGCTGTTTCTGCAGAGGATCTGAGCGTGTTGCCTAGCACCCATGTTAGAAAGTTCTCAACTGCCTCCAGGACACCTAGTGCCTCTGGGCTCCTCAGACACTTGGACTTGAATTCACATTCCTATATGCACCCACATATGTGTACATGTAGCAGAAAAGAAATTAATTTTAACAGCTCTCAGACTAATCTTGGTAAATTTCACTCTGAAGATTTTCAAGACATCTCCAAGTGATTACAGAGTTGATCACTTTTGCTTTGTTCCTTCCTCCTGTGGTGCAAGGAAAACAAAATTAATAACAGGTTATTTCTTATCTACCTCAGAACATCATTTCTAATATAAACAAAGAATGTCATGATGAATATTTTGCTTAACTAAATTTTTCTTCATAATATCAAAATATTTTATTCTTTATTATTGGCTACCTTTGTCTCTAGGACTATATACTCAAGGCCAAGAACTCCAGCTGTCAGATCTTTGAATGTATAACAGGTTAACAGCATGTTTGGTGTTTGAAAGCATCTAATTAGTATTTGTTAAATGAGTCAAAATACGAATGAGTGAATTCATAAACAACTGAGAAAATAAGTTCTCTTAATGACCTTGTGGAAATCAAATGGCTTCTGAAGTAAAACAAGTTACACGAGTAACACACACAATTTGGCTTTCAGGGTTGCTTCACCACAAAATTTGATTTAATGTCAAGTGCGGAAAGAAGCTACCGAGTTTATTTCATTGACTAAGCAGTTTGTGGGCCAAGAGAAATCAGATGTGACCATTTGGGAGGGTATTTATCTTGCAAAGGGCATGAGGGTGTTGGAGAGAGGCTATGAAATCAGTCTTTTCAAGAATGCAGAAGGGGTTTAGTAAGTGGCAATTTCATAGCTGGCTATGTTCCCCTAGTTTGTCATTGTCATCAGAGAAGTTGCCAAACCACAGCTCTATCCAAAGAAGAAATTAAATATACTTTGGTTAACTAAAAAATTTGATATTCACATTGCTTACAGACATGTATATCTGTATCTTGAATTACAATACCTGGTCAATTGCATTCAAATCACAAATTAACACATTATTATTATTTCTATAAAACAAAATATACATTATATTGCATATTCAGCAGTAACAATATGGATTCATATAGCACATGTTTAGGCAGTCACTATCATTAACAAAAACTCAGAAAAAGAAGATTAATATAAGTAAATTTTAAAAATAATAATTGCAGTATGGAATCAAAATAAGTATTATATAAAGAGATCCTACTAGCACAGAAAGAGAAAGACACTGATGAAAAGTAGAAGGCTTTTCAGTCTGGTCTTTCTTCTATGTATCTTAATTTTTCCCTTGTTCTTTTTTTTTTTTTTTGACATTGTTTTTACAAAGTACATTATCAAATCCATTCCATCCTCCAATCCCTTCCTTCCAATTCCTTCACTCTTTCCTTGCATTTTCCCCTACAAGTTTCATGTACTAATTTCTTTTCAAACCCACTGAGTCAACTTAAGTGCTGCCTGTACGTGGATGAGTATAGGACCATCTACAGGAACAGGGACAGTCTCTTAGACGCCTCATTACTAAAGAAAACAGAACCTTCTTCCCCCATCAACCATCAATTGCCAAAAACTTCTCAAGGGTGGAATTAATTATCATGGTGGGATTTTCCCATTCATGCTTGAACTTTGTCTGGCTTAATTTTGTGCAGTCTTGTGTATGCAGGCTCAAGGGTTTTGAGTTCATTATTGCAATAACCCTCTCATCTCCTAAAGACACTGTTTCATTGCAGTCATCCACTACTTCTGGCTTTTACAGCCTTTCTGATCCCTCTTCTGAGACAATTCCTAAGCTTTGGAAAGAAAGGATTACATATAAAAATCCCACTTAGGGCTGAACCCTCCTCAGTCTCTTATATTTTGCATGTTGATTATTGTGAGGCTCTTTATGAATAGCCATCTTCTGCAAAAAAGAAGCTTCTCTGATGAGAGTGGAGAGATGCATTAATCTATGGGTATGAAGATTTGCACTTAGGGAGAAGTTTAATACTATGTTCATTTAGCAAACAGTAGTAAGTTTTTTCCTAGGACCTATGATCTATCCAGATCCAGTTCTTAGCCTCGTTAATGGTTCTAGACATGAGTTTCATCTTGTGGAACTGTAATAGTCATTTTACAAACCATTATTCTTTGTTGTTGTTGTTTTGTTTTGTTTTTGAGACAGTGTATCTCTATGTAGCTTTAGCTGTTCTGGTACTTGCTGTGTAGACCAGGCTGGTCTTGAACTCATAGAGATCCACCTGACTCTGCCTCCCAAGTTCTGGGACTAAAGGTCTGTGACACTATACCTATCTTAAACTATTGCTCTTAGCTAGCATATGTAAGAACAACTGCTGTGGGATGGTCTGTATGTCAAATTACTCTGATTGGTCAATAAATAAAACACCGACTGGCCAGTGGCTAGGCAGAAAGTATAGGTGGGACTAACAGAGAGGAGAAAAAAGAGAACAGGAAGGCAGAAGGGGTCACTACCAGCTGCTGCCATGACAAGCAACATGTAAAGATGCTGGTAAGCCATGAGCCACGTGACAAGGTATAGATATATAAAAATGGATTAATTTAAGCTATAAAAACAGTTAACAAAAAGCCTGCCACAGCCATACAGATTGTAAACAATATAAGTCTCTATGTTTACTTGGTTGGGTCTGAGCAACTGTAAAACTGATGAATGACAAAGATTTGTCCTAACTGTAAACAAGACAAAAAAACCTCTAACTACAAACAACAATCTACTAAATATTATATTCCTTGGCTTATGTCTTCTTTTTCTCCTGATTAAAAGCTTTTCAGCTTTTGTGATGAAGATGAAGTCCCAGGAAGCAATGTTTTCTCCCTTTTTGTGGTTCTAAAAAAATGATGGCGGCTTGGTATGCTTTCATGCCCTTTGCTCAGGAGCAGTGAAGAATGCCTATTGCATTTTTAATAAGATACATTGCAAAGTGAGAAGATTATTTACAGAAATATTAGTGAATTTCCCCCCTCAGTTCTCTTTCCTTCCTATCAAGATGTGCCCTTGGGTATTGTGACCTAGTGCGAGTGTGTTTATCTAACGGCTGAAGGCATTGTCATTGCTAGGGAAAGAAATCAGGCACAGAAATCCAAGTGGCTAAATTCTATGAGCAAGGAGACCTGGTTAGAAGACATGTACTTAGAAGTGCAAAAATAGCTGCATAATGCACATCACTAGGGAGATTGGAGCTTCTACTCAAGTTCATCATACCATTGTGACACAGCCTTAAATGGGGAAATTACCTTTCACTGTGTCATATCAGAAAATAGATTGCTAACTACCATGTAGAGTTTGGGGCATAGTGTTATCTCCAAGAGGATAATCTCAAACACAAGTGAGTTTATAGAACTCATTGCTTCACTAGGATGAAATCTCATGATTGGATTTGATTTTATTTAAATGAAGGGAATATGCCTTTTCTTAGTCACCTCTGAGTTTGTGGAGTGAAATCTATCCCAAAGAATGAATTTCTTAAGCCCAACCATACTTTAGACAGAGAATTATTGGATCTGTTAAGATATGTGTGAGGGATTTTGTTTGAAGTACTGTGAAGGTTTGGGAAATTCAAGGATGAGAAATTACAGTTTCTGTGTTCATGATAAACATGTCAGGATGCCAAAGATTCTTCTGTCTCAGGCCATTCTCTTGCTCTGTACCTTACTTGTTTCTTTTTCCACTTCATTTTATCCTGATTTCTGTGATTCTTTTCACTTCCTTGGATTCCTGAATTCATGATCTTTTCTTCCAACTCTGTGCACAAATGACTTTGTTAATTTTTGCTTATTTATTTATTTTTTGTTTTTGTTTCTAGACAGGGTTTTTCTGTGTAGTTTTTGTGCCTGTCCTAGATCTTGCTCTGTAGACCAGACTGGCCTCAAACTCATGGAGATCTGCCTGGCTCTGCCTCGAGAGTGCTGGGCTTAAAGATATGTACCACCACCACCTGACTTGTTAATGGTTTTGAAGCACATTATGAGGAGGTTCCAGGAAAGACACATAGGCAAGCTATTCAGAACTATCCTCAGGGAAGCATGCTACTGAAATATCTAATGTTGGTCTTGGGTATTGGTGTGCAGAACTACTCAGTCTGAGAATTAATATTAAACATATGACTAGATAGAAACATAGGAGTAGTCACAAATATTCTTACATAAGTTAAAATGTATCATAAATAAAAGAACAGTACTATTCCTTTGCTAACACATAAATTGATTAATAAATGATGCTGAAAATTCTACTATTAGTAGTCTTGTACTTTGTTTATATATTTTAAGTGATTCCTGATAAGCAGACATAGTGTAGGAAAATTTAGAATGTGCCACACATGGTCATTTACATCTTTAATACAAATTCTTGGGAGGCTACACAAGGGATTAATGGAATTTTAAGGCCAACTGGGATACATAGTGAGATATAGTTCTGCCTGAGATATAGAATCAGGTGGTCCAAAAGGAGAGAGAGAGAGAGAGAGAGAGAGAGAGAGAGAGAGAGAGAGAGAGAGAGAGAGAGAGAGAAGACAAAGTAAAACACTGTGTTTTAGAGTAAAGGAATAGTAGGCAAACAGATTTTGACTAGGTTATTACCTTACTTGTGCATCTTTGGAGTATTAGAATCTCAGAACTAAATTGGAAAAATAGGTTGGAATTTGTTAGGATATCAATGATTTCTGAATATCTATTCATGACTTAAGAAAATAAAAGAATTATATAGTGATGGTAATTGTGTTCATGTTAGATAATGAAAAATATTATTTATCCCACTTATATATGTTCATAGTTCCATGTGCTTTGTTCAGGGCTATGAATGCTACAGTTTTTCAGATTCACAGCAGGGAGGTGGAAGTTAACAAGAACTATAAATGTAACTACAAGCATAAATTTAATCATAATTATAAATATATTGGAATTATGACTGAGTATAATTATGCCTATAAATATAATTGTATCATTCAATGTTCAAACTTATTTACAGCTCCCAATAAAGAATATATAGAAGATTTTGGTCCCTGTTATCCTTTACCAGAGATCAGTAATCACTGCTATTAAATTAATAGAGGAAACTCTGGTAAGGAAATAAATTGTTTGGAAATGGAGTCCTTCTCTCAGCAGTAAGAGACATGGAGACCTTCAGAGACTTGGGAAATATGCTACTGTTCCTAATGGACTCACACTTCCTTCTTCTCTGAGACACTTCTAGTGACAAGTGGGTCAATGCTATGGAAAATTGAAGCTCTTAGTATTAGTTTTTAATGGCTTCAATGTACAGACCCCTCGTAGAATTACCATGATGTTAAAATGACATAGCATTTCCAAAATCCATCTTACAAAACCAAAGCAGCAGATTTCTATTATTTCAGGAAAGAGGGAAAAGTGAAGAAAGCAGTCAGTGTCCACATGGGCTCCCAGAGCAGACAGGAGAAAAGGATGGATATCACAGAGGACTGAGCAGACTGAGGAGTGGATGAGACATAGCAAGTAGATGTGAAAGATGATGATGGGTGGACAGGAGACCCCCAATCTCAGAGATTAGAAGACAATAATGTGAATTTTACAAACTTCTAGGTTTAATTTTAAGCATTTAAAAAACTTTGATGTGTGTATGATAAATCCAAGTAAAACTATATTTAAAAAAAAAAAAAGACCCCTAGAGAGATGACTTAGTGGTTAAAAGCATGTACTGATGATCAGAGTTCAGTTCTCAGTACCAATGTCAGGCAATTTACAACAATCTTTAGCTCCAGCTCTAGAGCATTGGCTCGTGCAGGGACCTACACACAGGAACACAAATATACTCATAAACACACAAGTAAAAATAAAATAAGTCTAAAAATTAATATATGATGTAAGATTTCTGAAGATAAGATACTACTAGAAACTCAATTCTCAGACATCTGCATTTCAGAAATTACATTGAGTGACCTTAAATAGGATCCTTAATAAATATCCTAGGGTTTACATTTTAATATATTTGTGTTACCTAATTCATAACTTCACAATACTTTCCTTGCTAAAACATTCAAATCACATATTTGAGCATAGAAAGAATGAGTTTTAATTTAGTGCTTGGAAGGAGCAAGGTACATTGGCCATTGAAGTCTATCTAAAAAGAACCATCAGGACTGAGAAATTGCATGCTTTGTAGATACTAGAGAAAATTGATTTCTTACTTGCTAAGGCGAAGTACATAGTTTTTGTTGAAAACACCCATCACTTTAGCAGCAAAGTGGTAGCAAATGCTTTCCTTGGGCTGTGCACAATGTAGCATCCATCAGCACTAGACAGCAAAGATTTTCAGTATTTCCTAAGTCCTTGCTGATTTAGCTCTTCACTTTGATCACCTATTTCTCCCCTTCTTCACTTGCGAATCCAGGACTCTTGGCTTTTCAATGCTTTGTCTTAGAAAGAAAGATGTGATTTAAGTGAGAAATGCCCTGTACAGGCTTTTAATTTGAAAGCTTCTTTCCCAGGTGGTGGTGCTGTTTGGAAAGATCAGAGAAGCTTTAGGAGGTGAGCCTTGCTGGAAGTAGTTCACTACAGACAAGCTTTGATAGTCTATTAGCAAAGCCCCATTTCCTGTTTTCTCTCTTCCTCCTGTGTGGGGATGAACATGTGATCAGTCAGCTCCCTGCCCCTGATCTGATGCCATGTAGCTCTTTTGTCATACTCTTCCTGCAGTAATGGAGTCGCTCTCTCCTTCTGGAATGACAAGTTGCTTTAAGTCATGCCATGTTATCATAGCAATAGATATCCAGTAGAACTGCTAATGGATATTCTCTGCTTTAGCTCACCTGTATACTCACACCTCTTTACATTCATTTTGGATATCATGTGGTTTTTAGCTAACATTTTTTGTTCATCCTAGGTTTAAAATTTAAGCATGGAAAAGTTTTATTTTTTTTTCCTTTGAATTGCATAAAGATTTATTGATTTCTATGGAAAACATTTGGCATGCGACATCCTTATAATAATGACATCTTAATACCACACCATCATAATCTGGGAACAACACTTTAAATAAATCTAGAGATCCAGTTTTATTTCTTTCAATGCCTCAATCAGGTAGGCACCCTCTGAGAATATCCTTGGTAATATCTGCCACTTCCTGTAGAGAAATATCCCAAGAAATTCTGTGATGAGGTATATGAGCTTTTCTTTATCTTCCTGTCTATCATGGACAGATATTTTTACAAAAGAGCCTGCAAAATATGTCCATGGATAGTTTATTGTGATATTAGGTTTCTTTATACATTTCTAAACAGTTTCAATTTTCCATCTTATCTGTATAAGCTACAACATTAATGCTACTCTAGTTCATGGGCAAACACTGGGTCACAGTACTTCTAGTGTACACACAGAAGTCTCAGATAAATATTGAGAGTGATTTAGCTAAATCAAAAAAAAAAAACACTCCACCTAACATAACTGAAAGAGATAGTTGTTGTTTAATATTGTTATTATTAGGTGTCATTCATCAGCCAGGGTTTGAGTCACACAGCATATCCTCTAAGCCCTAAGCCATGGAAAGCTGGGTAGGTAGAAACTAGCCTGGACTACATATACATGTTATATAGAGAGATTTATTCTCTCTCTCTCTCTCTCTCTCTCTCTCTCTCTCTCTCTCTCTCTCTCTCTCTCTCTCTCTCTCTCTTCTCTCCTCTCTCTTGCTCTCACTCAGCAGGCATTTCCCTCCTGTCTGGAAACATAATCTTTAATAAGTGTAAGTGAAATAATGGAAACTATTATTACATCCCACACTATTGACTGAGTGCTTAATATATATCAGGTGTGAAGATAAGATATTTGATGACATTATTGTCTTTAATTCTCACACTAACCTTATGAGGTAAGTCATTTTACATATAAGGACCTGAGATGTCAAGAGCTTATATTTTCAAAGTCACAGGACTACACATCTCATCTGAAACAATTAACAGAATAAAATAAAAAATAATTACAGTGCATGTTTTGTTCTCCAGCTTTGAGGTTATATTTTTGGTATTGTACTTCGTAATCTCCAAGTTTCCAGTAATGAAGTATATAGACTCTGGCTTATAACTTTATGACTTTCTAGCTACTGGAATGAGGGCTGTAATTCACTCCACAAACCAACTAATGGACAGTATTATCCAAAGCACAAGGACAACTCTCTCAATCACAGACAATCATGGAACAGATAACAGAATTTAATAAGATTGTCTTGCTTAGACCTGTCTGACTTTCCCTTGAGGTAACAGATGAGGGGTGCACAATATGTAATGGGTAGTCTTCACTTCTCAACATGTGTTCTAATTCTGCTTAGCAAAAAGCACTGAATCCCTTTTCTCCTTTCATTTGCTGAGGTAGGGTGTCACTCTTAATTAGGTGAGCCACTCATAAGTGAAAATATTCAGAACAATATGAATGAGTCTTTATTGTCTTACTTTATCTACTTCTAATTAGGGATGGAAACACTGCAAGAGTCTGGACCCCTATTGCCAACAACAAAATTCTTGCCATAAAATGAAAGTATTGAAGACTTTTTATGCTTCCAGTTCTGTTGGGGAAACACTGAAGATGTAGTCATTACTGACAGACTTGCAAATTTGCCTCTGTGGATAATAAACTGATTGCCTTATCACAGGTTGGCCAAACCACAGAAGTGTGTAACTTGGTAGCACCATTGTTTTGTATCCTGGAGACATTTCACGAGAACAATTTTTTTTCAAAGCAGCAATGTATGCAGGTAATTCTAAATGATTTCTGTGTTTCTGTAGGGCATTGTAAGGCAATTTCAAAGTTAAGGCTTCAGTCAGCAAAGTATTTGCATTTTATGCTTTGTAGGTATTCATAGTGTCCTTTGACAGGTTTCAGCTCATGAACATACAAATGTCCGGAGCCAAGCCAGAACCATTGTTCTATGAAATATGGGTGTGAGGTGAGAGCACATCTTGAAGCAAAACTGTTAATGATTGACACTTTCCAAAACAAGCTTCTTATTTCTCTCTTCTCTCACAAGGGATAAATTAGAAGGAAATCAGGCACACACAGTAACTACTAATATCATCACAATCTAGTTGGACATGGGGATGGGTAGACATGATGATGTATTTAATTGTATACAAACCTGTTTTTATTCCCATTAATATAAACTCTCCTTTGCCAGTCTTCATGCCCTAGCCTTTCCTTTGCTTCTTTGGCAATATTTTATTTTAAATTATTAGTGTCTGATATGAAACACAACACATTAGCTACACTTAAAATTCCTGCTACTTCTTTAAAAAAGGCAAACGATCATTAAAAACGCTTCCATGTATCATGTGTGTACAAACACATATAAAATCCAATACTCAGACATGGATAGTTCTATTCTTATTTTGCTTTTTTCAAAATATATCTGCAGATTTTTAGATACTCTTTGAAATGTTGAGTAGATTTCTTGTCATTTCATTGTAGGATATAATTATTGACTATTCTTCCCTGTTTTGGAGGCTTTTGATATGAGATCACATTTATCCAAGCTGGCTTCTATGTAACTAAGGATAACAATGAGTTTCTGATCCTCCTGCCATCACTTCCCAAGTTCTGGGATTAAAGGCATGAACCACTACACTTAATTTTATCCACTCATTCTTAGCAATAAAGTATCACAAAAGAAAGTGCAAGGTGCTCAAGATTAGAGCACTAATCACATGTCTACCTCCTGATTCTTTCTTTACTCACCTGACAGCTGATGACACTCTGGGAATTCCAGAAGAGGCTCAGTATGCCTTGTCTGGTAGAGGAAAGAGGGAAGCCTGGCGTCAATATCCATGTACGTTTAGTAGCCTTGGAAGCACCTAGTTTGGAACCAGTCAATCATTTTGGAGGCATCATCTTTCATAAACTATAGCACAAAGCTTAACACATTTCATTCTTTCATAAATCCATCATAAGACTCTTTTCACCTGTGATTTTAAGATGTGTTAAGTTCACAGTCCAAATTAACCCAGCAGAAAAAGGAAGAATTGAGATTAAGATATGCCCTTTGAGGGCAAACCCTCACTTATCTATTTGCATTAAATAGTCTCAATTTCTAATGTGTCCATCACCTCTAATGTGTCACATCAATAATGTAATAGTTATTAAAATTCCATAAATGTATTGATACATTGATAGAATCAGAACCCTTTTAATCAGATCACCTCCCAAAGATATTACCTCTGAGCACAGATGCCTTGGAAATTAAGCCTTCAACACATAAAATCTTCTGAGACCCTTAAGGTCTATACCACCACACTCTGACAAAATGCAGAAAATGATAAAGCATCATCTCAACAGACTGACCATGTGTCTAGGTTACTTAAAGTGAAAGATGCTTCTGACATAGTGTAACAGCATAATTCTCTCTTCAAATCTAAAAAATAATTTTAAAAATTATTTGTATTGCTGAATAAAGATTATGAATATTAGCCATATGTCCCACTAATGTGTTGACTCCAAGGCTTTTGTTTATTTGCTTAAAAGTACAGATTTAATTGTTTATAACTCACTATGTTTTGATGTACTTCTTTTACATCAAGAAACATTTTTGTTTCTTGAATGAATATTGTCTACCTTCCTGTTTATCTTATGATTTATTTTATTTTTATTTTGTATGTATATTTGTATATCTATGTGTGTATATTTGATATCCTTGAAGTTGAAGTTATAAGCATCTGTGATCTGCTTGACATGGGTGCTGGGAATTGAACTCTGATCCTTTGCAATCAGCAAATGCTCTTACACCATCTCTCCAGTTCCTTTCTATTTTTATTTACTTGTACCACAGTTCTCTTCATTTCCCTTTCTCTCCACTATTAGTAAGAATCATATGGGAGAGAAGAGAAAAGTTAACTTCCTTGTACAGACATATATGCACTCTTCTATGACCTCATCCAATACCACAAAAAACATGTTGATATTAACCACAAATTGGATTGTTAATTTTTTTTGTCTGTACTTGGTTTGCTACTACAGAAAATCCTATATCGAGGATGTGCTATTCATCTCTATTTGCAAAAAAAAAAAAAAAAAAAAAAAAAAAAAAAGATGCTGCTAGTGACCACTATCTTAATACATCTGCTCCCCAAAACTATATCTAAATGTGCATTTCAGTTTTTAATGTGTGTTTTCACATATATACATGTGTCCATTTCCATTGCTATAATAAACACTCCAACAAAAAGTAACCCAAGGAGGAAAGGGTTCAGTTGAGTTCTACTTTCAGGACACAATCTATCATTGAGCAAAATCAGGACAGGGACTCATGTAGAAACTGGGGAGGGATATTGTTTTCTAGCTTTCTTTCTGGATTATGCTCAGCTAATTTCTTTATGTACTCCAGAAACACCACAGTGGGCTGGTCCCTCCTAAATCAAACAGTAATCAAGATAATGTCCCACAAACATATCCACAGGTAAATCTGATTAAGTCAGTTTTTCAGTTGAGGTTCCCTATTCCCAAGAGAATTGTGTCAACTTGAACAACAAACAAAGAAACAAATAAGCAAAAATAACTCACCTGTGTATGCATATCTCCACTCATAACACAAAATAAAATGGTTTGTATCCTTCAGCCACATAATCTTACACCATATTTTTCTCTTGTTCCAGTTACTTTTAATTATGTTTTATTGGTTTGTCACTTCCAAGTCTAAATCTAGTGACCTCTTGTCAAGAATGAACAATCAAAGATTGAAATGCAATGAGTAATAGCATCTTGCCAATAAAGAATCAGAATGTTTGTAAGCAGAAAAATAAAAAACAATAACAAAACAAAGTAAAAAACAAATCAAGCAACCAGAAAGACCACACATGTGTGGTAGTTAAGATGGGGAATGAGACATCTCAGTTCCAATTATTGCATCTTTCTTTCAGTCAGGTAGGGACCGCAGGAGTCCTTATGAACATGGGTAGCAACCAATGGGTTTGTAAATTGAATGCACAGAACATGAGCAGCATGTGCTACTCATATTTTAAAGGGAATAAAAAGCATTACTCTGATTGACATAGCTTTCCCTCAGGTGTGGAGTGGGACTTCTCTTGTCTCCATTTGTGGTTTAAACATTTATAATAAAATTAAATTCTACTACTTACGGTATCGGTGTTCTGTCTTCAACTCCCATTTATCACACAGCACAGAAGAGTGACTTCAGTGCTCTGTCTTTTCTCTAACTGCAAAGAAGCAGGACACAGAAGGTACTGCTGGAAAGAATAAGAACACAGAGGAAAGATGACAGGAGGCACATGGCTTGGAACCTTTGGTGTTAAATGTTACAATAAATTACTCTGTAACTCACAGCATACGTAGTTAATTTGTAATCTACTATTGTGAAAAAAAAACAAAGCAAAAATCTGATAATGAGATCCTGTATATCTCTGTCACTGGAATTATTGTTGACAAATTAAAAATAACAACAATAATACTAAATCCAGGAAAATGCCACAGGAGAGATTATACAGCCAAATTGTGATGTTTATATTTAAATTTTCACTTAACCTGTTGGTCTCTTATGTTTCCTTGATGATACTAAAATTGAGATATGTTGGCAAGGAAGAGAGCTTGGTTCTTACAGACCCAGTGTTCACCAATTGCATTCTGTTATACACATTCACTGTGGTGCTTTTAGAACATGTCCACGCTGGTCTGGGTAAATGGCTTGGTTGGCAAAATAGTTGCCAAGCAAGCATGAGGACCTAAATTCTGATTTGTAGGCACACACAAGAAATTGGGCATGGAATATGTCTTTCCAGTACTGGAGATATAGAGGGATAGAAATGGCCATCCGTGGAGCTCATGGGCCAGTCTATCTGAACCAATGATCTTCACGTTCTCTGAGAGACCCTGACTTAGGAAATAAAATGGACAGTAATGGAGGAAAGCAGCAGACATTAACTTCTGACCTCTATACAAACACACATTCAAAAACATCTACAAAAATATGTACAAGTTCCATACACCGAATACACAGAACATGATCCATCCATCCATGAATCCTTTTACCCTTTTTTTTCTGTCAAAGGCAGCTATTGATATCATCTGCTCCTAGACAGTGCTCAAGATTTTGTGGTTGTTTTGAGTGACAAAGAATGACAGAGTAAGAGATCAGGCTAGCCTAAACTTCACAGAGATGTGTCTGCCTCAGACTCCCTGGGATTAAACGCATTCACCACATTCCTGTCTTTTGATTCACTCATAGTATCAATATAGAAAACAAAATGGGAGACTGGAGAGATGCTCAGAGGTTCAGATCTTTAAAAATATACCTCATTTGTCAGCAATCACAATCCTATTACTCGACTCTTGTCTTGGCCTTCCAAGAAGGGAGCCTTGTAATTGGTTATACAATATAATGTGGTCAGAGTGGTCAGGCCTGAAATCATGTACAATTAAGCAACACCTAATGGATTCATCAGGTTGCATTTCTGTATTTGTGTGTGTATGTGTACATGTGTGTGTAACAGTTAAAGAGGAGGAAGCCCAGAATTTAAGAGAGAGAAAGTTGAAGTTTGGTGGAGCATGGCAAATATGGAAGGAAGGGCAGGTAATGAAGGGAAAGGGAAATGGCACAATTATAGTTTAATTTAAAAATGAAAAAAGAAGGAAGTAACATTTTATATTTTAGTGTAAAGGACTGAATCTAAGACCTTGTGCTTATTATGTAAGCACTCTGCCACTGAGCTGTATCCCAGGTCCTCTTTATAGATTTTGAAAATTTTCTGAGCCAGACTCTTACTAACTTGTTTGGACTGGCAATGAGTTCACTCTGTAGCCCAGACAGGCTCTGATTTCAATCCTTCTCTCCCTGAGTAGCTGGAACCTGGGCATGATTCACCAAATATGACTGACAGTATTGTTTTTAAGATAATTATGGGGCGGGCACTTTGCTATGCAGCAATAGATGACAAGCACACTATATACCATTACGTAAAATGCACTCGACTCTGATATTTGAGATCATTCGAGGGTTTCAGATACAGCATAGGACATCATCTGACATAAAAATAATTATAACTTTTTAAAAACTACACAGGAACATATTGAATGAATATTCCATCTTCCTTGTTCAACACACATAAAAATTTCCTTACAACACTTTAGTTTTTTGAGTCAAATTTGATTTCTTTACATCCACAAAATAATCTTTCACTAGTCATAAAATCCAGGACTAAAAGAGTATCTGGGTGTGGCTCTGTATTCTCCTTGCTCTGGGTAATCTCAGAAACAAAGTACATTTCCCTGACAGGAGTTTATCTCCACGTTGAAAGTCCTGACCATCATCTGCTAGCTCCCAGACATGCTATCTCCTCATGAACCTGTGCAGTTGTGTGCAATGATGCTACATGTGACAAGGCTCTGGGATTCACATCTCTCTCAGAGTTGTTCATGATGATTCCACAGGCATAGATGTAGGGCCCTGGTACCCTCTCACTTTTCTTCCTGGTTCTGGAGACTGAACACAGAGCCCTGCTCATTCCAGGAAAATGTCCTACCACCAAGCTGCATCCCATGCTCTACTTTTCCTACTTAAATAACAAATACATCATTCTTTGCTCCCATAATTGCCTCTGAAGACTCCCTTGGAAGGCCCATGGCCAACTTTATAGTCATTCTTTAGAAATCAGAGATCCAGGGCAAGGCCCCAGGTGGAGCTCTGAGAGTCCAATCAATGAGAAAGAAAGAGGAGGGATTATATGAGTGAGAATTGTTGAGACCATGTTTGTAAAAAGCACAGGGACAAATAGCCAAACTAGTAGAAACACATGAACTATGAACCAATAGCTGAGGAGCCCCAAACTGGATCAGGCCCTCTGGATAAGTGAGACAGTTGATTAGCTTGAACTGTTTGGGAGGCCACCAGGCAGTGGGACTGGGACCCGTCCTTAGTGCATGAGCTGGCTGTTTGGAGCCTGAGGGCTATGCAGGGACAGTTTGCTCAGCCTGGGTGAAGGGAGGAGGGGACTGGAACTGCCTAAACTGAATCTACCAGGCTGAGGAGAATGCCCTGGAGGAGATGGGAATAGGGGTGGAGGGGGGGGAGTGGGGAGCGGACAGGGGAATGCATGGCTGATATGTAAAATTAAATTAAATTATAAAATAAAAAATTTAAAAAAAAAGAAATCAGTACAGTGAGCTTCTGATTTAGTTCACACTAAAAAAAAAAAAAACATTAGTACCAAATTCTTTGTGCAGTTTCACTTAGTAACATCTTGATATTTTGATTTTTGTTTCATAATTATAATTTATTTTGCCATCATACTAAAATATTTAAATAATTTAAAACATGTATTTAACTTTTATATCTTAACATACAATTATGTAACAGACAATTTTGGGACATATTTTGTTGAAAATTAAATTTAAAAAATATTAAAAATATAAACATATATATATTGGTTTCATTTTTAGTTTAGACAAAGTTATACTTTTAATAATATTTATTATTAATGCTGTACAAAGATATATGTTAGAACCCAAGTATATTAGATATGTATTCATATGACATTTATTTACCTGTTTATGTACAAGTTTGTCTTCTGCTATGTTAGACATTAGCTAAATTATGAATTGCCTCAAAATAAAAAATAATAATGAACGTAAGACAACACAAAAGAGTACTATATTTCATTCCTCATTTGTTGAGTTTGTAGACCAAATTATTTGTATTTCACTGCTGTATCTTGAAACAGTTTCACTGCTAAACAGCTATTTACAATGAGTAAAACAACCATCTGTCTGAAGATTTGAAATATTGCCTCATTAAGAAATAATACAGTTTATCATTTCCCAAAAGAATTATAAAATTTTAATAGCCAGTTATGATATGTTGATCATAGGACAATTTCTTCTATTTTCTGTGTTAGCCTTGGGAAAAATATACAGGTGTAAATGTGATTTAGTTTTCTCATTTTGACTGATCTGTGTTTCTCTGTGGTTTCATGAAAAAAGAAGAGACTATAAAAAGAATGATTCTCATCTAAATAATCCCTTTGGAAAATAAACATTAATAGAAAATATCTATTCTACACTTAAGAAAAGATGCTGTTCTTGGAATTTCACATTATGCACAAAACTTGCTCAAGAGGTTTAAAATTTGGGATAAAACTATATGAGAAGATTTGTGTGTGCCCCTTTCTCAATGCTTCACACAGCCAGCTCACAGATTCAAGGTGTTGAGAGTCACCATGGCCCTAAAGTGATCCAATTAGAGTAAAAGAAGCTGGTTGAAGCAGGCTTCTTTCCCTAGCACTCTGTGGTTGGGGTATATCTTATGTGTAGTCCTTCTCACAATCGTAAGTTCTTTGGATGGATATAGTCCTAGGGAGTTGACTTGTTGATTTACTATTTTTTTCAATGATGTCTGGGATGAATTCCCATCTGTTTCTATGAGTAATGCTTACAGCAGCCAAGTCTATACATAATGGATAAGACTGGCTGTGGCTGTTTCATTGAGCCAAAGAGTTAAAGACATGCTGTACTCTAGATTTTATTTTACTTACTGGAAGAAAACATTCAACAATACTACATGTCAAATGGCTAAGCTGCTAACCAAGGCGGAGTCACTACTATCTCAGTGGGAAAAAAATGTCAACATTTTAAGGTATCAAAAATAGGGCTATTCTTTCTCTTAGAGGAGGAACCACAGTTACTGAGGTCTGTAGCTCCTAAGCACAATTAACTGTTATTTTTAAGCATATTTATGTTGCTCTACTTACCCCCCCCTTTTCTTTTTTTTTGGTTTTGGTTTTTTAAGACAGAGTTTCTCTGTGTAGTTGTGGTTCCTGTTCTGGATCTCGCTCTGGAGACCAGGCTGGCCTAGAATTGGCTCTGCCTCCTGAGTGCTGGGATTAAAGGCGTGCACCACCGCCGCCCAGTTCCACTTACCCTTTCAGCATTACATTTCTCAGTTATCCTAATTTCCTACCAGCAGATGAACTCTGCCATTCCCATGTTAAGTGTTTCAGTAATACCTGATTTTTTCCCCTGCTAGGATTTGATCCATACCAACTTTCCAAGTCAGAGAAATTACAGTTGTGTCTGTGCCTTTCATCCCAGGAACTTTCTGCATGGCTGATACTCATCTTAACCCTTTGTGATAGCTTCAACTGACATACACTACATTCACATGGGGAGAGAGGGTTTGTTTGTTTGTTTGTTTGTTTTGTTTTGTTTGTTTGTTTTTTCAAGAAAGGGTTTCTCTGTGTAGCTTTGCGCCTTTCCTGGAACTCACTCTGTAGACCAGGCTGGCCTCGAACTCATAGAGGTCCGGCTACCTCTGCCTCCCCAGTGCTGGGATTAAAGGCATACACCACCACTGCCTGGCTGGGGAGAGAGTTTTAATGAGAGATTATCTCCTATGGGTATGCCTATGGTAATTGTCTTAAGTTGATTGATATAGGCTACTGTGAGCAGTAGCATTCCTCAGGCTCAGTGAAATATAATAATGGGGAAGCAAAGCTAATCATAATCAAGCAAGTAAGCAAGGGTACATGCATTCATTTCTTTCTGCTCTGGACCATAGATTCAGGGTACTAGCTGATTGAGTTTCTTGCCTTCTTGATTTTCTGCTGTGATAAACTATTACTCAGAATTATTGTCTATTGTCAGGATATTTATCACAGTAACAAATGAAACTAGATTATCCATTAATGCCCAAGCTGCTTCAGAATCACCTTACTTTAGTTTTATATATGTTTTTTGTTATAGAACATTTTCGTATTTCTAAGCCTACTGGTTAGGATTACATAGTCTTCATATCTGGAATCCCAAAGCCCAGAATGTGGGTACCAATTCATCAGTCAACTTGGTTCGTGTTTCTTCTGAATGGACCATTGAACTTTACTCTCCTCATAGCTGGGTGCTTTTCCAAGTTCTGTGATCTTTGTGACTATGAGATATTTTCCATACTGGAGATACTGAATACTTAATTTTGACTTGATTGAAGACAGAAACCTTTGCTGTAGTTGTTCCTCTTGACATCCTTTTCCATTTTTCCCTGTGGGTGCTTTACACTTGCACTTCCTTCTTTATAGCACTCTAACAGTCTAGTGCCATGTCCTGAAGACACATTTGTTTGCTGTGTTTTAAACCTGTCTAAGGGAATATTACACATGCAAATGAAGAATGACCAAACTGTATAAAAACTAGAAGTCATCCTGGAAATCAGCCTACTGTGTCTGATGTTATTCCAGGAAGGCAAACAATAACTCCCATGGCAATTGTCTCAAAGTGACCAGAACAGGGTTAATAACTGACAGCCTCCTGAACTTCATTCCTATTTCTGTCCTTAGTTCATGTGTTGTTTTCAGTAGCCACTCCTGTTCTAATAACACTCCTGTTATTAAAATCTTGCTTTGACTTCACCAAACACCTCTATCCTTATGATTTCCTCCAGAAAAGCAAATATATAAGACAGATGGCATTTATTACAGATTAAAGTGGGACTATTATCCTGGGTTAAGAAAAGCCAGCACCATACATGAATATATCATATTAGTGAGTCACATACACTACTTATTTAATCTCCTATAAAGTTACTGAAACTTGCTAGCAGTAATTCTTAAAACTTGAGATTTTTAGATTCTTGGTTTTAGTATTTCTACATATGTAAGTACACACACACACATACATTTAAAATTTACCCACAAATTTGTTTCTTCTGGGCATTTTCAATGTCATTTTGATTTATAAAGCTATTGTATAATAACAAAAAATCTGTTTTCCCTCTTGAGAGCTGTAATTTAGAGAAGCTGACTGAAATTTTGCCTGAAAATATTCAAAGTGAGCCAAGATTATTTAAAATAGTTTGTTACCAGCAGGGAGTGCAAGAATTTCTTTTCTGTGTTAATATACTAATTAAAAATGATTATTCTTTTCCTTGGTAGGCAAGATTGGAAATATTACTTTTAAGATTGTTTTCACACTATAATAAATTTTGTTTCCTTATATAATATAAAGACCACATGGTTCAAATTAAAACAACATGAAGAAAAAGCAAATGGTATGGGAGATTCAAATCCCTTGAATACGTCATACATGTGTTGAGTCATTTGTAATGCCTTGTAAGTAGTCACCCAGGTGATCTCCCTTTTTTTCTTTAATATTTTAAAATATCCTAAATAGATTCTAAAATATAAAGATACTTTTGAGTTCTATAAATCTTTATGGATAGTGTGTTTCCATGATTTAATTAATATAATATAAAGTACATTTCTTTTTCATATTTAAATATTCGATTATGTTTATTTATTGGGTGGACATGTATACCATAGTACATGTGTGGAAGTCATAGGACAAGTTGCAGGAGTCAGTTTTCCCTTCCACTTTCTGAGTCTTAGAGATGGAAT
Source organism: Peromyscus leucopus (assembly GCF_004664715.2). Classification (NCBI taxonomy): domain Eukaryota; kingdom Metazoa; phylum Chordata; class Mammalia; order Rodentia; family Cricetidae; genus Peromyscus; species Peromyscus leucopus. The sequence goes on from NC_051065.1 coordinate 95,113,110, forward strand.
TCAGGCTATCCATCTTGACAGTAATTACCCTTACCTGATGAACATTTGCAGACTCAAAGATACATTATTTTGATAGCATCTTTAGTCAGTATTTCTGGAGACACTTAAAATTTTAAAACTACTATTTTAATACAATAGTTTAGAGTAAAATATTTATTTCATTTCCCAGCCAACATTTTGACCACAGATTATGAACAGAATCCTGCCATATTGGTTTTCATCTTATTGCAGAAAAGAGTTGACATTCCTCCTTGGTAAAGTCTCTAGGCATATCCCCTCTTTCTATTTCTGCTTTGCAATCATGTCTTCATGTTCTTCCCACTCATTACCGTGCATTGGTGTGGAGACTGTGAGTTTAATTCATGTTAATTACTTGCATCTAGCACAAATGAGAACAGAGACATCTCCATTAGCTTCTTTAGAGAAAATGTGTTTGTGGACTCTTCTCTAGGTAGCATACAATAGTGTAGACTGTGTTACTGCCACAAAAAAATCTTGCAAAATACTGCTAGGAAAATTCAGCTTTAAGTAATAGAATCTAGTCTTAAAAGCGACCTAAATGGCAATTTTTCAGTCATCCATTGAAAATTTCCATTACTTTTCTAAACAGTATGACTACTTTCTAAAGCAAAAGATTTAAATAGTAGCAAATAAAGTACTTCAAATCAGGAATGTCTCTAGTCAAATTCGAGATGTATATTAACAAGGGATACATGAATTATAACGATCAGGCAATGTTTAGACATTAGTTATCATAAAATTGGTCTATACTATGTATAAACAGTGGTAAAACAATATAAAAATATTTGGTGAAGATTGATGAAACCTAGGTATGATGGTTAATCTTGGTTGTCAGCTTGACTACATCTGGAATAAACTAAAACTAAACAGCTGGGCACACCTGTTAAAAATTTTATTGATTGAATCATTTTAGGTCAGAGAACCATGTTAAGTCTGGGTCACACTTTCTGGTGGCAGCTTTCATAAAAGTCATGGAAGAAAGGATTTGTTTTTTACCAACTTACTCTCACGCTCGGGCTGGTAAGTTCATTTATCCTACTACTGAGGTATTACTTCATTGATAATAAAATTTATGAGATTCCAAGGTAGACTGAAGATCAGTTGAAACATCTAGCCTTATGAACTGAACTATGAGAGTACTGACCTTTCCATCAGAAAACAACCATTTTTGGACTAACTGAACCACAGCCTATAAGCCACTCAAAAAAAACCTCCTTTATATACATCCATTCTGTCAGTTATGTTCCTCTAGAGAACCCTAACACACTTGATAAAGGGTTAAGCTTATAATTTTATAATTATAATAATATAATGATCAAAATAAAGATCTCAAGGCCTGTAGAGGTAATTCAGTGCCTGTCATGCAAATCTGAAGACTTGAGCTTGAATTCCTACAATATACATGAAAACCTGAGTATGAAGGTGTGCACTTATAATCCTAAGTGCTAAGGAGGCAGTTACAGGTGGATCCCGATGGTTCTCTAGGTTCTAATAGAACTGAATTAATGAGCTCTGAGTTCAGTGAGAAACCCTATCACAAAAAATAAGGTAGGAAGTAATTAAAAATGGCAGCCAGTGTTCAACTTTAGCCCCACTAGGCAAGCACACACATGAACATACATGAATAAATAAACTTATACACACAAAAATCAACAAATACATTAATATATAAGTATCTCATAGGCAGTGCTCAAACAAAAATGTAGATGGCAAAGGATTTAATCCACAGACTTAAAGACAGATTAATATCGATTGCCTTATTTGAACAATAGCGAGTACGTTGCTTAGAATGGTGAATGGATCTTGAAGAACTATGGAGATAGTTGCATGAATAACTTCTATGTCACCTGAATTTTAGAGCAGGAGCTGGAGAGATGGCTCAGAAATTAAGAGAACTTTTTGCTCTTCCAGATGACCTGAGTTTACTTCACAGCTCCCATATCAGATGGCTCACAATTATGTATAACTAACTCTAGCTCCACAGAATTGGACACACTTGTCTGGCTTCCAGAACTATTGCATTCAAGTAACACACACACACACACACACACACACACACACACACACACACAAAAAAAACAAAAAACAAAAAAAAACCACACACACACATAAATCAAGAAAAAATAAATCTTTAAAAAGGAATTTTAGAAAGGACAGAAAAACATAGAAAGACTTTTAAAAATACTTTTAAAAAAATGACTCAAACTTCCAAATGAGACCAAAAAAACCATAAACTTACAACGTCAGCCCAAACAGACACACTCAGACAAATCCCTGCCCAGAAACAAGTGTTGAAAATGAAGGGAAAAACGCCCTGAAAGCAGCCAGCAAGATGTGATTTCATACCTATCTCTACATTTGAACAAGCCAAGTGACAGCTGCCTTCTCGTTAGACACTGTGTGGTCTAGAGGGAAGTGACATACAATTTTTCAAGCGCTAAAAGAAAAGAATTGTCAACACAGCATATCCTTTCAGCAAAATGTTCTTCAGAAGTCAAGGTGAAATGAAGCCCTGTGCACATACTGAAAGACAAAGGAATTCTTCACTAGCAAATTGTCTTCAGAAAGCTGAGTAACATTCCTGGGCTGAAAAGGTGATGAGAGAGTGAAGCTGGGTAATGAGGACTGAGTCAGGAGCAATAGATAGGTTTCCTAAGACTTTTCCTTTACAGTTTTCAAATAATTACTGATGTGAAGAACAGTAACAGCCACAGTTACTTCCTGTTTTTGTGATAATATACCCAGAAAAAAAGCAACTTAGGGGGAAGGGTTTACTTTGACTTGCAGTTCCAGAAGGATACAGTCCATCATAAGGACAAACAAGGCTGCAAGCAGGGAAGGCATGGGGCAGGAGCAGGAAGCTGGCTGATCATATTGTATGCAAACACAGGAAGCAGAAAACGGATGGGAAGTGGAGGTAGCATTTTATAGTCCCATAGCCTTTGAGCCTCTAAATCTTTTTTTTTTCTTATTAAGAAATTTTCTACTCACCCTACATACCACACACAGATCCCACCTCCTCCCACCCCCCAGCCCTCCCTTCCAAGCCACCACTCTCAAAATACTCCAAATCAAGGTATTCCATGGGGAGTCAGCAGAGTCCAGCACACCGAGCTGTGGCAGGTCCAAGCCCTCCCCACTGCACCAAGGCTGTACAAGGTGCCACACCTCAGGCACCGGGCTCTCAAACGCCTTCCCATGCACCAGGGATGGATCCATCAGAGCCTTTAGGTCTTAAAGTTATGTCTTCCCAAATGGCACCACCCACCAGTTGGGGAAACAACATTCACACGTAAGTCTATAGGGGCCATTTCACATTCAGACTAGAGCAATAACCAAAAATACCTGATTCAGTTCTCCCTGTGGGCAAAGGCAATCTCTAGGAAGGTGTAAAAAAGAACCTAATGTCCTGATGATTATAAAATTCCACCTCAAATGGTAAATAGTATAATCTGTTGGGTCTTAAAATTCACTTTTTATCATCTTTTTTTCCCTTGACAGTCCTTTTTCAACCAAAGTTTCTTTAACTTTGTGCTGTTTTTTTTCCAACTTGACACAGACAGAAATGTACCTGAAAAGAGAGAATAATAAAAGTAGGAATATACTTCCAATAAGATAGACTGTACACTAACCATGAACAAAAATTAAGTCCAAGTGGATCAAGGACCTCAACATAAATCCAGCTACTCTGAACCTGTTAGAAGAGAAAGTAGAAAGTAGTCTTGAGTGCATTGGCATAGGAGATCACTTCCTAAATAAAACACCAGTAGGACAGACACTGAGAGAAACAATCAATCAATGGAACCTCTTGAAACTGAGAAGCTTTTGTAAAGCAAAGGATACAGTCAACAAGGCAAAGTGACAGCCTACAGAATGGGAAAAGGTCTTCACCAACCCCATATCTGACAGAGGACTGATATCCAGAATATATAAGGAACTCAAGAAATTAGACATCAAAACGACCAACAGTCCACTTAAGAAATGGGCTATAGAACTAAACAGAGAATTCTCAACAGAGGAAACTCAAATGGCTGGAAGACATTTAAGGAATTGCTCAACATTCCTAATTATCAGGGAAATGCAAATCAAAACAAACTCTGAGATACCACCTTACGCCTGTCAGAATGGCTAAGATCAAAACCACTGAAGACACTTTATGCTGGAGAGGATGTGGAACTAGGGGAACTCTCCTCCACTGCTGGTGGGAATGCAAGCTTGTACAACCACTTTGGAAATCAATATGGCGCTTTCTTAGAAAATTAGGAATCAATCTCCCCCAAGATCCAGCTATACCACTCTTGGGCATATACCCAAGAAATACTCAATCATACCACAAGAGCACTTGCTCAGCTATGTTCATATCAGCATTGTTTGTAATAGCTAAAACCTGGAAACAACCTAGATGCCCTTCAACTGAAGAATGGATAAATAAAATGTGGCACATATACACAATGGAATACTACTCAGCAGAGAAAAACAATGACATCATGAGGTTTGCAGGCAAATGGATGGTTCTAGAAAAAAATCATCCTGAGTGAGGTAACCCAGACTCAGAAAGACAAATATGGTATGTACTCACTCATAGGAGGATACTAGATGTGGAACAAGGATGACTGGACTGCTACTCACATGACCAGGGAGGCTACCTGGAAAACAGGACCCCAAGAAAGACACAAGGATCACCCAATGTCGGAGAAATGGCTGAGATCTACATGAACAACCTGGACATGAGTGGGAGTAATGAAGGGCGAGGGTCGAGGCAAAGAGAGCCTGTAGGAGCGGGAGATCCCAGCTGGATCAAGAACAAAGAATAGGAGACCATGGTAAATGAAGACCACATGAGAAAAGGAAGAAACAAAGGGCTAGAGAGGCCCACAGAAATCCACAAAGATACCGCCACAATAGACTGCTGGCAATGGTCGAGAGACAGCCAGAACTGACCTACTCTGGTGATGGGATGGCCAAACAACCTAATAGTCACGCTAGAAACCCTATCCAAGACTGAAGAATCTGGATGCAGAGATCCACGACTAGGCCCCGGGTAGAATTTTGGGAGTCTAATTAGCGACAAAGAGGAGGGTTTATATGAGCGAAAATTGTTGAAACCAAGGTTGGATAAAGCACAGGGACAAATAGCCAAATGAATGGAAACACATGAACTATGAACCAAAGGCTGAGGGGCCCCCAACTGGATCAGGCCCTCTGAATAGGTGAGACAGTTGATTGGCTTGATATGTTTGGGAGGCATCTAGGCAGTGGTACCAGGTCCTGTGCTCAGTGCATGAGTTGGCTGTTTGAAACCTGGGGCTTATGCAGGGATGCTTGGCTCAGTCTGGGAGGAGGGGACTGGACCTGCCTGGATTGAGTCTACCAGGTCGATCTCAGTCCTCCGGGGAGGCTTTGCCCTGGAGAAGGTGGGAAATGGGAGGTGGCCTGGGGGGAAGGGGAGGGGGGTAGGAGGGGTGAGAACAAGGGAATCCGTGGCTGATATGTAGAACTTAATGGTATTGTAAAATAAAATAAAAGGAAAAAAAAAAAACAGAACTTTCAAGTATTATAACAATACAGCGATAATACATTCATTTGCTGAGCAACACAGTTTTGGAATGGAAAAGGTGTGTAATTATTAAATAATCATGCGAAAACAAAAAAAAAAGATAGATTGTACACAAGTCTATAGTCCATTCCCTTGGTTAATAATTAATATAGGAGGGTCTCACCACCCCTGGGCATATGGTCTTCAGATGTATAAAATAGCATTCAGATTAAGCCCTGATGAGTAATCTAGTAAACAGTGTTCCTCCTTGGACTCGGCTTTAGTTCTTCCTTCTAGGTTTCTGCCTTAAAGTCCTGCCCCACCCTTCCTCAGTGATGAACTACAACTGTCAGATGAAATAAACCCATTCCTCCTCAAGTTTCTTTTGGTTGTAGTGTTTTATCACAGAAATAGAAATCCTAACTAAGACAAACTTCGTGTTTTCCAACATGTCCCAAATGTTGTTTATTGACCCTATAGTTTATTTATTTATTGATTTATATTCATTCATTCATTCATTCATTCATTCAGTCAGTCGTTCGTTCGTTCAGTCAGTCTTCCTGGGGATAGACCCACTGAGCTATAGCTCCACCTCATCTGAACTTGATGTTTATGCAGCTCTTTTAGAAAACCACCATCAACTTGAATGCTGCTCAATCCCTTCCCTCTCCCCCTTAATCTTTGTGTTATTTATTCAAGAATGTAAATGTAGACATTATCTGGTTGATTTAGAACTCTCAAGGAATTAAGTATTCTGATAAGGTTTAAAAATAAGCCCATTTACATTGTTGGTCTGAATCTTCTGTTACCATCTGATGACTCGGATAGTCTGAGATTTGAAAACACCAAAAGAAATAAAAGAACCTGTGTCCTTCAAGATAGATTTGAATCATTTTCTTCACTTTCTAGACTTATTCAAGTCTCCTATAGATTGTAAATAATAAATAATCTTACTATAAGGGGGAAAGGCACATTTTAATGACTTCGATCTTTAAACTAAAAACCTTTAAGGATAAAATTATCTCTCTTTCTTTGAAATCATAAAATGGATTAAATCCAATTCTTCTGAAATTAATTGAAAACAATTATTTCAGAGGCTGAACTGAAAAGTGTATCCTCACTACTTTTTCAAGAAATAGAAAAATATGTGTGGCTTACTAATATCAGGGCCTAGAACAATGGCTTAGAAGTAAAGAACACTGGCTGTTCTTGCAGAAGATCTGGGTTGGGTACTCGGAACCCACATGCTGCTCACAACCTTGTGTTCCTCCAGTTCCAGGGAATCTGATATCCTCTCGTGATAGCATAGGCATTTCATACACACGGTGCATATACATACAATTAGACATGCATAAATCAGTGTTAATAGGCACTGACATTTGTCCTAAAGAGTTTGTTTTGTAGATATTTACTTTTCTGAAACAAGAAATACTAGTCACAATATAGTCCATGCTCTTTCATGAGGGAACTGAGGCTTTTGTTATGTGAGTGCATCTGGGTTTTTCTATTAGAACACTTTCAGAGGACATATTGGTGAATCAGACAGTAGTGCCTTGACACACAACAGAATATGTCACTCAAAGATTTTGTGTTGGAATTAAAATTTCCAAATGGCAATACCAACCAATAGTAAGTCAGAGCTATCTATAGGGAAAATTAAGTCTAATATCATCTACATATAAAGTAACCAAAGTTCAAACCCTTCAGACAGAAAATTGATTTGATTGGATTGGAATTGAAATTGGGAAAAAAAATAATACTTTATGCCAGCAGTTGTGTTGAGCAATCAAAAGACATTGGATTGATTTATGACAAAATTCTGTGACTGTAATTACATCTTTGGTGGCATGCCCAAACAAGCCTTAAATTTGGCTTAATTTGATAGGTGTAAAGTCACACAGGGATGCCACTTAACAGCCACCAGTTGTCTGATTGACTTTTGCAAAATAGAATTCTCTGTACATTATAACACCCAATTATAGAGAAGTTTCCTACTCAGCCCTCAATAAAAGTACAGAAATGGCTGATTCAAAATATCCCTAACATTATTGAAGACTTCATTGTGCTGAAATCCTCAGGTAACTAAGCCTCCATATACTTGCTATTTTTATTGTTTTTCTTACAAAATGTAGGTCATTAAAAGAAAAGGAATGCATTTACTTCTTACTAAAAATGAAAACAACTGTGACCAAAACCAGCCCCAAACAAAAGAAGCTATTACTCGAGCCTATTTAAATACAGGCAATAAAGAAAAACTCTCATATTTCATTTAAAGTGACAGCTTATTCAATTAAGTTGCTCACATAATGAATGTACGTACCCATAATTGGTTTAAAATTTTTCCTAATTTTGAAGAAAATGCATATCAGTTGTAATGAATACATTTGTGCTTGTTTCCTGCTTCCTCCAGTCATTTTCTTCCCACTTGAAGTATACAGTTGATTGGTGTAGTATTCTTTGTGATGTTTTTCTAAATTTTTGTGTTTTATTTTAGTTGTGATATATTTTTGTATTGATTTTTAACAACAGAAAAATACAGTTTTAACATTACTCCATTTTAAGATGACTCCATTAGTTACTTGTGAGATTAAAAAGTGTTTAATGAGTTCATCATATCTCCATGAATTTCATTCTGTGAGCATGTTTGAATTTCACAAATTATTCACAGCCCCGTCACCAATGTCCAGAGGATAAACCAGATATATTACCAATAGTAATAAACCAAGAGAACCCTCCCCTCACATGACAATATCCTGCTTCCTAAATTAACTATGATTCAGAATTTTGCCAGAAAAAGCAAAAACAAAAACAAAAATGCTAGGCGGCATTGTCACATGCCTTTAATCCCAGCACTCGGGAGGCAGAGGTAGGCAGATCTCTGTGAGTTCAAGACCAGCCTGGTCTACAGAATGAGTTCCTGGACAGGCACCAAAACTACACAGAGAAACCCTGTCTCAAAAAACCAAAAATAACAACAACAAAAACAAAACAGAATTTTGCTGCTGCTAAATAATACTTTTTATATTTCTGTTTTTTTTTTAATGAAATTAAATTTCAGGTTTCTGAGACTTGCCTGATTATTGATTCCTATAGAGATATTTTTATTCTTTCCTGTGTTTTATGTATACTATATATATATATATATATATATATATATATATATGTAGAGAGAGAGAGAGAGAATTTTTCTGTATTAAAATTTATTATTTTTAAGTGTATGTGTGTCTTTGTATATGGCATGTGTGTGTAGATGTGAAGGCCAGAAGTGGGTCTGGAGTTACAAATCAGGCCCATATCCTCTGGAGATGGAGTTACAGGTGGTTCTGAATGGATCTGCTTGAGTTCTGGGAACCAAATTAAGTTCCTCTGGAAGAACAGCAAGTGCTCTTAACTGCTAAGCCTTTTCTCCAGCCCCTCAATTTTCCATTATATTATCACTGAACATCTGCATTGCTTAGCCGGAGAACTGGTTGGATTTAGGTCGGGACCATTCTTTTCATTGTTACCAACAATGCATAGTTTGATTATTTCCTTCTTGGATGTCATTTGACATAAACAACCCTGCCTGATTCTTTTATTGAGGTTTTAGCAACTCTATTGGGCAAGCAGTGCCATAGAATGGTAGCTTTAATATGTGTTTATTATTTTCTTACTGGACATGGAGCAGTGTTTATACCATATTTACTGGTCATGGGACAGTTTTATTGTGTGAAATGAACTTTCTAACTTTTAGCATGGTCTTTCATTGGGTTGTCTTTCTGTTTTCTTATTGGCCTGATTGATAAATGACTATAAAGTGCCTGTGACTCCTTTGTCAGATATATGAGTGAAAGTTAATGAAAAGAGTTGCCCCTTTTATGGAAATTTCTGCGAGACTGATTTATTTATTATAGTGTTAATAATGTGGAGAATGGATGTTACAAGTCCACAGCCATATTTTCATGGGTTGGGCCATTTTTAGCCTCTTTAATGAGCTTTATTGTCCTTCCATGTATGTGACTTAACCTCACAGCATTTAAATATTCATTTTCCCTCTTCAAACTTATCTTCGATAGCAGGATAGTTTTGTTTCTTATGTTTACACCTATCATACAAGTGTATAATTATTATTGTCTGTGATATAAATTATAGGCCTGTTATATTTTCCATACAGATATGCCATTGACATGACATCACTCATTAGACAGATTTTTCACATCACTTACTCCAGCTTAGGGCCACTTTTTTTCTCTTTTTAAATGAATTTTAACAGACTTATTTTATCAACTTTTGTCAAACTATGCATATCTGCCTGAGAGACCTGGGATTTGGGGAACATAAAGAATGGGGCAGACTACAATCTAATACTGGAAACAACTTTATTTTAGTTTCAGTGTACATTTATACACAAATGTAACAAAGTAACAATAATCAGAGGAAGATTGTTTGAGTTGAGAAAAACATGATCAGAAAAACATGTAAATAAAAAAGAGTAATTACATACTAATTATTAACAGTGCAGCTCTTTTCAAGAACTTTCTCAGAACAGACCAATTTAAACACAATTACCTGGGGTATACTATAGATTATATCTGGGAAATCGTTAAAGCAAGGCAGAAGGCCACGTCCAGATTCAGGGTACACTGAGGACAACACTCAGTATATCCTCTCACCAGATTGGGTTCTATGGCTATGTTTGGACATCCAACTAGAATAAACATGTCTTATACTATTGATGCCACAAGAAAATCTATAAAACCACAGAATCAACCTACCTCATAAGGGCTCACAGAGACTGAACCAGCAATCAAGGAGCCAAGTCTGACCTAGGCCCTCTGCATGTACTTATGATTGTATATCTCGGTCTTCTTGGACACTTAACAGTGGGAGCAGGGGCTGTCTCTCACTCTTTTGCCTGCTTTTAGGACCTTTTCCTCCTCCTGGGTTGCTTAGTCCTACCTTATACCATGGGAGGTGTTTAGTCTTATTGCAGCTAGATTTGCCATGTTTGATTGGTATCAGTGGGAGGCCTGTTCTTTTATGAAGGGAAATGGAGGAAGAATGGATCTGGGGGAAATGGGTGGGGGGTGCTGGGATGAGAGGAGGGAGGGGAACCTGGAGCCTGGATGTAATATATGAAGGAATAAGAAAACAAAGCAATGCAAAAGAAAGAAAACAAAAAACAAAGGCCCTCCATTTTTGTTTCCTGGATCCTCTCTCACAGTTCCCCAAGGCACTGTTCACGGTGGGTCATTCTTTTGACCATGTTCTGACATTACTTCATGGTTTCAATTATGTATGTGTGTGTATACGTGTGTGGGTTTTTGTATGTGAGTGCCTGTGGAGGTCAGAAGCATTGCATTTCCCTGGAGCTGCAGTTACAGGCTGTTACGTACCCTGCCCTCGGGTGCTGGGGATTGAAGTCATGTCATCTGTAAGAGCAACACAAGCTGTTGTTCACTGCACCATCGTACAGGTATTCCCTTACACCTTTCCGAAACATTCATCAGCTGGGTCCAGTAAGTTGACAAACATATTGAGTTTTAAAATTTAGTGTTATTCAACTTTTTCTAGAGTTTAGATTATTTTATTAAAAATTAGTTCTAGTTCTCTGGGAAAATATTCCATCTGTTCTCTTGGATATATTAACTCCTTTGTTGCAAAGCAGCCAAGTATATTACATACAACTGTGGGTTGTTACTGGAGTCTACAATTGACTCATTAATAAATTATGCATCTGCCATTGCTCTAATGATGTGTTCAAGTAATGTATATTGTAGGGCATTTCCTGGCGGCAGAGGCAGTTTGTACTGGGGATTTGGGGTAATTATTTATAGACTTTGGAAGTGAGGTGAAGTATGGAATGTAAAATAATTTAATGGATTGCTAAGTGAATGAAGGGGGATGTTCACTCACCCTTTTCTTCTAATTTATAAAATCCTAATTTGCTGAAGAGCACACAGAGCTGGTGAAAACTCTTCTAGTAGTAATAAGAATAAAATTTTGGGGGCCTTATATCTTACTCTGGTGATTAAAGCATGTTAATTTCTGATGTTGTAGTTCTGTAAGTCACTTGAACCTGAAATAATTAGTGAAAACAAATATGATTTAGGCATCAAAATCAGAAAACCAGCAGTGCCCTTGAGTCCAGATGGCAGCCAAGCCATGGGCATGTTAAAGGTAAATGTGTATAACTTGTAAAATAAGGTCAACAACAACAACAATAAAATCAGGTTCTGGACATGTCTATTAGTGGGTGTTGATTAATTTGACTATTCTTCATTTGAAAATAGAAAATCCTTTTTTAAATATTTACATTTAGCAGTTATTTATTTATTATGTGTAAGGGTATGCACACATATGTACAGCAGCCAGAGGAGGAAATGCATAAATCATATTTCAGCATATGAGCCCTGGGGATAACACTTAGGTGGGCAGTCTTGGAAGCAAGGGCCTTTACCAAGACAGCCATCTTGCAGCCAAGAAAATCATTTGAATTTTATAGTTAATAATATATGTAGAATTATGTGGGGCTGATTCTAAGAGATGTAATATTGGATTTAGTTTGTGTAAAGGAACTGTCCTCAAACCCACCCTCCAAAGCTGATTGGAATGTAAACTCTATTGTGGGGAAGGAGATCATGGATAGACTTCTCTTTACAAATTTCCCTTATGTATTTTTCTCCTTCCTGTGGCAAAATACTTGATAAAAGCTATGTAAGAAAGAAGAGCATGGAGGAGACTCGCTGGTCATTTGGCGTCCACAGCTGAGAAGAAGAAGGTGTGAATGCTGGTGACTCGTTCACTATGTCCTGTCCCCTTTTGTTCAGTGTGGTTTCCCAACCCATGACATAATGCCATCTAGATCAGCTGTTAAACCTGTCTGGAAACACAGTCACAGACATGCCCAGAGGGCCATACCTGTTGGAATTCCAAGTCCAGTCTAGTTGGGAATGAAGGCTAAGCCATCACAGGTAGTGCTTTTAGTCTTCTGTTATGTTTCAAAGTATCTCTCTGCTCTTGTAAGACAGATGAAATACAACAAAAGTTACTATGAAGAGAATAGCAACTGGCGAGGGGTTTGGAAGGAAGAGCAAGGCCTTATTTTGTGCCAGCCTATATCAATAGTATATACTTATCAAAGTGTGCTAGATTTAAATAACAGTTACACAAAATATTTACCCACCTTTTCTTAATATTCTGACAGATAAGCTCAACTTCCTTCCAATATGTCTTATTTTTCCATGTTATTCTTGATAGTTACTTAATTACCATACAATTATAGATTTCAGTAGGAGTAGTTACTTGGGTTGGAATGACATTTGAACTTCAAGATTCTTGCGATTATCAATGCAAAAATTGCTTGACTTTTTATGAGAACCTATTTTTACTCAAAGTAGAAATTTGGGGAAAATATGAATCTTTCATGGTCTATCCCTCTATGTATAATCCTCATTTAATTTTTGAAATTGTTAATTAGCATATCATTTGTTATATTCCCATAAAATATATTTGAGAAAAGTATGTGTTTTCAGTTTTTTTTATCCCATCTCCCACACTTCCCTGATGTTCCCTTGTTGACCCTTCCCTGACTCTTGTCTGTTTCATTTCATTTTGTCCTCTCTTCTTTTTCTTCACCCAGTATTACCGTCTCGATCTCTTTTCTAGATTTTCAGACTTAACCCACAAGTAGCCAGTTTACATATATACATGTATATATACATTAAATGCTAGCCTCCACATATAAAAAGTAACATTTTTATTTCTTTCTGAGTTTATGCCATTTAATACTTTACTTTCAGTTCTATGGTTGATTTCCATTTTATGCACCTCAATATTATAAAAAGAAGAGATTGATACTATGTACTTACTCATTCATGAGAAATGAGTTTATGTTCAATTGATGCAAAATTTTTATAATAAAATAAATAAAAAATAATAAATGCTTTTTATATACTTTACTTATATTTAACACTTTCTATGGGGTATTTGATATGAAAATTTAAGAGAAAATAAAATAATTTAAGTACAATATATTATGTCTTTTAAAATAATCTCAGAATATTACCAGAGAAGTTCAAGGTTTTATTGTGTTGTCTTGTTATTGCTTTCCTGTGAAGGGAATGGAGAGACACAAATGAAGAGTAAGTTAGTGTGTCTATTAAATGCCATCATCAATTTAAGGAAAAATATGTCTCCAAGATTTAAAGTGCCACTTGAAAAGCTATTCCATACTTGTACATGGAATTTTATATATCAATTTTCAGTATAATATTCATGATATTTATCATATTATGGCTATGTAATCATCTTTCTCCTCTGTCCAAATTGGGTAACCATCCTTAATGCAATCTTGTGAAATAGGACACAATTTTAAAGGACTATTTTTCTCTACATTATGCAATTCCTATTTTGAATGCAAACACAAAAGAAATTGATGCACATATGGATTCATCAATACACAATTTACAGTTGGCACATACATATGTATTTTGTTTTTACCGGGAATAAAGAAATATATCACAAATTAGCTCACAAATTTTTATGCCATTTATTGACACACACACAGACTTGCCAACAGTCTCTAACTTGATTTTCTATTGACCAATGAAGGACTGAAGAGAAAAGGAAAGTATAGTTGTATGGATGTTACTTTTTCTTCTCTCTCTCTTTTTTAGAAAATAACCCTTTGGATATTTTAGAGCAGCAACATATAGACATAGGTACAGGTGATATGGTCTTAGTCATTCACATTCTGTAGAGTGTTGTTGCTTTCTTTCTGCTTCAGTTAGAATCTTGTTAGGGGTCCAATACAAACAAAGCCTGGCTGCCCTTTGCTTTCAGTGTCCCTCATTGCCCACTTATAGATGGAATGGGATTACTATATTTCTATTTTGTGATCTTTCGAATCCCTCCCTGCACATTGTGGTGTCAGTGAAGTGTTGTATACATGGGGCATTATAAATACTGTATGGCAGCCGAGGTGCGCAGTAAGAAAGGCCAGGCAATTGTGTAGCATGTAGATCTTCTCACATAAGGATCCAACCAGCCCATCAGACTTGACTTACCAATTCTAAGTTCAGATTAAGATTGCAAAGGATTTTCTGATGGTCATGATAGAGAGATGTCTCAGTGGTTACTAGTACTCAGAGCATGGATTTCGATCTCTGATATTGAGGGACTCACTGTCACCCTGATTGGAGATTCTGGGGTCTAATAGCCTCTTCTGGCCTCTCTAAGCACACATACACCCATATATGAGATAAAAACAGAGATATGAACATACATACAAATAAATAATAATAAAATACATCTTTAAAATTATATTTCAAATAATTACATCATGCCAGTTTTCTCTTTAGAACTTTGGGATTTCTCTCCAGTAACTTTGAGAACAGGCCCCAACTTCTTCTCTTGGCTTTCAAAGTCATTTTGCTTCATGACAACTTTCCCAAACTCATTTTCACTTACCATTTCTGATTCACATTCTACACTGTGATTACTCATACTAATATATATATTTCTAGAAAGTGCCATTTGCCACCTCTTCCTCATTGCCACCTTCCTTTGTCCTACCATTCTCTTTCTCTAAGTATGCACTAAATATCAGATATTTTTACAGAGTTTCCATTATCCCTTCACTATTCACTATTCTTTTTACCTCTGTGTGCTATAGGGCTATTGATATCAGACTTATACTATTTATTTTAGACAGTTGCTCACTATGTAGTATAGGCAAGCCTAGTAATTCCTATTTACCCCCAGCTGGCCTTCAATCATGATCTCCCATCTTTGACCTCCTGAATGCTGGGATGACAGACAAGTACTACCATACTTCAGCCAGATTGTATTAATTTTTAAAGTATTCATTCCTTTAATGCCCATGTGAGGTTCTTTGTCATAATATCATGCTTCATGATGGACTCCACCCTTAGTCTGGGAACCTATAAAGTAATGATCTCTGAAGATGGAGTTTGACCTATTGTAGTCACTATTGATTTTGAGTTACCCAACAGAGTGTCTGATACCTTTAAATTGCTCCATATTTTTTTATGAGACAGATTTTCATCAAGTGTGAAGGCTAGCCTCACATTCAAGGTCATTGTGCCCCAGCCTTAGATAACCAAGACTAAAGAAATATACTACGGCACACAGTTCAATAGAATTTTATGAGTGAAAAACTGAAATATACACTTAATTTTAAAATAAATATCTGAAGGGTCTATTTCAGATGTAATTACAAAGATAAATCTGAAAAGTGCAATTTTACGTATATATATATGCCAATTATCTGTGATCATATAGATACATCATATTAAACATGGAGTGATTTCTAAAGCCTTCTTTAGAACCACATTGATACTTTTTTATTGCTTATAAAAGGGCTTGGTGTTTTACTTTATAGACTAAGGTGAGACTTTAGCAAAACTATTTATTATTCCCCATATTAAAAAATATAATAGAACCATATTCTCAAGACATATGAGTGTATTTGCACATTTGAACTCATAGAAATTGTGACAGCATGCATTAACCTTGTCAAAGCTCAAGGAAGACAAAAATAGGGTAAGGTGGGCATGACCAGCTACTCTTAGATAGGAGATATTGGTAACTGGCAGCTTCTGAGAAAGGGAAGTTGCTTTTCTTTAAGGATGTGGTCCTTGGTTCAACCACATACCAATGAAGGGCCACACAGCCAAGACTCTATAGCAAGCATTAATTGGACGAGATTTGTTTTAAGATACCATGAAATTAGGTGGCTAATGAATGAGAGGTAGATCCGAGATGAGTTGAAGGGGATGAATATGATCAAAATATATTGCTCCAGTTTCTCAAAGAAAAGTAAAATATATTTTAAAAGTCACTGTTTCAAAAAAAAATTTCCAAAAACTGCATTGGCAATTTTACTTCTGTGTGTTGAACATATTATCAAACGAAAAGAACAGAAAGTCTTTCAGTCATATGGTGGAAAAATTGGCAGTCAGTTCTTATAATAGCATAATAAAACTTTTAGTTAAAATCTTTATATTTTTTAAAAAATATATTTATTTATTTATTTTATATCCAGGCCACCCACAGTTTTCCCTTCTTCTCCTCCAAATCCCTACTCCCTGCTTCCCTTCTGTACCCCCACCCACTCCTCCTCAGTTTCTATTCAGAAAAGGGCAGACCTCCCATGGATATCAACAAAACATGGCATATCAAGCTGAAGTAAGACTAAGCATCTTGCCTTGTATTAAGGCCAGGAGAGGCATCCCGGTATGAGGAATAGAGTCCCAAAAGCCTGCGAAAGAGTCAGAGACAGCCCTCACTCCTACTCTTAGGAATCCTACAAGAAGACCATGCTATACAACTGTCACACAGATGCAGAGGACCCCAGTCAGTCCCGTGCAGGCTCCCTGGTTATCTGTTTGGTCTCTATGAGTCTCTATGAGCCCAGATGAACTTATTCTGTGGGTTCTCTTGGTGTTCTGGCAGGGGGCCAGAACTTGGTTCACCGTCCACACACATTCTGGTTTCCTATTAGAGCACCAAGTTCTTTAAGCACCAAGCCACCTTTCCAACTACCATTCTCACTTTTTGTTACTTGAGACACAGTTTGGCATATTACTCAGTTTCAATTCATGTCAAGTAAACTTTTAGGATTCTTCAGGTTTCAACATTTACAGTAAACCCAAATTTTATTAAAGAAAAATCTTGCTGTGTGAAATTGCTATTGTTTAAGCAGCTTAAAGGAGTTTTTATATGTCTCCATATGAAATATTATCTAAAATCTGCATGTAGTTCAAAATCATGTTACTTAATGGTGGTTAATTTCCACTTGCTTCAGGAGGTAGATCATTCACTGTGTTTGATTTTATTGAGACAAATCATTGGTAAATGATCACTTACTATGGGATTTTTTTTTTTTTTTGGTCAGTCATTAAGACTCTAAAATAAAGAGGAGGACTGTGCCTAAGTATAATCTCCATGAAACTCTGAAGGGCTGTGCTGTGTTCCTGGTCCCCTTCTTCCTCTTTTTTATTATCTCCTCAAGCCCTGTCTATCTTTGTTCATTCCACAAAAGAGGTGGTTTCTCCTGCTGACTTATATATTTGTGGGGAGAGATGCACCTACATGCTATAACATGACTGTGGAGGGCAGAGGACAGTTTACAAAAGTTGGTTCTATCCTTCTATCCTGGAACTTGGGAAAAAGAGCCTTTACCCTTGAGCCATCTTAGGGGACCTAAGATAAGAGTTTTAAAACTCCAACTCAATTTTATACATTTTATAAGGATTATATGTTAATAAACCAAATTTATAAATACTTTTAGTTTTATTTTTTGTTTCAAGTGTAAATAACCCCCCCCAGCTTTATTACCCACCCTGCAAACCCCAAACTTTATTACCACTCCCCACAAAGGTACTTTGTAGACACTAGCCAGAGGAAGCCCTATGACCCTTAGAGGTCCTGGGCAGCAGGATACAGGGCCTGGTTGAGACAGGCCTGGCATTGAGGATAGACAAGAAGGCAAATCACCAATAATCCATTGATTTCACCCCACTTCACTACAGAGTAGCCACTCCTCAAAGGCTCTGCATGTCTCTTCTGGGGATTTCGTCACCTTTTTGGTCCATCTCAGTCAGTTGGCAATTCTGTGCACATGTGTGTCCACAGCTATGTCTGCTGTGGTCCCCGAGGCCACAGACATAGCCAAGTGTGCCACCTTGTGCCCAACACCTGGCAAGGCTACCAGCTCTGCCATGGTAGCAGGGATGCCCCCTTCATAGTGCTGCTGCAGGATGGTGGTTGTCTGCTTGATGAACTTCACCTTGTGCCTCCAGAAGCCCACAGGGTAGTTGGGTGTGCCCAGCATCTCATCATCTGACTGCAGGCTGTTTTCCACAGTCAAGCCCCAGACCCGTAGGTGCTGCGTGGCACCTGCTGTAACCTGGTCTTTGGTCTGGCTGGAGAGCATCAGTGACAGGAGTACTTGGTACCTCTGTACCTTGGGGTGGGGGGCGGCACTAGCATCATAGCAGTGCTGGGCTCCTAGCTGGTCCACGGGTGCATCCTTCTTGCTTCTCATGACTCAGATATTGGCCAGTTGCTGCTGCCAGTTCTGGAGCTCCCAAATTGGCACTTTGAGGGGCCCAGCATCCTCAGCTTTCTTACCATTCGATACCTCATAGGTCACATATAGTTTCTGTGTCTTCCATGGATGTTTCACAGGTCTGTTGCTTTTTCTTCCTTCTGCAGTATCTTCTCATGGCATGAACTCCTCCCCACACCCTTCTGCCTCGATCCTAGGCATGTTGTCATCTGAATCCCCATCTTCATGCCTCTATCTTTAGTTTTTAAGTCAAAGAAGGAAAATCCTAAATTAACCAATTTTTCTCCTTTACTCCTTTCTCAGCAAAATATAAAAATGCACATATAACACACAGACACACACACACACACATATAAAATTGTATTAATATGTGTCAGTTCTGCAAACAAATGTTTTTTGTTTTTTGTTTTTGTTTTTGTTTTTTAAGTAGAGTACTTTTTGATTGCAAGGATAATTTAAAGAACAAGTTCAAGTGTCACCAAATGGTCTGTGGTTGTAAAGTTACTTCTGTAAATAAAGATTTATTGGATCCTAGTCATACTCATTCGCATATGACAAGCAGTTGTGTTCATTGTTCATAAACAGCAGTGAGGAGTTAGACAAAGCTCCTGGTCCTTCAGTCTCATCCATCTAGCCTTTTACACAGGAGGTTTGCTGTCCCACACGATACTTTATATGTTATATTATTTTGAAGATGAGTATTTCTCTTAGAAGATTGATTTTCAAGTCATTGCATCTTTGGACAGAAAATACAGTATAAGGCATCTATATGTGCATTTCTATGCACAGCTTCTGACAGTAACTGGATTTATGTGACAAGTGGATAACTTGATCTTTGATTCACAGTAGATGCTCCATTCAGTCTTATCTTCAGTAAAGACAGACATATTTCACCACTTCTGGAAGCATTTTCAGTGCAGAACTTTTGTTTATAATTCTTGAGAGCTGAGCTGAAGAAAATGGTCCTGGATAGCCATGTTTTATACCTGTTTCTCAAGAGTCCAGCATTCAGGGAGAAAGTAGATACAGCCAAGGATACACACCCAGAAGAGATGCCCTCTAGGGAGCTTGTCATAGACATTTGGCTGAGGAACTTCCTCCACAGGTCAGGTTATCTAGGGCCTTCTTTCTTTCTCTGACTTTCTTTTCACTGAGTCTGCTGGCAGTCCATTTTTGCATAAGGCATCTTAATGAAATAGCTGTTAAGAATGTTTCCAAACCCGTGTCTGAACATCAGCTCTTAGATCTTTAATTTCCCCAATATCTATTTAGGAAGGGGAGAGAGCACAGCCTTTCACAAATGGAGACTTTGCATCTGTGTTGCTTGGCTTTGTTAGCCGAGTTGATGGAGCTTCTTTTCTGATGTGAGCTAATGGTGTAATTATTGGAGCTCATTCATTTGAAAGGTGAATTCTAGGATGTTGGAAATTGTTGACAATCTCATGGTAAACAAGGGCATCTTTGCCCCCCTTTACTCAGCATGCTGTTGACAATACTGATTAATGGAAACTGAGAACAGATCTCTGTAATGATGGGGGAAGGAGCCGAGAGCATCCCACTGCCCATCATCATGCCTTTCCCCCTGTGTGCCTTCTTTGTCTTTTCTATTTTAAACTTCAACCATATGGAAAAAAGAAATAGATGACTAGTTTAAATTTGGTTTAAATTATGGTTTTACAAACATATTGATGACTACTGCATTCAACTTAACTGGGAATTAAAGGGCTTGAACTACTGAAGTGTGCGATAAAAATAGGAAGGCTGCTTTGGAGGGAGAGAAGGTTATAATTTTTGTTCCTGCTACCTTCTGACATTTTTACTGGCTTATGCCAACCCGACTAGCTTTACAGAGTAAAACAAAACAAATAAAAGCAAATGGGGATAAAGAGAAAAAAGCTTAAGTGGACCTGTCAGAGATAGAATGACAAAGTATTATAAATATTTGACATGTTCTGTAAATATGAGGCAGTCAATCATAAGCCATTTAAATGTTGAAAGGACCAAGAGTACAATAAAGCTGATCTGGGGTTTACAGTGATACTTGTTTTTGTTGTTGTTGTTGTTGTTGTTGTTTTTTAGTATGCTTTATTGTAGGTTTTTTTTTTTAATCAGATATGGATTTTTTAACTTCTAATTTTACAACTAAGTATTAGCTTTTAAACATAATATCAAAATACATGTTGGTTATGTATACAGCAGTGGAATTAATAAGTAGTATTTAGATTTCTGCCCTCGCTGGTACAATTTACACTAGAAACATTTTGTTAAGTTACTACCTGTCCTGCATACTGTCACAAGTGAACATTCACCAAATTGTTTCTGAGCAATGAATACAAACAGTTAACTAACATTAACATGCAGTGTGTAAATAGAGGGTGAGATATATGTGATTATATTTATTAAAATTTTAAAAGAAGCCTTAGCAAAATATGTCTTCTCAAAATTAGAAAGGCAAAGTGAGAAGGAAACAGTTAAGAAACAAGTGAAACTGTTGGAAGATAGTATTACTAGGTTAATTGTATGTATGTTCAAATATGTGAATGTGTGTTTGAATGTGTGCATGTATGTTTGTGAATGTGTTAATATGTGTATGAGTGTGTATGTCCCTGTATGTGTGTGCATGTATGTGCAAGTATGTACACCTGTGTGCATTTGGATGTGGCTGTATGTTCATTTGGGTGTGTGCGTGTATGCCCCTGTATGTGTGTGTGCATATGTGTGCAAGTGTGCACACCTATGTCCATTTGCATGTGGGTGTGTGTTCATTTGGGTGTATGTGTGTGTGTGTGTGTGTGTGTGTGTGTGTGTGTGTTATGGGTGCATATATGGTAATGCCACTGAGTAGATGTACAGGTCAGAGGACGCTTTTGGCAGTTGGCTCTGACTTACACTTTGTCTTGTTTCTGCTGCTTCACTGTTTACTTCAGGATACCTAGCCTGCAAGCTTCTGTATGATTCTCTTGTCTCTGCCTTATTTCTTACAATAGGACACCCATTCATGCATAATATATCTACAATATCAACTTTTGACTTGGGGTCTAGGATTCCCAACTCAGTTTTTCAAGGTTGGGGAAGAAGTTTTTTTATCCAATATATTTCTCAGCTCTGTAATCTTCCTTTCTGTTTGAGACAGTGCTCCATGTACCTCAGGCTACTATCAATGTAGCTGCAAATGACCTTGAATTTTTGATCCTACTGGCTTTCCCTTCTCAGTGATGAGAATAAAACTGTATGCCAATATGCCAGGTTTTAGATGGTTCTAAGGATCAAATACAAGGCTTCATGCATACTAAACAATCAATCTACCAGTTGACTTGATATTCTTGTTTATTTACTTGAGTGGCTGTGATATGGGCCACCAGACAATTAGACCATCATTATTAATATAATAGAGCCACAAGAAATTGATGGGATGATTCAGGAATGAGTGATTGACAAAATAAAGCATAATCTATGAGGTACACTCATGTATTTTATGAAAAACATAAATGTATTTACTTGCCATTAATTCTCAATTTACATTCTTGCAGCCCATTTATTATCAAATGCAGCTATTTAGCTTTTCTTAAGCAAAAAGATAAAGATGAAAAATGCCTTGATAACACACTCAGTTTCAAATGACTTGCAGAGCCACATGGTCTTAAAATCAGCATAGTTTAATCACTTGGCAAGATGTGAAATTAGGTTACAGATATTATTACTGTAGTACTAATTTACCTAGCAACTCAACCTGTACTTCAGAAACTGGGGACTTATTGAATTAGAAAGTATCTAGGTGACTCTTGACTTTCACATACTTAGTACTACTGACCACATTGAGAAACAGTTGTGTGCATCTCAAAGTATTAATAAAAATGAAAGTAATTGTAGTTTTGTCCCATTTCTCCCATAGACAATGATGTTTTCCTATATATTTTTTTCTGGCTGGTGAAGAAAATCACTTAAGAGATAAGACCCTGAATGTGTCTGTGAGGGAATATCCAGGTTAAGTTAGTTGAGGAGGGAAGACCCATCTGAATATGGGCAGTATATTTCATCTGCTGCCGTCTCCCACTGCATGAAAGGTATAAAACATGACCACCAGCACTCATCTCTCTCTGCTTCCTGGCTGTGTATGAACTATATCCAAATTCAGTCAGGGTGACTTCGCTGTTTGAATGGACTGAGCCCTTGAATTGTGAGCCAAAATAAGCCTTTCTTCCTTAAGTTATTTGATAGAAAAGAGACAAGAGCAGGTGAGAGTTGATAAATGCCAGCAAAATATAATAAACAATATAGGTATGCAAATGTCACAACCGATGTCCATCATATTCCATACTAACTAAATGCACATTAAAGTAGGATAGGCAGGATGGCCCCAAGAAGGTTCCAATGAGTCCAGTCTACAACACTCCAAGAAAAGAATTTCAAGTAAAATAAAAATGAAGCCTACCAAAAACATCTTCATTCTAGTATAATTTAATAAACCTTTAATGCAGGTTAGTTATTCTAGTGTTAAAAACAAAATTGGTAAACTCATTAGTCTCTGTGGGGGGAAAAGTTCAGTAGCTGAATTTATGAGAAAGCCATTTACA
This sequence comes from Peromyscus leucopus, assembly GCF_004664715.2. Lineage (NCBI taxonomy): Eukaryota > Metazoa > Chordata > Mammalia > Rodentia > Cricetidae > Peromyscus > Peromyscus leucopus. Next base: position 95,136,316 of record NC_051065.1, read on the forward strand.
GGCATTTGTGACTTAGTGCAGGCTTGAAATCAATTGGGAAATTCTGAGGATGTGTACCCCGTGAAACATTTATACCCTTATTATAGTCAAACTAGGTAGTGGAAGTTAATGCTTCATAGATATTGTGAGTTGATTTTAATGGAAAGTATTAAACAAAGTCTAAACATGCATTCATCTTTTATAGCTCCTTGAAAATTAATCTCTGTGTGTGGGCCTGGACTATGACCAAAGACCAGGTATTGATCTGGGGCACTAGAGCAGCTGAGGGGACCTGAGTTGATGTCTATGGCTCCTGTTATCACTAGGGGTCATGCAAAGGCCTGTGGTGGGGCCAGGTTAGTGTCCAAGGGCCGTGCTGCTTTGGGAGGGCATGCTAATCTGGGTAATTTTCATGGCCTCAGGGGACTATGGTGACAACCTGGCCGGGGATGCTGCTGAGAACCTTGTCTGGGTCCATGGTGCTGCCTCAGCCAGGGTCTATGCTGAAATCTCTGGCCCATGTTGCTACCAGGGCCACATGGATGCCTGCACTCTAGGTCACAACCCTGCGGCCATGTTGGTGTCTGAGGGCTATGCTACTGCTGGTGCCAGAGCAATTTGAGTGGCCAGGGCTGTCAACTGGGGTCACGGTATCATTTGGACCAGGGCTGCAGCCGAGGACCATGTCTTGGTCCGTGGCCCTGCTGCTTTCAGAGTCTGTGTTGATGTCTTTGACTCCTGAGACCATTGAAGACCATGGAGATGCCAGGGTTTAAGCCACAATCTGTAGCCATGAGGGCATCTGAAGTCCATGCTGCTACCATGGACATCCTGATCTGAGTGGCCTATGATGTCACCCAGGACCATGTTGTTATCTGGTCCAGGGCAGCTGCAGAGATCCAAGTCTGGGTCCGTGGCCCTATAGCATCCAGAGTCTGAGTTGATGTCCAGGGCTCCTGTTATCACCAAGGGCTATGCAATGGATGGGAGTCTGGTCAGCCACCTTAGACCATGTCAGTGTTTGAGGACTGTGCCACACCCAGGGCCATGCTGATCTGGGTGGGCAATGCTGCCACCTGGAGCCATGGAGACCAACTACTACCTAGGGCTATGTCTGAGTATGTGGCCCTGTGGAGGCCAGGGTCTGGGGTGGTGTCCATGTCTCCAGTTGCCACCAAAGGCTCTTCAGATGCCCGGGGTGTGGACATTCACATGGGACCATGTTAGTGTCTGGGGGCCCATGCTGCTGCTGGGGCCAATGCTGATCTGAGGGGTCCATGTCTAGTTCCATGTCCTGCTGCAGCTAGGGACTGTGGTGATGTCCATCGATGGTGTTTGTGGTGGATATCTGTTCTATGACCCTGAAGCACAGCCCTAGAGACTTAGCAGGTAACTGCTCTATCTGTCTATGACCATGAAGTAGATGCCTTTGGGTTGTGGCCTCTTGGCTGCCCTTAATACCTGAGATGCACTTATGCAGCTTCTCTTTTCTTTCTTGTGGGCTTGGATGTGGGAATGACTAAGACTACTGGAACCACATGAGACCGACTGTGCCCCAGTATTCCAGAACCTGCCACAATGTTGTATAATATCAACTGCACTGTGGTCCAGAACAGTTAGCAAACTACATTCTCTAGGTAACATGTGCTTCTACCTGCTTTTGTAAACTACAAAGTTTCACTGGAGCACACATGCACACACACACACACACACACACACACACACACAGAATTAAGAATTAAGAATTAATCTCTGAATCATTAATTGCCTGTAGCTCTTCAATTAGGGGTGAAGTTTGTGAGAATTTCCCCATCCAGATTGGTCTATTATCCAGTACCAAGTGATCAACCAAAGAAACACGTACATACAAATCACACTTAATGGACCCAAAATATTTTATATATTATATATATATGCATATAATAATAACAACTAAAGAGAAAGAGAGTGTGAATTTGAGAGGGAGCAGAATGAACATTGCAGGGGGTAAATGATAAAATATTTTAAATTAAATTGAGATAATTAAAAAATAATATTCTTTCAATGTCACACATACTGATTAATAAACATTGATTTCCCTCTGACTGCAATGTATACATTATTGCAGATTCATTTTGTTCATGTGACAAACACCATAATTAAAAAAAAACAACTTGGAGAGGAAAGCATTTATTTGGCTTGCACTGACATTTCACAGTCTATCACCAAGGAAAGTCAGAACAGGAACTCAAGGCAGGAACCCAGAGGCAGGAATAGAAAGAGAGGCCATGATTAAATATTGCTTACTGGCTTGCTCTACATGGCTTGCTCATCCTATCATTTCTTATAGAGCCCAGGACCACCTGGCCAGGGCTGGCATCACCAATAGTGAGCTGGGCCCTCTCATGTCAATCATTAGTCAAGGCAATATCTAACAGCATGTCCAAGGGCAAATTTGATGGAGGCAATTTTTCACTTGAAGTTCCCTTTCCCAAGTGACTCTAGTTGGTGTCAAATTGACAAAAACTAACCAGCACTGACCTGCAAACTTTACGTGAGATGGAAGTCTCAGCTACATCCAGATTTCCACCTGTTGAGTAGATGAAGCCTGTGCAGAAAATATAGTTATTGATACCCACATTCTTGTCCCATGGAAGCTGACAAATATGTAGTGGATATGGTTTAGACAACTTGGTTTGTAACAACTTTTTATGCAGCATGGAAGAAAGAATACATTGAGATATTGGAATGTATTCATGAATTTTCATTATATGCATTTGCACAATTACTGATATACTGATATATAAATAATACTCAATTTCATGGATTTTAATTGAAGAAGGAAATAAAAAGAGAAAAATTACCCAATAAAGAGCCCATTTCAATTATGTTTCCTAAACCAATTATCAAAATATTCTTAACAAAATGTGTAGTCTTATGCTATGTTTTCAGAAAGAGAAATTGCTTCCAACATCACTAGAGAGATCTTAGAACTTCCCAAGGGTCAAACATATTCCAAGAACTGATTAGCAATTATTATGAAGAACATTTACAAATATTTAGCTATTTATTTATGGATTTGTCCTTTATACAATTCCAAGAACTGATTAGCAACTATTATAATGGGCTTTTACAAATATTTAGCTATTTTCTTAAGGATTTGCTATGTAATTTTGAGAGGAAAAACAGTTGTAGGAGTTATGTAGGAGCATTTGGGTTATGCCTTTGATCTCATATGGAGGACAAAAATGTTGACGTGTCTATTCTTATAGTTAAATATTAAAAGCTTTACTGAAAACCAACAAACAATAAAATAGATGGTAGTGTGTTTGAAAAATGTTAAACTAAGCTCCACTTTTCAGATTGTGTAGACAGGTGTGGATGTAAAATATCCCAGAGCTGCACTAAATTGTTTGATATCATTTAAATACTCTTTTCCTTTGAGGGGAAATGAAGCCAAATAGTCAATCAACATCATGATTTCACAATTTATTTAATTTCTTATTTGTATCATCTTTTTATTTAAATGTCCAAGAAATAAAAATTATTTAGAAATATTTTTGAAATATCTTCACTTAAACATGGTGAAAATTAGGATCTATAGGAGAGATAATTTTCATATTATAATACTTTAGAATGTGTGGAGGGATTGTAGCAATGGCAATAGGTTTTGAAGAGGAATAAGTCACAATTGTATTGGAGTAATTGAAATAATGTTTGATTTATTTGATTCTTGATTACTAAAAAATAAATATTATAGAGGTATATGCAAATAGGACTTCTAAAATATCCTTTTGATTATGGAATCAGAATGTATGTGGAGATTGTATCTCTAGAGCTAGGCAGGCTAGGACAAATCTCAATAATGTGAATGATTTTATGAAATAATATACAAAGGTATTTGTGGGTATTCTGCATGCCTTGAGTCTTTCTTGATAAATTCTTGTTCTGTGTAGTGGTTTGAAAAAAAAATGGTTCCCACAAGGATGGTGCTGTTAGGAGATGTGGCCTTGTGGAATAGATCTGGCCTTGTTGGAGAAAGTGTATCACTGTGGAGGTGGGATTTGATGTCTTATAAGCTCAAGACTGACCAGTGGGACACAAATTCCTTCTGCTGCCTGTAGATCAAAATGTATACTCTCAGCTCATTCCCCAACACCATGTCTGCCTGCATGCCGCCATGTCCTGCCCCATGATGATAATAGACTAAACTTCTTAAACTGTAAGCCAGTCCCAAATAGATGTTTCTATTTAGAAGAGTTGCCATGGTCATGGTATCTCTTCACAGCAATAGAAACCCTAATGAAGACAGTCTGTGTCTACTTGGTCTCTGACAACTTTTAGAACTTGTTAAATAAAACAAAACAAAGGGCTGGAGTTATTCCTCTGGGATTAATAGCACTGGATGCTCCTCTAGTGGGTCCTGGTGTGATTCTCAGTACCAACATGGCCGCTCACAATTGTCTCTATCTCTGGTTCCATGGTATCTCATGCTCAATTCTGACCTTTGAGGGTGCTGTATGAATGTAGTACAAAGATAAACATGCAAGTAAAACATGCATAAAAACGTGTAAGTAAACACAAAATAATTGATTTAAAAACAGCAAAAAAAAATTGTAAGGAGGTATAGCCAATCCTCAGAAAGCCTCTGAATTCCTTGGGCATCATGATCTCTGACCTCTTCAATATAATGCTTCGTCACTGCAAGTTCTCAATTCTGTGAAATCAAAACAAAAACAAATAAATTATTGATGCCACAGGTCACTGACAAGAACTACTAAAAGACTTAATATTTTCTGGCTTATTTGAGTAACAATTATATTTTAAAAGTAAGGCAGCTATAGACACGGCTCATAGGCTAACATACTATACTGCTCTTCATGGAGACTGAATTCAGTTTTCAGGACAATGTAAGGCAGACCATTGTTTTCTGTGACTCTAGCTCCAGGGCAGCCAACACCCTGTCTGGCCTCTGAGGACACCTGTAGTAGTGTGTGCATACACATCAATACACAGTCATGGTCCTAATTTAAACCTAAAAAAATCTAGAAAAATAGAATTTGACATAAACATTTAGAAATACATAATTTAGTAAGATCATTAAGGGAAATTAATAAGAAGTAAAAATGTTTCTTGTCATAATTTTTGTTTTAAAGCCACGGTCTCACTATCTTTCATTAACTTCTCATGTAGCCTCAGCCTCCTGATAGCTGGGGTTGCAACGTGTGGGGTATGCTACAAATCTTGACTCCAGAAAAATAGTCACAGTGCATTGTAATTATTGACTCCAACCCGATTTTGAAAACTATCAGAGTTCATTACCACAAAGAAATGGATAAGACTTTCTTGTAGGTATGAACATAAAAAATTTTAAGTAATTGATCATTTTAATATTGTATTTCACTTTGAAGGTGAAAACATGATTATGAATGGAACATCATACAATAAAACCAAGTTTCAAATCTCATCACAGCACTAACGATGTATTACCATTTTGTGTTCATGCTCTTTTGCTCTGAGGAACTTGCTCAGAATGGGTGTATATATGGGGCATCTGTTTTATTTCCATTGAGTAAGTTTACACCTATCTGAGAATGTCAATCAATCTTTTCCTACAGTGTAGCTAGAGTTTTCCTGCCTTGTCCACAGTCAGGACAAATCTTTGTCACCTGCCAGTCCCACAGCCGCTCAGACACAACCAAGTAAACACAGACACTTACATTGCTTACAAACTCTATGACCGTGGCAGGCTTCTTGCTATCTGTTCTTATATCTTAAATTAATCCATTTCTATAAATCTATACCTTGCTACGTGGCTCGTGGCTTACCGGTGTCTTCACATGCTTCTTGTCATGGCAGTGACTGGCAGTGACTCCTTCTGCCTTCCTGTTCTTTCCTTTTTCCTCTCTGTTAGTCCTGCCTATACTTCCTGCCTAGCCACTGGCCAATCAGTGTTTTATTTATTGACCAATCAGAGTAATTTGATATACAGACCATCCCACAGCACTACAGAGCTATTTTAGGTCAAAATATCCTTTGCTCTCCTGCATTCCTTCATCTTCCCTTGGAAATTTTGACTTCCAACCATCAGAGAAACATTAGATATTTTTATGAATCCAGTGTGCTGTGTATCCTTGCTGGACACTACCTGGGGTAGACGTTCTCAGCTTCTTGTCTGGTGGCTTCTGAAATGAATTAACAATGGCCAACTTTGAGCAACTTGTGACTATGATCCTCCAGCAGCCACTACTCAAATCTTGGACAAGGTCACAGCAGCTCATGTACAACCTTCTTTTCCACCCCATTCCATGTGAGGATCCATAGTCCTACTCACCCATTTGGGTATGTATGTAATACATGTGTATTAATATTTGTGTTTGTGTCCATGTTCAAATATATATGCACATGCACATATGTGCATGTGTGTGTGTATGTATGTATGTATGTGTGCACACGCACATATGGGTGTAGGCCAGAAGTCAACATAAAATGTCTTCTATAGCTATTTGTCTTATTTTGAGATAGAATCTTTCTCTGAACCCTGAGTGGTTCAGTGGCCAGTGGGCTCTGGAATGTACTCCTCTTGCCATCTCCTCTTCCCCTTTTTAGACTAGTTACAGGTGTGTGCAGCATGCCAGCTGTTTACATGGGTGTATAAGAGATTTGAGCTCAGGTCACTTGCACAGCAAGCACTGTATATTGACTGAGTCATCACCCCAGTAATGGTTTTCTTAATGCGTATGTGCCTCCATTGTGCATCACTTTGTTGCTTTTAGGACTGTCTCACAACTCTTAGAACACAGAAGTACATAGCCACACCTGGCTCACCTACCCTTCTACTATCTACCCTGGAGAGAAGGGCGGTCTCTGAGATCTTGGTAGAGCCTGAAAAGGAGTCAGTACCCAAGCTATCTGTCAAGAGTTCCCAATAGCAAGTTCGTACTACTTTTGTTCCAGGATCTGGGCATGCTTAGATGCATCACCTAGCTGTGCCTGACCCTGTACAAAAATTTCAGCTGTGTCTGACCCAGTACACTTCCAGCTGTATCTGAACCTGTACATAATCTAGTGTCTCTCATCTCTTCTCACAGTTTATGGAACAAAAATACTGTGACATTCCCCATGCCTTTTGCATCAGCTCAAGACCTTTTCTCTCTCTGGCCAGTAATATTCTCCATGGATGTCAGCCAGGACCATCTCTTTTTGTTATAAAGGTCAAAATAATGGATTTCTGAAAGTCCCTTTTCTCTGGACTGCTTTTTACTAAAGAGGTCATGAAAGCCAACTTGAAGACTCAGGACTGATCAATGGCTCTTTGCTTCTAGAAAATCTGTGAGAACTGCAGAATATATAGATTTTCTGAGAAGATTAAATGTTATAAAGTGAGCCAAGGCCTCCACACAGTGCTCACCACAGGACAATCATTCACTTTGTGGGGCTGTATGATCCTTGTGGTAATTCCTCCATCATCAGGGGAGAGATTCCCACACATTTCTTAAAAGTCAATTTCTCTCTGCAAAGAATGCTTTTGAGTGTTAAGCTGGCTAGAGGTTTCCTCTGAAAAGCCTGCTTCAATCTTCCTGTCAAATCATCTTTTTGTCTCCTCTGCCTAATCCTCTCAGGGTTCTATTGAATCCACTTGCTTATCCCTCTGCATCTTCTACCTTCACACCTCCTCATGATACCACCTCTGCATCTTCATCTTCTTCTGTGGGGAACAGTGCTCCCAAACCTATGTTATCCCTCTTTGCAATCACCCTACCAATGCAAATAATAAGTTAATTGCCTCTGTCTCCCTTGCAGCGATTTCTAGGTTCTTTATGCAAGGCAATAGTTCTCCTATTAAAAATATCTAGTTCTGTTCTTTGTGTGCTATTGTGTTTGTAAGTGTACATTTTGTTACCTTATAAGCTCAAATAATTTTCATTTTCCATAAAATACTCTATATCCCCCTAAACTGCTTTTCATTTGGTTTCTGTTTACTGTATACAACTTATTCTGGATGGTAGCCTAATTTTGTGTGTGTGTGTGTGTGTGTGTGTGTGTGTGTGTGTGTGTGTATCTGCATATGTTTCTCTCTGTGTGTGTTATTTCTGCATTTCAAATTATTTTTTTTTGATATGACAAGTAAAAAGGAAGAGGGAATCCTCTGTATGTTGGAATTCAGGCCTTCAGCCTCCTTTGAAGGGCAGGGTTTACCAGTTTATGTTAGAACTACTTTGTGAGGTGTAAGCATATTGTCAAAGTAGCCATTACAAATGTTTAAGCTGGGTGTAACCCCAGTCTTTTTACATGTTCCATGAAGAGTATTTCTACCAAAGATTCAGCAAACTCACAAACAGGAATATCAATAAAGTGTTCTGATACTTGGTTGTATTCTAATAAAATTTGCCTGAAGATCAGAGGACAGAGCCAGCCACTAGATTAAACATAGAGGTCAGGCAATGGTGGCATACTTGAGAGGCAGAGATCCATCTGGATGTCTGTGAGTTCAAGGCCACACTGGGCTACATGAGATTGATCTAGTCTAGGAGAGAAACAGAGCCAGGGAGTGGTGGCACACACCTTTAATCCCAATATTTGGGAAGCACGCACACCATTATTTCCAGCACTAGGAAGGTTGAGATAGAAAGTGAAATGGCTGGCCAGAGAAAGGTATATAAGGTGTGAGGAGACAGGAACTAGGCATTTTCTGCTGAGGACTCAGAGGCATTCAATCTGAGGGTTTGTGGAGACAGGATTGACTGAGGAGATGGCAAGGAGAGAAGTTGTTGTGGCTTGTTCCTTTGTCTCTCTGATCTTTCAGCATTTACCCCAATATGCGACTCCAGGTTTTTATTACAAGACCATTTAGGATCCATGCAACAGTAAAGAACCTTCATAACTTGACTCTCAATGCCAAAACCAAGACTGTTTCCCCTCTACTGGGTCTTCGTTGAGATTGGAGCAGATCCAAAGCACCTTAGGGAAAAGAGGTCCTACCATTCTTGTTAGTGTAGAGAAAACAGAAGGAAAAATTGTGTCCAACTTAAAGCCGAACCAAGAGGTATTGGTCTTATGTGAGAGAAGAATAAAGGAAGAAGCATTGGGATATGTGGACTGTTTCTGTGTATATGAAAGATTGATCCATCTGAGACTGCTACAATAAGGAATGATTTTGACAAAGTCAATTCAAACCCAAACCTCCCATTGTTCTTTCCTTCTGGTAATGTTTTTCAGTGGGTGAGGAAGCCCTTCTTGGGGGGGTTGTTGCTCAGCAGTAATTCTGAATAATGATAAGGATTTTGTGGTATATTTTTCTTCTTGAATTTTATTTTGGTACTGGGATGGCTTTCAAATTTGTCACTGGGAATATGCAAAGAATCTGTGCTATGTGAATGCATATAAATAATTGCATTATACTGTAATGCTTTAATTTGACATGAAGAATCAGCAATGAGTCTCAAACATTCACCATGTTTTAAAAACTTGATGTCTAAGATGAAGCACTGCAACTTGAAAGGATGTAAATATAGGTTTTGGTAGCTGGGTTAGCATTTAATAATTAGGGTAGGTAATTATATTTTCTTGTGCTTAAGAATTTGGAATGAAAGGAAATCTGTGTGGTTTTATTTTCATTAGGTCATTGCCACAGGTTACCCCCAAATCTTTTGCATTTCAGACAATGTCAGATTGCTTCTTTTTAAATCCAGTGTTTTCTATAGATAATGATCATTTCCTAAAGAGATTTAGACAACACAAATGAATTATTCATAGCAAATTAGTCTGCTCAGCACTGTTTTGGTATGTCTACAACTGAGTTATCATCACAAGAGAGCTGCCCGTTAGAGAGGAGGTTTTTCCTCATTCAACAAGTAAACATTAGCCATGATGAATGGTTTTACTAGATAGCATAGACATTAATTTGCTTCTAACATAGAAACAGCAATTCTCCTGAGTGTTTCCATCAGTATTTACCCAGGGTGTGTGAAGACACAGGAGGAGACAAAAACACACAGTGCCCTGGTGCAGCAGGAAATTGTATGTAATTTAGCTAAAATTCTTTGCTCAAGATTGATAGGAAACCAAACTATATTATTGATTTAAACAAAAACAGACCTCATAATTTTTATGGTAAAATTTAATGTACTAAGTTACATTTTATATGTTATATGAATACATACATGTTGTGTTCTTTCCCTTTGAATGTGTTGGGCCTTAACTTTCTGTGAACGAGAGGGTTATATTTTTTATCTTCCCTATTAATTTAATTATTAAGTGTCCTTATAGAGAATAAATTAATTTAAAGAAATTAATAACATAAGAATTCAGAAATCTGATTGTAGATTTTCCTATGACTAATTATAAAAGAAGACTGAATATTCACTAGATTTAGAGTTTGAGCAGTTAGCAAGTAAAAATTAAAAGCTTTTATCTGCTTGTCTCTGGTGCTCACCTAACATTAATTCAAGTATTTCTTCAAATACTTTACATACCTATATAGTAGATTTTATAGAATTCCTTTCAACCCTGTCTACTAACTGGAGGAAATTACAGTTCAATTCTGGGAGAACATTTTGTGCATGGTTAGCTGTACTTATCAGGTGGTCAAAATTACAACTTTCAGCATAGGGGTAGCTATGTGGCTCAGTGATTACATTCTTGTATTGCTCTTAAGGAGGACCAGAGTTTGATTCTTGGAACCTAAGGTCAGTCTCTAGTATTCAAGTGGGGTGGCATCTAACTTCCTGTAACTCCAACTCCAGGAAATCAAAGGCCTTCTCCAACTCCCACAGGCTCTGAACTCATCTGCACAAATCTACAACTACACATATAATTTAAAATAATAATAATAATAATAATAATAATAAACTATTGTTTCAATTTATAGAAGGTTTATGGGGAAAGGCAACATCAAAGAACATTTATATTGTCCTTTTGATGAATTTCTGTGGAAAACTTGCAGTAGGATTCCAAACACTGAGAAACAGCCCACATTTCCCATCTATCCTTTCTACAGAAAATCAGATTATCAGTGTGCTGTACTTTACGTTGCAGTTATCCCCATTGTTCTTTGGTAAACATCAACATAAGCATGATGGCTGCTTGGGTTGGAGATCAGAAATGAAGCAGATTCCTGTTTATAATTTTCTGTAATATGGCAAAATCAAAACATCATTTGACTGGAAAAGGTAAACGTTGATGTTTGTGACATTGGAGGTTCTATGACTTGAAAATATACATGTTGTATCAGATTGTAGCAAATTTTGAAAGTCTTTATTACAAAGTAAATGACATCAGCTAGTATATTAGTTAGGGTTCTATTGCTGGGATGGACAACATGACCAAAAGCAATGTGGGAAGAATACGTTATCCAGGAATGACAGCAAGAATTCAAGGCAGGAACTGAAACAGAGGCCATGGAGGAATGTTGTGTACTGGTTTGTTCCTTATGACTTTCTCAGCCTGCTTTCATCTACAACTCAGGACTGCCTGGCCAGGAGTGGCACCAACCACAGAGGCGTATGCCCTCCCTCATCAATGACTAGTCAAGAAAATACCACCTCAGATTTATTCAGAGGCTAATCTGATGGAGCACTTTCTCAATTGAGATTCCTCTTCCAAGATAACTCTATCTTGTGTCAAGTTGACAAAGAAACTCACCAGGACAGTCTGTGTAGTTGATGATGTATCCACTTTCAGGAAGTAAGGAATCACAGGAAGCCAATGGATTTCTTTTAACACCCTTCTTTGATACGCAAGGAAACATGAGGTAATTGACTACCTTGGTGGGAGAGGTAAGGAACAGAGGATGAATGTAGCAAGGTGTAGTATGACCAAAAGCATATCTGTCTTTTTTTTTCCCCACTCCTGGCTCCTGGTACAGAGCTTCAGGCCTTTTGGTGTTATTGAGTGAGAAAACTTTCTCTGTTATGCTCATGTGAATATGGGGACCTATATCATTAGGTCAGGATAGAGCAAAAGAAACAGTCACTAGAAAGCTCAAGCATGAGAGTTAATGGTTGATCCCTTGCAGGTGCCAGACATGTTAGGAACAGAGAGGGAAGGAAGCTGAGCTCAAGTGTGTGGCCAATGATCCATCTTCTTACGGCTGCTCTATTAGAAACTGGCAGAGAAGCTCGGCAGTGCTGCCTGGTTGGTAATCTCATTTACCTGCTGGGAAATGCTTGTGTCTGGGAAGTACGATGTCTCCATTGTCACAGGAAGAGGGCTTAAATACTCTGTATTTGTGAACCTCTATGATCTCACCCTTCATAATAAAATAGAACCTTAACTATCATATTTCTTGTAAGTTCTGTGAGCTAGAATTTTCCAATATGCAAGGGACTATATCTACTAAACAGTAACTGTGTGGTTAGCATCAGGCCTATGTTTAACACTTACAGTTAGTGTTACAGTAGTTGATATGGAAACAGGACATAAGGAAAAGAATCTTGCTATTCTGATAGCTATTTTTGATAAAGGGTAGATGTAGCTGAAGTTGTTCTGGTCCTGCCCGGCTCCCATGGCCCTGCAGCTGCTTGGACCTAAGTAAACACACAGAGGCTTATATTAATTAAAACTGCCTGGTCATTAGTTCAGGCTTATTACTGACTAGCTCTTATACTTAAATTAACCCATAATTCTTATTTGTGTTTAGCCACATGACTTGGTACCTTTTCTCAGTTCTGTCTTTATATCTTGCTTCCTCTGTGTCTGGCTGACAGCTCCTGACTCAGCCTTCCTGTTCCCAGAATTCTCCTCTCTGCTTAACATGCCTATACTATACTTCCTGTCTGGCTACTGGCCAATCAATATTTTATTTATCAACCAATCAGAGCAACACATTCACAACATACAGAAAGACATCCCCAACACTTCCCCTTTTCTTTTTTTCAAAAAAGAAGGTTTTAACTTTAACATAGTAAAATTACATTTAACAAAACAATTATCTTGAAAGCAGAAGGCTGAGTGAGTAGACTACAGCCTGCCGTCTAGGAAGAAGCATGTAATGGCACACAGGTAAAGCCACAGAACATGTGGCAACATATATATTAAAAGAAATGGGCTGAGTTCAATTGTAAGAGCTAGTCAGTGGTAGGCCTGAGCAGTTTTAATTAATGTAAGCCTCTGTGTGTTTACTTGGGTCTGAGCAGTGGCAGACTGAGCAGGACACAGGAAAACTTTCAGTTACAGGTAGATAGAGTTAGGACCCTTGAACATAATATCTTTCTCTCTTGCCTTCTGCCAGATCAAGTTCCTACTGTAGTTAAGAGGGAACTTTTTGGGCAACTCTGCTGTTGGGATGGGTTTGAAGATGAACATTTTCAGTAAAATCAAGCCTGGAAATTAAGAAAGATGTATACTGTCAATAGTAGGACATCACTAATTGACTTGGAGCAAGGTGGCAGTTCATTACTTGCTCTATCAAGAATGGGAAAAGTAGAGACTCAACCACAATGACCCGTGAAGATACTCTTATAATAACCTGGATGAGAGGTGATTAGGCTAGAAAGGTCATAGATAGTAAAGTTTCTAAAGTGAAAGTAAAATGTCAAGGTACTATGAGGTTTTTAAATAAAATTCTTCATATAATTTAAAGCAATCAAAAACCTCTCTCTCTCTCTTCCTCTCTCTCTCTTTCTCTTCCTCTCTCTCTCTCTCACTCACACACACACACACACACACACACACACACACACATATACATACACAGATGTGTACACACTCACCCATGCATGTACATCCATTTTTGAAAAAATATAGTCCCATCACTTGGCTCAAATTATGAAAAAATTCATGTGTGTATATCACACTGTCCTAAGCTGTTGTGTATAAGAATGTAATGAACATGAGCCACAAGTATAGCTCCAGCTGTTGAGAGTATAGGGCCAGGTGTTCAGTCCCTGCATCCTCTAGGAGTTGCTTCTTAATTCATTTTGCATGAACTCCACAGTGGTTGTCAATAGACACTGTTGTGTTTATTATACTCAAGTATTCATGATTTCTAACTTCTCTGCAGCCATACCAATTAGTTTCTTCTCTTTTTCTCCCTCCTCTCTTTTTTTTCTCTGCTTCTATCGCCTTCCCTCAATAAACAATAAGAGACCCAGTGTAACATCACAATTTAGTTAGACTTGCATTTCGCCAAGATCATTAGCATCAATTATCCTTTCCCTTTCCTATTATATTTTGTTGTCTTTTTGAGAAGGATTCTCAGTCAAGTCTTTCAGCTACTATTCACTTATTTACCTTATTGTAAGTAGAGCTGAGTTATTTACATTCATAACATATTTTGAATATCCTTCCTGCACATGTGGTTTGAAAATGTTTTCTCCTGATCCACTGATTTTTACTCTTAGTTATGTTTCTTTTGCTAAACATATTTTATAATTTTCTCTAGTCTTCCATGCTTATCTTTGATTTTGTAGTTCTTGGTATCTTATCTAAGAAATCAGTGATTTTGTCTATATTATGAATCTCTTATTTTTTCTAATCAAATTATATAGTTTTAGATTTACATTTAAATGATACAATTTGAGTTGATCTTTCAATGTGGTGTAATGCAAACATATGATTTCAATATTTTGCTTATAGATATTAGGTTTTTAGTACCATTTACTGAAAAGAATTATTTCTCCTCTGTGTAGTTTTTACACCCATGTATAAGTGTGTATGTGTGTTTTTGTGTCAGTATGTGTGTGTGTGTTTAGTTAAGCTCTTATTTCATTAGTTTCATATATATGTCTGCTCTGATGTTTACTATATTGCTTGGGTTATTGTGACAATGTAAGTTTGTGCTTAGCTTTGATCTGGAAATGCAAAAACTTCAATGAACTTTATTCTTCCTGATAAAAAATAAAGTTTCAGCATGTTATCTTCTGTATTAATTTTATGGTTCCATATGAATTTCAGAATTGTGTTTATGTCTTTGAAAAAAAGTCATTGAGTTGATCTGTACAATAACATGCTGAACATGAAGGACTTTATATTGAGAGGGATAAATGAGTCTCTGTGGCATATACTGCCTAATCCAGTGTAGTTCTCAATCTATGAGTCATGACACCTCTAGGAGTAGAACAACTTTTTCATAGGGGTTGTCTAAGACCATCAAAAAAAATCCCCAAATATTTACATTATGTTTCATAACAGTGGCAAAATTACAGTTATGAAGTAGCAACAAAATAATTTTATGGTTGGGGGTCACCACAACAAGATGAACTGTATTAAAGGGTCTCAGCATCAGTAAAGTTGAGATCTACTTAGACCCTAAGCCAATGAAATGAAGCATCTGAAATAAATAAACTCCGGCATAAAAACAGAGTAGAATGATGGGGCTGTCAGGGAGTAAGAAGTGCAGGTTGTCTATCTCTCCAAAGTTTCAGTTGCGTGAAATGAATTAAGTTCTGCAGCTATGTTGAACAACAGATTTCCTCCTATACTCCATAGTTTAGTAAAGAGCACCCATTTCACTCAATTAGTTGGAGAAAGTGACCTGAAGTTAATCAAGATGGCCTTCCTTAGATGGCCATTAATGCATGAATGGATAATTAAAATGTGGTACATTTATATGCTGGAATATTGCTCTGGTGTTCAAAAACATAAAATCATAAAACTCACAGGTAAATGGTTGGAGTGAGAAAGAACTATAGTTTATATGTGCGAATATGTGGATGCTAGCTGTTAAGTCTTTGATAAACAGACTATGGTTTATTTAACCACAGAGGTTAGGTATAGGGACTAGGGAAGAGGGAAGGATCTCCTTAGGAAGGGGAAATAGCTTAGATGGAAGGAAGGGGAGACTAGAATGGAAAGATCAAGTTGAGAGTAGGTGAGAGTGTAAGGGAGGCAATATGGGGAGGGTCAGCAAAAGATAAGGGTAATTTGAGGGGTAGTATGGAAACCTAATACAGCAAAAACTTTTAAAATATATACATACATGAAAGAAATCTAGATAGGGATCTCCAAGTAAGAGAGGAAACAAGGATCCAACTAGACACCTCTTTTCCCCACATGAAACATCCAATGTGAGATAGATGTTCTGAGTTACATCTAATTGAGATGTTGGCCAAAGGAACCCCATGGAGACCTCCAAACAACCTAGGCTATTGCCAAAAGATGCTGGATTTTCTCTGAAAGCTTACGATAAGGTCCTATTGCTGAAGACATTAGCTAGATAACTCAATTAATGTGAAGAAGTTGAGCTAGTACCTGTTTTTTTTTTTGTTATTTTTTTTCTGTTTGGTTTGTTCTAGTCTGATTTGTTTTAATTATATCCTATTTTATTTTATTATATTTTAGTTCCATATTTGTATTCTAATGAGAGAAAGAAAGAATTTGGTGGGTGGGGAAGTGGGATGGATCTGGGAGGAGTTGTGGGAGGAGAAATCACATTAGGGTAGATTATATGAAAAAATATTTTTAGATTTATAAAATAACAAATAAAAAATGACTTTTGTTCCTCCTTCCTCCAGACCCACTACATACTGACCATCTACAATGTGTTCTTTTCATCACATCTCTTTATATATTGAAACATTGTGCTCTTCCCATTCAGTGCTCCCTTTATTAGAAGATGTCTATAATTTTTATTAATAGAAAATAATCTTAATACAGAGTCCCTGATTATACTTTGCCTCTAACCGGTTTTTTAAAACACTGAATCCAAACTCGATGTATTAGCACCATACATCATTCTCACCATAACACACCACATGTATAGAATGTATATATCAACAAAGATTTCAGCAAACATACATATATGTGTACATATATATGTGTTCATGTGTATGTACACACATACACATAGATTGTTTATGTATTATTCTTTCTATAGATGTATTTCATATTTTTCTTTACAAAATTCTACATACCTTACTTCTAGAGAGCAGAAGTACTGTGAACCACTTCTCTGAACAGTGAAATAGGTGTTCTCAAACCACTGTTGAGTAAAAAGAAAAATCAAATATAAATGGCAGCTACAAGATATCTTGAGAATGATGGTAGTGAAAACACTTCATATGAAAACTAACAATCTAAGAGGAAAATAATGCTGATAAAAATTAAGGCTTTGAAATCACAGAAAGGAAAACACAGTCAAAATCAAAATGACTTATTTCCCAGACTTTAGAATCAAGTTCAGACACTAGAGGTAAAAGCTCTGTGCTGGGCAACAGTGGAGCACACTTTTAATCCCAGCACTCAGGAGGCATAGCCAGGCAGATCTCTGTGAGTTCGAGGCCAGCCTGGTCTATAGAGCGAGATCCAGGACAGACACCAATACTGCACAGAGATAACCTGTCTCGAAAAACAAAAGACAAAAAAAATGAAATAAAATAAATAAACAAAAAAGCTCTGTGGCAGGTTTTCCTGCAAGTCATCTGAATTTAGACTTTGCTGTTATTCACTTATTATTTTGTGGTAAGTGCTTGGGGCTTGTCTTTGAGGCATTCCACTCAATGGGTTCCTCTTTTGCTGCCTTCTTATTTCTCTTTTGTGTGCAACTGTTACAAAAGTGAGTTATGTGTGACTTTGAAAACACTTAGAGTAGGATCTTTGAAACCGATTTTATTTAAAGCCCAGCCTTTGACAATGTGATGACTAGAATTAGCTAATAGATACATGTATGCACACAAGTTTACCTGTGTGTGCTTATCCATGTGTGCTCACATGTGTGTAGCTCACACAGAAACAAAAGATAGAAAAGGGAAGATTTGAGCTTATTTGAGGAATTAGTAATTCATCATGATATAGAGACAAAGTAAAGTGTTCTAAAACCAGTCTTAGGAAACTCATATTTACTTGAAATAATTTAGCTCCACAGGACATTACTGTCTGAATTCAGTAGCTATGACAGCCACACTGCTGACTAATGCACATTCCATCTTTTCTTTCTCTTCCCAGAATATTACCTTTCAGATACTTCTGTGGAAACATTAAAATAGAGTTTGAGCATATGGATATGGCAAGATAGCTTTCCTCTTTAACAAGTAAAATATAAACTGTAAGCTGTTTTCTTTTCTTTTTTTTTTTTCCAGTTTTTCGAGACAGGGTTTCTCTGTAGCTTTGTGCCTTTCCTGGGACTCACTTGGTAGCCCAGGCTGGCCTCAAACTCACAGAGATCCACCTGCCTCTGCCTCCTGAGTGCTGCTTCCCACCTGGCTGTGAGCTGTTTTCTAATGGCTAGATTTCAGCATATTCATTTGAAAATTAATTTTTAATTATTATATCACTTTGTGAGTTGTGTAATCAAATAAAGAAATATTTATGGTTAATTGTATTCATAATATTTCCAAAATTTCAAATGTTCCCATTTAAGTAGTTTTTTCACTTTGCATACTTCAATTGAGTTAAGCCAAATTACTTCATTCATGTTAAGTGCACTGACTTATGTTTGGATATATTAAATGTCCCCAGTTCCTATCTCCTATTTTATTGAAAATGGATTCTTGTTGGTTTGCCTTTTCCAACTTAGATGTGATGATTTTGATACCTTTTAGTATTTTATTTTGTCATGTTTTGTTTTTATTTCTTAGAAACCTTCTCATTAGAAACAAAAGGAAGAGATCCCTTAGAAAAAGCACAAGAATGAGACCCATTCATTCACATACACACATGAATCCCATGGCAATACTAAACTGAAAGTTATAATTATACTCAGAGGACCTAGTACAGGCCCATGTAGCCACTGTGCCTGCTGCTTCAGTCAAATTTCTCTTTAAGCATTTTATAAATATTACTTTTATTTGAGTGTCTTTTAGGATTCAGAAGTTTCTTTCATCTAAAACACCAAATACAAAAATAATTTTATAAAATTATTTATTAAAATTGTTGGGGAAAATGTATAATGTTTGTGTTTTCTGAAATACTAGGGATTAAATGCAGATTTGTATGTGCTAGCAACCACTATGCTACATGCTCATCCCTACAGAAGCGTTTTTTAATCAGGTGCAAAATAAAGCATAGTATGTTTTAATCTACAATTTAAATAGAATGGAATTATTTATCTTCTTTATACATACTTTTATATACTCCCAAACTGCTCAGAATCCAGCGCCAATATTGACTTTTCTGTACTTGACATGTAATGTTAAATTTTATGTCTTAGCAGAAGCTCACATCTCCTACTGATAGCAAAGGTAGAAGATTCTCTTTTAGTTTGCTCTGCTGCTCAGAGATTCTCAGTCTATTTGTATTTCCAGCCAATGTTTCAGGGGCTTTGCTTGGGACTTGAATTATGGATTTTGCCACAACATCCAGGCAAGATTTGTCCTGATGGAATTTGGTGATCTATTTTCCTATTGGGAGTCATTCTAGCTGTGTAGACAACAGTACATCTGAACTGAAGGATGCATTTTTTTTTGTGAATGGTGCCATTGTGAACACTCTCAGTCATTTGGAAGCTTTTGTTTTGCAAAATCATGCACTTCCTGTTCTTCCAGTTTAAATATTGATATTCTCAATCTTTGTTTTGCTCATTTTTTATTGTTCCTTAAATAATTTCTTAGGTAGGATTCATTTGGGTAAGTTGTGTACATTCTCTGAATATGCAATCTTGGGGTCCAGCCCACAGTTTATCAATTAAGAGACAACGTACACATATGTATATGAAATGATTTGTCATGGAGGTTAGCCCAACATAACAGCAACCTCCATCCTGTACTGAACATGTACATAAAAATGTTGAGGGATTGTAGCGTTTGCATCAGCATTGTTCGAACTTTTAACAGATAAAAGAGAGTCTTTTGTCTTATACTAATGCACCATCTTGTCAACAAATTAAAGATTCTCTTGGTCATGGTAGGAATTCTGAGTTTTCCTGGATGGAAGACATACACACTGTGTGTCTATGACAAAAATTAATATTTTTCTTGTTGATCCACTTTTAATTATCTGATATTTCTGACCTCAAAAATAATGTTTTGTTCACTCACACACTAGATATGCATAACTAGTTTCAAAAGTATGCTGCTAGGCACATAGGTCAGTGCAGAGTAAGTAGAGATGTTGGTCATTACACACCTTTTTCAAATTCTTTGTATCTAACCACATTTTTAGCACAACATCATTGGTAGGTTTTTTTCTTTAAGAATCTAATTAATAATACTTCTTAGACAAGGCTATGAATATGAATGTCCTCAAACTAACATGGCCACAGCTTTCATGGATCTTCCCATTTCTGGGGTTCTTGATTGGAATGATCATATGACTGTTACATACACCTTGTGTAGATGAAATTCTAAACAGTCTTGGTAAAGAGAAACAGAGCCAAATACAGAGGTAACAGCCAAAGTGATCAGAGAGCCACTACTACCTTATCTTACCACCTTGCTGCCCTTAGAGAGAGCTTCTTCCTGTATGATTTGTGTTTGTATTGCCTTTCTGTTCTGCTTTCTCATTGGCTCTAAGCCCAGCCACATGACTCCTCATCACTGCCTGTCTACACAGACCTCTAGGTCTCTATCGGTGGTACTGGGATTAAAGGCTCGGCTCATGTCACCATGCTTGGCTGTGTCCTTGACCACACAGACTCTACCTGCCATATGATCAGATTAAAGGCCTGTGCTACCACCGTTGGACTTCTGCTTATGGCTTGCTAGGTGACCTCGCTATGTAACCTCAGATCTCCAGGCAAATTTTATTTAGTAACATACAAATAAAATCACATTTCAGCACAATTAAAATATCACCACAACTTTGTAAAAAAAAAGGGGGGTGGTCTTCTGGGCTACATATGATTTCAGGCTAAATCCCAATAAAGAATGATCCCGGCCTACTCCTATCATTGCAAATACCAAGCCTCCTCTCCAGCCAATAGATAACACAGGGGGAAAGTCTCATAGCTCCTCTTATGCAGAGCCTTTAGCCAGCATAGGAGTAGTCACAGAAGGTTATTTGTCATTGCCCTTCTGCTTCCCCCAAGTATTTTCAGGCCCACTACTATCAAGGAAAGATTGAAGCAGGAGAATAGGAATCAGCAAGGGGAAGGTTTCATAGATTAACATTTGAAACATCAGTAGAAAGAATAGCATCCCTTACTCTACCTGAGCTTAAGCCAACCGAGTGAGTATAACTGGAAGCCCACACTATGAATTTGGGAGAAATGGCTACTATGTTAATGAACAATTAAAAGTCACTAACACTCTCATCAACACACTTGTAACTTGGAGCCAGGCCACTGGAAAACCACCAAGCTCCATGATTTCTCAAATTTGATCATTTCATTCTTCACTTTAACAGAAATAGAGAATTCAGCTCTTAGTTGTTTCATATTCAAGTCAGAAAATAAATTTAAAGGTCACTTAAAATCATTTGCAATATGAATGTATATAACGGCTGTAAATGTTGTTTGTCATTGTCCCAACTGGTATCTGAAGTTTCTCCAATTTTGATTATCTATTGCAATTGCTGCATGTTTTCCTTTCTCTTATACCTTCTAAAACAATTAGTCACAATAATATTCACCAAAGACCCATCCCACCTGCTTGATAGCCTGCACAGTTTATAAACAAAATATGCTTGTTCCCTGTAAAAAATAAAGTGTTGGAAGTTCAGTTTGAATTAAAAACAACAAATTGGGGCTGAAGGTATGGTTCAGCAGTTAAGCACTTGGTACACTTTTAGAAGACCTAAGTTCAGTCTCAAGCACGCAGGAAGGGAGGCTCTCAATCATCTGGAACTTCAGCTCCAAGGGATCTAACACTCCCTTTTGGCCTCCATGCGCACTGCCTACACGTGTAAAAACACATACACAGACATATACACATATACATGATTAGTAAATTAATTCTTTTAAATAATACACAACAAATTGTTTTAAATATCTATTCTTGGGAAGACTTTTACTAGTTTGGTCAATTAGGCATTGAGGGGAAAAGCAATAAAACTAGAGATTTCTGAGAAACTGAGTTTAGATGTTGGAAATACCCCCTAAAAACTGCATTTGAGGTGCTTTCAGGAAGGAAAAATTTATTTTAGCTCTATGTTTAAGGTGGTGTAGCCCATCACGGCAGGGAGGTATGGATGAAGGAGTGTTGGGTAGCTGCTCTCATTGCTTCTGCAATCAGGAAACAAACAAAACTTGGAAGCCTTGCAGCCTAGTCTTGGATTAACATAGGGCAAAGAACCTGTGGAAACAGACTCTCACTTGGCAAAGACCAGTAGTACACTGGACAGCACAGGAATTTGCAAAATCCATATAGCTGTAGGCTCTTTTCTCTCTCATTGTATTGGTGATTCTTTGGGTGGTTTTTAGTTTTACTTTGTCAGTTGCACATGCAATAGCTGTAATTTTCCTTGGAAATTCTATTCTTTCTCAGACATTTTCCCCTAAGTTTCAGCAGAGGGGGTAATGCTTCTCAAATCCCTTTGCTGGAATTACTGACTGCAACTCCTAATCCTAAGAACTTTTCTGACTCAATAGAGACAGGTGCATAAGTGAAAACAACACTTGGGACATTAACAATGTCTCAGTTTGGGAAAGGAGAGCAAGGCATGCATACACAGAATAGGAAATGTATCTCGGGAATACACATAAGTGACAACTGTTGAGAGTAAGTTCCCTGGGCCCAAGCATAGTACCAAGTATTGGTAGGATCTGGTATGTTCCAAGAGGAAAAAATACAATGCAAAATGTGGGATTAATTGATCCAGCTTTACCATACATAGGAGTTTATTTTTATGGAAGAACTATGGGATAGTGAGATGGGAAAAGAGTGTTTTGTCAACATCTGCCTTTTACAGAGAGATTGAGACATGGGACCCTCTTGTACAAATAAGGAACTGTATAAAAGCATATCTTGCAGACATGAAAGAATTGTCTGGGTTTGAATATTGTTGTCCGTAAAGCATTGTGCCCATGTCTATTACTTTTTAACTCTGTAACCACAAGTAGCTGCCAGCTGACATAAGTGCTGCAGAGCAGGATGTATCTGGCTCCATATTCAGTTCAGCCTGCAAAAATGCTAAACTCTATGTCGAGAATAAGGTTATGCAGGGGGTGGGAAGATGTATTTGGGGAAGCATAAAGGGGAACAATGGGGCTTTCATAATGATCACAATGTATTCCTTAAATTATGATGCATTTCTTAAAGTCAAAAATAGAAGCCAATAATAAAACCATTCATGTAACCCTGGTAAGAAAAACTCTATTAAAGTATAAATAAAGGTGTCCTGAGCTACTCGAGGCCACTTGAGTTCAATCCACTTGGTGGTCAGAGGTACTCCTTGTGCCAGCGCCCCTTCCCCATCTCAGCACCTGAGCCCAAGCCTAGGTTAGACCCTGGCACTACACATTACATACATATATTTTATATTAAAATGTGACTATTTTTCAAAAGATTTTAATAATTTTGTTTCATGCCTATAGTTATTTTGACTCCATGTATATGTGTACACCATTGCTTGAAATACCATGATGGCCACAACAGGAAACCCAGTCCTCTTGAACTAGAGTTACAGAGTTGTGAGCAAACAGGTGGATGTTGGGGACTGACCCCCATTCTCTGTAAGAGCAGCCAGTACTCTTAACTACTGAGCCATTACTCCAGCCCCCAGGTGTGATTATATTAAAGCCAGTTTCATTTTGAGTAAATTTTTGCTGGATGAAATCTCTGGTACTCTATCTATTTTATGTCCACTCTACCAATTTTGAATGACATTTTAAAATATCAATAAGATGCAGGCTCCAGGCAACTTTTATTTTAATCTATAGTTCAATTCAGAAAAAAAAACATTTTAAATACACTAAGCTGCTATTTTTGTACTATTATTTCCTTAAACAACCAATAAAAAGATTTATAAAATAATGTGTATGAAAGATTATCTGCAGCATTCATAAAGAGGAAAGGGTTAAGTTAGTACATAGATGTAATATATTACATGTGTGTATTTAACATGTTGATATTATCTCTTTAAATAACAGTGGTCATAACCATAATTCCAAGAGTTTCTTCTATAAAAAAAACAAACAAACATTCAAACTATAGCCTTTCTTAATGCACCCATGAGGATTTTACACGCACACTAAAAATGTGTGTGCACGAATGAGTGTGTGTGTACGCACACACACACACACACACGCACATATACACTCCAAGTTTATATTCATAACAAACACAAGAAAGGTTTTTTTTTTACATTTATTGTTTTTTATTTAAAGTGTGTGTGTGTGTGTCTGTCTGTCTGTCTGTCTGTTTGTGTGTCTGTGTGTGTGTGGTGTGTATGTGAGTACTCAAGCAATAGGTTAGAGAATTCATGTGGATCTCATGAGTGCTCGAGCAAATAGGTCATAGAATTCATGTGGTCAGGGTACATCTTTCAGGAATTGGTTCGCTCTTTCCACCCTGTGGCTAACTGGAACCCAACTCAATTGTGGTCAGGCTTATCAGCAAGTTTCTTAAGCAGCTGAGCCATCTCTCCACCCTAACACACAAGGTTCATTAGGAGAGAGCTATAAATAGGACTGGACTGAGAAAAGAACAAGTCAAACTGAGATTAAAGGGCTGAGAGGGGAACATCCTGTTTGACCTTCACAAGGTACTCTGGAATACGGTCAAACCTCTTGATCCTGGACACTTAAATTATTTTATTAATTATTTGAGAATTATATAATGTATTTTGATCACAATAACCTCCTACACAATCTTCCCTGAACCTGTGCTCCTCTCCTTCCCTTCCAAGCCACAAAATTTCACATTTGCTTCTTTATTTTGTCTCAGTACATCCAATTTCTCTTTCCCAGCTATCCTTGGGGTGGAGCCTGCCCTGGTGGGATGGTCAGCATGCCGAGGGTCACATCATTAAAGAAATTGACTCCTTTTCTTTCAGCAGCTATTAGTTATCTACAGCTTCTCAGCTAGGTAGGGTTAGGATTGTTTTGCCCTGTGCCCAATGTTAAGATTTTATCCAATATGAGCTTATATAAGTCTTGTTCTTATTTTCTCAATACCCGTGAATACACATGGGCAAATGACCTGTTTGTGTCCATAAAATACTGTTTCCTTGAAGTTATCCACCACCCCTATCTTAACAATCTTTCTGGTCTATCTTTCAAGAAGTTCTCTGACCCTTGGAGAGGAATACTGCATATATGTCCCAATTGAGGCTGAGTATTCGACAGACAGTCTCTTATTCTTTGTTTGTTGACCAGTTGAACATCTCTGCATTAGCTGTTTTTGACTACAAGGGGGTTCATCTCTAATTAGGATTGGGATGCTCTGATCTATGGGTGTAGCAATAAGTCATGAGAGTTTAATACTATGATAGAGAGATTTCTCTTCTTTGAGGCAACTGGTAGGTTTCTCATGCTCCACTGAATGGACCCCTACCCATACACATATGAACAACACAATGGATTTATGGGTTACCATACAATAAAAGGACATGTGATGAGAGACATGGTAAAAGTTAGAGAGGGTTGATGGGGCATAGATATGATTGTATTTCCTTGAATACATGTACAAAATTCTCAAAGATAAAGAAAAATTTAAAAATGGAAAATTTCAAAGTTATATTTTCACTATATTTCTCTCTGGAAGTCAACACACAGAATTTGTGATTCTATCCACTTCTTCCCTTAGTACTCAATTTAGCTCTGTAATAGTGTATTTCCTCTTCAAATCATATACTACCTGACTTATGTTTTAACTGTTTTAGTTTCTATAAAGCATGTCATTTCAATGGATCAACCCCCAGAAAAAATGATACATTTAAACTAGAAAAAGCGACTTTGTGAGATGTTATAGTTTTTACAGGTTGCCTCTCAATGATTGGGTTGTACTAACTGTACCTAGACCATTTCTTTTTTCACATTTTACATGTAAATGTAGCATCAACTTCTAATTTATGATGTAATCACAGAAAGACAGATCATTATGAAAATTTAATTCTTTTACATATTAGTTTGATAACATTTGGAAAATCAATACTTTAATAAAATTGTCCCGACCACGGTGTTCTTCTGGCATCACTGCAAATTCTACTGACTTGTGACTTTCTGAATCTGAAACATCCCCCTTCAACTGTCTTTACAGTTTGGTCTGTAAAATTCACACATCTCTGATAGGGGATGTAGGCAGCCATTAACACAGTGTCTTTTCTCAGCTATATCAATGAGAGAAGAAAATAGCCTTTGAATTGTATTCCATGCTGAGACTATGCCTGTTCATGATGGAGGTCTCAGGTGTTGCAACAATAGATTTGGACTCTCTTGCTTCTGTGTGGCTGACCAAAAACAACTTTGGGCCAAGAAATGGGTTTATTTGGCTTTATTACCCTAGCACGGTCCATCACTGAGGGAAGTCAGAGCAGGGACTTAAGCAGGCGCCCAGAGACAGGAACTAAAAAAGAGACCCTGGAGGAATGCTGCTTACTGATTTCTTTCCATGACTTCTTAGCTTGCCTTCTTAAGCTACCAGGGCCACCTGCCTAGAGGTGGCACTGCTCACATCATCTCTTAAGCAAGAAAAATGCCCTGCAGACCAGTCTAATGAAGGAAATTACTCAATAGAGTTTCTTTCTTCCCAAGTAACTTCAGGTACAGGTGTAGTGCACAAACACACACACAGGAAAACACTCATGATAAAAACAACCACTAATTTCAAAAAGAACAAGGTAGATACATGAGAGAATTTGAAGGAAGAAAGGGAAGGAGAGACATGAAATTTTATTATAATCACAAAGATAAATTATTTTTAAAAGTATTAAAACATTAAATGCATTTGGACAAATGGACAATGTTTCAGTGTAAGTTACAACTTTCTTCTCCACAATATGGATGGTTGTTACAATGTACACTTTCATAGTTGACTTCAGCAGATTAAATAGACCTCTTGAAAGTAGGAAACATAGAAGATGTCACAAAGTGTTTAACAAATGTTTTCATAGCTGTAACATCTGAGGTAATGGTGGCAGTGGATAATATGCCCTATGGTAGAAAGTATGTAATAAGAATTGAAGAATGAATGTTTCTTTTTTTTCTGTGATGTCTGTGATGTGGTCTTGAAGTGGAAAATACAGTGATAAGTGCTAAGCAGTAGACTGATTATTGGCTGTAGGGCACTGCATGATAAAATTCTTGGTGAATGCTATATTATTAAAGTAGCATTCAGTGATCAGTTAAGATAGGCTTCTGTAAGCAGAGTAAGCAGAAATAACCATAAGTCAGAAAAACTTAAACCAATTTTCTCCAGCTGTAGGGATCTGGGGAAGGCAGGTGGAGGCAAGTTAAGCCTCCATGCTCAATCAGCAACAGGGGAGGTGCCAGGAAAAGCTGAGTCTCTGTGATAAAAAGTGTTCTGAGTAGTGTACATAATTGCATCTTATCAACTCTAAACTATCACTTACCGTGAGGTGAACTGTTTATACATTAGCAATACTGAAAAGCTGCTGCTAATGAAATGTTTAGTGAATACATTATTTTCATAGAGTTTTCTTTTAAATTTAATGAAAGGCCTTTCAATGGACCTTGATTTACACATTCCTTTGATTGTTTCCAAGTTGCAAATATAGGCAAAGTAAATTGAAGATACCGCTAAAATGATTTTATGTTCACGACCTGATCTACCGAGTCACTTTTCCACTACAAGTCATTTGTGAAAATAGCACCGTTTATCTTATTAGGAAAGTAGATGAGAAGAGCATTTGGTTGAAAAAATAATGTGTGCTACTCTTACAGTTCTTCTAAGACAGTGAATGGTGTTTGGGGATGTATTGTCTTTGGCACTCACCCATGTCTCAAGGAAAATAAGAGATGGGTTAATGATGACTGTGGCTGACATTCTGGATACACTCAACTGTCTTCAGTTCCACTTGCCCTGGATTCCTCACCCTGTATTTATTCTGTGTTTATCTTTGTTCCTTTAAGCACTAAGTTCATACTCAGCCAGGGAGAATGGCTTAGCAGACAAAGGGGCTTGGACCTAAAAACCTGAATTCAGTCTTCAGAATCCATGTAAAGGTGAAGGAAAGTATCATCTCTACAAAGGTGTCCTCTGACCTCCATTTACACACACACACACACACACACACACACACACACACACACACACACACAAACACACACGATCAAGTACACACGTACACACAGGCACACAAAGGAATACACACACAATTTTTTTTAAAGCTCTTAGTCGTCATTAACTTCATACCCAACCCTAGCATCTGTTGTTTCACTGGAGCGTTTGGAATTATGTAAGCAACTTCTCTCCTTGTACTCTTGGATGACTGTTCTGATGATCTTCTCATTGTCATGGGGAGTGGTGCCAAAATGGCTAGTGTTGACATAGAAGACGTCATAGGACAGGAAAAACTGATGGCAAACACGTGTAAACACAAAATGATTGTGAATTCTTCTGTACTCAAATTCTACATACACCCTGAAAATTAAGTACTTTTGCTATCATAAAGTATCCAAATTTCCTGATATTATCCACCAACTTGTTTAGAGTGCCCTTTTAATTTTTATAGGAAAAAGTGAAATATGCCCCTGACGTAATGTAATGTGATAATTGTGTTTCCCAGGTTTATTTTCTGTTGTCTGTGTATGAGTGTTTGCTTGCATACATATGTTTGCACAACATGTGTGTAGTTCCTGTGGAGGCTGAGAGAGGGCATAAAACACCATGGAGATGCAGTTACAGAAGGTTTGGAGTCACCATGTGGATGCTGGGAACTGAACCTGGGTCCTTTGCAAAAGCAGTAAGTGCTTCTAACCTCAGAACCATCTCTTCAGCACCAATAATTGTATTTAATGTCTAAGTATAAGAATTTTTACAGATTATTTAATTTTCAAATCCAGATAATTGACAGGGAAAAGTAAGTATACTAAATTTTTATGGATATAAATAATATAACTGCCTAAATTATAAATACATTAAAATTTTTATTTGCTTACTTAAAGCATTGCATTTCAGAATAAATAAAATATTTATTTAAAAGGAATTTTAGTAATGATTTTTGAAGTGGGGGGGTGGACAAAGCAACTTGGCCTTTGTCCCTAAGCCTGCTTGAAAGAAGCTTATAGGAAAATACAGGGCATAAAACTGGTCTGAGTAAAGATGAATCTGATAATATTATGGGATTGTGATACTATTTTTTATAATTAAAGTACTTTTTACTCAAAATAACCCACATTTTGGGGTATTTATTTTATTTTTATTTATTTTAAGGTGTAGGTCTCAGTATGCATATATATGTATATGCATGCAGATGTTCAAAGAGACCAGAAGATGGCATCTTAGACTCTGAAGTTAGTGCTACATGTGTGAGCAGCAGGGAGGATAGGAACTAAATTCAGTTCTTCTAAAAGTGTTCTTAATGACTAAGCCATTTCTCCAGCACTCAAATTTCATGTCCTTTTTTACAGTAGTAATTTTTTCAACATGTGTGGGAACCTCAAAGAATAAAGAGAAGAGATTTTAAATTCAAAGCAATATTTTAAGTCACCCACAGAAAGACTAAGCCCTCTTTCAGACAACTGATATTTGAAGAAAGCATAACCTAACACATCTATCTGACATGCTCAGTTTGTAATGGATGAGAGCTGGCTGTGTTAGTAATCATCTTCCCCAGGTTAATAGTGATACCTTGGGAATGTTTTCTCTTGTTGGGTGATTAGTAATTAAAGCTTAGGATTCCATGGAGAAAATTAAGGGCCCTCACATCAAGCTTCCCATTTTAAAATCTTAACAAAAATTACTATCAAAGACGCTAATGGGTTACTATCTGCTCCTTTCAAACTACTTAGGAGACTTTAATAGCTTCTTACCCTTAGAGGATATCATTTTATCCCCCTGACAGGGAAATACACAACCAATTTTTTGTTGGAAATCTCCCTCTCTCTCTCTCCCTCCCTCCCTCCCTCCCTCCCTCCCCTCCCTCCTCTCCCTCCTCCTCTCTCTTCTCTCTCTCTCTCTCTCTCTCTCTCTCTCTCTCTCTCTCTCTCTCTCTCTTTCCCACCTCTCTATCTGAATTTCCCATTTGCTATATCCTCACATTGACTGAAAGGACAATCTTCTTTAAACCCGAAGAGGTTCTCAAAATTGATTCATTTTGCCATTCCTTGCCTTTATTATTGCTTTTATTCCCATGAGTTCAAGAATTCATTATATATATTTCCATTTTAAGTGCTTTAGGAATTCTGGAGAAAGGTGGTACTCTGGGACAAGACACAGCTCATTTAGATATCTAAATTTCACTCTGAAATAACTCAATTGATATTTAAAAAATATTCTCCACTGGAAATTAGAAAAGGACCCACTACCACTACCTGTGATTTAAAGGAATCTTTTCTACAAGAAAAAAAAATCTATGGAAAATGAAGTAAACTAACTGTATTTCTTTGGGTACTGAAGGGAAGTCTATGGATATAGTAAGTGAATGTGGATATGTCTTGTCCTCTGCCAGAGCCTCACTAACTATTTGTGATCTGTGGCAGTATGAATCAGAGCAGAGGACAGTATTGTGTCCTGTTCTCAGTGGAGGATGGACAGATCTTACCTCATTGTCCACTGACATTGATAACAGAGCACCCCTGAGATATGTTCCCAGCCTTCTGTTCTCTCCATCACAAAGTTCTGTTTGTTGTCCTTCCTCTATATCATGTCATGACTAGCTAGGAAACAGCTTTTCTTTCTGTTTACCCAAAGCTTATACCCTCTGCACTTT
The DNA here is from genome assembly GCF_004664715.2 of Peromyscus leucopus. Lineage (NCBI taxonomy): Eukaryota > Metazoa > Chordata > Mammalia > Rodentia > Cricetidae > Peromyscus > Peromyscus leucopus. The sequence continues at coordinate 95,166,919 of NC_051065.1, forward strand.
ATATCTGCTTGCTTTGGTTGCAGAGCACAGTACACCTGTCCTTTACAGTATTATTGAGAGTTATTTTTCCTGGTTTGGCTGAATGCAAGCTGTGGCCACAGACACACAGTTCTACTTCTATTCGCTACTTAAGCGTCTGCCAAAGTACCAGTTATACATAGATTGTAAATAAATGCAGGCAGGTAGAAAAGGGTGTATAGTTACTGATATTTGGGTTTACTGATATATTTATGAATTCAAATGTATCTGGGAAAGCAACATGAATTTGAGCATTAAAAATGGTCTCTCAGAGGCATGCAGATCTTTGTGAGTTTGAGGCGAGCCTGGTCTACAGAGCGAGATCCTGGAAAGGTGCAAAGCTACACAGAGAAACCCTGTCTCGAAAAACCAACAACAAAACAAAAACAACAAAAAAAAAATGTTCTCCCTTCAGTTTCTCAAAAAATTGGGAACCGACCTACATCAAGACCCATCTATTAAACTCCTGGGTATATACCCAAAGGACATGCTACCCTACCATAAGGAAACTTGCTCAACTTTTTTTCATAACAGCTTTATTCATAATAGGTACAAACTGGAGAAAATCTAGATGCCCATCAACCAAAGAATGGATAAAGATTACAAGTTACATCTACACAATGTTAAAAACAATGGCATGATGGAGCTCACTGGCAAATGAATGGAACTAGAAAAGATCATCTTGAGTGAGCTAACCCAGATAGATGCAGAAAGACAAAATATGGTATGTACTCACTTATGGGTGGATTTTAACTGTACAGGAAACTGGAACCATGCTACAATCCACACACCCAAAGAAGTTACATAACAAGGAAGGCTCAGGAGGGGTCACATGAATCCCACAGTGCAGGGGAACAGAACAGAAATCACAGGTGGACAGGGGAGGTGATTTGGATGGGGGTTGAGGATGGGAACAAGAGGGATCAGGTGGGGAGAGGATGGAAGGAGAAAGTACTGTGAAAGACAACTGGGAGGATTAGAAACCTAGTGCAGTGGAAACTCCCAGGAATCTATGAGCCTCACCTCTAGCTAAGATTCCTAGCAGTGGGAGATAGAGATCCTGAACCAGCCATCTCCTGTAACCAAGCAAGACTTCAGTGGAGGGATTGGGACCCTAATCCAGCCACATAACCTTTGACCTACAATTTGCCCCACCTAAAAATGTGCTGGTGTAAAGGTGGATCAGAAATAATGGGAGTGGCCATCCATTGACTAGTCTATCTTGAGACCCATACCATGAGAGGGAGCCCTGCTTAGAGGCCAGGACCCAGGGTCTTGATAGCCCAGTTGTCATCAGAGAGAATTCACACAGCAATTGTTGGAAACAGACTTCAGGTGAACCTCAGGAAATCCCATGGAAGAGGGGGAAGAAGGATCGTGGGAGCCAGAAGGGCAAGAACACCACAAGAAAACCCACAGAATCAACTAACCTGGGCTCTCAGAGGCCTCACAGAGACTGAGCTGCTAACCAGAGAGCTTGCAAGGGACTGACCTAGGCCAACTGGTTATATGTTCCAGTTGTGTAGCTTAGTCTCTAGTGGGACTCCTAACGGTGGGAACAGCTATGATAGGTCTCTGACTCTGTTACCTGCTTTTGAGACTCCTTTCCTAATACTGGTTTGCCTTGTCAGGCCTTAATAGGAGAAGAGGTGTTAGCCTTACTGCAATTTGACATACCATGGTTGGCTTAATTACGTGGGAGGCCTGAAGACAAAGGAGGAGAAATAGATTGAAGAGGGTAGGACTTGGGTGGAGGGACTGGGAGAAGAGGTGAGAGGGAGGGGAAACTGTGATCGGGCTGAGGAAAAATTAAATAAATAAATAACAGCAACAAAGAAATGGTCACCCTTAAGTTTGTCAAGATTTCTCTGCCACCAAAATAATCTTCATTAAGTACATCTCCCAGCTTATCCAATCTCATGAGCCTCCATTTCTTCTCTCTTAACTTCATTTTTATTTATTCTTTGTGTCTTTCTCATCATGCATCTCAATCCTATTCATTTCCTGTCCTTTCTTATCTGCCCTCTGCCTTTGCATCCCCACCCTCAAATAAAATTTAAGAGAAAGGAGAAAAAAAAAAAAAAGGAAAAACCTCATCATGGAAGTGTAATGTGACACAGTGATTCACACAGTAACCCTTTTGTCCGTATATCTTTATGTGCAAGTATTCATTGCAAAGAGGAATTTGTCTGGTAAGGGCCTCTGGTTTCTGCTAGACTATTGATGCTGGGCTCCCACTGGAACTCCTCTTGGTTATCTTGTTGTTAGTCTAGTGTTGTAGAAACTCTGCAGCTTTGGATCTGCAGGACTGGTCCTTCACATGCTCCAGCAAATCACAGATGGGGTGGATATTGGGGTGGGCTAATCCATAACCCTGGTTCTGGGTCTGGGTAATTGCAGAGTTGGTTAGCCTGCCAGCTCTCCCTTGTCCTCACCACCAGGATGAGCTCTCCATCAATGCCCTGATGAGTTCACTCCTTATAGTGAGGAGTAGGGGGCAGGGCCAGTTCTCTTGCTTTAATGTCCTCAGGATAGGATCTCCCACATGCACATGTTTAGGATCAGCTCTACTATGTTGCCCAGGCATGGTGTAGGGGCCACTCTCCCAGGGCTGCAGCAGATGAGGGGCAGAATTAGCTCTCCCACTCTTTTCATTTCAGGACCAGCTCTCCCACCTGCCCCAGACATTGATGAGGGGAGAGGAATGACATCTCTCCCCTACCCCTGCTGCCCCATGACAGATGAGAAATGGAGACAGTTCTCCCATGCTCACTAATTTGGGGTTGGCACACCCACACCTGCTCCAACAGTTTTGCCTCTATTGTGTTAGCCAGGCGGGGTGCAAGGCCCACTCTCCCAGTGTTTGCCGCTGGGGATGGTGCAGCTCTCTTGCCCTTGTGATCCCAGGGCCAGTTCTTCCTCTCCCACTCTGCCACATGACAGATGAGTAATTTGGAAAGCACTCCCTTGCTCACAACCAACCCCAATGGCAGAGGTGTTGGGGAGCCAGCCCCAGTACTGTGAGCAAGGGGGAGCTGTCCCCATTACTCACCTGTCTTGTGGTGGTGTGGGTGGAGGAGAGATTCCCTACCCCTCTCCCACTCATCATTGCCTGAGGCAGATAGAAGAGCTGGCCCTGAGGTTAGAAGGTCATGAGAGCTCATCCTGCCTCCCACCAGCTACAACACTCAGGAGAGCAGGCCCTGCACCTCACATGGGCAGGATAATGCCAATCCCATTGGTAGAGGTGTGGGTGAGCACCTCCATTTCTAAGGCTATCCTGGGCTCCTCTTCTATTTCTACTATTTATTTATTTATTTATTTATTTATTTATTTATTTATTTATTTATTTATTTATTTATTGCTATGCTAAGTTGATTTTCTACTTGGTTCGGAGGAGGGTTGATTTCACCTTACAGGTTGCAGTCCGTTACTGAGAGAAGCAAAGACTGCAACTCAAGGCAGGTGCCTGGAGACAGGAACTGAAGAAGAAACTAAGAGGGAACCTTTCTTAATGTTTTGCTTCCTCCTGCTTGATAAAATGTCTTTCTTGGACAACCCAGGCCTACCTGACCTGAGATGCAACATGCATAGCAGTCTGGTTCCTCCTACATCAGTCACCCAAAATGAAAATATCCTACAGAAATACCCACAGGCCAAGATGATGGAAACATCTCCTCAGAGGAAAGTCCGTCTTTCTAGGTGTATCTAGGTTTATTTATGACAAGTTGACAACTGAAGCTGTGACAGTCCCTATTCTTGCTGTTTATTTGTTTACTAGGACAGTATCACATTATGTATTCCCTGGTGGCCTAGAACTTACTAAGTAACTGAGCTGGTCTCCAGCTTGTTACAGTCCTGTAATTATAGGCAAGAACTATCAGGATTACTTCTATTCACTCTTTGAATGTGTAAAGAACATAAGTTATTAGTTATAAGTTATTTCATTTTTCTTTGGATTTTATGACATGCCTCTTAGGTGAATGCCATTTTTAATTTCTTAAACTCATGAATATGGTAGAGCTATTTCCTCACAGAAGTTTCATAGTCTGATATAGATGAAAGGAATATATGTAAAACCTGAATAACATTTGTTACATAGAAACTTCCATGTGCTTTCTTACACGTACATTTATGTACCACATTAAATGTATACTTAGAAATATAAGAGCAATGACTGTTTTGTGAGAGGTAAAAATTTAATTACCACAGATATATTTTGATTCTTAATTTTATTCAGTGTGAATAATAAATAAGGTGTGGGTTAGCAAAATGGCTTAAGGCATGAAGGTGGTTGCTCTCAAACCTAAGACCTGAGTTCAATCCCCAGAATGTACTGAGTGGAAGGAAAAAAATTACTGCCTGCTGGCTTTGTCCTCTGACCATCACAGGTGTGCTACACGAGAGTGAATGCACACACACACACACACACACACACACACACACACACATACACACACACCACACACACACACACACACACACACACACACACACACACACATATATAACTATAAAAATTTAAATTTCCCTTTAAAGCAAGTTTTTCATCACTAATTTTTAATGTTTAATCTTTCTTTTCTTGTTTTCATAAAGCAACCTGAGTCTATTTTATTTGACTCAGGTCTCTAAATGTAGCCTCAAATTCCATCAGTTTTGAAAGATGAATAACTTGGCTTATCCTGAAAATTAACTCACACTATTAAATTAGGATACTTAAAGCACAGCGGGACTTACATTATTTCTCTGTTCTCCCATACAGATTCAATATACTATCTTAGTCATTGTATACAAGATTAAAATAAATAAGAATCTGGTGTCCATGAGAATATATAATTAGTCACCTCACAGAAATCAAACACAAAGAAGACAACATTATCTTTCCATATTTATGTAGCCTAACCTGTACCACACTGAAAGAGCTCTTCAATTTAAGAAATCCCTCTTTATTAAAAGTTGAACTTCATTCATACTCGAAGCTCAGTTAGCTACTCTTGAATCTAAACTAGTGGGATTGTTTTATGTAGCAGTGCACAGCTGTAATTCTACTTGAGAGCTGAAGTTCAGCTTGATCTATACAGAAATTTCCAAGATAGTGTGGACTACAGAGTAAAATGCTAAACATAAAAAAAAAAAAAAAAATCCAAACAGCTCAAGAACAATAAAATAATCATAGAGAGGCCTGTGCCTGGATACCATATTGAGGAATGAACTAAATTTTGGTACTTAGGCTACTTGCTAATTTATACCAGTTCATGGTCCATAGTTTTGGCAAAGTCTGTTCAGACTCTGACAGGGACGAGGGAGGATTAGAGGACAGATGGAATAGGATATATTTGGTTTTCTGCTTGAAAGATAGATTTCAATTAATAAAAATACTATGGAATGGAAGAACATTTTTTTCTAGGGCTGAAGAGGACTCACTGGGTAAAGTGCTTGCTGCCCAAATGTGAGAACCTGAGACTGGATGTCCAGCACCTATGTGAAGAGTCAGATGAGATGGTACAAGCTTGTGCTGGTGCGAGAGTATGAAGAAGTGAGTATACCAAGGGAACTCTGGCCAACCAAGTGAACTGAAACTTGAACATTAGGCTTATTGAGAAGCCATGTCTCTAAACATAAGGTAGAAGATAATCAACCTACACACACACACACACACACACACACACACACACACACACACACAACCAGTTTTAATAAAAATTGACTTTTCTATAACAGGCAGTGTACATAGATTTTTCTAGTCAAATGAAGTAAAAAATCCCATGGTTTAGGAAAGTAAGAAAAATTGAGGTGAAGACATGAGAATCAAAAAAAATCTTAGTCCTGTATTAAATGGTGTTGGCAGTGTTAACTCTAGCATTTGAAGAAGACGTTAAGAAGAAGAGCTTAAGACATTGAACATGAAGAAGAATACAAAAGAGCCAGGCATGGTGCCATACAATTTTAATCTCAGAACTCAGGAGACAGAAGCAGGCAGGTCTCTGGGAGTTTGGGGCCAACCTGTTCTACATAGTGAGTTCCAAACTAGTCAGGGCTACATGAGGAAACCTTGTCTTAAAACAATGGAATTTTAGGGATGTTCAGGCTCATTTTATAAAAGTAATCAGAAAAGATGAGAATTGCCCCACTTACCTAGTACACATTAGAGGGTCAGTCCCTGAGCTGCACCCACACTAAACATGGCAATGGATGACAAATGTTTATGTTTGATAAGCATCAAACTCCAACTTGAGGATCATCTAGTTTTGGCTGCATGAGGGAGAAATATGTTTCCTAAAGGAAAACAGAAGGTGATAAGTATTGACAGTGTTCTATTTCTCCATAATCATTAGCTGGATTGTTAGAAATACTTAACTGTAGACGAATTTCTAAACAGTCTTATTAAATAAGAAACACAGAGCCAAATACAGGGGTGAAAGCCTTAGAGATCAGAGTGATAGCCACCAACTAACCTTAGCTCACAACGCCGCGCCAGCTTCCCAAGAGAACCGAACCCGCTTCTTCCTGTCTAACCTGCGCCTTTATTGACTTGCTGTTCTGCCTTCTCATTGGCTCTAAGCCCAGCCACCTCACTTCCTCATCACTGCCTGTCTGTAAAGACCTCCAGGTCACTATGGTTGGTACTGGGATTAAAGGCTTGTGTCACCACACTTGGCTGTGTCCTTGAATACACAGAGACTCTGCCTGCCATGTGATCAGATAAACGGTGTGTGCTACCACCACCAGAATTCTGTTTATGGATGGCTATGACCTCTGATCTCCAGGCAAACTTTATTTATTAACATACAAGTAAAATATCACCACATTTCACATATCTGAATGCATTTTGATGTTATATTTTAAGAAAGAATCCAATAGTCAGAAACAAACTAGTATTTTGTCTTCAGATAATATTTCACTAATTTAAAAAGGTATGTTATTTAAATGATGAATGTAGAAAGAAGGTCATCTTTGTACTGTATGAGCCAGTCAAGGATTTTTTCCCCATCTTTCCATTTATTTTGCACTGATACGTGTAGATATATGCTGAGAGACGATAAGGAATGTTTGCACAGTGTAGTCTCCAAAATTTAGAATGTGGGTGACAAATTTGTGTTGCCTGCTAAGGGCTTAAACTTCCTCCATTTGGGACCTCCTTTCTTGTTTTCTATCTGTTGGTCTTTTAATTTGCTTTTTCTTTTCTCATTTTCATAATGAAAATAAAAAGATTACAACAGAAGCTTCTATAAGAACCATTTGTCCTTATGGATCTTGTATCTCTCCTCAAGCTTGACCCTGAGTTTCAGAACTACATCTTAAAAGACACTATGCTGAGGGCAGATCTGTCTACACAGGTCCTTGTGAGTACAGTGATTGTGATCATAACTTTCACAGTTTGATCTTTAACCTTTTTGATGGTCTTTGTTTGTTTGTTTGCTTGTTTTTTATCTTGATTATGGTAGTTGTTGCACTGCAGGCGTGGAGATCTATACTAGCCATTAGAGCATGGCTACAGAGGCAGTCTGAGGTGTCATCATCCATGTTTATCTGATGGCTTTTTGTCCTAAAGGGCATCCAGTCAAGATGCACATCCCTTTCCTGAGTTTCAAGATCCTGCCTATTTTGACAGCAAGCATCAGGCACGTAGTAGAAAGAAAAGAAAGAGGTATCCTTCTGGTAATCTGTGATCTCACTCATCCTGTAATCATTACATGACATTGCTATACACATAAATAGAACAGTCATATAAACAGTCTTTTTCTGATTAAAATGATAAGGAAATCAGTTTCAGAACAATTCTTTAGAATACATATAATTTTTCATTTACTAAATATAAATGTGCATACTAATAACATGGATATTATTATAAATTTGTTTATTGAGGTTTTATTTTTTTTAATTATGTATTGGTGTATGGTTATTCCTGTTAGTGCAGGTGTATGCAGAGGCCAGAGGAGGGTGATCGATCCTCTGGTGCTTGAGTTATACCAGATTGTGAGCAACCCATTGTGTGTGCTGAGAACTAAACTCAGATCTTCTGACACTGCTGATACCATAACATTATCTCCAACCGCAGATGTGTTCGTTATACAGAAAGAATTAATATTGGGCTGAATATTTGATACTTGATTCTACAAAGTATATTTAGCTTTTCATTTGATTTTTAAAAATCTATAACCCATCAATGCTGTGGATTGCTTCACTTCTTTATTTCTTTATTTTGGTTTTTCGAGACAGGGTTTCTCAGTGTAGTTTTAGTGCCTGTCCTGGATCTCACTCTGTAGACCAGGCTGGCCTTGAAATCACAGCAATCCCCCTGACTCTGCCTCCCATGTGCTGGGATTAAAGGCATGTGCCACCACTGGATTACTTCACTTCTTTACACACATCTGTAATATAAAAGATAAATGCATATTAGAGTAATTTTAGAACTTGTTGGGAATCCTTTTCAAGATAAATTTATTTAACAATTTTTATGAAACTCCATTCTGAAGATCAAGTGGTAATTTTCCTATCAGTCCAACACAATGTAGTCCAAAGATATAGCAATGACACATGGGGAACGATGGCAGGAAAATATTAAAAATCTGTGCTTTTTGTGATTCATCTGCTTTGTTTCTACAAGTACAGAAACCACAGCAACATACAGTACAAATAATACAGTTCACACCACATAGTACTCCTAAATCTGATCCTAAGGGTTTCAAGAAGCATTGTATATTGGAGTGTGGTTTGGGGCTCCCATAGGGCAGTGTATTCTATTGTGTATAAAGCACAAAGAAGTCTGCAACAAAGTCACTCAGTGCAACTTGAGAACTGCAAGAAAGAACTGATTCAATAACTGCCCGATCTTAATGTGTGGTACAAGAAATCCTGGGTTGTTGCCAAATGCTTTCACAACACCCTTGTACCATTATATGAGTCCATATGTGGGATCCTATGCCATAGTTTTAAAAGTCAGGGCCCAGTGGAGTTATGCCTTTCTCATCAGAGTGCAATGTGAATTTCATGTTTAAGGGGTACAGCTAGAGTAAACACCCTACTGTGCTCCCATTAGAAAAGGACAATACAAAGAATTGTGTGGAGCCTATTAGGTTGTCGTTGGTGGTAATAGCTATGGTATTGGTTTTATTTGTTTATTTGTTTTTATTTATTTATTTATTTGTTTGTTTGTTTGTTTGTTTTTCAAGACAGGGTTTCTCTGTGTAGCTTTGTGCCTTTCCTGGAACTCACTCTGTAGCCCAGGCTGGCCTTGAACTCACAGTAATCTGCCTGCTTCTGCCTCACAAGTGCTGGTATTAAAGGTGTGTGCCACCACCTCCCAGCTGGTATTGGTTTTATATTTAAAATAGTATATTTTTGTCATTACATTAGTGTACAAATTTAATAAAAACTAAAAAGAAATATGATACATAATATTTATATAAACTTAAATACACATACACACATGTCTATGAATCTGCAAAAGATATCGAATACTCGTATTTGATATGTTCATATATGAGAAAAATACTCAAACTTGTTATTTTACACTATAAATATAACTTTGTATTCTAAATTTGTGACATGTGGAACAAAATTGTTAGTGTTTGAAAACAAACAAACACAAAGATAAACTATGTCTAATTTTGCCTGGTGGCATCCTTCAGGATCAAGACATTTTATTGCTATTTCTCCCCATTGTCTGCAGCTTTGTTCTCAAATTACTTTTCTCATTAAAAGCAAATTAAATCATAATTCCTTCCAGGCAGACACACATCACACACAAACACGTGTGGTGCATCTTACAATTAGAACCCTTCCCACGTTCTGTCAAGAATATGAGAGCTGAAAGCATCACACACTTGGGTGATATTTGAAATCATAATTCAAAATATAAATCAATGTACCCGGTGGGTATTAAAAATTCATTTCAAATATCAGCCCAAACTGTCAGGTAATTAAGCTACCATTTTATTGCACGGTTTGATGATAGAGACCTCGGCTTTCTTTATTGTTCTGACAGCAATAAAATGACTTGACAATATGTTTATGGAAAGTAATTGCCAGCAGAAGAAAAATGCCCATTAAAATAAGAAAATCTGTCAATGTCACCAATATTCTTGAAAACATTATAAAGCACACTAATGGATTTGTTATAAATGTATTGGGTGGCTTTGTAAGTATTTTCACAAATATTAATAGATTTGGGGAATTCATGGTCTGGGTGTAAGTACCAATGTTCCTGTCATCTTGGTAGGAATATTAGTAAGCAGATATAACTAAATATAACTTATTAATTACTTCCTGTTTACAGACATGATTGAAAAAATTGAAATCAAATTTGACCTCAATAATTTTGAGGGTCTCCAAGTTGTCATTATTTTTATCATTTAATTTTCTTTTCCCTTGAGAAAATTTATGGTACTGGAGGACAGAAACTCAGTGTTGTATTTGAGCATTGTTTTTATGCCTGATTGATATGTGGGAGAGAGTTATGCATTCTTAGCCCAATATTAACGTGTGTTTTTAGATTTCAAGTAGTTAAAACTACCAATTCTTTTCAGTTTTCAAATAAATAAAAAGGCATGCAGGTATATGTATAATGATGGCATTTTGGATGCAAAGCATATCAGAATTAAAATGTATCTGGATTTGACATCAAACTTGTAGACCACGGGTCTTTTCTCTGTCTCATGGTTTCTTTCCACTATCAGACAATTCCATTCTCAGAACAAATCTTAAAATATAAATGTGGTTGTCGATAGCTATTTCTTATTGCTGGTGGAAATGCAAACTTGTATAGGCACTACGGAAATCAATATGGTAGTTTCTCAGAAAATTGGGAATTGATCTACCTTAAGACCCGTTTATACCACTCTTGAGCACATACCCAAAGGATACTCCCTCCCACCACAAGGACTCTTGCTTAACTATGTTCATAGTGGCTTAAGAGCCAGAAACTGGAAACGACCTAGGTGTTTCTCAACCAAAACATGGGTTAAAAAAAAATGTATATTTACACAATATTACTTGACAGTTAAAAAATGACATGAAATTTAAAGGCAAATGTATGAATCTAGAAAAAAATCATTCTCTATGAGGTAACTCAGACCCAGAAAGACAAACCAAACATGTTATGTACTCACTTATAAGTGGATATTAGCTGTTAAGTAAAAGATAATCATGCTAAAAATTCACAGACTCAGAAAGGCAAAGTTGCCACGAGGGCTCTAGGATCTCCCAGGGAAGGAAAAATAGAATAGATTTTTGCAGCTGGATGGGATGAGAACAAGAGGTATGAGGCAAGTGGGGTGGTATGAGAGAAAGAGTACTTGGAAAGATGACTGGAATTGGGAGTTATCTTCGGGGGTGGGCAATATGGAGTAGAAACTTTCTGAAACTTGATCATCTGGGGATGATCCTAGTGAGAACTTCTAGTAATAGGGGATATGGAAACAAATGATTCCTAATAATGTTCTGCTATACTCATAGGTCAGTGCCTAGTTCAGTTATCAACCGAGGGTTGCCTCTAGCAGCTGATGAGGGCAGATGCAGAGATCCACAGACAAACATTAGGCAGTGAGAAAATGCAGGTTTGAGGTCTCCATCTGATATCTCCCCTCGGAGCTCAGGGAACTTGGTGGAAAGGGGTAGAAGAAATTGTGGGAGCCAGAGTGGTCAAGGACACCAGGAAAGCATGTCCAGTGTTTCATGGGAGCTCACAGAGATTGAAAACGACCATCTCAGAGCCTGCATGGGTTTGCTCTAGGTCTTTTGGAAACATGTAATGGTTATTGACTTTGAGTTTTCCGGGGAACTACTAAGAGTGGAACTGGGGTTGTCTCTGATTATTTTGCCTGCTCTTGGGACCCTTTTCCTCCTACTGGGTTGCCTCACCCAGTCTTGATGTGAGGGTTTTTGCTTGGTCTTATTATATCTAGTTAAGCCATGTTCAGTTGATGTCCCTGGGAAGTCTGCTCTTTCTAGGGTAAAATGGGGGGTATGGGTCTGGGGAAGACATGAGTCCTGGAGGGAACAGGGAGGAATGGAGAGAGAGGAAGCTGTAATCAGGCTGGATTTATATGAGAGAAGAATCAATAAATGTTTTTTTAAAGAAAATAGATTGTGGTGGTATTGTGTTCCCCAAAATATTGTGTACCTTAATAAACTTATCTGGGGTCAGAGAACAGAAAAGCCACTAGTTAGGTTGTGATAGCACATGCCTTTAATCCTAGCATTCCAGAGGCAGAAATCCATCTGGGATCTCTGTGAATTCAAGGCCACATTGGAAACAGCCAGGAATGGTGACTCACACCTTTAATCCCAGGAAGCAAGCCTTTAATCCTAGGGAGTGATGGTAGAAAGCAGAAAGGTATATAAGGTGTGAGGACCAGAAACTAGAAGCGTTTGGCTGGTTAAGCATTTGGCTGGTTAAGCATTCAGGCTTTTGAGCAGCAGTTCAGCTGAGAGCCAATGGGATGAGGGCACAGAAGCTTCCAGTCTGAGGAAACAAAGCCAGCTGAGAAGTTGACCAGGTGAGGTTAGCTGTGGCTTGTTCTCTGATCTTCCAGTTCACCCCAATACCTGGCTCATTTTTGACTTTATTAATAAGAACTTTTAAGATTCCTGCTACAATAGATCAATTTAATAAACTTGAAAAATCAAAAACTGTGGCGAGCCACAGGAATATGAAATAGAAGTCTAGCTGTATACTATAAACTATACCTTGACAAGACCAAGGGTCAGCTGAGTGGAAAGCCAATCAACAAGGACTATTGGTGTTATGCAGCTTAATATTCAGTTGTGCCTTGCTATGAATTCCTTCTGCTCATAATTCTCCTAAAATGTGTATATGTGTGTGTGAATCTCCGTTTCAAAGCAGCTGGATAGTCACATAGACAGAATCTTCTGCCTCTGAGCTCCAGGCCTCCTCTTTAGTATTTGTTTTGCAAACAACCTTCTTGAGCTACTTCCTAAGGTAGAATCAACCCCAAACAAAGCCTTATTTGTTTCTTATGCAAATCAAGGCCTCCCCCGCCCCTCACCTCCCTAGAGAACCTCTTAGATCAAAAAGGACTTTCCTCTTACCAGGCATTTCAAGCTGTGATGCAGATTGACTAGCTATCAGTACTCTTCACCCGCCCTGTCAGGAAACTGGTGGCAGAGGGAAAAAGTGACAGTTTTAACTTTTAGAGTAACCTACAGACTTTCCCTACCCTGTCACCTGTAAGTTTATAGTGGAACACATTTATGATAGACTCATAGTACCTTCACCTAACCACAATAAGGATATATTTCTTACCCAGTTTTGGTATCAAAATAAAGTAAAAGTCATAAAATGATTTTGGTAGTGTTCTTTTGTTTCAGAGAACTGGAAAATATTATTTATCAAACTTAAGATTTTGTAAAATTTAGTAGAGAATCTGTCTGCACATAGGTTTTTCTTTGTATGGAGATTTTAATCTATGCATTTATTGTGAGTTTCAGATTTTTATATCTTCTTATGTTTTAATTCTGGATGTTATATGTGTGAGTTATTTGGCCATGTTGTGTTCTTACCCTGCAAGGAAATGTCACGAAACACGACAGAATCCGCTAATAAGAGTTTTATTAGAGATAAAGGGACAGAGAGTGCGCAGGCCTGTGGGAGAGACACGTGCTTGGAGAAGAAGAAGGAACTGGGAACATGGCGCTCGTTTTTTTTAAAAGGCTGGGCGTGGCCAGGTCACGTCACTACTCCACGCATGTGCGTAGATCACATGGCCACGTTGTGCGCTTACATTGCCATGAAACGTCACGGATCCTGGTCATGCGAGACGCCTTGACCCAGAAATGGCTATCTTGAGCTGGAACTGGCTAGGTGGAAGTGCCTGCCTGGTATATGCGACCATGGGGGCATGTTGTGAACCCTTCATCATGTGTTTAGATTTTATTGTTTCTTGAAGGTTTTTCAGGTATTTTGTATTATATGTTTTTACAATATTTGCTACTGATTCTCTGAATTTCATTAGATTAAGTTGAATTATGTTCATTTTCATCTCTAGTTTTGTTTATTTTTGTTTTCTCTTCTTCATTTGGTTAGCTTGGTTACACGGATTTTCATAGAGCTAGCTCTTCATGTGAGTAATTTCATATATATTTTTCATTTAGTCTCCATTTCATCAGTTTCTATACTGACTTTTATTACTCCTTGTTGTCTTCTAAATTTCATCATGGCTTTTCTCTGTGTTTGAAAATCCTTGAGAGCACATCATAGGTCTTTTTAGTTTAGTTAAGATACCACTTTATTTATTCATTTATTTTACATCTAGGCTGCAGTTTCCCCTCCCTCCTATTTTACCAGTCCCTACCTGCAAATCCTCCCTCTATTCCCACACCCAATCCACTCTTCCTCCATTTCTGTTTAGGAATGGGAAGGTCAAACATGAGTATCAACGAAACATGGCATGTCAATTTGCAGTAAGACTAAGCACCTCACCATTTACTAAGGCTGGGCAAGATTACTCAGTTTTAGGAGTAAGATCCCAAAAGCCAGGGAAAGAGCTGGAGACAACCCCAGTCCACTGTTAGGAGTAACACAAGAGGACCAAGCTACATGACTGTAACACATGTGCAGAGTGCCTAGGTCAGTCCCATGTAGGCTCCCTGCTTGTCTAATATTTATTTATGAGTGAGTGTGTACCATGTTTGTCTTTCTTGATCTGGGTTGCCTCATTCAGGATGATTTTTTTCTAGTTACATCTATTTGCATGCATGTTTCCTTATGTCCCCATTTCAGCAGCTGAGTAACACTCCATTGTGTAAATGTACCACATTTTCTTCATTGATTCCTCAGTTGAGGGACATCCAGCTTGTTTCCAGGTTCTGGCTATTACAAATAACCTGCAATGAAATATAGCTGAGCAAGTGTCCTTGTGTTATGATTGAACATCTTTTGGCTATATGGTAAAGAGTGATATTGCTGGGTGATGAGGTCAATTGATTCCTAATTTTCTGAGAAAACTCCATATTGATTTCTAAAGTGGCTATACACGTTTTCATTCCCACCAGCAGTGGAGGAGTGTTCCCCTTGCTCCACATATTCTCCAGCAAAAGCTATCATTAGTGGGATTTTTGTTGTTGTTGTTGTTTTCTTTCTCTGGAGCTGAGGACCAAACCCAGGGCCTTGCGCTCTATCACTGAGCTAAATCCCCAACCCCTCATTAGTGTTTTTGATATTAGCCATTCTGCCTGGTGTGAGATGGAATCTCAGAGTAGTTTTGATTTGAATTTCCCTCAAGGCAAAGGATCTTGAACAATTCTTCAAGTGTCTCTTGTGCATTTGAGAGTCTTATGATGAGAATTCTGTTTTGATCTGTACCCAATTTTTGACTGAATTATTTGTTTTGTTGCTCTCTAGCTTCTTGTGTTTTTTATGTATTTTTTATTAAGAAAAATTTTCAGGCGGTGGTGGCGCACGCCTTTAATTCCAGCACTCGGGAGGCAGAGCTGGGCAGATCTCTGTGAGTTCGAGGCCAGCCTGGGCTACCAAGTGAGTCCTGGGAAAGGCGCAAAGCTACACAGAGAAACTGTCTCGAAAAACCAAAAAAAAAAAAATTCATTCTTTTTACACACAAATCAAAGATCCCCCTCTTCCCTCCTCCCGCTCCCCACAGCCTCCCCTCCCAACTCATCTTCCACTCCCTTCCATAAGAAGGCAAGGTCTCCCATGTGGAGGCACATTAAGTAGAGGCAAGTCCAAGCCCTTCCCCCTGCCTCAAGGCTACACAAGGTGTCCCATCATAGGTAATGGTCTCCACAAATCCTGATCATGCACCAGAGATGGATTCTGATCCTACTGTCAGTGGGCCTTCCAAACAGATCAAGCTACACAGGCTCTCCATGCAGAGGGCCTAGTTCAGTCCCATGTAGGCTCCATTGCCAACTTTCATGAGTTCCCTCAAGTTTGGTTTGGTTGTCCCTGCATGTTTCCCCATCATGATCCTGATATACTTGCTCATAGAATCCCTCTTCTCTCTCTTTGACTGGACTCCTGGAGCTCTGTCTAGTAATTGGCTATGGATCTCTGCATCTGCTTCCATTAGTCATTGGAGAAAAGTTCTGTGATGACAGTTAGGGTATTCACTGATCTGATCTCTGGGGCAAGCCAGTTCAGTTCAGGTACCCTCTCTACTACTGCTAGTAGCCCAGGGTGGGGTCATCCTTAGAGAGAGACATCACAGGCATAGAGTAAAACCTGGTGCTAGGGAAGTTATCTTTATGTATTTTGGATCAGCCCTCTGTTGGATGTCAGGTTGGTAAAGATCTTTTCCCATTCTACCATTTATCTTGTTGATGGTGTCCTTTGATATAGACACTTCTCAGGCCTGTTCTCATTGGACCAAGAGGTGAGTGACTGTGCTCATACTCAGAGTCCTACCCCTAGGACTGAAGCCCTGGGACAAATCCAGTTCCTGGAAACCCCCACCCAACTCTGCCCCAGTTGCCGACCAACACGAAAATATCTTGTGGGAAGACCTCCACCACCAAAAGCCCCCATAAGACCCTGCAATATACACACCCTGCCCTAATACCCATCTGCTTGAGACCCCAGTAACTTCTTGAGGCAAGGAAACTAAACTGCCAGCTCTCACTGGACTAAGAGTAACTTCCTGAGACAGAGAATCTGCCAGCCCTCATTAGACCAAGAGTGGCTTTCTGAGACAGAATCTTCCACCTCTCATTGGACCAAAAGAGGCTTCTTGAGACAGAATCTGTCAGCTCTGACTGGACCAAGAGCCTTGATAAGACCAAGAGCAGAGAAGGAGAAGAATACTAACACAAAGGCACAGAAAATATATTCAACAAGATCATTGAGGAAAACTTTCCCAACTTAAAAAGGAAATGCCTATGAAGATACAAGAAGCCTATAGAACACCAAACAGACTAGACCCCCCAAAAGTCCCATTGACACATAATCATTAAACAACTAAGTGTACAGAATAAAGAAAGAATATTAAGAGCAGCAAAGAAAAAAGGCCAAGTGACTTATAAAGGCAAAACCATCAGAATAACACCCGACTTCTCAATGGAGACTTTGAAAGCCAGAAGGACCTGGACAGATGTCATGCAGACACTAAGAGACCATGGATGCCAGCCTAGACTAATATAACCAGCAAAACTTCCAATCACCATAGATGAAGTGAACAAGACATTCCAAGACAAAACCAGTTTTAAACAAAACTATTCACAAATCCAGCCCTATAGAAAGCACTAGAAGGAAAAGTCCAACCTAAGAAAGTCAGATACCCCCAAGAAAATACAGGCAATAGATAACCCCACAAGAGTAAGTCCAAGAAAAGAGAAATACACGAACACTACCACCAAAAGATAACAGGAATTAACAATAACTTGTCATCATTATCCCTTAATATCAATGGAATTAATTCACCTATAAAAAAGACTAACAGAATGGATACAAAAGAAGGAACCATCTTTCTGCTGCATACAAGAAACATACCTCAAATTCAAAGATAGACACTACCTCAGAATAAAAGGCTGGGAAAAGTCTTTCCTATCAAATGGTCTTAAGAAACAAGCTGGTACAGTTATCCTAATTTCCAACAAAATAGACTTCAAACTAAAATCATTCAAAAGAGATCAATAAGGACATTACATTCTCATCACAGGAAAGATCCACCAAGATGAAGGTTTAATTTTGAATGTTTATGCCCCAAACACAAGGACACCCACACATGTAAAAGAAACATTACTGAAGCTTAAATCACACATAAAATCACACACATTAATAGTGGGAGACTTCAACATCCCCTCTCACCACTGGACAGATCTGCCAAATCAAAACTTAACAGAGAAATAAGGGGCTTAACTGATGTTATTTCTCAAATGGACTTAATGTCTACAGAACATTCTACCCTAACGAAAAAGAATATACCTTCTTCTTGCACCCCATGGAACTTTCTCTAAATCAACCACATAATCAGTCATAAAGCAAATCTCAACAGATACAAAAAAAAATTGGAATAACCTCCTGTATTCTATCAGACCACCATGCTTTAAAGTTAGATTTCAACAACAACAAAAATTACAGAGAACTTACAACCTCATGGAAACTGAATAATGCCAAACTGAATCACCAATGTGTCAAAGAAACAATAAAGAAAGAAATTAAAGACTTCTTAGAGATCAATGAAAATGAATGTACTACATACCCAAACTTATGGGACACTATGAAAGCAATGCTAAGACGAAAATTCAAAGCACTAAATGCCCACATAAAAAGTTGGATAAATCTCACATTAGTGACTTAACAGTACACCTGAAAGTTCTAGAACAAGAAGAAGCAAAGTCACCCAGGAGGAATAGATGCCAGGAAATAATCAAATTCAGAGCTGAAATCAATAAAATAGAAACAAAGAGAACAATACAAAGAATCAATCAAACAAAGAGTTGGTTCTTTGAGAAAACCAACAAGATAGACAAGCCCTTATCCAGACTAACCAAAAGAAAGAGAGAGCATCCACATTAGCAAACTCAGAAATTAAAAGGGAGACATAACAACAGACATTGAGGAAATCCAGAGAATCATCAGGTCATACTTCAAAAACTTCTACTCCACAAAACTGGAAAATCTAAAAGAAATAGACAATTTTCTGGATAGGTACCACATAACGTAGTTAAATCAAGACCACATAAACTATTCAAATAGACCAAAAACCCCCAAGGAAATAGAAACAGACATTAAAAGTCTCCCAACCAAAAAAAAGGCTAGGAACAGATGGTTTCAGTGCAGAATTCTACCAGATCTTCAAAGAAGAGTTAATACCACACAATAGAAACACAGGGAACATTACCAAACTCCTTCTATGAGGATACAGTAACTGATTCCCAAGTCCAACAAAGATGCAACAAAGAAAGGGAATTACAGACCAATCTCCCTCATGAACACTGATGCAGAAATACTCAATAAAATATTGGCAAACAGACTCCAAGACCACAAGAAAACAATTATCCACCATTATCAAGTAGGTTTCATCCCAGAGATGTAAGGTTGTTTCAACATACGAAAGTCTGTCAATGTAATACAGCATATAAACAAACTGAAAGTAAAAAACAAACAAACAAACACATGATCATTTCATTACATGCTGAAAGGCCTTTAACAAAAATCCAACACCCCTTCAAAATAAAGGTCTTGGAGAGATCAGGAATACAAGAAACATACCTAAACATAATAAAGGTAATTTACAGCAAGCCAACAGCTAACATCAAATTAAATGGAGAGAAACTCAAAGCGATTCCTCTAAAATCAGGAACAAGACAAAGCTGTTTGCTCTCCCCATATTTATTCAATATAGTACTTAAAGTTCTAGCCAGAGCAATAAGACAACAAAAGGAGATCAAAGGGATACAAATTGGAAAGGAACAAGTCAAACTTTCACTATGTGCAGATGATATGATAGTGTATCTAAGTGACCGAAAAAATTCCACCAAGGAGCTCCTACAGCTGATAAACACCTTCAGTAATATGACAGGATGCAAGAATAACTCAAAAAAAATCAGTAGCTGTCCTATATACAAATGAAAAATGGGCTAAGAAAGAAATCAGAGACACATCACTCATTACAATAGCCACAAATAATATAAAATACCTTGGGATAAATCTAACTAAGCAAGTGAAGGACCTGTATGACAAGATCTTTAAGTCTGTGAAGAAAGAAATTGAAGAAGATATCAGAAAATGGAAAGCTATCCCATGCTCATGGATAGGTAGGATTAACATAGTTAAAATGGCAATCTTACCAAAAGCAATCTACAGATTCCATTCAAAATTCCAACACAATTCTTCACAGACCTGGAAAGAACAATACTCAATTTCATATGGAAAAGCAAAAAAACCAGGATAGCTAAAACAATTCTGTAAAATAAAGCAACCTCTGTAGGCATCATGATCCCTGACTTAAAGCTGTACTATAAAGCTACAATAACAAATACAGCTTGGTACTGGCATAAAAACAACATGTGGACCAATGGAATTGAATTGAAGACCCTGACATTAATCTGCACATATATGAACACCTTATTTTTGACGAAGAAGCCAAAACTGTACAATGGAAAAAAGAAAGCATCTTCAACAAATGCTGCTGGCATAACTGGATGTCAACATGTAGAAGGCTGCAAATAGATCCATATCTGTCACCATGTACAACACTTAAGTTCAAGTGGATCAAAGACCTCAATATATATCCAGTTACTCTGAACCTGATAAAAGAGAAAGTAGTCTTGAATGAATTGGCACAAGAGATCACTTCCTAAATAAAATACCAGTAGCACAGACACTGAGAGCAACAATTAATAAATGGGACCTCTTGAAACTTAGAATCTTTTGTAGGGCAAAGTATACTGTCAATAAGATAAAATGACAGCCTACAGAATGGGAAAATTCTTCACCAAGCCCACACTTGACAGAGAGCTAATATCCAGAATATATAAAGAACTCAAGAAACTAGGCACCAAAAATACCTAACAGTCCAATTAAAAAATGGGCTATAGAGCTAAACAGAAAATTCTCAACAGAAGAAGCTCAAATGGCTGAAAAACATCTAAGGAATTGTTCAACATCCTTAGTCATCAGAGAAATGGAAATCAAAATGACTCTGAGATATCATCTTATACCTTTCAGAATGACTAAGATCAAAAACACTGAAAACAGCTTATGTTGGAGAGGATGTGGAACAAGGGGAACACTCCTCCACTGTTGGTGGGAATGCAAACTTGTACAGCCACTTTGGAAATCAGTAGGGCAGTTTCTTAGAAAATTGGAAATCAATCTCCCTCAAGACCCAGCTATACCACTCTTGGGCATATACCCAAGGAACACTGAATCATACCACAAGGACACATGCTCAACTATGTTCATAGCAGCATTATTTCTAATAGCCAGAACCTGAATATAACCTAGATGGCCCTCCACTGAGAATGGATAAAGAAAGTGTGGTACATATACACAATGGAGTACTACTCAGCAGAGAAAAATGATGACATCATGAGGTTTGCAGGCAAATGGATGGAACTAGAAAATATCATCCTGAGTGAGGTAACCCAGACACAGAAAGACAAACATGGTATGTACTCACTCATAAGTGGATATTAGACGTAAAGCCAGGATAACCAGACTGCAACCCACAGTTCCATGAAGGCTAGCTAGTGAGGAGGACACTACGAAAGATGCAGGGACTGCCCAGCAATGGAGAAATGGATGAAATCTACATGAGCAAACTGGAAGTGAGGGGGCGGTAATGGAGGGCAAGTGTTCGGGGAAAGAGAGCTTAGAGGAGCAGGAGGTTCTAGCTGGATCAAGAACAGAGTGAGAGAACAAGGAAAGAGATACCATGATAAATGAAGACACCATGGGAATAGGGACAAACAGAGTGCTAGGTAGGTCCCGAGGAATCCACAATGATGACTCCACCATAGACTACTGGCAATGGTTGAGAGGGTTCCTGAGCTGACCTACTCTGGTGATCAGATGGCTGAATACCATAACTGTTATAGAACCCTCATCCAGTGACTGATGGAAGCAGATGCAGAGATCCATGACCAGGTCCCAGGTGGAACTCTAGGAGTCCAATCGATGAGAGAGAGGAAGGATTTTACGAGCAAGAGATATTGAGTCCATGACTGGAAAAAATACAGAGACAACTGACCAAACTCGAAAACACATGAACTGTGGACCAATAGCTGAGAAGTCCAATGGTATTGGACTAGGCCCTCTGAATAAGTCAGACAGTTGTTTAGCTTGAACTGTTTTGCAGTGGGCCTGGGATCTGTCCCTAGTGCATGTGCTGGCTTTTTGGAACCTAGTGCCTATGGTGAGATGCTTTCCACAGCTTTGGCATAGGGAGGAGGGTCTTAGACAGGCCTCAACTGAATGTGCCAGGTTCTGCTGATTCCCCAGGGGAGACCTTGCCTTGAAGTAGGTGGGAATGGGGGGTTTGGGGGGGTAGAAAGAGGCAGGACAGTGAAATCTGTGACTGATATGTAGGATGAATGGAAAATTTCTTAATTAAAAAAGAAAGAAAAAAGAAGCTTTTCAATTTCATTAGATTCCATTTATCAATTTTCACTCTTAGTGTTTGTGCTATATTTGTTCTGTTCTAGAATTTATCTCCTGTGACAATGCATTTGAGATTATTTCCCACATTCTATTCTACTGGGTTCAGTGTATTTGGGTTTATGTTGAGGTCTATGTTTCTCTTGGTCTTAAGTTTTATACAGTGTGATAGATATTTTGCATTCTTCTACATGTTAGTCTCTTCAAATTCTTTATGAAGGCACTTAGTGCTATGAACTTTCTTCTTCGTATCAATTTCATTGAATCCCATAAGTTTGGGTATATTGTGTCATTTTCTTTGAATTCTAGGTAGTCTTTAATTTCTTCCTTTCTTTATTACTTGAAGTAGTGGTCTTTCTATAGGGAGTTGTTCAGTTTCCATGAGTTTATTTGCTTTCTGTTGTTTCTATTGTTGTTGAAATTCAGTTTTAATCCATGGTGGTCTGATAAGATACAGGGAGTTATTTAAATTTTTATGTACCTGTTGAGACTTGCTTTGTAGATGAGTATATGATCAATTTTGGAGAAGGTTCCAGGCAGTGCTGTAAAGAAGGTATATTCTTCTGTGTTTGAGTGAAATGTTCTATAGGTACCTGTTAGGTCCATTTGAGTCAAAATGTCTGTTAGTACTCCTATTTCTCTGTTTAGTTTCTGTCTGGATGACTTAACCATTGGTGGGGGTTGGGTGTTAAAGCCTCCCACTATTGTTGTGTGTGCTTCTATATGTGATTTAAGCTTTACTAATGTTTCTTTTACAAATGTGGATGCCCTTACATATGGGGCATAGATGTTCAGAATTGAGACATCATTTTGATGGATTTATCCTATCCCATTTGATGAATTTTGGTTGGAAGTCTACTTTGTTAGATATTAGGGTAGCTACATCATTTAATTGGAAAATCTATTTCAAAGCCTTTTATTCAGAGGTAATGTCTGTCTTTGATGTTGAGATGTGTTTCTTGTATTCAGCAGAGGGATGGATCCTATTTTTGAATCCATTCTGTTAGCCTGTATCTTTTTGCTGGCAAATTGAATTAATTGATATTGAGGGATATTAATGACCAAAAATTGTTAATTCCTATTATTTTGGTGGTGGTGGTGGTGGATGTGTGTGTGTGTGTGTGTGTGTGTGTGTGTGTGTGTGTGTGTGTGCTTCCCTCCTTTGGGTTTTGCTGGTACAAGATTATCTGTTTTTATATGTGTAGTTAACTCCCTGGGGTTGGAGTTTTTCATAGAGTGCCTTTGTAGGGCTGGATTTGTGGATAGACTTGTTTAAATTGGACCTTCTCATTAAATATCTTGTTTTCTCTATCTATTGTTATTGACAGTTTTGCTTGGTATAGTTTTCTGGACTGGCATCTGTGGTCTCAAGACATCAGTCTAGGCCATTATAGATTTTAGGGTCTCTGTTGAGAATTTGGGTGGGATTCTAATAGGTCTGCCTTTATTTGTTATTTTGCTATTTTTCATATTATTTCTTTGTTCTGTATGTTTGGGTTCTTGATTATTGTGTGGCAAGGGGATTTTCTTTTCTGATCCAATCTATTTGGTGTTCTGTAAACTTCTTGTATCATTATAGGCATGTCCTTCTTTAGGTTGGGGAAATTTTCTTTTATGATTTTGTTAAATATATTCTCTGAGTTTTTGAGCTGGGTTTCTTCTTATTTCTCTTCCTCCTTCTTCATTTTCTTCTTCTATTCCTATTATTCTTACATTTGGTCTTTTCATGGTGTCCCAGATTTCCTGGATGTTTCATGTTCAGAATTTTTTAGATTTAACATTTTCTTTGACTGATGAATCTACTTCATCTACTGTGTCTTCAGTGCCTGAGATTCTCTCTTCTATCTCTTGTATTAGGTTGGTGATGCATCTATCTCTTTTATTAGGTTGGTGATGTGTGTAGCTGTAGTTCTTGTTTGATTACCCAGATTTTCCATTTTCAGGATTCCTTCTGTTTGTGTTTTCTTTATTGCGTCTATTTTCATTTTCAAATCTTGAACAGTTTCCTTCATCTGTTTGTTTTCTTCTTGACTTTCTTTTAGGAATCTTTATTTCTTCCATTTTTTTTGGTACTTTTTCCCTCAATTTCTTTAAGGAATTTTTTTCATATCCTCTTTAAGGATTTCTATCATCATCATAAAGTCATTTTAAGGTCATTTTCTTGTGCTACGGCTGTGTTGGATTGTTCAGGTCTTACTCATGTAGAATAGCTGGGCTTTGCTGATGCCATATTGTCATTTCTGTTGTTGATTGTGATTATATATTGGTGTTTAGCCATTTGGATTTAGTATGATTATAGGTCCAGGTATTGATTCCTGCATTTGTCTTTTGTGGATGGGTATTTTGTTCCTTGATTTATATTTTCTCACTGATCTACTGGCTTAAATGGCCAGGGATTCTGGTGACTAGCATGTCTTCAGATCCAGCTGAGGGCTCTTCAGGTCCAGTTGGGGTTTCTAGTTCCAGACTGGCCTCTGGTAAAGCTGATGTCCTCTTCTGAAGTTGTAGACTAGGATATGAAGCCCAGGGGAGAGTGTTCAATCTGTGGTCCCTAGATGTGGTCTGGCCTCTTTAGTCTCTAGCACCAGCCTGGCCTCCAGTACAACTGCTGGAACTGGGTCTCTACATCCGGCCTATGCTCCAGTAAAGCAGAAGTCTGCTTTTGAAGTTGTAGGCTTGGGGTCTCTATATCTGGCCCAGCTTCTTGTAAAATGGAAGTCTTCTTCCGAAGTTACAGACAAGGATATGGAGCCAGGTTGGAGGAAGTGAGAAGCAGTCTGGGATTGTTAGGCAGGCTTAAAGGGGTTTTGTGGGAGGTGTCTTACCTGGGGTTCTTAGATCCTGCCTGGCCTCTGGTAAAGCAGAAGACTTCTAAAGTAGTAGGCCAGGTTATGGAGCTCAGAGGTGGGGGTGCATGTTTGTTGGGCAGGCTCATTTAGTGTAAGGACATTAGATGCCCACATACCAAAACTTATGCCTTTGTTCTCTAATATTTTCAGGAGGGTGTTGGTTATTTACAAGGGAAAAGACAATACTTTCAGAATTTAAATAATTACTGAAGAAATTATAGTACACATGTGTGAACTTAAGTAGAATCACCTCTACTCACCACAGTGTGTGCATTGAACATATGCATGAATGTTCATATAGGAACATGAATGTATACATGTGGCTTTGTGTATGTATGTGTGTATGCATGTGTGTGTGTGTGTGTGTGTGTGTGTGTGTGTGTGTGTGTATCCATGTCCATATGTATGTTGAGCCCAGGCATTGACGTTGGCTCTCTTCCTCCATTGATCATAATCTTATTTTTGAGACAGACTATCTTTCTTTATGAAGCTGAAACTCATCAATGAAGCCAGAGTGCTTGAACAACAAGCCCCAGTGTTATGTCTGTTTTCTGCTCTCCAGTGATGAGATTATATTCTAATGCTGAAATGCTCAGCTTTT
The DNA here is from genome assembly GCF_004664715.2 of Peromyscus leucopus. Taxonomy (NCBI): domain Eukaryota; kingdom Metazoa; phylum Chordata; class Mammalia; order Rodentia; family Cricetidae; genus Peromyscus; species Peromyscus leucopus. Next base: position 95,192,465 of record NC_051065.1, read on the forward strand.
TAACTGGGTTTTTGGGGAATTCAAATTCACGTTTTCATGCTTGCATGGTAAATATTGTACTTAGTGAATCACATATTATTTGCTAGTTTGGATGAAAATGGCATTCATTAAGAACACAACTCTTTAAAAAAGTAATTCACAATAATAAAAAATTGAATTCTACAATGCTATATTAGAGATGATACTATGTTAGAAATCTTACTATACCCAGATTTCTTAAAATTTTTCATTTTAATTTTGGAAAAAAGCCTCCCAATATTCAATTCCTATGTTATCTTTACCAGAATTTGTGTGAACCTTTTTCTATCCAGCTGTGTATTAAATTATTTTTCAGGTTTATTTTGTGTGTGTGTGTTTGTACAGAGAAAATGGGATATTATATTACCAAAGGAATCTTTGAAAAGTTTTTAGTCTTCTCATTGGTCAATTACATACAAGAAAGTCCTAGAAAAAAAAGTAGATGCTTAGAATTTAAGGTATTTGATTTCCCAGGTCTCTTTCTGATGATACTTTTAATGATGATAATTACAGTGAATTACTATTGTCAAATAGATTAGATTATAACCCACCTAGAAAATGATAGGTGCATACTTTTCTAGATAAGATTAACAAGAATGGAGGTATGACCTTGAATGTGGATGGTAGCTGGCCAAGAGCTGGTGGAGAGGGCAATGGAATTCCCTGTCCTTTGCTTCCTGGACCACCAAGATGAGCCCTTTGCTCCTCCATCAATCCCCACATACCCCGGGATGAATGAACTCTTTTAAACTGTGAGGGAACGTTGCAACTTGTTCTTTTTTTAAATTGAAAACACATTCTTCTCTCATACAATACATCCCTACCACAGTTTCCTCTCCCTCCATTTCTCTCAGTTACCCACCTCCACCTCTCTTCTCCCCCAGATCCACTCCCCTATGGTGATAATTTATTTGTGCTGAAATGTGATTTTATTTGTATATTAATAAATAAAAGTGCCTGGCAGTGGTAGCACATGTCCTTAATCCTGATGACATGACAGGCACATCTCTGTGTGTTCAAGGATACAGCCAGCATGTAGACACATGCCTTTAATCTCAATACCAACTGGAGGTCTGTATAAACAGGCAGTGACAAGAAGGTCATATGGTTGGGTTTATAACCAATGACAAGGCAGAACAGAAAGTCAATAAAAGGACAGACACACAGGAAGTAGGCTTCTTTCTGAGAGGAAGGATGACAGCGACAGTGAGGTGTAAGAAGACGGTCATGGTCTTAGCTCTTGGCTGCTGCTCTGACCTTTTGGGTTTTTAACTCTGTATTTGGCTCTGTGTTTCTTATTTAATAAAACAGTTCAGAATTACATCTACACTTCCCCTTCATTTTCTCTTCAGAGCAGAACAGGCCTTCAAGAGATGACAGCAAAACAGGACAAAACAAAACACAACAAGGCAAGGCAAAAGCCCTCGTATTGAGGCTAGAAAAGGCAACCCGGTTGGAGGAAGCATCCTTGTTCAATCTGCTTCTGTCAGGATCGTGTTACAATAAAACAAAAGCCTAGTAGACTGACTAAATTCCACACATTTGATGAGGGAAAAGTCAGCAGTTAAAAGATGTAATCAAATTTCCCAAGAAATGATTCCATAAATATATGAATTTAAATAGGACCATCACTGGTCCTCATAGATGGTCCTCATACTCAAAGGGCTTTCCAGAAAGGGAAATGATATTAAAACAGGCACTTCTCATTCTTTGGCTAAGATTATTTCACTTTAACAAAACTAATTACAAATTATCCATATCTTAACATAACAGGAAAGTAAACAAAGCTTCTTTCTACTTCAGAATCACATGAAGTTAACATGTCTAGCCACAATGCAAAATGTTTTAATTCTAGACAAGTCCAGCCTGTGAGTGCCACTCTACCACACCTCTAATGAGAAGGGTATTTGATGATTAAAAGGTAAGAATCCAAGATGCCAAGTTGAGTTACTCCTGGTGTGTGTGTGTGTGTGTGTGTGTGTGTGTGTGTGTGTGTGTGTATGTGTGTATATGCATGAGTACATGAGTATGTTTGTGTGTGTGCATATGTGTATTTGTGTGTGTGTGTGTGTGTGTTCATGTGTGTAAGTGGGTGTGTATAGTTGTGTGAATGTGTTTGGATATGTTCTGCAGACTTCTACAGAGTCTCCACAAAAGAGACCAGAGGAGCTGTTCTAAAGGAACTGAATAGCTAGAAAGTTTCTTCTTTCCTCTTCTTTTAATTCATTCCATTGTTCTCCTGTTCTGTAAGTTTTCTATCTACATAAGCACACCCAATAGATGACTTAAGTTTATTGTAAAAATATGGTTAAGGGGTGACTTTAATATGAATATGACTTAGTTTGTGTTTATACCTGTTTAAAAAAAAAAGACAGAGTATTTTATATAAATACAAAAGTTGGCTGCATTAGTGAAAAAGGCAAATAATATTTAACATTGTTTTAGAAGTAAATGTTCATATCATTAGAAATAAACCTAATCAGTGAAAACTCTGGAACACAAGCTATGATGGACTTCTTTTTAAAGATCTGTTCATTTTTATTTTATGTGTGTTTCTCTTCATGTATGTCTTTGCACAACATGAACGCAGTGCTTGCAGAGGTCAGAAGAGGCACCATATCCCCTGGAACTGGAGTTGTGAACAAACAGCTGTGAGATGATATGTGGGTACCAGAAGCTAAATCTGGGTCCTCTGCAAGAGCAGCCACTGCTCTTAACAATGAAGCCATTACTTCAGGCACAGCTACTTAAATATGGTCACAATTAATGCACTCGACTGCACTGTCACACCTCAGTTCAATAAAATGACTGCATATTACCAAGGACATTTGCTAGGCTCTCAGGACTGTATTCATCAAAGGAACGCCAATACCACTTTGATGTCCTCCATAAACAGACAGTAAAAGGGCATCCTTTTTTACTGTATTGTACAAGCCAATGCCTTGACCTTGCCTCAGATACACTATAATAGAACTTTAAGAGAAGAGACAAAGATAAACTTAAAAAGTGATCTCATCAGTGAACTGTCTGAAGGGGTGTGTTTCAGTGCAGGTTCTCCTTGGGTGCATCAGAAAGAGTGTCGCTTATAGACTAACTTGCATTTGAAGTCTGTATCCTGATTAGACAACCCAGTAAAGGTAATTTGGCATGTCAACGGGTAGTTATTGGGGAAATAATTCTGCCTATAGGACATTTAGCTGAGTCAACAACTGTCCAAAAATTTTGGGTCCCTGGAGAAACTATTTAAAATTCAGAGAGAGGCATAACAAATGAAAAATGTAAGCCTGTGCTGTGCTCATACCACCCAGGAGACAGGAGTCTGGAAAAAGTTTCATATTTGTCTGAAATGCAAAACAAACAAACAAAAATACCAAGCATGGTTTCCCCACTGCTCTTAGAGCTGGTGCAGTGTCCCCTCCAAGTCAACGCCTCCCACCTCTCCAGGGAATCATGCTGCAGAGTTTCACATTTGTGAGTACCTTTGCTAGACTATGCAAAACTGAGGTAAACTTAGCCTGTGTAGAGGTAGGGAAGAACATTCTAGGTGGAGAGACACTTTATATAGTTTCCCAGTATTTTGATGCTGTCACTGAGTTCAAGGATTAAAATTGAAAAGGCTATCAAAGATGTCCCTGACAACCTATGGTGATTACATGTGCGACTGTGATTATTTCACTTTTCTTTTCTGCACTTGTGATTGAACTCAGGTCCGTATGCATCTTAGGAAAGTGTTTCACCACTGATCTGAATCTCCAGGCCTCAGGACTTTGCTTGCACATATGCCTGTGTTTTGTTTTTGTTTTAGGGTCCCACTAAGCTTCAGTCTGGCCTTAAACCCATCCTGTATCCCAGGTGTGCCTTGTACTAGTAGCTAGGATCACAGGCCTGTGCCTCTGGGAATGCTGGCCCAGTGTTTTCACCGTTGCCTCAGCCTAAAGCAAACAAAAGCTCTTGGCTTAAGGTAATAGATCTTTATTCATTGTCTATACATATCTATATGTTTTCTCTGGGGATTTGTTTGCAAATTATTTTTTTGAGTAGTAACTTGAAGATATGATGTTTATTTTCAATGTTACTTTTATATGTGCATTATTATACTTTTGTCAGAAAAATATGAAATAAAAAATCTTCATCTTCATCAATTGAAAGACTTTTTGATAATATAGAACTCTGTAAATTTGAGACTGTTCATTGCCTATATTTAGCATGTATATACTTGAATATATTTCATCAAAATGTATGATTTAATGTATGAAATAAATCATTACAATAACATATATAGAGAGACATATAAAATATTTTGCCTCAAAATCAGGAAACTAATTTATTTTCCTTTTCAAAATTCCCCATAAATGCTGAAGGGGATATGGTGAAAAAATAAAAGTGGCCTGAATGGCTGAAGACTGAAACATTAAACACTAGTGTTTCCTGTGATGGCACAATAGGAAAGTAAGAACTGCCATACAACTACTGTTTGTAAAAGATGTACTGTAGCAGAAAGGAATGGATTACATATATGTGAGGCTCCTTACAGGTGCCCCCAAAAAAGGCAAGAGTTCAAGGGGCTATAGAGATGGCTCAGACACTAGCAGTGTTTTCTATGACTGCAGGGGGATCTGGATTCAGTTCCCTGCACCCACATGGAGCAGCTCACAACCAACTGCCTTTAACCCTCTTCTGGTCTCCCTGGGCAGATGCATACACATGATGCATGTACGTATATATAGGCACGCACACACACACATACACACACACACACACACACACACACACATACACACACACATGCACACAACACACAAATACATGATAGAATTAAGTAAGTGTTATTTTTTTAAAGTATAATCTATACACTTATGAACCAATTCTATATGTAGAGATGGAATGCTTCATTCAATTTTGAAGCATTTATACAGCCGGTATTAGCACTGTTGTTGATCTTTGCATTAGAGCACATGGATATAGATGCACTTTTGTGAAAGTAGGATCTGCACCTGAAACTCTCTGTTTCTATTATCCAGATGGGAGGATTAGGACAGGCACAGCATGGGTGAGTAATTTTTGTATTGTTGGATAAAATGATTGTGTGTTGGGAGACTGCATGAGGAAAAAGACTGTTGCCAAATGAGAATTCTATCTAAGCACCTCATATATAATACCAGACTTTAGTTTATATCAGAGGATAGCTATATCTTTTTTAGAATTTGTTCTAATTATCATGATGGATGGAAAGATCTCCAGAACTCAACAGGGAATCATATCAACTTTACTAAAAGTTATTATCAAATGAGCAAAGTATTTTTGATGTCTTACTCCCTTGAACACATTTCATGGTTCTTTTGTAGATCTTCAATGTCTTACCTTCTTTGTTCTTAAGAACAAACACTGTAACTTTCTTTGTTTTCACATATAAGTTTGACCCATTCTCAAACATATAGTTGGCCTTTCAGCCATATGTTATCAGTACACCTTTCAAGTAGCTCCTTTAAAGTTTAATAATTTTGACTATATGATCTTTTTCCCACCCACACAGAAGATGTGCATACTATGTAAAGGTGATTCTCATCAGTGTCCAAAACTATTAAAATGTCCTGCAGATACAATATCTCATTCTTCTCTCATCTAGTGTAAAATTTTTTCATAATGTTGGCAAAATATTCATGTTCCTTAGAATAAGCAATTAAAACATTAAAGACAGGAATCTAATACATAATTAAAATAAAATAAATCATCTGGCTTGCTGAATAATAATACACTCTACAAAATAAGAGATAAGTCCTTAGACAGTACTTAACTTCCCTTTCCAGTTACAATAATAATGTCACTTTCTCTATCAGTGGGTGTTCCTTAGGGGAGCAGGACTGATAGAATGGATATATATTGAAAGGCATTTTATTTGATTGCCTTATACAATTTGGTTCAGGTAGTCAAACAATATCTATCTTACCTTGAGGTAGAAGAGAAACCAGTAAATTACTCCATCCACAAGGCTGGATTTCTCAGCATTCTAAGCCTGGCACTGAAAATATGGAGAATTCCTGGAAAGCCACTGGTCTTCAGTCAGCATTGGAAGTCTGGAGAAACTGTGTTATGCAGCTGGAGCAACAGCAACAGTTGGATGAACCTTCCAGTGAAAAGTGACATAATGAGTCATGAAACATGACATCCTAGGTCAATGAGCAAAGCTTTTCCCTTAAATATCCTTTTATCTGGGTTCGCAGAAGGTAGAAACATATTGGTGGCTGGTCTTCTTACTTTAAATAACCTGATAAGGAAATTCCTTAACTGGTGTACCCAGCAACTTATCTCTTAAATGATCCCATGTCCAGCTAAGTGGGCAACCAATATGAGCAACCCCAATGCCAACTTAAGTAAATCATGTTGCAGCAGAGTGCTCACCAGGACAGAGGTTATGGAAACTCAAAGAACTTAGCATATTGTCTTAAAAAAACTTCAAAAATTATATAAAATGGAAGAGACAGCAAAAATCATTCTGAGACTAGACATATAACTGAGTTATAATTACAGTAGGAGATAGAATTATGACTATAAATACAATTGATAACATTTAGATTAACAACTTAAAAAAAGATCAGTAAAGAACAAATGAAATGAAGAACTCAAAAATCTAAGAGAAAAATGATTTTGGCTATTATGACATTATGTGCAGGGGACCCCGGCTGGCTGGGCCAGAGTGTCCCATACATGCAGAGAAGCATGCCAGGCAGATGCAGAAGTGGGCTGTGGTGTGTGAACAGCTAAGTATTATAACAGAGAGATGAAGAGAAAGAGGAAGAGGGAGGCAGAAAGAGATAGGGACAGAGAGATGGGAGAGAGAAGGGTCGAGGGTACACACCTCATGGGAATAGAGAGGGGGGAGGGGCAGTTCTCTTTTTTAAAAGGGACTTTATCTCAGGATACTGGGCCAGTCTCCAAGAATACTAACATTCCTCCATTTTGATAATTATACAAAGGTGAGTCATGGATAACAAGTGGAGGAAGAAGGGCACTGAATTCTCAAAGCTGCTTCATGCTGAAAAGGGGTGAAGTGGGGAAGGGGAAATGGGAAGGGAAGGGAAAGCATTTTCAAATCCAGATATTTTAGAAAAGAATAATATTGTATAGGTACACATGTTGATAGAAATTTAATTTTTCTGCAGATGAAATGGTGTAAAACTAGAGAATTGAACAAGTACAACAGTAGACATGCTAACATGGACTTATGAAAGACAGAGAATATTCAACCCTATACAAAGAGCTGTAGGCAACTAAGAAAAACAGAGTGGGAGAAATAATCTTTCCCAGGGATGAGCACACCAACTGGTTATCCAATGCCAAGTAGGCCGTCCTGGAAACGAACATGTGAATCATATTATATAGACTGAGCAGGTTATATTCAGGCATACATATGCATATACACATACTTATATACATGGAAAATGTTAATGAAGCAGAGGCCATGTTGTGGATATCACTCTATATAAATAAAACACTGATGACGAATGACCAGGCAGGAAGTATAGGTGGGACAAAGAGAGAGGAGAATTGGGGAAACAGGAAAAAGGAAGAGAGACACTGCAGTCACCGCCAGGATAAGCAGCATGTAAAGACGCTGGTAAGCCACCAGCCACGTGGCAAGGTATAAATTTATAAAAATGGGTTAATTTAAGATATAAAAACAGTTAGCAAGAAGCCTGCCATGGCCATACAGTTTGTAAGCAATATAAGTCTCTGTGTTTACTTGTTTGGGTCTGAGTGGCTGTGGGACTGGTGGGTGACAAAGATTTGTCCTGACTGTGGACAAAGCAGAAAAACTCTAGCTATAAGGCCATGCATTTTAAAATGAACAAGGAGGGTCTGGAGGGAGGAAAGAGAAGGGGGAAATGATTAAGTTATGTTACAATCTCAAAAATAAAAGAAACATTATTTGTTAAACAGTAGTTAGGTATCTCACTGTCTTGCTTCCTCAGTGGTATAGACTACAGAGTCTTCTGCAGAGCCGTTTTAGGACAATGAAGCATTCAGTATGCATTGTTATAAAATAAAAGCTTTCAATTCCACCACTGAGGGCAAACATGCTTCCTGTGTAATACTAGTTTTAAGAAATGGCATTGCTCTGTAGTGCACCCTGGTAAGTAGTCAAATAAGTATCAGCAATGCTCCATAGGTAACCTGATATTCTCCACCCATACAGGAACTGGAACCTGCACAGCTTCCCCAGGTCTTCAGGTGCCATTGGCAGCAGTTATTTTTGCCTTTCCTGGAGGACAACAGTATTATAATTTTCATATTCATCATTCCATTTTTATTCTATTTTTATTACCTAGATTTATAACATATATTTGCATTTCCAAAATCACCTTCACATTTTCCCCTCCAAATGAATGAAATTGAAGGAACTGTTCTGTAATATCTGAGGTGTGTATGTGGGCTTTTTTGTTTGACTATATGTTTGTGTAATATTTTTTAGAGCCCCATAACTGATCCATTTATATGACTAAAGTCATTTGAATTTATTTACAGCTATTCTGAATAATGTAAAGCATATCTTCTTTTTCTGGTAAGCACCAGCATTCCATACCAGCATCAGCATTCCATGTGGCAGGTAACGCATGATTCTGTCACTGTGTGAGATCCAGTGCAGTCATCTTTCCATGTACCTGAGGGTACCTGGTTCAAATCCTCTGTAGATGCTTAAGCCACTTATGTGAAATGACATTGTATTTGTATGTAAGACTTTGTACAACTTTTTTTTTGTTGTTTGTTTGTTTTTCAAGACAGGGTTTCTCTGTGTAGCTTTGCGCCTTTCCTGGAACTCACTCTGTAGCCCAGGCTCTCATGGAACTCTCAGAGATCAGACTGTCTCTGCCTCCCGAGTGCTGGGATTAAAGGCGTGCACCACCACCGCTAGCTGGCTTTGTACATCTTTAATAGGTCTTTGAAATACAGGCAATACCAAATAACAAAACGAAAGATACATGGAAAGTTGTACCATGATATGTAGAAAATAATGAATAAAAATCTGCATCTCTTCCTTAGAGGTGCAATTAATTTCTCCAAATATTATCCATCTCTGATTGTGTCAATCACAAATGCAGAATACACTTAGAGAGACAGCCATGGGTCAAATTTCACTGTGTGTTTAGATTTCCAAGGATTTGAACACATTTTAAAATATTTTGCTGATCTTTTGGATTTCTTCTGTTTGTGAAGAGACTGATAAAGTTCTTGAGAGTTTTGTTTTATTATGTATTACACACATTTTGCTTATAAAATATCATCTTTCAAAAATGTCTTTCATATGTGATTCATAATTAACATATATGATAAGTGTATGCTATTGTGCATGGCTCATCCATTCTCTCTGTGGGTAGAGTACTTGGAAGCTATAATTTCTCCATCTAACTGTTGTCAAATATATCAACTTTTATTTCAGAGATAACTGCAGTTTTGTCTTTCAACAATGTGTCTATCATTCATCTGAATGAATTTTTATGATACAATGTGTGGCTTCAGTTTGATTTTTATGTTTATGAGAACATATATACATACATACAGTAACAGAGAGAGAAAGAGAGAGTTCATCAGTTATATACTAACACAACATTTAAAAATAATTGATATTTTACTGTACCTATAAACCACTTATAAGTAATAGTATCTTGTTATAATACATTTTTCAATCAGGATTAGAGCATATACCTCATTTTTAAATGTTTTATCTACTTTTTTCTTCCTTTATATTTCTTACTCTTATTTTACTATATTGAGCTCTGAGGTTCTTTGGGGCTTTTTAACCTTTCTTTTCAACATACATAAAATTGATACTGTATTGGAGCTTATTACTGTAGATCTGCCTCTGTGTTCAGCTGAGTTACTGAAGCTTGGTGGCAATTTTCAGAGTATCTAGAGATGACTTTGAACTTTTCCAAGCATAATCTCAGCAAATGTGATTGGATGTTTAACACTTTACTTACCAGCCTTTCCTTTTTCCTAATTAGAAATTCATAGAAACAAATTCAACATTTATGATTTTGTAGATATTTTGCAACTGATATTGAGTGCCTGTGATTATTTAGAGAAAGCTTTTTCTATTTTTTATTGTGAATTTGTAAAGCTATTGGTTTTCAGTGACGTGCTTTTCACAATTCAAAAAGATATAATATACACGTTTTCTCTCACCTCCTTTCCTGATGTAGAGGATGGCTGTCAGTTTTAATTGGTATTGACTGATGAGAAATTTGATGAGGTTTCTGTCTACCCCCTAAACACCAACCAATCTGCACTCAAGTTACACTTACTCTTAGCAAGCACACAGGGCCTTTGTTTGGAAATTGTGTTATTCAAACAATCCACAGTGTAATTTTCTGTCTGTCACAGAGGTTTCCAAGAAATCTACCACAAAAGCTCACATTATGCCTTAAACATACACTGCTCTTTTTATTTTTCCCTGTAGTGTTTTACTACTTTACTACTGAATAGATTAAAATTTCATTTTATTTTGTATGTCTTAGCCAACTGACACATTTATCATTTCCTAGCAACTGACCCTGTCTCTTTTTCGATCTCCCAATTTTTTTTGCATGAAACCCCAGTTCATATAGTGAAGGGCCTGTGGACCACATGTATTTCAGGATTGCTATGAATGCAGTCCAAAATACAGTGCCACCATGTAAAATGTTGGGACACCTCTAATGAGCTCTAAATGGATTGAGGCAGGATTGCTGAACCAGTGAACTGTAATATCTGTGAAGTTAAAGAGACAGGACCATAGGGGAGTTTTTCACTCCATGAACAGTGTAAATTCAAGTAATAAGACATTTCTCAAGGCATCTCTTAGCTGTATCACACTGAGTGTTGCTGGTAGATGATGACCCAAACCAAGGATACTGTTCTGACTTCAGGTTACCTATCTAATGAAGCTACAAACTGGCAGGGATTATGAAACCATACGAAAATTAAGTTTGCCATTTGTCTTAGGATACTTTCCCACCCTGCTCTACAGAAATGGGTCTGTTTCTCCAGGTTGTACATCTTGGTTGACAAAGAGTCATTTGTTTCTCTTACTGTGCTAATGACCCAGATGTTTGAATTTTACAAGGCTCCCTTTGTCCTTATGGATTTCCATTGTTCCCCCATGATCATTTACACAGTCATATGGCTGCTGCTCTACTCCCAGTGAAGGAGGAGGTGAGTGTGAGGGTCTTCTATTTAGCTACCTTGAGCCTCCTCTGTCTTTGTTTTTTTTTTTTTTTATTTACAATTCAATACTGAAATAGAAGACATCCAGCAGTATTTTGGGAGGTGTGTTGCTTCTGCCATAAAGATTTTATGTATTTCTTTTAGAGTTTGAAAACTGGAGTAAATTAGCAATTGCAGCACTGTTTATAATTATTCACAAGCAACACCCAGTAGATACCCACATGTGGCTCATTACAGAGAACTCAGATCTATGCAACCACTGCGGTATTATGTTTGGTTAAAAATGTGTAGTCTAAAATAGGAAATCTACAATGTTTTATCACATTAATATATAGAATTATATTATTCTATAAATGCATATAAGTGGAACAAAAATATAATTAGAAAATCAACACTGGCAAATTTATTAAAAGTTATTTTGAGAATTCCATACACTTACCTGAAATGAAATACAATCATTTCAGCTCCCCATTTCTTCTTTCAACTCCTCTCATAGCTGGCCCTCCATGACTAATTCACCTGTTTTAGTTTTTAGGTTTTTTTTTTTTTTTTTTTACTACTGTGATAAAACACCATGACCAAAGGCAAACTGGGAAGGAAAGGATTTATTTAAGATTACAGCTCATAGTATATCATTAGGGATGTCTAGAAGCTAGCTCTTGAATTTATGTACTTCTAATGCAAATCCATATTTTAGCTGATGTCTTCATGCATTTTGGCTTTTATTTTTTAATATATATGCACATATATGTATGTTACAACAAATAATGGAAATTGAGACCATGAATTTAAAGTAGAGCAAGTTAAGGAAACCTGGAGGCAGGAACTGAAACAGGCCATGGAGAACTAACTTGTTCTCCATGGTTTGTATATCCTTTTTCTTATATCATCCAGGACCAGCTGCCCAGGCATGGATGTCATCACCCACAATGGGCTGAGCTCTTCACATACATCACCAATTTTTAAAAACGCAGAAGGGATTGCTCACAGATCCATCTGATAGGGGAATTTTCTCAACTGAGGTTTCCTTTTCACAAATTCCTCTTAGGTTGTGTCAAGTTGACACCTAACTATCCAGCCCAACAAGCTTGTCCCCATCCTTTTGACATTTTAAAAAACAGACTACTCAATGCGAACCGATGTACGAACCGCGCTATATTTTATATTTAAGTTGCCGTAAATATAAAGAGGGCTGGGGGGTGGGAGGAGGGAGGAGGGTGGGTCTGTGGATAGACATCTGAGTGAGTAGAAAATTTCTTAATAAAGAAAAATAAAATAAATAGACTACTAAGTCCAATTAGTACTGTCCACATATGCACGGAAATTTATCAGTGGCCATATCCCCAATAAAGAATTATTCTCCCTACCTACAATCAACAACTCCTTGGTAAGGAACAGAGCCTGGAAATTATCTACCACATCTATGCCAGGTTTTGGGGGGACTTGATCTTGTGTAGGTAATCAAAACTGCTGTGAGTTCATGATATGCCAAGTGCAAAAGACATCATATAATAATATGACATTCAATTCTCCATCACTTACATTCTTGAAGATAGAAGAAAAATTCCTTAACACGGGTAACACAAATAATGTAATTCTCTTGAAAAATGAATACCAACATGAAATACTTTAGCTATAAGGAATAGAATTATGAAAGCTACAAGATAACTTGAATTCTAATTAAACCATCAATATTTTTAATTGCCCCATACAAAATGAATAGTGTATTCAGAAAATTCATCTTTTGTGTATCCAGGTATAGAATAAGCATTATAGTATTAAGTGAGGATATTGCTGGCATCTGACACCATTTTTACCACCTGCATTCAGTCATTCTAGAAGCTAGCTCTTGAATTTATTTACTTCTAATGGGAATCTATATTTTAGCTGATGTCTTCATGCATTTTGTGCTTTTTTTGGGAATATATATGCACATATGTGTATGTTACAACAATTAATAAAAACAGAGACCATGAATTTAAAATAGAGCAAGGATGTATAGGAAGGTTTGGAGGAAAGAAAGGGAAGAAAAGAAAATATAATTATTTTATAATATCTGGAATAAAGTAAAATTTAAATAAATACTTGAGTGTTTTTCTTAGTTAATATTATATTTGCTTAATTAAATTTATTATCCTTTATGAAAGGATTCTTAATACTATGGATTGTGCCCTAATTATTGCTAAGAATCTTTTTAAATTTTTAGTTTTATTTTAGTTTCTGCATGAGTGTTTTGCTTGCAACTACATCTGTACATCATGTGTGTGCCTGGTGCCCATGGAGGTCAGCAAAAGGTGCTGGATCCCCTGAATTAAGTGATTATGAGCCTTCATGTAAATACTGTGAACTGAACCTGGATCTTCTGTTAGAGCAACAAATGCCCTTAGCTATTGGCCCTTCTGACTAGCTGAAGAACTTTTGTATGTTTATTTACTCTACCCAATCGGTTACAAATTGCAGTGTTTTAGAACTTTTTTATTATATTATTTACATATTTTATGTTTATTGCATTACCACCAAAAAGTATGGCCTGCAGTGCTTTTATTTTGTGTATTCTATTGAGGTTAAATTGTAAAGCAGATGTGCTAGAAGTTAGCCATTTATTATTTATTTATTTTTCTACATTTTTCTTTAGAAAGATTATCTAAAACTACTTATTTTAACAGATCCCTGCATCTTCTGCAACTTTTACTTTGTATATTTATAGTACACTCACATATTTAAGATATTTTTGAACAATCTTTAGTTTTCAAGTTGCCTTCTTTTTATTTCTTGATTTTTAACATTTAAAAAATTTAAATGTTAGTCTCTCTCTCTCTCTCTCTCTCTCTCTCTCTCTCTCTCTCTCTCTCTCTCTCTGTGTGTGTGTGTGTGTGTGTGTGTGTTTGTATATAGAAGCCATAAAACAACTTTTAGGAATGATTTCTTTTCTTCTGTCCACTGTGGGGTCCACTGATTGAAATCAGATCATCAGACTTGCACTCAAGTCTGACTTGCTGAGCTATCTCATCTATCCTATAACATTTTATATTTTTAGTTATATTGTCTTAGATTTTCAATTTCCTTTAACCACTACATAAGAAATTACCACAATTTAATGTATTAAGAAACAAAAATATATTCTGTAGTTGTAACCTCACCAGGAGGATCAAGTGGTCATTAGAGTTGTCTGTTTACTTGACAGCCATGTTTCCTGCTGTTAGATGCTGCCTCACGTTTTTGATTCCTGCATCTTATATTAATTATTTATCTTGTTGCAGTTGTCAAATACCTGACAAGAGGTAACTTAAGGGGAGAAGGGAGATTTATTCTGGCTCACAATTTGAGTAGATGCTGCCCATCATTGCTGGGAAGGTGTGGGCAGAGAAATAGGTGGTAGCTGCTCACATTCCTTTTGTAAATAGAATAAGAAAACCAGACAGGATGTTGGATTTGTCAGGTGATCAGATCTCAAAGCCCACTTCTATTGTCATGCTTCCCCCAGGGATATTCTACCCAGTAGAGGTCCCACAGCCTTCCTATACATCACCAGCTGGGGACAGCTAATCCACTTCTAACTTAAAAGCTGGCTAATGGCATCTTTATCACATCTTGTCACTCTGGTAGTACATTATTGTCTTCTTCCTTCACATTTAATTATTCACAACTGCACTGGACCTACCCAAATGAGCCAGGTTAATCTCTTATATCCTTTAATTACAATTTCAATGAATCACTAAGCTCACCCCTTTACCATATTATAATGTCATTCCCAATCCTCAGGAATGCAAGTGTGGATATTGTTGTGGTCCATTACCATAACACAAGAGTTGTCATAATGAATAGTATCATAAGCAGGATAGGGAAAATAAAAACACCCAGCGCAAACAGTGAGTCTACAGTCAGTGAATTTATGCTTTTTAATTTTGCAAATATATATATCCTTAATTTTAACAAATGTTATGGCAGAAATTTTCTAAAAGACCCCTTTCTTCTATATTTTTACTTATGTATTTTTCTTTCTTTTTAAAAATGTATATATTTACAGAAGCCTGGGGAAGATTAGCACAAAAATTTTTAATAGGACTAATTGTTCTTCAGTTATTCATAGAAGTATCTGTGGGTGAAGGATACTATCCACAGATCTATTTCTGACTGTAACAGAATACATTTTCAATACTCATATATCTTGTCCATTAATTAGCTGTTTATTTTATTTAAAAGTAGCTTGTCAGTCTCTTTAAACATCATGTTTTCTGGGAATGAGCTATGTTTGCTTTTGTTCATTTTATGCTTCTCAATATGCCTGTTTGAATCACTTTCAAAGAAATTTGAAACATGAATATACTTTCCCCACCTGCATCGGTTTATTGTTGACTTCTCTCCTCTTCCAGATCCAATTTTCATCGCACTCAAAAACTCTTTCTTAGTGAACTTCTACAGGCTAACTGTAAAATATACTTTTGTGAATAGGTATGTTTAGTTCCAAAGAAGAGAAATAAAAGGAAATAGATATTTTCTCTTAACTATTTCTAATTTTTTGTTGTTTTTAAGTGTGTGTGTGTGTGTGTGTGTGTGTGTGTGTGTGTGTGTGTGTGATGTGTGTGCAGGTACTTGCAGAGGCCAGAAGAATGTGTTGGATCCCCTGTAGTTACATATGGTTAGATATGATGGTGTCTTCCTGACATGGGTACTGGGAATCAAATTTGGATATTATGCATAAGTAGCAAGTGTTACTTAAGGTTTATTTAATTTTTTACTTATGTGTATGCCTGTTTTACTGTGCTCTGTGTGGGGACAATGCTCATGGAGGCCAGAAAAGTGTGCCAGTTCCTCTGGAACTGGAATTATGGATGGTAGTTAGCCACTGTGTGGGAGACACACGTGCTGTCAACTGCCTGGTCATCTCTACAGCCTATATCAACTTTACTGAAAAATTAAGTTTAAACTTTTGTTTACCTTGAGTGTTGTGTAGTGGTGCTGCCCGACAGAGCATTCATGCAAGGAATTCTGTTTCATTAGCACTATGCCTCTATGCTTTTGGAATAGAGTTTGTCTCAGTCATTTGAAAACTTCATTCCATTGACATTTTTTTCTTTTATTTTGGAAGATTATCATTCAACTACATGATTTCCCAACCTCTTCCTTTTCCTCCATATAAACCCTCTGAAACACCCCTGGATTTCAGTACCAGGTATGATTTCCCTCTTGCTGAGTGGGTCTTAAGTCCAACTAGAGAACTAATGGTTACCACCAAGTTATCAGTGCCACTCACTACTTTACCAGTAGGGGTTGTTGTTCCATGATGCTCATTGTTGCGATTCCTAGGCATCATAACTGGGTAGTACCACTGGTTGCTTCTCTCATTTGGAAGTTTGCATGCCACTTTCTAGTGCTGTGAAACCTAGTCCTCAGGGAAGAGGCTTCAGGTCAGTTCTAGCTCAGGACCTTCTTGATCCTGTGTCTGAAACACATGGTGTCCCAGAAATAGGAAATTACCTTCCACATCTGGAGGGCAACAAAGGGCAATAGCAATCACCTGTAATGTGTTAGGCATCTCTTGACAACCCTCACCATCAACTCAAAAGATGGTTTCTCATTTCTAGTGTTGGTGATTTTGTTAGGTGGCCTTTGGCTCTTGGAGGGAGCATTGTCAGCCATGATGAAAAAAATCATTAAAACAACATATGTCCTACAACAGACCAGGCTACAAAACTGTAGCTCAGATGCAGAGATTCTATTTCAGTCCCATACAGGGGTCCCCAGCTGTCAGTCTAGTGTCTGAGCTCACACAAGTTCATTCAACTGTCTTTGTGGGTTTCCCAATCATGATCTTGACCCCTCTTGCTATTATAATCCCTCTTCTCTCTCTAGGATCTATCCTTGGTGCATGAGCTAGTTTTTTTGAAGCCCATTCCATGTGGTGGGATGCCTTACTTAGCCTTGATGTGGAGGGGAATGGGATGGGAGGGTTGGTCCTGCCTTAACTGAATGTGCCAGGCCTTCTTGACTCCCCTGGAAGGCCTTACTGTTTCTAAAGGGATGGGTTGGGGGAGGTGAAAGGGGAGCCAGAGGAGGGGTGGGAGGAGGAACTGTGGTTGGTATGAAAAATGAAAATTAATTAATTAATTAATTTAAAAAGTAATAAAATATATATTTGTACACTGACCTACATTTATCAAACATGTTATTTTTTAGGTAGATAGCATAAAAATTCTCTATGACATTTTCAGATACCTTTATTGTTATTTTACTTTCCTCCCTCTTTCTGTATTTATCTCTTTCCACCCTTCCTAATTAGAGGGCCCCATTTTTCCATTTCTCACATCAAATCACTTGTATCTTACAGGTCCCTTCTTTATTATATCCCCAGACCACCATATTTGCAATAATTCCCTTTTTACATCCCTAATTTCTCTACCCTGGGATATATACTCACATTGGAGCTAAGAACATCAAAGTAGAGAGAACATGGGATGCTGGTACTTATGTGTTGTGATCACTACAGTTAATATGATCTTTTCTTCTTTGATTCATTTACCTAAAAATTCATGACTTCATTTTTTTTATAACTGAATAGAATTCTATAGTATGTATGTATGTGTGTGTGTGTGTGTGTGTGTGTGTGTGTGTGTGTGTGTGTGTACCATATTTTCTTTATTCATTCTCTCCCCCCCCCCATTTCCTAGCTATTGTGAATAGAGCAGCAATAACATGGCTGCTTTCGGACTGTATTGGGTGATATAGTAGGTTTACTTTTAGCATTTTGAGAATTCTCCATACTGATTTCCAGAATGGCTGGAACCATTTGCAATCCCATCAACTCTGAATGAGGTCTCCTATCACCTCAAGCATTTGTTGTTGATTCTTTGGTTTATCTTTACCATTCTCACTATGGTAAGATAAAATCTCAAACTTATTTTCACTTTCATCCTGCAATTTTTAGTAAAGATAAACATTTTCTTTTGCAATATTTCTTAGCTATTATGTTTCTTCTTTTGAAAATGCTCATTCAAATCCCAGTATCATTTATTATGATTTTTAATTTTAAGGGGTTATTTGTGGTTTTGATTCTCTGTTTTTAATTTTTTTATATATTCTAGATATTAATCCTCTGTTTGATGTATAAATGACAGATTTCTCTCCCATTCTGTAGGCTTCCTCTTGTAGCTAGTTTTCCTGCCTTGCCCACAGTCAGGACAAATCATTGTCACCCATCAGTCCCACAGCCGCTCAGACCCAACTAAGTAAACACAGAGACTTATATCGCTTACAAACTGTATGGCTGTGGCAGGCTTCTTGCTAACTGTTCTTATAGCTTAAATTAATCCATTTCTATAAATTTATACCTTGCAATGTGGCTCGTGGCCTACCAGCATCTTCACATGCACTTATCCTGGCGGTGGCTGGCAGTGACTCCTTCTGCCTTCCTGTTCTTTCTTTTCTCCTCTCTGTTAGTCCCGCCTATACTTCCTGCCTAGCCACTGGCCAATCAGTATTTTATTTATTGACCAATCAGAGCAACATATTTGCCATACCGAACATCCCACAGCACTCCCTTCCCCCCCTTTTTTTTTTCCAAAAGGAAGGTTTTAACCTTAACAAAGTAAAATTACATATAATTTGGGAATTGGGGGGTAGCGTCTCTTACTACTTCCTGCTGGAGGGGGGTGCTGTATCTTATGGGGACTCAAAGAAAATTTTAGGATTATGAAATAGTCCATGAGGCTGTATTGTCTGAGCCATTTGCCTTCAAACCTTTCTGGATATTGGATCATCTGGGCAATGGTGTCATTGGAAACCTTTCAGGGGGTCTTGGCTGGTCAAACCTGATGTATCTTAATCTGGAACAAATCCATAGCCTCTGGCTTTCTGTGGGAACAAAAGCAGAGTCTCCTTTCCAAAGCAGCACATCCTTACATCCAAATTTTGAAGTCAAGGTACCTATAATATATACATATTGGTTTAACTCAGTATCTTTTACAATCAAATGTTTTTCTGCAGTTAAAAATCCCAAAGACAACACAATCCAGATTCTCTGTGTAATATTCTTTACATGGCTTATTTTTTATATTAATTTTACTGTCTCTTTAAAGACTTTATTTTTTAAAACTATGTATTTGTTTATATAACTGTATATATCACCTTTTTTGTCTCTTTCAAGCCTATGTATATTTTATATACATTGTAAACTATTACATCTGAATCTGTCTTATTGTTAATTTATTGCTTTAAACTGCAGCACTTGTAGATCGAAATGGCGCTATGGCTGCTGGCTCTGCCTACCTCAGCTTCCCTACGTGGAGGTGGTATGTTTACCGCCAGCTCTGGGAGCTATTGCGGGTCTATGCTTTTATCCAAGGAGTGTGTAGCCCAGAAACCTCTTTTTTTTTTTTTGTACTAGCAAAGGCTAAATCCACTATGCACCTTAATGTGCCACTCTCAGAGGCCTCATTCCCACCATACTGCAGGTAGAGCACACATGCCAGGAACCCACAAGTAGCTCAAACCAGCAAGCTGCTGCTCATTTGAGAGAGACAATTAGGA
Source organism: Peromyscus leucopus (assembly GCF_004664715.2). Lineage (NCBI taxonomy): Eukaryota > Metazoa > Chordata > Mammalia > Rodentia > Cricetidae > Peromyscus > Peromyscus leucopus. The sequence goes on from NC_051065.1 coordinate 95,212,211, forward strand.
AGCTGTTTTTAGCTCCGGTTTAGAATCTTTTCTCAGGTTTTAGGTGGAAACTCTTGTCAACTCGTTAGGTGCCATTTGTAGCTAGAGTTTTCCTGCCTTGCCCACAGTCAGGACAAATCTCTGTCACCCGCCAGTCCCTCAGCTGCTCAGACCCAAACAAGTAAACATAGAGACTTATATTACTTACAAACTGTATGGCTGTGGCAGGCTTCTTGCTAACTGTTCTTATAGCTTAAATTAATCCATTTCTATAAATCTATACCTTGCCACATGGCTCATGGCTTACCAGCATCTTTACAGGCGCTTGTTCTGGCAGTGGCTGGCAGTGACTCCTTCTGCCTTCCTGTTCTTTCTTTTCTGTTAGTCCTGCCTATACTTCCTGCCTAGCCACTGGCCAATCAGTATTTTATTTATTGACCAATCAGAGCAACACATTTGCCATACAGAACATCCCACAGCATCCTCTTCATCAGATTGACTGTGTCTTTACCTGTACATAAACCTTTTAGTTTTATGAAGGCCTACTTGAGAATTGTTGACTTTAATGCTTAGGCAAATGACATTCATTCCTTCTTAAAAATAAATATCACATAAAATCATTGGGTATTTCAAAATTACAAACATTAAGGATATAAACCCATACAACATTGCAGTTAAAGTAATAGGAATTTTATTTTTCTTACCTCAAAATCTGAGAAAGTATGCATTTTAAAGAGAAGAAATAAGGTGTTACAAAATTAAAATACATTATGAGAAAGCATTTACTAAAATATCTGTAAATGACTGGCAGTTCACTCACTTCCTTTCAATATAAATTTTTGAGTAGGACTGAATTTAGTTCCAATACTCTTTTTTATTTGTTCAACCAGACAACTTTCAATTAAATAAGAACAATGGAATGTCTGGTGCTACTGCTGTCCTGTAATTTTGGCATCGTTTTTAATGTGTTATGACAACTGAACAATTAAATTTACATGTATCTAGATGGAGGAGGCAAATTATTCATTTCAAATAACTGTTTACCAGTTAAATTCCAGAGAGACAGTAGCTGATCAGTTATCTCGCTTTGAAGAAATAATTATGCCATCTCTGTTGCATGTAATATCTAATTTCCAACAATCTGTTGTTTGCCATTTATGGTTTGTGTTTTGATTTTATTTTGATTTTTTTTTACTGTGAACAAAGTACTTTATTTGTACAAATTGTTCAGTTACATTTTCCACATTTTGGAAATTCCATTGGTTCAGGACATCTGGAAATTAAGAGGATGAGTCTCACCCTTGATAAACATCTTCATGATCATGGGCTCTCCCTTACCTAGTAAACTATTGGTGGTGTTACTTTTTGTTACTGAAATTGTTATTTCTCTTGGCCCAGAAAAATCAATGGCCTTTATTTATTTCATTCTCTAACATATGCTCTAATATGTAATATACAAAATACATATGTCAAGATCATTTATTATCATTTATAATTTATACATAGATTTTCTAAGTTTGAGGCAATTGTAGTATTTACAGTTTTGTGATTGGATCTCCAACATTCCAAATTCAAAATCCCTCCAAAATAATTCTGTTTGCTTAAGTCCATATTGATAAAATAAAGAACTGTCACATGATCAATTTAGAAGACTTCTTTTGAGACAGGAACTCATATCTTCAAGGATACATACCACTGACTCCCTGTGTAGACAATGATGACTTCCAGCTACTGGTCTTCCTACTTGTGCCTCCAAAATAAGTCTTCAGACAGCTTTCCCAGAATTTTAATTAGTATTTCATTCAGTATAGATCACTTTTGATAACATAGCCCTTCCTAGAATTTCAGTTCTGCCAATCCATGAGCACGGGGAATCTTTCTGTCTTTCAGTATTTCTACAATGTTTTATTATTCACATCTTTGCTTAGACTGATTCTTATAGATGTAACCAACTGTTTTATTAAATAAGAAACACAGAAACAATGCGAAAGAGAAAGCCGAGAGGTCAGAGCTCAGAGCCAAAATCTCACCCTTCCGCCTGCGGTGTCCCAGCCTCCCGAATCAGAGCCCTATTTCCTGTCTGTTCGTCTATTTAAAGAGACAGAACAAGCCACAGCTATCTCACCTCACCAGTTCCTCAGCTGGTCCTGTTTCCTCAGACTGGAAGCTTCTGTGTCCTCATCCCAATAGCTCTCAGCTGAACTGTGTTGCTCCAAAGCCTGAAAGCTTAACCAGCCAAACGCTTCTAGTTTCTGGGTCTCACGCCTTATATATCTTTTTGCTTTATATCACCACTCCCTGGGATTAAAGGCTGGTTTTCTGGGATTAAAGGAGTGTGTCACCACCATGCTTGGCTATTTCCAATGTGGCCTTGAACTCACAGAGATCCAGAGGGATTTCTATCTCTGGAATGCTAGGATTAAAGGCGTGTGCCACCACCACCACCACCACCACCACCACCACCACCACCACACCACCACCACACCACCACACTCTTGCTATAGCTCTAATAGCTCTGACCCCCGGGCAACTTTATTTATTAACATACAATCAAAATCACATTTCAGTATAATTAGATTACCACCACAGATTCTGGCTATTTTTGTTTTGAATAAACTGTGGATGAGATCCATTTCCTGGTTCATATGTCAGTAAACTTCTTCCTGGTGTATTGGAATACTAATGCTTTCTGTATTCTGATTTTTTATCTGGCTAATTTGCTGAAAGTATTTAACATCTTGGAGGAGTTACTGAGAGTCTTTGAAGATGTTTAGTATTGTATAGTTGGACCAAAGGATAATTTGACCTCATTCTGTTTTTTCTTTTATTTACTTTGCTTACCTCATTGCTCTAGTTAAGACTTCAAACACTGTGTTGAATAATAGTCAGGAGAATGAACATGCTTCTAGTATTTTTTTATATTGGAGTGATAATTTGAATGTTTTTCAGTTTAACATGATATGAATGACAAAATTTTCACATATTGTCTTCATTATACTAAGATGGGCTCTTTTTCTTCCTGGATCCTTCAGGACTATTACTAAGGAAGAAGTCAAATTTCATCAGAAGTATTTTCTGAAAGCTTTTGAAATGATTTTGTGATTTCTGTCTATACATTCATTTATGTGATATATTACACTTATTGATTTCTATCTTAGGGATGAAACCCAGCATGGCATGAAATATAAAAATTTCTAGTTTTCCCCCATATAATCTGATACCGGAAATTTATTTTACTTCTTTTGTGCTGATTAATTCTCTCGTTTTGGCATAACATACCATAATTTTATAAAAAATTTCTGTGAACTGTGAAGAATGTATATTCTCTCTCTATATATATATATATTCTATAACTTTTATTTTTTCAGACTACTCTACAAGTGTTTGATAATTCCATTTGAAGTAAAGTCCAGCTTTTACTGAATTTTATTCTTAATGCACTATCTACCAACATAAATGGGTTGATGATGTCTGGTGATATTTTATTTGTACTAAAATGTTATTTGTACATTAATAAATAAAGTTGCCCAGGGGTCAGAGCTATTAGCAAGTCATAGGAAAGCTGGGTAGTGGTGGTGCACACTTTTAATCCCAGCACTTGGTAGGCAGAGCTAGGTAGATCTCTGTGTGTTCAAGGATACAGCCAGCATTGGGGACACATGCCTTTAATCTTAATACCAACCATAGAAGACCTGGAGGTCTGTACAGACAGGCAGTGACTAGAAGGTCATGTGGTTGGGTTTACAACCAATGAGAAGGCAGAACAGAAACTCTATAAAAAAAGACAGGCACAGGAAGTAACTCTCTTTTGGAGAGGTAGGACCACCATGAGAGGAAGGGTAAGGTTTTTAGCTCTTAGCTCTGACCTTTTGGCTTTTTTCTTTGCATTGGTTCTGTGTTTCTTATTTAATAAGATGGTTGGTTACATCTACAATGATGCCCTTGAATTTCAATATTACTGGATATAAAATCTAACAGCAGGCACACATAGGAAGCACTCTTCTGGGTATGTATTCAAGGGCATATTCAAGGAAGATTAAGGGAATAGGAGCAGCACACTTTGGCAGCTCATATATAAAGAGGTCAATGGGGAAAGCAGATTGCAGCTATCTGTCTTTTAATCTACTTTCTGGGCTAGTACATAGACTGTTTCTGCTGCTATCATCCTTTGTAGATACCATGACACGGAAGCGTATGGAAGCCAAATGAGAGTAAGAGAAAGGAAACAATGCTAAGAAGAGGAATCCAATGGTTTTTTTTTTTTGTGTGTGTGTGTGTGTGGGGAACATAAGAAATAAAAAGTTTAAAGCAGTGCTGAAGAACTGGAGGCTGGAATATGTTAAGTTAGGAACATGGTGATCATTGGACTTCAGATCTGAGCATCATCAAGAAAGCCCAGAGAAAGTTAGATTGTGTGCAAAATGGAGACCACATCACTTTTTACAATAAATTTAGCTTTAACTGGAGGAGGGGTAATGCAAGAGCAATATAGTCAGAAGACATTATTTTGTTTGTTTTTGAGAAATAGAATTTTCAGGATGAATGTTTTCTAATGAGCTTGGTGGTTTCTGGAGCTTATCTCTAATTCAATGGCACCTAAAACTGCTAAACACTCTCCTGATAGTTTGAAGAGCACTGATAGACAATTCAGTGAACTGTATAAAGAAATACACAAAATAAATGCATTGGATACTACCAATTCACCACTTGGGATAGCCAAGGGATTTAGTGACTTTCTTAAAAAAAAATCTAAATAACTCTAAATAATTATGTTCATTGGTTGTTTTAAAATCTCTGGATAAATTAATAAAACAAAAGAATGAATTCAGAGATACAATATTCCACTTCTAAATATGCATAACCCTCAAAAATCTTCTGAAACATACCTTGAAAATAACTGTTTCCTCTGATAAGATAACTAAACATAGCCAGAGCCATTCATTGCTCTATTGGTTGACTTACTGTGGAAGTCTAAGTCTCAGGCTTAAAAGGTGTGTGCACTTCAAGTGAGTCACTGTCCTCCTGGAAAAGAGTGGAATCCTGTAACTTGGTTTAGAAATGTCTGAAAGAACACTTCTAAGAACATTCCAATTATTTGGCTTTATCTTGCTTGAGGAAGTAGCATTCCTATTCTTAGTGGTAGACACAGGGCCACTCTAACTCTTGTAGTATTGGCCTCTCCACCTTGTCTGAAGGGCTCAAAAACTTAATTTTTCTTTAAAATAACATTTGTTTCTCTCAAGGAGATGCCAAGAGAGATAATACTGATGCCCTTCAGAATCCATCTGCTAGATCTATATCCATACTCAAATCTCAGCATCCCTTAAGATGAGTTACACAATGTGATCCACAGGGGAATGTGCCCTGCTGCATTCTTCAGCAATATGTTGACCTCTCTAGTTCAAATGAGTAGAGATCTGAGAAATCAGTACATGGTTCAATTTTTAAGGGAAAATAGGGAAAGGAACATAAAACTAGACAAAGCTGAACTTATTTAAATAGGTCCATCAGAGACTCAAGGTTTATTGTTGCAGCTTACACCGTTTAGAAAGGGTGCCAAGAATTTATTTGTTTAGTTGGTTGAAGTATGTATGAGCCAAAAAATGGCCCACTTTGAAGGAGCTGAAAATATTCATTAACTTAATGTTGATGAAGAGATTTAAAGGCTTAGGGAAACTGAAATGCTGGAGAGGATTTGTCCTGTAAAACCTACTACTCTTTAATGGGAGGGTCCAGATGGCTTTCATTTCAATAATACTACAGGAAACACTTGTGAAAAGACAATGAGCATGCAGAAAGTGCTGTCATTTCCATTGTCTGTATGCCAAACTTTACACTGGGTGTTGCAGCCATCCAGTTGAGTCATTTAATATCAGTGGGTTAAATTATATCCTGATGTGGCCATCATGAATTACTTTAGTTTTTCTTGTTTTGAAGTGTTCTCATTTCTAGCTTAATTTCAAAAGAAAAATAAATATATAATTCCATGATTTCCTGTGTTTTAGGGTTTCTGTTGAGAGGTCTGATATTATTCTGACAGGCTTTGTCTTTGTGAGATAGTGTTTCTCCTTTTTAATTCTTAGCATTGTTTGTTTCGCTTGAATGTTATGTTGGCTTAATACCCCACAAAGAGCCTCTTGAAAGATTATTATTATTTTGGGTTCTAAAAAAAGCCTTTTGTGCATAGACATCCCTTTCATTCCCTGAATTTATGAAATTTTCTGTTATAATTTCATTGACTAGATTTTTCTGTTTCTTTAATTTTTATACCAGATACTTCTACCTCATGAGTTCTTAGATTTACTTTGTTGATCATATTGATGTTGATATGATCTTCTCCATCACTAATATTTTCTTCTGCATTGTATTGTTAGTGCTTTCTACTGTTTTTTTTTTTTTTTTTTTGATTCAATGAGTTACTTTTTCATTTTTTTCTCCTTTACATTACATCTGGACCTCAGTTTCTCCTCCTTTCAGTCCTCCCAGGACTCTCCCACCTTCCCTTTCTCCCAGATCCACTCCTCCTATATTTCTCTTCAGAATAGAGCAGCCTTCCCAAGGATATCCACCAAATAGGCATAACTAGATACAATAAGCCTAGGCACAAACCCTCATATCAAGGCTGGACAAGGCAGTTCAGTGGGATGGAAAGGGTCCCAAGAGCAGGCAAAATAGTCAAAGACACTCCCACTCCCATGGTTAAGAATCCACAGGAACACCAAGGTACACAAAGACAACATCCAGAAGAACTAGCTCAGACCCATGCAGGCTCAATAATTGCCATTTCTGTCTTTCTTAGCCCCTAAGCCATGCTTAGTTGATTCTCTGGACCATTTTGTCCTGGTATCCTAGACCTCTCTGTCTCCTACAATGAGTTTCTAATTTACAACACTTTCATCTATTTGTTATGATTTCTTTCCTCTTTTCCTTTTATTGAAAATAAAACATTTTTTCATACAATATATTCTAATAAAAATTTACCTTCCCCCAAACTTTCCCATCTGGATCCACCACCTTTATGTCTCTCATTAGAAAAAAACAAAAACAAAATAACAAAAAACATTTATCCAAGGGATATTACAAAAAAATAGAATAAGGTAAAAATTAAAACACAAAATCAGAGTAGAACAAAAGAAACAACTAAAAGCCACAAGAAACAGATAAAAGTGAAGAGACACACTTGTTTGCACCTAGGAATCCCATAAAAACACAAAATGAAAAGCCATAATATATATACACAAAGGATCTGTAGTGCAAATAAATAAATGATAGATATACAGATAAAGATAGGTAGATAGATAGATAAAGATAGAGAGATAAATAGATCAATCAGTCAATCAACAAACAAAAGAAGAAAAAGCTCTGACATGACATTATGAGACAAAGTATATCCAAAGATGACATTGAGTTCATTTTATGTTGGCTATCAATTGCTGATCATGAGGCCTACCCTCAAGAGTGGGTTATTCTTCCATTGAAGCTTCCTTGGAATAAACTACATTTTTACATGGCTAAAGAGTTGGAGAGAGCTTCTAGGTTAGGGATTGAGGCATATATCCCTTCTTTCAGCTCTAGGACCCCACCTGGTGCAGAACAGTGCCGACCCCATGCCCTCTGCCCCAATCTCTGTGAGTTCATATGTGCATCAGTCCTACAGTATTTAGAAGACCTTGTTCTCTTAGTTGTACTCCATCCCATCTGGCTCTTGCACTCCCTCTGCCTCCTTTTCTGTAGAGTTCCCTGAGACCTCGTGGAAGATACTTGATAGAAACATCCTACTTAGAGCTGAGTGTTACAAGGTTTCTAACTCTCTGCATATTGTCTGGCTGTGGGTCTGTGTATTTGTTCCCATCTAAGGAAGAAGGAAGATTCTCTGATGATAGCTAAGCAAGGCACTGATCTAAGAGTATAGCAGTATGCCATTAGATGCCATTTTATTTCTATGTTCCTTTAGTAGAGGAGTAACACTCGGCTTTACCCTAGGTCCCTGGGATATCTAGTCTCAGAGTCTTGATCACCCAAGCAATATTCTGTATGGATTCCATCTTATTGAGTTGGCCTTGAATCAAATCAGATATTGCTGGGTTACTCCCATAATCTCTGAGCCATCATTGCACTAGTGTGTCTTGCAGGCAGGACATGTTGTAGATTGTGTAGATCAAATGATTTATAGCTGTATGGCTGGGTTATTGTTTAGGTTTCTCTTTGCATAGTGTGCAGAATATATATTGTACCATGATGGCTCTAGGTAGGCACCAGTTCAGCTTCTTCAATGAGTTATAAAGGCATTGTCTTCAGCAATAGAGCCTCAAGTCAGTTTATGAAGAGCTACCCATAGCCTTGCCAACATCCTGTGTTGTTTGAGGATTCCTGTAGAACTCTTGTAACTATAGGTTGTGGATTTATGTTTATTTTGCTTTTGTATCTATAGCCATAGCAGCATAGAAAATATTGGCTTTAAAAAATATCTTACAGAAAATTATGTTTCCTTATATCAGCATCTAACAGCACATAAGTTTTTAAAATGACTTTTTAAAATCACTCATGCAGTCCAAACACACTAAGTTCTTCGGATTTTTTAAACACAGAAAATCAACTGATTCATGAGGTACCCCACATCTTTCTTTCTGATTTTCTGAAGGAATAGTTTTTCCTCACCACGCCACATCCTTACTGTATAGTAGTCTCCCAGATCTGGTTGGAGTGGCCACTTGGTGCTGATTTCACAGATGACAACTTTCCCCTGACAGTGAATGTGATGCCTGTTCTCCTTTGTAACCTACAGATTGCTGGTAACCTCAGCTGTTTGTACATTTAGATAAATTCAGGAGCCATCTACACAGATTTGTTCTTTCACATGACCTATCTTAGGTTTCTTGCACACATATTCCACAACACTAAATCTTAACAATTTCTCTGAGGTTTGTGACATCAGAATTCTTTCTGTGACTGAATTATTAAAGACTAAAATTGGAAGAAAAAGCTCATCAAGAGAATATGGGGGCTCACTGGCTTTTATTTTGATAATCTAATTAGACCTACAGGGACAGACATGAATAGCCTAAAAAGCTGCAAGATATTCATATCTGGAGCATAAGTGTTAAAATAGTGTCTGATTTATTTACATATTGAAATATCAGCTCTCAATTAAAATATTTTATATGAAAGAAAAGAGTTTAAACTTATTTTCCTATGATTGTTCTTCTCTAATACCAATATTGTTTGGAACAAGTTTCATTAGAAGATATTTATATTTATGTAACTAAACAAAGTGAACAAATCAGAAAGAATTATTAAATATCATTGTATATGCAGACCATATTTTGAGAACTCAAGCATTCCCTCTCCCTTTATCATGCACACACACTTTAATATACTTATATACACATATACACAAATGCACATTACATATGCATATATATTTATTCAAATATACACACTTACAAAAAATGCATACACACTTACACTCACACATATCCACACATTAAAAGTGAACTGTAGAAAATCCAGTGGTGAGTTTAATGGTGTGACTAAGTGATACTGGAATAGATATGAAGGCTAAATATTCACATATACAGGAAAATGATTTGTTTTTTCTTTAATGTTTATTTATTTGTGTGTGTCAGTGTGTGTGTGTGTGTGTGTGTGTGTGTGTGTGTGTGTGTGTGAGTGTGTGTAGGTCTGTGGAAAATTCTAATGTGGAAATTAGATGAAAACTCATGATAATTGGATATGTCCTTCTACTACATTGATCCCATGGTTATAAATCATTGATTGTAAGTGCCCTTGTCTGCTGTTCTATTTTGAGTATCCACTTATTTGAATTTTTCTAGAGTGTCATCCATATCTTGAAACTCATCTCATAATTATTACAAAAGATTCAACCCATTCTCTTAGATTCAATCTCTGACACCAATCAATGTTGGCTTCTAGTTGTGATAAAAAAGTCACATATGTGTTGTATAATTTATAAATTGTGTAGTTTTGATTTTTAGAAAAAGGCATTTTGGGATTGAAGGACAAATAGCTGCATTTTTTAGTATCAGTGGAATAAAACATTGAAACAGCTAAATGCCTGTGTGCTTATAAATGATTGGTCTAGAATAACCAGTGTTGAATTGAATCCTACTATCTCTCTTTCAAGAAGTGAATCTAACATTTGCATGGCTTGATTTTTGCATAAATAACTTCTCCAAATTTAAGGTCAGTACACAAAGAGAACATTTTTTTTTCTTTTTTTTAAATTTTTTATATTTTTTAAAAGAAAAGTGTTCAAGGACAGGGCATTCCATTATTGCATCAAAAGAAACTGAAATGGGGATAGAGATTGGAAAAGAAATCTGTCATCTATCTATCTATCTATCTATCTATCTATCTATCTATCTATCTATCTATGTATTTATTTTGGTTCCTGTTGCTCTCTTTTTCTTAGGAGAGTATGATGACTGTGTATTGCCTAGTATGGAATATTTCTGAAATCCTGCCAGATGTGATCAATTAAGGTTCTGTATACAAACATGACAACTATGTTCTAGGTATTGAGAGTTAGGAACGGGGGGGATGGTCTAGAAGAGTAAGTGGCTGCATGGGTCTACAGGAATGAGAAAAACATGGTTTTCCACAGGATCTACTTAGTTTCCTGGAAATGGGGCCAGAAAGGGAGGAGTCCACAGCAGGTAATCTGCTACAGAGCTGTACATGATATTGGGGTACTGGCTTTAGAGGAAAAACAGAGAATGAAGATCTGAAACTAGCCTACCTGCTTCCCTGCCCTACTTCATTCTCTGGCAGGCTTGGCCTGGTGGGTTTCCAGAGAATGCCTTCTGGAGTTGGAGGCTGAGACGGGATGAATGGAAAGGAAGTTTGCTTTGGAAGATCTGTATGACCCACTAAAGATGAGGGCAGACAGACAACAGCAGATGGTCTGTTACAGAGCTGAGAATGAGACTTAGGGGCTAGATTACATGATTTATTTTCAAACTCTCAATTTCATTGCTGAATATCTAATTTGTGTTTCTCATTCTCTCTTACACTGCTTACTTTCTTAACCATTTTGTTGATTTATTCATGAAAGTTTAGTCATGTTTTCCCCTCTAGATATCAAATTGTTTACCATTTTGATTCTTCTGCTCTTGTGTATTCTCTCAAAAGTTAGTCGTAAATTTCATAAGATAATATTTGGATTGCTTACAATGTTCAAGGAGTCACTGTCTTACTTTATATTTCTGTTTCTATGCATTATGTTCATGTGTATTGAAGCAGATTTTTTTTCTGATTTTATTTGGAGATTTTCTTATGCAGAAGAAGTCTACCCTTGTCAAAACAATTCTTCACATCAACTAGAAATGAGAAAGCAAACTGTTATAACAACACCAAAACAACAACAACAACAAAAAAACAAAACAAAACAAAAAAACAAAGACATTATAGAAACACTAGTAAAACTGGAGAATGTCATTTACTATACCAGCACTGACCACAGACAGAAGTGGTCAAATAAATACAGTGTATTCCAGGAAAGTTATACTCACATAAGCTAAATATAGACACAGTAGATACATGAAATGATGGAAGGACATAGAAAAAGAGGGGATTAGAGAAGACACATATATGTCTAGTAAAAGAAAAGTAGAGAAGATTATTATGAAGGGAAAGATAAATAACAAAGAGCTTTGAAATAAGAACTTTAAAATTATCCAATAATGGAAAAATATAATTAGATCAAAATATACAGGAAAAAATGGAAATATTAAAACTTTTTGATCAATAGAAGTCAAAATGTTTCTCAAAGCATATTAAATTAAAAAAAGGAGGAGAGAACACAAATGGTGAAAGGTTTTTCAATAACAACATAATGCCAAAAACTAGATAAATGTAAAAAGGGGAATAAAATCTCGAGGCTATTTGCAAAGAAACACAATAAAAGTAGAAAAACAGCTGATGTTTTGGGACATTTCCATAATACCTTAAGAGGTCTAATAAGAAAAAATCCAGAGCTAGAAATTGGCATGAAAGCTGAAAGATCAGAACAACAGAACAAGCCAGCCATGTTCTTACCTCTATGATAGTCTCAGTCTCAAGAGAGTAAGTTTCTATTTCCTCATGCCTTATATACCTTTTCCTGCCCTGCCATCTTACTTCCTGGGATTAAAGGCCTAAGAAAGTCAGAGCCACACTCCATCTCATTGATTTCCAAGTTCCTAATACATTGAAATTGACATTGGATATCAGTCCATTAATTTTTAAGTTGAGTTTTTTTTAGAATCTGTTTCACTAAGAAATCATTTCTTCACTTTATTCTCATATTTACATTTATTGACACATGATTTCCTTATATGTTGATGTAATATTTGTATGTGCTGTGAAATAAAAGTTATTCTTTATCAAAAGACAAGGACAGGGTTAAAGTTCTGGTAAGTTCAAACATGAAGAGTAAAACTTCAAAGTGATGATGAGATGATATGATGAGAATAGATAGATAGATAGATAGATAGATAGATAGATAGATAGATAGATAGATAGATAGATGATAGATAGATGGATAGATAGATGAGAATGAGTAATCAGTGGGAATGTTACTGATTCCTCAGCAGAACTGGTACATTTTCCTGCCAGTAGAAAGCAAAGCTGAGAAGTCCTACAGACAGTGTAACCTCTGTTAGAAGATGCCTATACAGACACACACAGGGTTGAACTGATTAATTATACATATTACTAGACAGGCTATCTTTGGTGTTTTGTTCTTTTGAAGATAACAGTTTCTGAGACTGAGAGATGGATGTCCTTAAGAGTGCTTGCTGCTTTCTCAGAGGACCTGTGATGGATTCTCCATACTCACATATTGACTTACAACTATCTGGAATTCAAGTTCTCACTACTGCACACACACAGTTCACAGATACACATGCAGGCAAAATACTCATGCACACAAAATAAAGATATATTCTTAAAAAGCAAATAGAAATTGAGGCACAGAGAAACACTCACCAATCCATAGGGTCATGTATATTTATAATCTAAGGTATGAGTACAAATTATGGTGTGTGAGAAAGGAATATCTTTAGTAAATGAGCAAATAAAACTAATTTAAAATCATGATAAACAATGCACACATTTTTCTATTGACATTTTTTTAAATTAATGACAAAGCTTTCCTGGAAGGAAGCTGAAGACATGTACTTAAAATGCTTTACCCCAAAGATCTAAATATGCTGCCAGGTTGAGGCAAAAGGAAAACCACAGTGAGGAAGTTGGGGGGAAAAAGCATCCAGAATTTAGTGTGAGAACAAAAAGAGAAGTGCAGGCTTTGAAATGGAGACATCAGAAACTTGGGAAGATATAGGATCAGCTTAGAAGCAAAGTTTGAACTTCTGGCCAAGACAAGGTTTCTAGGAGAGAAAGAGAAAAGAGGATCCAACACATTCTTTTAACCTACATGTGGTTAGACAAGAAAGAGACCAAGTTAAGAAAAGAGGTGAAAATTTTGAAACGGAGATCAACTTTCCAGAAGCAGGTTAGATACACACTTTGTTGAAGGGACACATTGCAAAAAGTTTATTTTAGGCAGAAAAGGAGCAGCCATTATGTGCTGATGCTGCATTCAGTAGGATTTGCTATGGTGGTTAATTTTCAGCCACATTTTTCTAAGAAAGCTCAGGCTGGATAGATGCTTCTTAGAATCTGGAAACACAACTACACTATTAGTTCATTGATGTTTTCATTGAATCCTGGCTAAGAATGCAGAAGATGACGTATTAAAATTCTTACAACCTTTTTAATGAGGTAAGAAATTTTTATTAATATTTTTATTTGTTTAAATCTAGATATCAGCATCATATAAACAGAAACAGGAGCTGGGGAGGAGGCTGAGAGGATGAAGCATTTTGCTGTGCAGGAATCATGATTTTGGGATTTGGATTCCCAGAACACATGTAAATGCTAGGTTGACATGGCAACCAAGCTGTTGTCCCTCTGAAAGGGTGTAATAGAGAATATGTAGTTATAGATCTCCAGAGCACAAGACTATCTAGACTGCCAAATCCATGAGCTCTGGGTTCACATAAGAGACTATGCCTCAACATGCTACATACAGAGTTAATGAAGAACAACCAAAGTTAGGGTGTAGCTTCCACATGCACACATTCACATGTGCACATACTGTAGGGTAAAAGGGCTAGACAAAGAAATACACCGTGACCCTGAAAAAAACCAAAGAAACACACTCTGACTCTGAAATCAGAGCTAAAGAAACACACCCTGTCTCTGACCAACTCAGCACCAAAACCAACCAATCCTGAGCAGTAAAACAAACCAGTCCTTGAGCACAAAATCCAGCCAATCTCTGAGATTGTCCAAGCTCATGGTTTGAAATCTGACCAACTCCCACCCTGAAAATCTTCACACTGGAAAAAAAATCTGCCCCTAAGAAGCCCTATATAAGGCCTGTACCTGTTCAGTTTGGAGCTTGATTAGAGCAGACCAGACCAGAATCATTAAGTTGGAGAAATGTAGTTGGAAGTTTTCCTGGGTCCCAGCTGGCTGGTGGTTGGGACAAATCTCTCCTATTTGAATCCCCCAAGTGAACATACAGAGGCTTAATATTTATAACTGCCCAGGCATTAGCTCAGGATTATTACTGACTAGCTCTTAACACTTAAATTAACCCATAATTCTTATTTATGTTTAGCCTTGTGGCTTGGTACCTTTACTCAGTTCTGCCTTGTAATCTTGCTTCCTTTGTGTCTGGCTTGCATCTCCTGACTCAGTCTTCTTCCCAGAATTCTAGGCTGCTTGCCCTGCCTATACTTCCTGCCTGGCTACTGGCCAATCAGCATTTTATTTATCAACCAATCAGAGCAACACATATTGACAGCATACAGAACAACATTCTACATCACCTCCCCTTTTCTGTCTAATCAAAAAGGAATATTTTAACTTTAATGTAGTAAAATTACATATAATAGAATGGTTATCAAGCAGGAATTATAATTACAGTATCTAGTCCATTCATATTTGGCAAAATTAAAGAAAATATTCTATCTATCCTATATTTGTGAGTCTAAAGTTTCATATCTACCTTATCTCTTATTATAACCAAGGAAAACCATAATTATAACTATCTTGTCTTCAACTACATCAAAGACCTCAGAAGGATACAATATTATCTAAGTAAACAGGAAGAACATTGTAAGCAACTTCCAAAAATTCTGGAATGACAGAGAAAACTGGCTGTCTGGACAGTCATCCAAAGTTCCTCTGTAAAGTTGGGGCATCCATTCTTTAGCCCAGAGGCCTAGAATCTTTCAATTGCTTCTCTTTGTGACCTGTAGAATGTCTGGCAGTTTCTTCTGTGAAGCAGGAACACAAATGATCATCTTGCCTTGTAAAGTTCAATGGTCACCTTTTAACGGGTCCTGCATGTCCAACTTGTACAACATTTTGTCAAGCCATCCAAGAAGATGCCTGTTTTTGCCAAAAAGAAGATACACTCCATATTTAATGTCTTTGATGCCCATCTTCCTCTTTGAAGTAAATTGGTGCTTCTAGGAGCAGACATGTCTCACTGTCCAGAAAGTCTAAAATTTTAAAAACCTTTTAAATGCCATATTCTGTAGGTCTTTGAAGTGTTTGAGGATTACCTATCTATCTGAAATATATCTATGTATACTTAGAAAACTAAACTAACATAAATATAAATTTGACTGTCATACATGATTAACTATTAATCTGTATTTCTTAATGATACATTACAATTTTAAATGAGTTGTAAACACATAATATCTTAAATACAAGTAAAAATATACATACAGTATAACAAAATTAACTTCAAATTTGTATCAATAAACTAAAATCCATAGCAATGTAAAACATTTTAAACAAGTTGTTCTTAAAAGTAGGTTCAACAATCCACCCTTTCATCCCATTATATCTATATCTTATATTTCCATATCAGAGAAAACTTTCCCTGTAGCAGGGCTATAAGCTGTTATGCTTATGGTGACTTTGTAGTATTCCTTGGCTCCCAACAACCAGGACCACAATGCCCACACACATGTGTTTACCCACAAAGCAGGGAAGACACATGTATTACACAATCATGCAATGCAAAAATACACAATAAAAAGGCAAAAGAAAAAAATAAATCTTCCAATTTCTTCTATTTTTTGATGAAATTATCTAGGGGATGAATATCATATGAAATGAAATATTTGAATTTGGAGAGCATGTTGTTCGAAACATGTTCAAAGGAGGGTGGGTTAGGAATAAAGAATGTCACATTGTAGGAACCATACTGAAATAAATAAAAAAAAATTAAAAATAGGCTTTTTGCTAATGGACAATTTTAATTTTAATGCTACTCTGCTTTAGATGTTAACATGTGGCTATGAGATTTTTAAGATTTTAAAGGAGAATTGTAGCTAGAGTTTTCCAGTCCTGCCTGGCCCATGGTCAGGACAAATCTCTCTTACCCGCCAGCCGCACAGCCGTTCAGACCCAACCGAGTAAACACACAGAGACTTATATTGCTTATAAACTGTATAGCTGCAGCAGGCTTCTTGTTATCTAGTTCTTATATCTTAAAATAACCCATTTCTATTCATCTATAAGTTGCCACATGGCTTGGGCTTACCAGTATCTTTTACATGTTGCTTGCCATGGCGGCAGCTGGTGGCGTCTCTCCTACCATAGCCTTCTACTTCCCAGAGAGAATTTTTTTTTTAAAATTCTGACCTGATGAGTTAATGACTTGTGATTGAAGACTTTATCTTTTACTGACATCTCATACTGCATGGGGTTTTTCCTTATTCTTTCCTACATATCTAAGGGGAATTTACAGATGAAAACATGAACTTGAATACATAAACTGAACTCTATCTTTCAACAATTTCATTTGCACTTGCAAGGCTTTCTTAATGTGTATTTATGTGAAATTTTAAGAGTATATACTGGCTATTTCGATTTAAATAGAGCAAAAATAACCCTTGCTCTTAACCTATGCCATTTTTTCTCAACATTTGTAAGAAAAGTAATACACAAATGTCAGGTCACCACATATTATGTATCCAGTTCTTTGTATTGCATTTATTTGTTTTTTTTTTTTCCATTTGTGTATGTTTGTTAGTGTGCATGTACTATGATGGGTATATGGAGCTGAGAGGGTGACCTGAGAAAGCAGATTCTCTCCTTCTTCTGTGTAGGTTCCATGGAACCAACTTATTATTGCAGAGGAATAAGGAGTGAATGCAGGAAATAAGAAATTATTTTTTCTAACTAACTAGATGGCATTAGTAGTTTTCTGATAGGATACAATTTTCTCAGCACAGTACATTGTCTTATGCCTACAATCTGATCATTGGGGAGAATAGGAAATGATGATTGCAGTGAGTTAGAGGCTAACATGTGCAACATAGTGAGTTTCAATCCAATCTGAGCTACAAATGAGACCCCCTGATTAAACAAAAAGAAGAAAAAAATAGACTTTCTCCCCTTTCTTGCTTAGACATTTGGCTTCATGGTTATTGCTATCAAGAGCTAGCTTCCAGGATGCATCTAAGGCCTTTGGATTTTGCTGCTTTTCTATTATTTACCTTTCATAACAGCTATTTTGCTATGGGATGGATAAATAGAAATGGGGATGTCGTTAAAGTTCCTGTTGTTGAAGAGCCCAAACTACATCTGGTAAAAGTGGACAATAATCAAACACATATATATGCATTTATATCAGATTTTTATACTCACTAATTGCCTCCTCCCTTGTCTGGGCTGGAGGAATTGATTGCTTAGTGGTTAAGAGCACTTGCTATACTTGCTGAAGTTGTTATTTAGTTCCCAGTACTCATAACAAGAGGCTTTCAACTAGGCAGTTCCAGTGGATCCCATACTTTCTTCTGGCTTCTATGGGTACCAGAGATGTGCATGACATAAATACAGTCAAGTAGGCAAGGACACACACACACACACACACACACACACACACACACACACACATACACACACACACACACACACATAAATAACAATATGCAACATTTCAAAATAGCAATCCATGTTTTAAACCCTGAAACTTAGGATTGTTGCTTTGTATGGTAAAGGAGAGTTTTCAGTTGTGATTAAAATTTTGAGGTAGCACACTGGAATGCACTGTCAGGGTCAATTTCATCTCAGGTTCCCTACAAGAGGGAAGAATCCAGGTCAGATGGAGTGAAGCAGAAGCAAGCTGTATCAGAGAGGACATACTGCTGGGTTTGGTGATAGAAAAAGCTGTCATGGAAGGAGGAACACATTCAGTCCCCAGGGAATCCTGGTGAGGTGGAATTGGGAGGGACATGAGAAGTTGACTCTGCTGTAGAGTCTCCAGAAGGAAAATGGGTTTGCCATCATGCTGAGTTCACCCAGTGATCTTGATTTCAGACCTCCGACCTTAGGAAATAGAATGCAATGTATTTACAGGAAGCCACTAAACGTGGGTATTATTGCAGAGGAACAAGGAGTGAATGCAGGAAGGCTTGCATGCTGCTGAGAAAAGGCACACAACAAGGCAATAGAAGAGTCAGAGAAACACTTTAATAGGTAAGAAGGAACTTCCTGAAGCAATTCTGTTAGAGGATGCAGAAAATCAAAACAGAACCAAGTGCCTAGCCAGTACTGTGATCTAAGTTAAGTTGGTGCAGTGCTCTTAGGCAGGAGATTATCTGAACTATCATCCTGCAACAGTAAAACCCCAAGTGACATTCCAGTGCATCTTGAAATATGCAAAAAGGAACATGGAAGGAAACTCAGCAGACAGGTGGGGGAGCCAGAATTTCACAAATCAAGGGACACATTAGAAACTAGAACAAGGAATACTTTTATAACAAATGTGACATAAAATAACATTTTTTTAAATATATATATATATATTTTAAGCCTACAGCACCCGGTATTCCTAGGCGGTCTCCCATCCAAGTACTAACCAGGCCCGACCCTGCTTAGCTTCCGAGATCAGACGAGATGGGCGCGTTCAGGGTGGTATGGCCGTAGACAAAATAACATTTATATTTTAATAATAAGCCATGTAGCATCTTTTACTTCTGCAACGTATAGGCAGGAGCTTTGGCAAAGGAAAGATTACCTTGGAGCTAGAGAGACTTCTCTGTGGCTAAGAGTTCTTACTGCTCTTCTGGAGGACCTAAGTTGGAGGGCCATCACTCATTTTGGCTACCTCACCACCACCTATAACTACAGTAACGGGATCTGATTCTGTCTTCTGGCCTCTCTGGGCACCTTCACACTCATGTCATACACAGTAATGGACATACACAATATCCATGAATAAAAATTAAAATAAGTTTATAAGAGAAGGTGACCTGAAATCTCTGAGATTGTTACCAGAGGATTCTATGAGCCAGGTGTCATTGTCTAGAGAACTTTAGAAACATGGCTATTCTTCTTAGAGAAAACACTTTGCTCATGTTTTAAGCAAATATATATATGATAAATCGTTATTTTTTCTTAAAGTAAATAAATTGTAACACATGCAAACTGCTGTTAAGATTCATGATTTAGCTGTTTAGGGATACCCTTTATTTCTTTACATAATCTACAGTTTCTTGAAAAGAGAGTCCACAGATTAATTAAAGAAAAATAAACCAGTGAATGAATAAGAGAATCACAAATTACTGCCATAAAAAGGAATATAGGAGACCTAAATCCAAATAATACTGGATATTGTCATTTTAACTCAGTACTTCAGTTTTAAGAACCTATAAGGATACTGGGCAGTAGTGGTCCACGCCTTTAATCTCAGCACTCAGGAGCAGAGCCAGGCAGATCTCTGAGTTCGAGGCCAGCCTGGTCTACAGAGCGAGATCCCGGAGAGGCACCAAAACTACACAGAGAAACCCTGTCTCGAACAACAAAAACAAAACAAAACAAAACAAAAAACCTATAAGGATATATTCAGAAAAAATGCTAAGTTGGCGGAGTGGTTTTTGATCAAGTGGTACTTTTTAAGTTTGATTCAGTGATTTTTTTTGTTTGTTTGTTTTAAGTTAGGGACATTTGTTTTTAATGTACTTTGTTGGTATCAGAATGTTACTGATTTTGCTTTGGTGCCTGTTCTGCTGTTGGAGGAAGCAAGGTTCAGAGTCGAATATGGTCACATTTTCTTTCACTTAATTTGAAGACCTCTGCAAAATAATGAGGTTTATTTTGTGAATTACTTTATAATTGTTCTTTAACCACAGTGTGGTATTTGATAATGTCAGATTGATTCTGCTTTAGGGAAAATGATTTTAGACTCTGAAGAAAATTAATTACTCTCCCTAAATAAACATCACTTTTTATATCGTATGTGAACTGAGGGAATATTTTTTAAGGTTAATTAATCTGTCTCTGACAATTATGGAGCACTTTAGAGAGAAAAATTATTTATGTATTTGGGCCAATTTGCTCCGGATAATACACTGGCACACAAATAAAATATCAACCTTATTCTATCAAGTTTAGAGAAAGCTATATTATTTACTCTCAAGTCTAAACAATACTATGATTCTCAAGTGTGCCCAAGCCTTGAACTCTCCACCAAAATTTGTGTCTGTCTACTAGTAAACACATTCTCTAATTTACAGAATTCAATGCATGTATTTTTGTGCTTTCATTGGTGTGTTTTTAAAAGTTACACTAAAATCTTCAAAGTTCTAGAGAGAGAAATATCAGTATATGGAGATGTATGTAAAAGGAAGTACAACTTTGATGAGTACCACAATTTGTGAGTAGTTCCATTTTTGTTTAATTTTAGGAAATTTATATTTGCATATAATGGTATATGACTTTACCTTAAGGAGAAAAATGTGAATAAGGGGACAATACAATTACTGTAGAAAAACATTTTATTATATTTATCTAATTTACTTTTTACTTTTTGAATAATTTGAGAACTTGTTCACATATTTCATGCCTATTTCTGTACATTTTTTAGAACAATTAGAACAAGAAATCTTATTTATTTCCTACTTATTTGAATTGTTTAATGGAGGATCATAGTATAAAAATATTGATTTGGGGAAGATATACCCAGAAGAAGGTTTTCTAGGCAGATAACAGATTCATGAAACCAAAATGAATTGTTTGAATTAGTTTAAATGACATTGTATAGTATAATGCACTCAGCAAGTGCTTAGTGAATATATGTATACCTATGCCAGGCACTATCCGAGTTGTTCAGGACACAGTGATGAAAATGGAAATCCCACAAGGATAAGTTAGTATTCTTTTTAATTAATTAAATGAATATATTAGGACAAAAAACATATGAAGGACTCATTAGATAATTGTAATAGAAATGAATCATATGGAAAAAATAAACAGTAACAAAGAGAGAAGGTTATAGACACATTTCGACTAAATGATGAAATGAGAAATCTATAAAGTGATTCCTGAGGAAGGTGATGATAAAATGTAGAAAAGATGACAATAATATTTGCTGGCTTAGTCAGTGGCCCTGAGTGCACTTTGTGCAACACACAGATTGGAATAAGCTTTAAAACATATAGACATATCCTGATATGTCTTGAGGCCACATGGCCTGGAATTAAGTTTGTAACGGAGTATTTGTAACCAGAGAACTGGGCACAATTCAGATAAAACCCTAGGATTCTTCATTTTAAAAAGTTGAAATATAATTGGTGCAAAAAAATTAAAAACATATGTTAGTGACTTCAAACTGGTAATAACATGAATGGTTTGCATTAAATAATCTTTTGACTAGTGGAAAATCTGTATATGCAGATAGGCCAGTTTTTGCAGCCCATTGTTTTTGCTCAGATGAGGACTGATGGAAGTTTCTGAAGACACAGCACTGGGTGGATTTTTAACTCGGTATATTCAAGGGTAATGGTTACTTTGGGACTTCAAAAACCATTGCAATTATAATTCTCTTATAGCACAGATGGATATTTGTATAGACTGCCTTTTCAAAGGAACTTGTGGAAATCTTGTGGTACAAAAGAGGTTTTGGGGGAGAAATGAGCCCAAGAACTATTTCCAAGTTGTCAAGTTGACACCTAAATAGCCAGACTTAAGATGAAGTTGTATAAACTGATACAAGTGGTATTTGAAATTGAAAGTTTGTGCGCTCCTTCACTCAGTAGAGGAAATTACTCTCAATTTACTAGCAATGTATACTCTCCATAACTTGTGAATCATGTGAGTGCTGGGGCCAGAGAGACAGATTAGTAGATAAGACTACATACAATTACAAATGTTTCTTACATATGATTTCTAAAACAAATGTTCTCTACAAAAACACATGTAGTATATTTGAATCCTTGTTTATAACTTAAATTAATTCTTTAAATAATTTTAACATTATTTTTATATGTATCTCTGTGTTCCTATGTGTCCATATGTACATCATGTGTAGGATGTACCAGAAGAGAGCAGAAGAGGGTTACGGGTCCTCTGGAACCATAGCTACAGGTACTTGTAAGATGCTTGATGTGGGTTCTGGTTGCTGAACTAAGGTCCTCTGCCATAGTAGCAAGTGCTCTTAAAAACTGAGCCATCTCTCCATCATAGTGCAAATCATTTCAAAATATGATTAGTATCTACCCTGACTTATTTCTCTGCTAAAATATAGAATAATAATATTTTTTAAATTTTTATTGATTTTGTGCATTTCACATCATGCATCCTGATCCCATTCATCTCCCTGCCCCCCCCCATATCCACCCTCTGCCCCTGCAACGTCCTCCCAAAAGCAAAACAAAACTTAAAAGAAAAAGCAAGAACCAACCAGGCAACCAACCAAATAAACAAAATAAATTCTCAGTGTAGAAGCTGTAGTGTGGCCCATGAGTCACATAGTGTACCCTTTAGTTCATACATCTTTACTTCTAAGTGGTCATTGGTGTGCTTCTAGGCCTCTGGCTTCTACTACACTATGGATAATGAGCCCTCACTGAGACAACTACAGGTTCAAAACTGTAGGACCTCTACAGTACAGGATAATAGTATTTTATCCAAGCAACGTGGGAAATGTTATTTACTATATAAGATAAGATGATACTGCATGCACATTCATTATGGGTTATGATAAAGAATTTCATATTTCACATATTTATTGCACAGCAATTAAAATTCTTTCACTTCATTCAATATATGTAGAATTTTCAAGTTCGAAAAATGTATTTTGTTACACAACAGAAATAACTGAGTTTCTTTCTCACTATATTTATGCCCATATCATCCAATAAACCAAACATAACTGACATTTTTAGCTGTATGATGTTTTGAAAACTGTACTGATGTTTAAGTTTTATTTTATTCATAAGTTTTAAAGACCATTAGGGAGTGTTTGAAAGTTTATAATTTTGGCACAAAAGGTGGTTGTCAGGTGCTCTATTGTTTTTGTGAGTAGATATATGTATGGAAACTAATTATTATTCAATTCTTACAATCAGTTATAAGAAATAAGGTTATATCTCTGGTCAACACATGCATTTCAGCATCCAATATTAGTACTAGGAGACTTTAATTTTCAATGTTTGTATTCCACAATGAAGTTATATGCAAATCATTGCTCTTTATGTTTATGTCTGATATGTTTTGAACTTAACAGCAAATAGCTACATGCACAAGAAGAAAAATCAACTGTTCTGTGTGTAACAGTGACACCAAATGGTGAGGATTTTCTTCAGGAGATGCCATGACTTTCATGGTGTAGTCGAAACCACACTAAAGACATTGTAAAACAATATTTTTTCAGCTAAGAAATCTAAGTGTTGCAAAACTAATATTTATTCCCCAATAACTGTAAACACATCAATCAGATTCTGATATGATTTATTTTTATGGCATTTGATGAAAACATAGAATTTATATAACCCAAAGAAGCTCAAGAATTAATGAAATGATCTCCAAAAGTGGATCGATTATCAAGATTTAAGCAACAATATGACAAATCATTATGTTACAGCAAACAAAACATCCATTATCAAAGGATCAGCAGTCAGATATATATTATATGTAATGTATATATTTTAATCCAATAAGGTAAAGAGTAACTATGTAAGAAAAAAGTGTGACAAAATTTGAGATATATATGAATACATTGGCTGAAGCAATAAGCCTTCTGTACATTATATACAAAATAGTTATCATATTTGTTATAGACTTAACATATAAAGCCATTTTAGAGATCTAGTGACAATTGTCACATATTTTCCTATTTTAAGAGAGCTTTATTTAGCATTTATTTTCATAAGAATTTTATACATGAGTACTGTGTTTACATCATTTCTACCTCACATTCTCCCTATCCAATCCTCCTATGTTAATTCTTCTAATTCATGAGTTCTAAAATTAAAATTACTCTTGTAATCCTCTCTCTCCCTCTCCCTTTTCCTCATCTTCCCCTCTCCCTTCCCTTCTCCCTCCTCCTGTCTCTCTTTGTCTTTGTGACAACTACACACAGAAACAGAGCCTATCTTGTTGAGTCAATTCAATTCTTCTCATATTTATGTGTGTGTGTGTGTGTGTGTGTGTGTGTGTGTGTGTGTGTGTGTGTGTGTGTTTAAGGCTGACCACATGGGGTTAGATTACCTATCAAGGGGCTCATACCTGGAGAAGGTTAGGTCTCTGTCTCTTAGTAGCTATTATTTCCCTATAGCTCTTCAAGTAGGGGTGAGTCTTTTGAAATTTCCCCAAATATATGACTGGATGTCAGTTGGTGCTGTCATTGTGAAAGTCTCAATTAAGTTATCATATTATTAGGAAATAGTGGGTGCAACTCCCAGACATTTACGGAAGATACACTCTTGTAGCAGATTTGTTGATCCGCTGGTTCTTATGATCTTTCAGCTACCTTTTCCCATGATATCTCTTGAATGTTAATTGTACAGGTTGTGCTGCAGATGTATCAATTGTAGATGGACACCCCAAGATCAGTTGTTCTCTGCCTCTCTTAAACAAGAACGTTAAAGTGAAACATGAAAGGGAGCTTGATGAATTTTACTATATTATAATTAAACTCTATTTTCTATAAAGACAATTATTAAATGCTGACAAAAAAATCCACACAGTGGAAAACATTATTGGCAAATGATATAAGTAAGTAGGACATCACAGAATGTATAAATATCTTCTCAAAGAAAGCCCTTTCGTGGAAGAGTGAACTTTAATATGGAGCAAACAGATGTGAAGAGACTCCACGTCAACTCTATCTATACAGAGAAGTGAAAATCTGTGAACATGTAATAAAAAAATAAAACGGATGCTCCACATGTTGTTGAAGATATCAAATGTCAGGGAATTTTCAGAAACTGATTTATGTGTCACAAATTATTTTACTTATATTCACAGCCATGGGTGAGGATTAGTTAAAGTGAAGACAATCCCTCACCTCCACTCCAAGAAATAGCAGCTTTACTGATGGGTATGAGGTTTCTACTATGTGCTGTTAAAAGAGCAATATCAGGCCAGGCGGTGGTGGCATACACCTTTAATCCCAGTACTCAGGAGCCAGAGGCAGGCAGATCTCTGTGAGTTTGAGGGTAGCCTAGTCTACAGAGCGAGATCCAGGAAAGATGCAAAGCTACACAGAGAAACCCTGTCTTGAAAAACCAAAAAAAAAAAAAGAGCAATATCAGTTTTCTGTGGTGTGCCTGGAATGGTTTACATTATTTATTTGGTGGAAAGACATCACAGATTTTTCTAGCTATCAAAGTGGTATCACTGGTTGTGGAATCGGTAGAAGAAACAACCAATGTACTCTTCGAAAATGCCATGAAACTATTCTAAAATATTCAAGGTTATATAATAGAACCCATAATAAATTCTCACATAACCATATAGGGATATGGAATAGAAAATTAACTAAAGCACTGTAAGCTTAACAATAATACCAAAATCATAAATTCAGCTTCATCCACACAACATGGCAAATTCTCACAACAGATTTTTTTTTATAAAATTGAGAGAAAAAGGAACCACACTCCGTGTATGAGGGGTGGCCCCTGCATGATATATTTTATATAATAAACCATAAAAACACATAGTACACAAATAAAACAACACATTTTTGAAAATAAACAGAGTAAAATATATGATTTAGAAATATCAAATTGTATAGGGGTGGTTGTCTGTGCTTCACCCCTGAAGCACTGCCCTTAGCAGGAAGCAGGTCACTGCTAGTTACCTGCCCCTGCCCAGGGCATGGCCAAGACAGGGACTCTTTAAGACCTGAAAAGCATAAGAGCTCACTCTCTTGGTTACCTAATGGTTCTGGAGATTGGATGCTGGTACTATGGACCAAGTCAGAGTTCTCTAGAAAACCATATTGGATCAGGCCTTACCTCTCCTGGATCCTGTAACCAACTTGCTTTGCTTGTTGTAAGTTAACTCAAAATAAACCCCATTGGACTATCAGATAAACTATGCGGATTTGCCTCATTAATTGCTACCGTATATGGCACCCAATTTATACAATTGCAGGAAATCATCACAAATGGGGAACATCAGATCCTGTATGGGTCTGCCCAGACCTCTAGTACAAGGTAATGATGAGACTTATCAGTTAATAACAGGCAATGTGCTAGAAGCCTCAGAATTTCATAAGAAACACCATATAAATAACAAGGGGTTGAAGAAGGATTTCTCCATTACTTAGCAACAAGCCAAGGAAATTGTAAGAAAAGGTCATATTTGTTTCTTCTATAGCCAAACTCCATTACCCGCAGGAATCAATCCAAAGGTATACAAAGAAATAAAATTTAGCTGATGGATATGTTTTATTTCACAGAATTTGGAAGATTAAAATATGTACACTTACTCAGGATTTCAATGGGCACCTACTATTAGTTCTGAAAAGGCTGACTCTCTGATTACACACCTATTAGAATCTGGCAACACAGCTTTGATCCTGAGAGAATGTTGAGACATTTCCATTTGGAAGTTTGTCTTGGCACAAAATAGCCTACTGGGCAAAGAACTGCCCTTGTCTTGACTGCTGACAGTATAAATACTGTCCCTTCTGTATGAGTGGGATACAAAGAAAAGTGACTCCTGAACTCTGCAAAGACAGGATAAGATAGTCTTTCAAAATACCTGGTTTTGAGAATGATCTGTCAGACACTCTAGTCCTGTAGCCAATCTGAATGCATCAATGATGCTAAGAAAATTTAAGTGACTGTTCAGGCTGCCAGCTGTCTCTGTCTACTCTCACAAGACTCCTGAAATTTGCTGGCATCCTTCCTCCATTTCTCATATATTATTATATTCTTTCTCAGGTCTTTGATGGGATTGAAGTCTTTACAATCTTCTCGTATCTTAGCTGGAGCATATTAAGTATTCAGGTTCTTCAGGATAGGACACTTTTTGAAATGATCTCTGTAATATGCCATTTACCTCTGCTCCATAATTCTCTGGATTAAAGCATGTGTCTCTTGTTTGATGTTGCTCTTGTTGGTTGTAGTTCCATTTGTTTATATCATTACCCTTTATTTCTCCTTGATTATTCCTATTTTATATAGTTTTCTGTTAGGTTAGAACTTTCTTCCTTAGACAAAAGACAGAGATGTAGGGGTGGTTGTCTATGCTTCACCCCTGAAGCACTGCCCCTAGTAGGCAGCAGGTAACTGCTAAATACCTGCCCAACCTGAGGCATGGCTGAGATAGGGAGCCCTTAACACCTGAAATGCATAAGTGCTCATTCTCTTGGCTACCTGGTGATCCTGGAGGCCGGATGCTGGTACTATGGAATTGCCTCATTAATTGCCACTATACATATGTATTAGAATCACAAAAATTTGGGAGAAACAGTTAACCAAATTACAGCAACAGATATCTCTGCAATATGCAGAGACAGCAGTGTATATAGATTCCAGGGAATAGGAAATATATCAGTGTAAGTATCATGGGTAATTACTGAATTATTTAATGTACTTTTCTATGATTTGTTTGTTTTTATTGCATATGAATTGTTGCTTTGCCAGCATGTATGTCTATGTACCACATTCATACAATGCCAGGGGAGGCCAGAATAGGCTGTCAAAAGCCCTGAAACTGGTGTTACAGGCAATTTGATCCATCATAGGGTTCTGAAAACTGAACCCAGGTCTCTGGAAGAGCAGCCAATGCTGTTAATCTCTGAGCTATCTCTCTAGCCTATCCTGTACTTTTCAATACCAATTTCATATACCTCTATCTGCCTCCACTTACATATCTGGAAACACACACACATGCACACACACACACACACACACACACACACACACAAACACAAACACACAGTACACACACACACAGACACTTTCTCTTCTGCACAAATATGTTAGTAAAAGAGCAAAACAAATTAAACATTATTTATTTATAGAAACATTAGCAATAGTATTTGATGTTGTTATAAAAATGACATATATATATAATATAAAGCATTAAAATAAAATGGTCAAATGTTGATGTGTTAGATGATAAAATAACAGCACTAATACTAATCTAGTTATTAATCTGAGTACCTGATAACCAATATTAGAAAACAAACTGACATTATGTTTGCAGGAACCCATTAGATATAAAGAAATCAGTAGAAAAATTTAGTCGAATTGTTAGAAATATTTAGTTATTAATTTAAATTTATTAGAACAATCTCAAAAATTTAGTAAGAGATTATTTTAGAAGAAAATAATTTTAGAACAAAGAAGATCTTTCAAATATAGTCATAATGTTATTCAGATACTAATGAAACAGATTTGCATTGTCCTAGAAATAAATCTAATTTTGAAGAAGAAACAGGTGGGTGATTATGATTAATGATTGTTTCTAATCATTAAAGGCAAAATAACTGTTTACTAAGGTGCCTTTCTGAAATGTATGCCCCATTCTTATATTTTATTTAAAATTTTACTACAATGAAAATTTGGAGGAAAGTGGGGAGAGTTTGGAGTAAGAAAATGGAAGGAAGAAATGTTGTGATTAAGCTACAATCTCAAAAATAAACAAAACATGCCTTAACATTAAAGTAAGAATATACCTGTGGTCAAGGCTGTCCTTAATCTCTCCTTGCGTATTTATTCTAAGCACAGACCAGTTTTGGTTGGATTATAGTGATAATACTTAAAAACATACTAATGTCTGGGGACATAAATCAGATGTAGAGTGATGATAAGGCACTCACATAGCCATGGATTCAATCCCCAATAGTCTTTTAAGAAAACATATAAATCATTTCACGGACCTATTTCTTTCTGTCAAAGCAAAATATTATCATCAAGTAGAGAGCTGCATAACTGATTGAATTAGTATTATATAGAAATTATATACATTTCTGTGATTTGGCATGAAAAGGTCAAATGACACACTCTATTAAAACATGAAATTTTGAATATATAATCAGAAAACAAGTTTTACAAAACCAGAGAATATTGAATGCAACCATTACCCATGACTGCAGCAAAATTGAGAAAAACAAGCACAGAGATCTCCTCTGCTAGGGCCCATGTGGTCCACAGGCTTTACAGATGGTTAGGACTATAGATTTCTCCCTTGGTGACTTGCATTATGCCTTCTGATACAGTGAGTACTACTCTTCAGGGCTAGAGGCTTCTAGGTCAGTTCCAGCATGATTCCTTCAAGTCTTGAGTACCATGTGTATGTTATCTTTAACCATATTGTCTTACCTTCAAGTTCCTGGAGTCAACCAAGGGCAATCACAGTAGCTTATATTGTTTTAGAATTTCCTTAGACTCTTCTAACCAATAACTTAAAGGAAGGGCTCCAATGCCTGACACTAGAGATTTTGTTAGATATTATATGCTCTTGAGGGGAACATTATCACTTCATGTGCCACAACTCCATTTCAAGTACATACATATGTGTGTAAATACATATACACATATATACATATACATACACACATACACATATTATAAACTTGAGCTACAGACAATTAAAGAACACTGCAAAATAGAGAATCAGTCTTCACCATGTACTAGTTCTCTGATAGTTTAATCTAATACCAAGTGGTCATTAAACATATATACACGTGAGCAACAACACTAAATGTACTCAGTAGGCGCATTTGTGCATGTGTGTGTATGTTTTCATATACATATGTGTGTATATAAAACAATAAATTTTAAAAATTCTTGATTTGCAAAGGAGTAGAGACCAAAGGGTGTAAATGATGTAAATATTGTATTCATATATGAAATTCTCAAAATGTGAAAAATATTCTTTTAAAAAATCATCAAGAAGTATATCTCATTCAAATCCACTTGCTAATGTCTTTCAGAGCACAGATAAAAAACTAATACCACAAAAACACAAAAATGTCAGTATGTTAGAGAACAAAACTTTCAGCAGATGCATAAGGGACTTTACAATAATTGTGCTTCAAATTCCTTCCAGGTAGAATTTCAGTTAGAAACTACATAAAATTGATTATCATGAAGTACAAGAAAAACTGGGAAGATGAAGTTGATAATACAAAAGCCAAAGTGCATGCTTTAAGATGAGGGGATGGGGGAGGAAAAGAGAGTTTAAAAATAACAAAGGTGACATTAAAACAGAATGCAGAGATTAAATAGTTAAGGAAAAATGAACAGCAAACATTTTCTAGCTTGCAGAAAGGGAGATACACAGTTATACAGGGGCATGTGTAAACGTATAGAGACAACTAAGAATATTATGCAGTGTCATAGAATACCAAGTATAAAGTGCAAATGAAAGATTTCAGAGGTTAAAAAATCAAAGTGTATCAATGAAGGAATGGCAGCGAGGCTGACACAACTTCCCAGAAGAAACCGCAAGTGCCAGATATTAAGAACAACCTTATATTGGCTAGAAGACAATGGCTACAAGTGAAGAGATGCATGCCTACCTATCCTAGCCTGCATGAGAGAAATGTGAAATAATTTCAAATTAGTTCCAAAGTCACTCAGGAGTGACTACAAAGGATTTCGTGGGTAAGCAGGATGAGAAGCAAGAAGAAAGTGGAAAAATCAAGAGAATTAATGAAGCAGAGCCCAGAGTTATATTTTTATTATGAGCATGCCGTCAACTTTCTATAATCTAATAACAGGAACAATGGGGGAATCAAGAAAATGAGACGATTCTCCAGAAACAGTTTATTCTGGCTGAGAGAACATGAGAAAAGGGTTAGCGAATAAAGTTAGAAAATGAAAAAAAAAAAAAAAAAGTCTTCTCAAAGTTTAAAGACATATTACTTAGGAAAAGTAAATGTTTTCTTCAATAGCTAAAACAATTGTGTGTAAACAAAAGGAAATTTTCATTTTTAATACCAGCATGTTCAAAACAAATGAACACTGAAACCTAGAGTGGAGAAAAAGTGACGGCTCAATAGGTGAAGGAACTTGCCGCACAAATCTAGCAATCCGATCTTAGTCCACAGTACCAACTACCAATATAAAGATGGATCAAGAGAAGGGATTCCAAAGTGTTACCTGTAGTGGGTAGCCATTCCAGCTTTGATCTGGAAGTTCCAACCCCAATTGCAGCTTCGGTAAATGTCACGTTACAAGGTGGGGCTGAGAGAGGACCTTGAAGACTCGAGATCCAGATGCACCGGCTCTCTTGGTTCCTGGACCCTGGACGTTGGAGGTAGACTGAGTAGAGTTCTCCAGAGAACACCGCTGGACTGCACCACGCCTTTCCCAGACCCTGTTACCTATCCCTTCACTTGTAAGTTACCTCACAAAATAAACCTCCCTTTTAACTACGTGGAGTGGCCGTAATAATTTCACCAATAGTTACCAATTTCTTCTACATGGCTTGTAGTCATGTAGAAGTCATTGTCCCAAAAATAAAGTTGAATTTTCTAAAATTTAAAATCAAAAAGATAAACTTCAGAATAAATCACAGAATTCTGAATTGTAGAGACAACTCAGTAGATAATTGTGCTTGCCAAGCAACCATTGAGACCTGAATTCAAATTCTGAGCACCCATATAAATGTCAGCTGAGTATGGCCTACAATTCCAGCATTCCAAACAGAGACAGCAGCTAACTGACTAGACTTGAAAAACTAACAAGCCCTGGGTTCAAATGAGAGACTTGAACTCAATGAATAAGATGGAAAATAATATATAAGTACAGCTGATTACAGTCTCAGGTATCCACACATACACATCAAGTGCATGCACCTACACAGAAATATGCACTCATACATGTGTGAGTATGCATATAGACATGCACAACACACACATACATATGTAAAAAGAAAAATTTAGTGCAATATATGATGAAAGGAAGACCTTGAGGTGTATTATACTTATGCTTGTTAAATTATTAACAGTTCAATAAAATAATGGTTTATTGAACAATTTCAATATTATTGGTATTGTTATTAGAATGTTATATTACACTATTAAAATATGTTACTGAACTTTGAATAAGACAAGAAGAAATACAGAAGGCCCTAATTGTTTGCAATAAGTTCGATCATTAATTACTTTTTAAAAAATATTAAAGTGAATCTGGATTACTCTTAAATTCCTTTTATACAAAATTAAGGCTTTATCTTAGTGGAAGACCCTAAGGTGGGAACTTGTAAGACTGGTTTGGGCTATGTCTCCCTATTATTACAGATGTGGCTGCCTTGAAAAGCAAAGCTTTCAAGACTTCCTTAGTCATACCACTAATAATAAGGATTATGTGTTCATGTTAACAAAAATCAGTTGGTTCTGTGAGTTCATGGAGACTGATGGAGTCCAGTAAGTGCTAGTTCCAAGCTCTTGGTTGATGAGCTGCCCATTGTCCTTCATCAACTATTTTTGTGGAGCTCTGAGTGAGTTCATGGATATTTCACACTGGCATCTGGCCATGAATGCAAAACTTCTCTCTGCACACTCAAAAACCATTTATCTGTGATATGCTCACAGAACAAGGCAACTGTTTATCTTCAGGAAGAACAGAAGAAAGCTCAGAGCCTGTGAATAAGGTCACAATCATTGAAGAGAGACAATCAGGTGTCTAGGATGCAACTGAGCTGAGAGAAGTTGCTTTTTATTTGGGCATTTCTGTGCTATTATGACGCCTCATCAATAAATGTAGTTTAAGAAGTTAAATACCATAAACTAGAAGTTTTAAAAACAGAGTATTTGTACATATATTCTAATATATTTATAAATTAAAGAAATTGACACAATTGAAAATGAAGGAAAATTATGTTGTCATTTTTGACTGAAAGATTGTTTCTAAAGAAAAATAGGCACACAGTACCTCAAGCTTGTTAAATATGTATACTGACATCTAAGAAGCCTCAAAAGTAATGCTAAATTTTGGTGATATTGCTTTCAAATCTGATAAAACAAAGATTAACACTTTTGTTTGTATTTTTCAAAATTCTTCTGGTGGCATTTGTTAATTATAGATATTAAAAGGCAACAGAATAGCACTTGCTTGCAGTCATTATTCACAGTTATATATAGAGAAAGCCACTCTTCTATGCAAGAACTATTATAACTGCCAGATGAATTTATAAGTTGTAGCAGGAGAAGGAAGCATAAACAATGCAGTTTTTACACGCAAGCCCTGGTTAAATAAAAAAGTAAAAATTACAAGGATGTCACTCATGATTGCCACACATCCTACAAATTGCATGCAACATATGCAGTAAATAGTGTTAACTGTGAAGAATACAGATAAAAAGGAAACAGAGGGATTTAATAGAAAGCAACAGAGGAAAAAAGTCATGGTTTCTCCAATACTAACTACAATAAAACAGAATAACTTGAAGAAAAATTATGGATATTAGAAATCCAGGTGTCCTTCTTATGAGATTTAATCTGAAGTATGAAGTAATACTCATTAACAACTAAGTATGATGTAGTTCAAATAAAAGAGTAATTATACACAAATAGCCAGAGATGCTTGTGGGGTATGTGTGTGTGCATATGTGCACACATTCCAGAACAGGAAGTTGAAAGTTTTTCTCTCTTGCTACCCTACTTATTGTCTTCAGACAAAATCATTCACAGAACTCAAATCTCACCATTTTTCTTAGGATACCTACACATGAGCTCCCAGAATCTATCAGTCTCTGCTCCTAATTCTGGGATTATAACAAGTCCAACCATGCTGACTTTTTAAGCAGATCCTGGGATTCAAACTCAGGTCCTCATTCTTGCATAACAACCACTGCTAAGCACTGAGGTATTCCATTAGGTTTCAGAAAAGCTTCTTGAGTTATTAAGACAAGAATTAGCATTTCTTTTTCTAAATATTTCTGTCACAATAGAAATATAGAATTTTAAACTTTTCCATGAATAGATTAAGAATGCTATCATCTGGCATGGTGACACACACCTTTAATCATAGCATCCAGGAAGCAGAGGCAGGCTGATTTCTAAATCCAAGGCCAGTCTGGTCTGTAAAGCAAGTTCCAGAATCACCAGGACTACACAGAGAAATCCTGTCTTAAAAAAAAAAAGAAAAACAATTATACTTCTATGACCATTATTATATTAAATATAAGGCAAGAGAAAGGGTGATTTTGAGTTAAAATACTTTACTCAGAAATAGCATTTTACAAAATAATTCTGTTCTACCAGAGACCAAGCCAGTACTGGAACCCCACATTAGACTCTCTCCACCAACCAGCAATACCCAATAGCACCCTCTCCCTCAAACTCCATATCCAAGCTCACGACTCCAGGAGAAGATTTCTGCTCTGCCAGTATCTAAGCAGGTACTAGGAGCCCCAGAGCCTAAGCCAGTACTCAGAACCTGAGAGGTCACACAGGCAACCAAAGCCCCAGTTGAGTCACTCTATTGGACCTAAAGATTTGCTGATCACCAGAAAAAACAGGACACTCAGATCAGAGGACAAGAGAGTAAACAGAACCTGGTGGTGGTGGTGATTTTCCAAAATTTCTCTCCAACAAGATAAACTCAGAAATTGACACCTACACCTATAATAACACAAAACCCAGATGCTTAGAAGCCAGTCTAAGAACACAACAGCAGCCAGGGCCATATGGCACCACCAGAGCCCAGCTATCCTAATACAGCAAGCCATGGATATTCCAGGACAGCTGAAACAAAAGCAAATGACTTTAAATAAACTTTAAGAAGATATAGAGGTCTTTAATGAGGAAATGAATGAATCCCTTAAAGAAATCTAGGAAAACACAAGCAAGGAGATTAATGAAATGAATAAAACTCATCAAGATCTGAAAATGCAAATGGAATCAATAAAGAAAACAAACTGAGTTGATCCTGGAGTTGGAAAACCTAGGTAAGCAAACATGAACTACAGTCACAAGCATCACCACCAGAATGGAAGGAAGAATCTCAGATATAAAAGATACAATTGAAGAAACACAAAATATCTGGGAATACTGGGACACTGTGTAAAGACCAAGCCCCAAAACAATAAGAATAGAAAAAGGAGAAGATGTCCACATCAAAGATTCAGAAAATATTTTCAACAATATCATAGAAAAATTTTTCCCCAAATTAAAGAAAGAGAAGCCTGTAAAAGTCCATGAAGCTTACAGAATACCAAATAGATTCGGAGGAGAAAAGAAAATCCCCTCTGCCACATAATGATCATAATGCTAAATGTACATAACAAAGAAATAATATCAAAAGCTGCCCAGGAGAAAGGTCAAGTAGCATACAATGGCAGACATATTAGAATTACACATTATTTCTCAATACAGACTCTAAAAGTCAAAAGCCTGGACAGAAGTCTTTCAGACTCTAAAAGACCAGAGATGCCACCTGAGACTGCTATACAGGGCAAAACTTTCAATCACCATAGATGGAAAAGACACGATATTCCATGACAAAGTCAAATTTAAATAATATCTATCCACATAGCCAGCCCTAGAGAAGGTACTAGAAGGAAAACTACAACCAAAGGAAATTAACTACCCTCGAGGATAAAAACAGTTAATAAATAATTTCACATCAGCAAAACCAAAAGAAACATAGCACGTGTACACATCTAGATAACCCCCCCACTCTAACAACAACAACAATAAAATAACAGGAATTAACAATCACTGGTCATTAATATCTCTCAATATCAATGAACTCAATTCCACAACAAAAAGATGTAGTCAAACAGAATAGATACAAAAATAGAATACATCCTTCTGCTGCATACATGAAACACACCTCAGCATCATAGACAGACATTTCCTCAAGTAAAGGGCTAGAAAAAGATTTTCCAAGCAAATGGGCCCAAGAAACAAGCTAATGTATTCCTTCTAATATTTGATAAAATAGACTTGCAACCAAAATTCATCAAAAGAGATGGGGAAAGACACTTCATACTCATCAAAGAAAAAATCCACCAAGATGAAGTCTCATTTTTGAACATCTCTGCACCCAACACAAGGACATGAATTTGTAAAAGAAACATTACTAAAGTTTGAATCACACATTAAACCCCATACATTAATAGTGGGAGACTTCAAGCACCACTCTCACAATGGGCAGTCATCAAGGCAGAAACTAAACAAAGAAATAGTGGAGCTAACAGATATTATGACTCAAATGGATCTAAGCAATATCTATAGAACATTTTACCCATACACAAAAGAATATATCTCTTTTCAGCACTACTTGAAAGATGCTCCAAAACTGACCACATACTCAGCCACAAAGCAAGTCTCAACAGATACAAGATAACCCCCTGTGTCTTATCAGTCCAACAAATTTTAAACCAAATTTCAACAACAGAAACTTAGAAACTCATGGAAATGGAACTACTCTCTACAGAATGACTACGAGGTCAAGGCAGGAATAAAGAAAGAACTTAAATACTTTTTAGAATTTAATGAAAATTAATGCACAATTTATCCAAATTTATGGGACACAATGAAAGCAGTGCTAATATAAAAGTTCATAGCACTAAGAGCTTTCATAAAGAAATAGGAAAGATCCAATACTAGCAACTTAATAGCACATCAGAAATCTCTAGAACAAAAAGAAGCAAACACACCCAAGAATGGTAGAAGGCAAGAAATAATCAAACAGAGGGACAAAAATTGATAAAATTGAAACAAATACAATAATACAAAGAATTAATTAAAAAATGGATTCTGCTGGAAATAGAAAATCTGAGTAAACGATCAGGAACTTCAGATGCAAGTATCATCAACAGAATGCAAGAGATGGAAGAGAGGACCTCTGGTGTTGAAGATACAGTAGAAAAATAGATTCATCAGTCAAAGAAAACACTAAAGCCAACGCCAACAAAGTCATGATCCAAAATGTCCAAGAAATTTGGGACACCATGAAAAGACCAAACCTACAAATAATAGGGTTAGAAGAAGGAAAAGAATACCAACTCAAAGGCACAGAAAATATATTCAACAAGATCATAGAAGAAAACTTTCCCAAATTAAAGAAGGAAATGCCTATGAAGATACAAGAAGCCTATAGAACACCAAACAGACTAGCCCCCCCAAAAAAGTCCCCTCGCCACATAATAATTAAACAACTAAACATACAGAATAAAGAAAGAATATTAAAAGCAGCAAAGGAAAAAGGCCAAGTGACTTATAAAGGCAAACCCATCACAATAACACCCGATTTCTCAATGGAGACTTTGAAAGCCAGAAGGACCTGGACAGATGTAATGCAGACACTAAGAGACCATGGATGCAGCCCAGACTAATATACCCAGCAAAACTTCCAATCACCATAGATGGAGTGAACAAGACATTCCAAGACAAAGCCAGATTTAAACAATACTTATCCACAAACCCAGCCCTACAGAAAGCACTAGAAGGAAAATTCCAACCTAAGGAAGTCAGATATACCCTTGAAAACACAGGCAATAGATAAAGCCAAAGCAGTAAACCCCAAAGAAGAGAAGTACACACACACTACCACCAAAAAATAACAGGGTGAACTATCACTGGTCATTAATATCTCTTAATATCATTGTACTTAATTCACTTATAAAAAGACATAGGCTTACAGAATGGATACGAAAGCAGGACCCATCTTTCTGCTGCATATTAGAAACACATCTCAAATTCAAAGACAGATACTACCTAAGAATAAAAGGCTGGGAAAAGACTTTCCAATCCAATGG
Organism: Peromyscus leucopus; assembly: GCF_004664715.2. Classification (NCBI taxonomy): domain Eukaryota; kingdom Metazoa; phylum Chordata; class Mammalia; order Rodentia; family Cricetidae; genus Peromyscus; species Peromyscus leucopus. Next base: position 95,250,239 of record NC_051065.1, read on the forward strand.
TCTTAAGAAACAAGCGGTTGTAGCCATCCTGATATCCAGCAAAATAGTCTTCAAACTAAAATCAATCAAAAGAGATCAAGAAGGGCATTACATACTCATCACAGGAAAGATCCACCAAGATGAAGTTTCAGTTCTGAACATTTATACCCCAAACAAAAGGGCACCAACATATGTAAAAGAAACATTACTAAAGCTTTAACCACATATAAAACCCCACACATTAATAGTGGGAGATCTCAACACCCCACTTTCACCACTGGACAAATCTCCCAAAACAAAACTTAACAGAGAAATAAAGGACTTAAATGATGTCATGACCCAAATGGACCTAATAGATATTTACAGAACATTCCATCCTAAAAAAAAAGAATATACCATCTTCTCAGCACCCCATGGAACCTTCTCTAAAATCGACCACATACTTGGCCACAACGCAAATCTCAACAGATACAAAACAATTAGAATAACCTCCAGTGTTCTATCAGACCACCATGGTTTAAAGTTAGATTTCAACAACAGCAAAAACTACAAAAAACTACAATCTTATGGAAACTGAATAATGCTCAACTGAATCACCAATGGGTTAAGGAAGAAATAAAGAAAGAATAAAGAAGTCCTGGAGATCAACGAAAATGAAGACACCACATACCCAAATTTATGGGACACTATGAAAGCAGTGCCAAGAGGGAAATTCATAGCACTAAATGCCCACATAAAGAAGTTAGATAAATCTCACACTAGTGACTTAACAGCACACCTGAAAGCTCTAGAACAAGAAGAAGCAAAATCTCCCAGGAAGAATAGATGCCAGGAAATTATGGAAGTGAGAGGTAAAATCAATAAAATAGAAACAAAGAGAACAATACAAAAAATTAATGAAACAAAGAGTTGGTTCTTTGAGAAAATCAACAAGATAGACAAGCCCTTATCCAAACTAACCAAAAGACACACAGAGAGAATTCAAATCAACAAAATCAGAAATGAAAAGGGGGACAATAACAACAGATATTGAGGAAATCCAGAGAATCATCAGGTCATATTTCAAAAACCTCTACTCCACAAAACTGGAAAACCTAAAAGAAATGGATAATTTTCTGGATAGGCATCACATACCTAAGTTAAATCAAGACCAGATAAACTATTTAAATAGTCCAATAACCCCTAAGGAAATAGAAACGGTCATTAAAAGTCTCCCAACCAAAAAAAGCCCAGGACCAGATGGTTTCAGTGCAGAATTCTACCATATCTTCAAAGAAGAGTTAATACCAATACTCTCTAAATTGTTCCACACAATAGAAACAGAAGGAACATTACCAAACTCCTTCTATGAGGCTACAATTACCCTGATTCCTAAACCAAACAAGGATACAACAAAGAAAGAGAACTACAGATCAATCTCCCTCATGACCATTGATGCAAAAACACTCAATAAAATACTGGCAAACAGACTCCAAGAACACATCAAAATAATTATTCACTATGATCAAGTAGGCTTCATCCCAGGGATGCAAGGGTGGTTCAACATACCAAAGTCAGTCAATGTAATACACCATATAAACAAACTCAAAGAAAAAAGCCACATGATCATCTCACTAGATGCAGGAAAGGCATTTGAACAAATTGGCATAGGAGATCACTTCCTAAATATAACACCAGTAGCACAGACACTGAGAGAAACAATCAATCAATGGGACCTCTTGGAACTGAGAAGCTTTTGTAGAGCAAAGGATACGGTCAGCAAGGCAAAATGACAGCCTACAGAATGGGAAAAGGTTTCACCAACCCCACATCTGACATAGGACTAATATCCAGAATATATAAGGAACTCAAGAAATTAGACATCAAAACGACCAACAGTCCACTTAAGAAATGGGCTATAGAACTAAACAGAGAATTCTCAACAGAGGAAACTCAAATGGCTGAAAGACATTTAAGGAATTGCTCAACATGCCTAATCATCAGGGAAATGCAAATCAAAACAACTCTGAGATACCACCTTATGCCTGTCAGAATGGCTACAATCAAAAACACTGAAGATACCTTATGCTAGAGAGGATGTGGAACTAGGGGAACTCTCCTCCACTGCTGGTGGTAATGTAAGCTTGTACAACCACTTTGGAAATCAATATGGCGCTTTCTTAGAAAATTAGGAATCAATCTCCCCCAAGATCCAGCTATACCACTCTTGGGCATATACCCAAGAAATACTCAATCATACCACAAGAGCACTTGCTCAGCTATGTTCATATCAGCATTGTTTGTAATAGCCAAAACCTGAAAACAACCTAGATGCCCTTCAACTGAAGAATGGATAAATAAAATGTGGCACATATACACAATGGAATACTACTCAGCAGAGAAAAACAATGACATTATGAGGTCTGCAGGCAAATAGATGGTTCTAGAAAAATCATCCTGAGTGAGGTAACCAAGACTCAGAAAGACAAATATGGTATTTACTCACTCATAGGAGGATACTAGATGTGGAACAAGGATGACTGGACTGCTACTCACATCACCAGGGAGGCTACCTGGAAAACAGGACCCCAAGAAAGACACGGGGATCACCCAATGACGGAGAAATGGCTGAGATCTAAATGAACAGCCTGGACATGAGTGGGAGTAATGAAGGGCAAGGTTTGAGGGGATAAGAGTCTTTGGGAGTGGAAGATCCCACCTGGATCAAGAACAGAGAGGGAGAACAAGGAATAGGAGACCATATTAAATGAAGACCACATGAGAAAAGGAAGAAACAAAGCGCTAGAGAGGCCCACAGAAGTCCACAAAGATACCTCCACAATAGACTGCTGGCAATGGTCGAGACACAGCCAGAAACTGACCTACTCTAGTGATCAGATGGCCAAACACCCTAATAGTCTTGCTAGAAACCCCATCCAATGACTGAGGGATCTGGATGTGAGATCCATGGCTAGGCCCCAGGTGGAGCTCCAGGAGTCTAATTAGTGAGAAAGAGGAGGGTTTATATGAGCAAGAATGGTTAAAACCAAGGTTGGTTAAAGCACAGGGACAAATAGCCAAATGAATGGAAACACATGAACTATGAACCAAAGGCTGAGGGCCCCCCAACTGGATCAGGCCCTCTGAATAGGTGAGACAGTTGATTGGCTTGATCTGTTTCAAAGGCATCTAGGCAGTGGTACCAGGTCCTGTGCTCAGTGCATGAGTTGGCTATCTGAAACCTGGGACTTATGCGGGGATGCTTGTCTCAGTCTGGGAGGGAACTGGACCTGCCTGGACTGAGTCCACCAGGCTGATCTCAGTCCTTGGGAGAGGCTTTGCCCTGGAGGAGGTGAGAATGGGGGGTGGGCTGGGGGGAACGGGAGGGGGGCTGGAGGAGGGAGAACAAGGGAATCTGTGCCTGATATGTAGAACTGAATGGCATTGTAAAATAAAATAAAAGGGAAAAAAAGTGGATTCTTTGAGAAAATCAAGAACATAGACAAACCACATGTAATGGCAAAAAACAGACAAGTTGATCAATGAAATTGACTGGAAGACCCACATGTAAATCCACACATTATGAACACCTTATTTTTGGCAAGAAGTCAAAATCATACAGTTAAAAAAAATAGAAAGCATGTTCAACAAATAGTGCTGGTCTAACTGGATGCTGGCAAGTAGAAGAATGCAAATATATCCATATCTATCACCTTGCAGAAAACTCAAGTACAAGTGAATCAAAGATCTCAACATAAAACCAAATACACTGAACCTGACAGAAGAGAAAATGGGGAACAGCTTTGAAGGAATTGGCACAGGAGACAGCTTCCTGAACAGAACATTGACAGCACAGTTACTAAGGCTGACAATTAATTAATGGGACCTCATAAAGCTGAAAAGCTTCTGCAAGGGAGAGGACACTCTCAAGAGGACAAAATTGCAGCCTACAGAATGGGAAAAGATCTTCACCAACCCCAAACTGTACAGGAGGCTAGTTTCCCAATACGTAAGAAACTCAACAAGATAGATTTTCAAAAACAAAATAATCCAATTTAAAAATATGGTACAGATCTAAACAGAATTTTCAACAGAGGAACCTCAAGTGGCTGAGAATCACTTAAGGAAATGTTCAACATCTTTAGCCATTAGGGAAATGAGAATCAAAATGACTGAGATTCCATCTTCCACCCATCAGAATCGTTAAGATCAAAAACAAAAGTGACAGCCCACGCTGGCAAGGATGTGGAGCAAGGGGAACACCCTTCCATTGCTGATAGAAATTCAAGCTTGTACAGCCACTTTGGAAGTCAATATGGTGGTTTGGGATTGATTTACCTTGATGCCCAGCTATACTACACCTGGTCATATACTCAAAGAATGCTTCATCCTATCACAAGGACACTTGCTCAATTATGTTCTTAGCAGCTTTATTTATAATATCCAGAACCTGGAAACAAACCTAAATGTCCCTCAACTGAATAATGGATAAAAAATGGGGTACATTTACAAAATGGAGTACATATTTCTTTTATTTTTGAAATAACAAATATTACATTTTGTTTCTGCATGTGTCTATGTGTGTGGGGGTGTATTGTGTATTTGTATCAGCCTTAGTGTGGACATTAGAAAAGCTTTCAGGATTCAGTAAATTTTCTCCTTCTACCTTGCGGATCTCAGGGATCAAAGTCAGATTGTCAGCCTTGGTGGGAGGAGCCTTTACCTACTAAGCTATCCTCTTGGTTCAACATGTATATATTTCTTAACCAAGGCTGGTCTTCAACATTTTGCAAATGACAACAATTCTAATAAGATGACTTTCCTAGATCCTGTGCCCAGAAAGGACCTTCCAAAAATAAGTCTTGTCTTGGTTCACCAATGCCAATAAATTCTATATCCAAGCAGCTTAAATGACTATGTAATCTATGTATCTACCTATGTATGTGTGTTCATATATGTTTGTATCTATCTATTTATCTATCTATCTATCTATCTATCTATCTATCTATCTATCTATCTATCTATCTATCTATCATCTCTCTCTATATATCATCTATCTGTCTGTCTGTATTGATATTTCTTTTCTTTTTTATCCCTCATGCTCTCTCTCTCTCTCTCTCTCTCTCTCTCTCTCTCTCTCTCTCTCTCTCTCTCTCTCTCATTACCTCATTCTTTCTCTCTCCCTTCCTCCTTTTGACTAAAACTCTACAAACATTTTCCCATTTGACTGTGACTATGGTAAAAATCATCCTGTTGTGATACTTTGCTATTTTCAAATTACTTCATCCATCATCTGATCAGGCCAGTAAATCAAGTATGTGCCTCTACACTGCTTCTTTTTTGGGTATAAAATTATGAGAACAGCATGACTTTAAAATTCTATGGAACTAATTTGTGAACAGCAAAAATACAAACTCCAGGCTGAGATTTAAATATGAAATGTGGTCTAAGCTATGGATTCAGAATTCTTATGTGGCTAACAAATCTCTTACCTTAAATATACTTGTATGATACTATTCCTGTGACTCATGAGCAGATTTCTACTTACCCCAGGTAGGGAAACAAGGATAGACAATATAACAATAACACCAAAGTCAAACTGTACACGCTGAAGGAGATTTGTTGAGCTGACATTAGGCTAGGACAACGCACATGCCAGACATCTCTTGAAAACAAGAGGATGTTTGCAGAATTATGGAAGAATATGGAAGAATTTACACTCCAACAAATTTTTCCTTGGCCGAGTGTCATGTCCATCACAATTATTCTCTGGGAAGAAGTTCAATTAGTAACATACAAAAAGCTTTTCTTTGTCCAGTAAGAAAAAGTCAGCATTACAGATTGGTGTTTTGCAGACTATGTATTTGGTAATCAGAGCTGTAACAGTATAATTTGGCTAAGAATAAAGACTCTACACTCTGTTTTCTGCATAAGCTGAGTCCTTTGCTGTTCACAACTAACAAAGTCTGCATCCCTGTATACCTCTACATGACTTGCCTTCAGCTTGTTAAGGGGACTTGTGAATCTTATGTGCCTCTTTTCTCAACATGTGATGTTTTCTTGCTTCCTTATCTTTATGTGTCTCTAGAATGAAATATTTCAGTTGAGCAGAAATTGCTACACAACAGTGATAGAAATGATGATTTTTGAAAATAGATGATTGAGTTGCATACACCATCCATGGATATGTATTCCTCAAAATGCTCAAAAGCAAAATTCTACCTCTATCCTATTTCCCATTTTTAAAACTCTTTATATTTGGCTATATTTTATTGACTCTAAGAGTACTGTCATTTTTACATGTAATAATGCATCATATCCTATAAATTGCATTGCTACCTCCCAAAGTCTTGCTTAGTTTGAGAGTTATAATTAGCGTCAATCTTCTTGAACAAAGTAAATGCAAACTGTATTGGATTTTAATTTAGAATGCTATTTCATAGTTGATTTAAGTACTAAAATGTTATACACAAATTGCACTTTTAGTCAAATGACTCTGAAGTATTTTTTGAAGTGTATAATTAAAATATTCAAATGTGTCCTGATAAGGCACTCTCCAAGGCTCTGGAGTGCTTCAGAAGGTGACTTGGAAAAGCACCAAGTGCCAACTTCCTCTATTCTTGTGTTCCACAGCACCTGGTAGACACTTTGAATAATTTGTTTTTGAAGTACTTCAGAGGAAGATGCTTCCACTAGTTATTTATATAACTCAGTGGAGTTAGTCTAGTTGGCATTTTATATGCATTTACAAGTAGGGCACATTTTCAAATGACTGCACCTCATTACTTTTAGTTTGGACAGGAGTGTGCTACTATGAGAGAAGCTAAACCCAACTTTCATTGCCGAGTAAGATTTGATAAATGTGTTTATCTTATGCACATAATCATTACCATCTCATCACAATAAAAGTCTTTAAGCTCTTGACTTTTGTTCAAAGAAGCCTTAAAAACAAATGTTACTAATTTCTTTTTAACCTTCTTGGTTTCATCAAATACCTCAGGTGACTAGGCAAATTTTATTTGGTCATGTGTTCCTACATAGTCTGATCTGAAAGATAGAAACAGGTGTTTTATTTTGACAATAGTGTAGCAAGTGAGTTTGAAAAATGATTTTTTTTTGTATTTTTCTTCTTGTGATAGGACTGTTGTTGTCTATTCTGGGCACACTGTGCAGGATTAATATTTTCACTAACTGGAATGATTTTATACTCTGCTTCTTGTATTAATCTGTGTGCACAAATTTCTCTTTCAGATCCATAGGATATTATACATTACTTTTTTCCCCATAGGTATCAGGGGAACTTGAGAAATTTATGTTGATCATATATACTAAAGAGATTGTTTTTAACTGTCAAATATAATGTGAATCTATATTGTGGGGCTTAATTAATCTGTCTTTCCCTTGTCTAATAAATATATGACATAGCTTGTCTTCCCTCTTCTGTTAAACACACACCTTTGTTTTCAAATGAAGTTTAGAACAAACATAGTAACATGCAAAATGAAATTTGGGGTTTGGAAGGATGGCTCAGGGAGTGAAGTGCTTCCTGTGTGAGTTTGGATCCCCAGAACTCATACAAATGCCAGGTAGCGTGGAAACCTAAACAAGGGTGTGGATTCAGGAGGATCAAAAGCTCATTTTCCATCCAGCCTAGCCAAAACCATGAGTTCCAGGTTCAGTAAGAGACCTTGTCTCAAAAAGCAAGGAGGGATACAGTCTTATATCAACCTCTGATCTCTACAATAGAGCCAGGATACCTCATCTTCACTCACATGTGCACACTGACATACAGAATACACACACATACACACACACACACAGACACACACACAGACAGACAGACAGACACACACACAAACACACACGCACAGGCACACATAAACACACAAACCTGTAAATTTGTACTTCTTATAGTAAGGGTTTGAAATACACAAAATTTTAGTTTCACCAAACAACTTTACCAAATTATAAAATCAGCCAGTTCAAGGAGCACTCACCAGGAACCCATTCTGTTTTACCTCATGATTCATAAAGCTTCAGTTAAGACTCAAGTGAATGATTTTCATGTTGTATTAATAGTCATCTTGAATCACTGTAACTAGCATGTGCTGCCAGACTATGGCAGAGTCTGAGAATGACTGTTCTCCCTCCATTCTAGAAATCATCTAGTAGGATGTGGCTGAACCAGAGCCAAAGGAAAGCTTGTATCATGGACATCAATAATCATGTATGAATTCAGAGAGGATACATACAATAGCCAGATGTTTTTGACAGCTTCAAGGCAATTTTTCTATTTACTCCATCTACCTGAATTATTAGAGAACTACAGGAGTTATAAATTAAATATAAAATGGACCAACTATCATCAGGATTAAAAGAACAGCTGTGCATATCCATATATTTTACAGTATAAATATGAGGCCAGGATTTAAATATCACAGATCCACACTGAAAGGGAACGAGTGGTAATAATTACTCCAATGGAAAAATAATGGCAATGTATTTATGCATTTGAAGCACACAGATGATATGGACATAAGTAAGTAATTTTTAGGAGAGGGTTAAAAACTAAAACACTGTACCTGGTTGACTTTGTGAATTGTTTCTGCAGCAACTGAACCAAGTTATATCCCCTTTGACTGGCAGGAGTCCCAGGGGTGCTGAGAAAAGAGAGGAAGGCTCTTTGAGATATTCTTCACCGAGTGGCATGGAAATAACATCATGAGGTTGAGATACAGGAGGTAGAAAGTAAAATAAAAAAAAATGCTTAGAGACTTCAATCTTGGCCCCTGGGGGAAGCTGGGCCTAATGAAGACCTACAGAGTGATACTGCTGGGACAGGTACTCACATCTTTCTCCTGATCCTTCAGGTTAAAAGCAGGAGCAACAAAGAAGAGGTTCATAGAAATGTCTAAATCAGAAGTCTGTGAAACAATATTATAATTCAGAGAAAAAAATGTGTTCTGAAAAGCCCAGAAAGGATTACTTCTCAAACAAAGCTCTGAATGAAATAAGAGAATATTTGAAGGAAGAAGTTATCATTTTTGTTCTCTGAGATTAAAATAATCCATTTATCTAAACACCAAAAACAACAATGCACAAGAAGAAAAGTGTTGGGTTAAAAGAAAAAAAAAACTGCGGCAGAGTTATCATATGATTGTATGATTTTATATTACCTTTAGAACGAGCAATATTCAAATATAAAATAAAAGCTTCACACCTGTAAAACAACACTCAAGAAGAAGAGACAGGAGGATGACTGTCTTCAGAGTTAGTATGGTCTACATAGCTGCAATTGAACTAGGAGAATAAGATCCTGTCTCAAAAAGGGAAAGACAAACCTAAGAAAAACAAACAGGGAAAGCTAATATCAAGTTTTGTACTTACAAGAAATGATGTGCTTATTGGGTGGCCAGTTTTTATTTTTCCTTATGGTAAGAGTAGTCTCAATCTCTGTAGCTTATCTTAAAATCCAATATTCATTTTTCTTTTAGGCTTTATATAACTCTTTTGATTTGAATGTATTTGGATATTCAACATCATCTACTTGTTGTTTATCCTTACCTTTTAGTAGACTTATCTTATCATACAAAAATTGTCCAATGACAATTGATTTTTCTATGTCTCTTACATATAGACCCTATTTCTACAGGATGGTGTGATGTTTCCTATTACAAAACCTATGCTTGAGCATATATATATACCACAAATCTTAAAAGGTCTTATTAATAAAAACAAACATGGGTATTGGGGTGAATGCTGAAAGATCAGAGAAACAGGACAAGCCACATCCAACCTCGCCAACTTCTCAGATGATCTTGTTTCCTCAAACTAGAAGCCTCTGAGTCCTCACCCAAATGGATCTCAGCTGAACTGTTGCTGAAAAGCCTAAAAGCTTAAAAAGACTCTAGTTCCTTGTCCTCTTGCCTTATATACCTTTCTGCTTCGTGCCATCACTTCCTGGGATTAAAGGCATGTGTAGCCATGCCTGGCAAAGACAGTTGCATCAGTAAAAGCCACAAGTGTGAAAGGTCACAACAGCCTGGAGTCATTGCACAACATGAAGGCAGTTCAACAGGTTTGAGAGTATATTTTCCAAATAGATCAATTGGTATGAGTCTGTTGCAAGCAGCTCAGCTGGTCTCTCCTTCTTCCAGGCACCTTAGCTCGTCTGGAAGTTCCTCTCAGCACTTCTTACTGTTTATACATACTTGGAGAGAAACTGGCCCAGACAATCTGTTCAGTTTTGGGGTCTTCCGGAATCCTGTGTTGTTTTTGTTTCCTCTTTCCTATGCTAAAATTTTCCTCCATGATGGAATGGTTCACAACCCCTTAGAAGATCTTATTGTTTTATCTTTTAACAGGAACCTCTCACAAAGACTAAAGGTTTTAATCTCGGAGGAAATTGCTATACAACAGAAGGAGGATCAGAGTTGTCACTGAACTTCTTACTCTAATTCTGTGACTATCTACTTTGTTGAGTCGAGGCCATTCACTGATTCAAATGGTTTAGTTATCAAACTGTACTTAGTATCCATGGATTCTAGATCCCCAGCATGGGAGTTTCAGGTGGTCACTTCACCTCCTTGGCTTTTGAATGGGTTTAGAGATCCAGTGGGTCATCGCCCCACCCCAAATAAATGCATTTTAAGAACAAAATAGCATACTGTATTTGACCAGTAACCTGCTGGGACACACTGAGACCAGATCTTGTATTTAAATATTAAAAATAATGAGATAATGTACAATATCTGTGAACACAAGATGTTTTACATATTTTCATATTTGTGAATCCATCAGATGTAATTATGTGTGCAACAATTTCTAGACATAGTGTTAGTGAGTGAAGTAGTATTATTGAATGTTGATTGACAAACCTTATAATTTCATTAATAGTGTAGGACAGACTTTATATCCTCACTGTTTGGATTTCATTGTGTAAAACTATTCATGTTTACAGATCATAGACCAAATATGGTTCCTTGGGTGCTGGTTTCCTATGGCTATGTTGAATGCATTAAAAAAAAATGTACTTTGTTACATTGACATGATATAATTTACTAATTAGGTTGCACTAAATGAACACTTCAATATAGTTTGAAACAGGGGAAAGAGGGGGAAAATCAGATTACAAACTCCTTACCTAATAATAATATGTTTTTTTCTAAATGGGTCAGAGTGACAAATGATTTTGTTGACTAGTTCTGCTTAGTTCCTGTTGCACTGTTTCCTAATTGCTGCAGAAAATTACAGAGGAATGGAAGAGCAGGCCTTACTGTCACAATCTCATTCTCAAAGGAGTAACACCGTTTGGATTGCTTTTTAATGCAAAAATGGTTTTCCTTACTTCAGTACACAGAAAGGTGAATTCACACATCTGCCACTGAACATTAAGCAACATTTTCATGTGTAAAAGCTGATGTGTTTTTCTCTCTTCTTTATTCAGATTTTAATCTAAAATAAATTAAGAGCAGCAAATATTTTTTCTAGTTTTTATGCATCATTTGATTTTGATTATAACCTTTTGCATTAGTTATTGCATTTTTTAATGGGGCTCTCTGATCTTAGATTTAACAAGTGATGGTTTCAAACATTTGCTACCCAGCCAGTTGTTCCTCCTCTAATCCTTATGCACACAACAATGGTAACAGCATCACTTTCCAAACTTAGTCATAACAATTTTGTCAGTCACATAGGGTATATAAAACAAATGGTACCCAAAGGAATAATTATTTCCAATCGGTAAGATTTTTTTGGATATTGTAGTATGATGAAACATATTTATTTATTTAATTATTTACTTATGTATTTACTTTACATCCTGACAACAGTACAATTTCCCCTCTCTTCTTGCCTCCCATTCCCCCCATAAACTTCCCATCTGCTCCCCCCCACAATCCTCTCCTCCCCTGTTTTTGCACAGAAATGGGAAGGCCATACATATGTTTCAACCCATCATGGCATATCAAGTTGCCATAAGACTAAGCAGTTCTCCTTGTATTAAGGCTGGGCAAGCAATCCAGTATGAGGAATAGGTTCCCAAAAGCTAACCAAAGCCTTAAGGACATCTTTTGCTCCCATTGTTAAGAGTCCCACAAGTAGCCTGAGCTACACAATTGTCTCATATATGTAGAGGGCCTAGGTCAGTCCCATGCAGGCTCCCTGGTTGTTGGTTCAGACTCTGTGAGTTCCTATGAGCCCAGTTTAGGTGATTCAAATCGACTTTCCTTTTGTATTGAAAAATAAATAAATATTCTCTAAATAAGCAGATGCAGATGTAAGAACATATTAAGGTAAGGATGTAAAAATTTGACAACAGAAAAGGGTTTCTGAATACACAAAACCAAAATTAATTCCAAACCAAATTCCTGTTGAAGTCATACTGTTTATAACAGTGTTCCCCCATGCTACATTGTAGGGGTTCATTAAAACCTTGGGTTCTGAACAGACAGTTAGATGTTGTACCATACCTTCCACCACTCTAGAAAACATCCCTGGATGCTGTCTGAAACTCTTTGTCCCTGAAGTTATTTTTGAAGATTTATATATTTCATATGTATGAATATCTGCGTGTGCCTGTGAATGTGTGTGTGTGTGTGTGTGTGTGTGTGTGTGTATGTGTGTACATGTTCTAAATAGCATCAGAGGCCAGAAGAGGGCATCAAATCTCCTGGAACTGAAGTTACAGGTTATTGTGAGTTGCATGTGGATACAAGAAACAAGCACAGGTCCTTTGCAGGAGCAACAAGCACTTACTATCTACTTCATGTTTTATATTATTATTATTATTATTATTATTATTATTATTATTATTTATAAGTATTATTTTACTATTTATTAGTATTATGTACATACAAAGTTTTTTATCTTACAAAGCATTATCTTAGTTGTGGAAAACAAATACATTTAGTTTTTTTGTCATGATTCATTAGCAAGTATCAAACATATATACACAAAAACACATGCACAGAGAGAGAGAATTCATAGAAAGACAGAGACTATATTGCTTTGAAATGTCTGGTTGAAAAAATTTTCCAATACCTCCATTAGTTTTTATAGAAACCTAAATGTTAAGCTCTAGTAGGAAAAGACAAAATATCTTAATTATATTTCCTAGGAATCACCATTATCTGTGTAATAGAAACATATTTTTAATTATCACATACACTTGCAATTTAATAGAGTAAATCTCATGGTACTAATATGAGAAAATACTTGCAATATTTATTTGTGTTTAAGGCAACATATCTTCTACTTAAAGACATAGATGTGGCCAACTTTAGGAGAAGAATGAATTTCCTGATGACCATTACATGTACTCATCAGTAGATAATGCTCAATTTAAACTGTCAGAAAGAGGAAATTGAACCACATCACTTCTGCACAGAGTTACTTTGTTATAATTATAAAGGTATGCAAAACTTCTGCTTACTTAGTCTCAAACAATATCTTGAAAGCTGTATAAAATCATCCATTAAAAACAGTCTTAAAACATTATCTTTAGTTACTGTTACTGTTAGAGAAAAGTACTGACTTGGATCTTATAAAACTTTTCTATTTAATTGTGAAAACTAAATATCCTGGCTGTGACAGGGGGAGACCCCTGGTATCTTCTGCAATTAAAGTGTCATAAATAGGTCATTGAATTAATCATGTGGCTGAAACTTGAAAAATCTTTCTTTCAACTAATAATTATTCCAAAAGAATTTCTGAAGTTTCTAAGGACCAATTCCTGATACTTATGAAGCTGATAGGCAACCCAAATTATAATTCAGTTACATGAAATAAGGAATAATCTAACATGACAGACTTATTATGCTATGTAAGGCATGTAAGGCATGATCTTGAAGGAGAAGGTATAAGGACTTGTCACCCTTTGGAAGGGCATACAAGAGGGAAAGGTGATTATTTTAATATCAATGTATTTTTTAAAACTGAAAGGTTAGTGTGAGAAGACTGTGCAGGTGCCCATTTAGATGATGCTAGAGCTGTTAGGCAAGAATTTTGAACTTGATGAAAAAGTTAGAGATAATGGCAATAAGACTGGGGACATGGCTCAGCCAATGTAGAATTTGCAGTGCAAGTTTGAGGACTTGAGTTCACATCAAAAGTCAGGACCCATGCCTATAATACATGTTCTGGGGAGATGTTGTTAGGGAGAATTCTAGGGTTTGCTTGACAGATGGTCTAGCTGAACTGGAGAGCTCCAGGTTCAAAGAGAAATTCTGTCTCAACAAGTAAATTGAAGAGTGACTTAAGAAGATAACAAATAATGTCTCAATATTGACTACTAGCCATCACAAATATAAGCATATACTTGAACACATACATCCACATACCAGTGTGCACACACACACACACACACACACACACACACATGCACACACGCATGCACGCACGCACGCGCGCACACACACACCAGTTTGGTGACAATGAAACTACTATTTTTACTCCCTGCATGATATATCAAAAGTAGTCATCATCAAATACTCACCAAATTAGATTTTATACATTAAATACCATTAAACCTACTAAAGCAAGTTCTACCACAAAGGTATCTGCATCTTCATGCTGTCTATGGTACTATTCACAAGCACTAGGGCATGAAAGAAGCCCAGATGTTCATCCACAGATCAATGAGTAAAGGAAATATGGCACAATGATATTTTATTCAACAAAAATAGAAAATAAAATCACAACATTAGTACTAAGAGATGGAAGTAAAATTCCCAGAAGACAAATATGACATGTTTATTCTTCACATGTACGTCTGAAATACTGACAGCTACAGATGGTTTTACAATGGAAAATAATCTCCCAAAGTATTTAATCATAAGATTTAACAGTGGTTGGTTGGGGTGGTATTGGAGAAATTATTTTGGCCACTCCATGTAGTTAAAAGGATATTTATTTAATGGCGTAACTCACAAATTAAGTAATGGGTAGGTTGCAGGGTCTGGGGAAGGTGTAACGCAATCCAGCTGTGTTCTCCAGAGCTCTGCACAGTCCACCTTCACCGTTCAGCGTCCTGGCACCGAGAGAATGCACAGAGAGAGCGCTCACCCATCCAGCTCTCGGGTCCCCAGGCGCCTCCCCTCGCCCCGCCTCGTAGGTGTGACAGTTGACAGAGTCTCAATGGGGGTTGGAACTTCCAGATTCAAGCTGGAATGGCTACCCACTATAGGGTGGCTGTGAAAAGAGTTTCATAAATATTTCTTTACAAATTTGGAATCTAAAAAATATATATTAGATTAAAATCTATGAACAATTAAAATGTTAAAAACATCAGTCATCTACCGTTAAAAGTCCAAATATTTCTTCCTGTTTGCTAGCAAACAATACAGTTTGAAAACTTGAGTTTCATTAAAACAAGTATTAAATGAATTTTACTGGAAATTGAGACAGAGTTTTCAACAATGTTAGAAAGGGCTCTAAACAAACCTTTTCCCATTTTCATACAAAGCAGTATTTTCCATATTAGAATTCTAAAATTAAAATATCAGTCAAGCTTGAAAATAATTGAAGATTCTGTAGGGCAGATCGTATTAAACAGTTAACCACATTATAATTATTTATATAAAAATAAACTAGTATATCTGTGTAATTAGCATTAAATTTCATTCATCTTTAATACACAATAAAAATACAAACAAAAAATGTTTTTAAATACACTTTTATTTTTAAAGATTTACTTAATATTAGTTTTTTTAATTAATTTTTTATTTTATAATTTAATTTAATTTTACATATCAGCCACAGATTCCCCTGTCCTCCTTCCTCCCCCCCCATCCCACCTCCCATTCCCTGGGGGATATGGGAATGGGAATAGTTTGCTATGGGATGGTCTGTATGTCAAATGCTCTGATTGGTCAATAAATAAAACACTGATTGGCCAGTGGCCAGGCAGGAAATATAGGCGGGCTAACAGAGAGGAGAATTGAGAGAAGTGGAAGGCAGAGGGAGACACTGCCAGCCACTGCCATGACAAGCAGCATGTGAAGATGCCGGTAAGCCATGAGCCACATGGCAAGGTATAGATTTATAGAAATGGATTAATTTAAGATGTAAGAACTAGATAGCTAGAAGCCTGAGCCATTAGGCCAAACAGTTTAAAGAATATAAGTCTCTGTGTTTACTTGGTCGTGTCTGAGCAGCTGTGGGACTGGTGGGTGATAGAGATTTGTCCTGACTGTGGACAAGGCAGGAAAACTCTAGCTACAATAGTTTTTAATTATGTACATGTGTGTATGCCTGTGTAGAAGCAGGTACCTTTGTGTGTTGGTATCTGCGGAAACCAGAAGTGTCTCATTCCTTGAAGCAGTTGTTCTGGGTGGTTGTGATCTACTCCAAGAGGGTGCTGAGAACTCAACTTCAGTCCTTTGGAGGGGCTGTATTCACTCTTAACCAGTGGACCACCTTTGTAGTCCCAAGTTCTTAAGTAAATTTCTTTACAATTTCTAATTAGAATATGATGAATTAATATACATATTTAATGTATTCATAAAATCAGGTTGTGTAAAAATTTCTCACATGAAAAGAAGTTACCAGTGAACAATTTTAAGAGACCTTGATATAGCTCATATCAATATAGATATAAATGTTATTGATATATTCAAAAACTGATATATAAATATAAGGGATTTCTGAGACAAGGTCTTTATGTGAAGCCCAGGTGGCCATAAACTTAATATTGTTTCTTTAGTTCTCCAAATGCTGGAATCACGGGTGCATATCTCCATGTCTGACCCAAATATATTTATTATTACTAATATTACACTTCCTTCAGTGATATATTCATGTCTCCAAAACAAGAAAATAACCCCAGGACAATAACGATGAAACCTGCTGTACTTCTTTCTTTTTGAGAATAATCATTAAACTTTTCTTAAAAGTATAATTCTATACTCAGCTGACAGTTTTCATTTGACTTGAGAGGCCAGCAACTCCCAGCAAGACATTAGATGTCAAGACATTTCCCACTGTGCTGCCAAACACTTATTTAAAATTCCCCTTTTTATAATTAATATTCAGTCTGAGCAGGTATGCTCAGAAATCATGCAAGTACTCTGTGTCACAATTGTTGCTCATTACTATCAGCATCTACTGGTGAAAACAACAAAGTCATCCCACTGTTTTCTCCAAATAGAGATCCAAGTCTAAGGAGCTGAAAATGTCTTGATGTGAAGTATCATCAATTTCCTTAAGGAGTTAATGTGGCAATGTTAACTACCTAGTACACAGTGATAGCATCATACAATATAGAGACACTGTATTATACATTTTAACCCTGTAGTTCCAGGAATTTATAATTAGAGGCAGGAGTACTGAAGTTTTTGTTTGATTTTTAAAACACATTTGCAGTCTTTGTGCACAAACTAAATAATAGAATCGAGTGCACTTTCTTCCTGGATTCCTACTATTTTGAGTAGCTTATCTTATTTCTAATATTCTTGTGCTTGGCCATAATCATATTTCTAGTCATTACTGGGAGCATGGAATCACCATGATGACCATAAGAAAATAAAAGTATTTTCTCACAGAAGACAATTCCAGCAATTACTCTGGAGACAGGTAACAAATTTATACTCATAGATCAAAACACACAATCTTAGAAGTATATAAAGTGATGAACACACACCTGAGTCTGGGCACAGTAGGTAAGAAGCCATACACCTCTGTGGTGTGAAGAGAACTTACAGCTCTTAAAATTTGGAAAGGCAGACATGCTGTGATTTCAGTACACTGTTCACTTCAAAGACATTGATATATTTTCATTTAGTAAGAATTGAATGACCAGTACATAATTCATAGCTGTATCTTTTCTTGTTCAACAAATTGAAATACTTTGGTTAGTAACTATCCATGTGATAAGTTCATAAATATTAATAGAATGTTCTGAAATGTTCCATTTATTGTCCGTGAATAGTCATGAAAGATTGTAAAAGAACTTGATTGAAAATAAGCTTTAAACTTCTATAATAAAGACACACTTCATTGGGAATTTCCCTGTAATGTCACGGTTTTATCTTTTGTTATTCTTTTTCATCAGAAATATAGAAAATTGCATTAAGGGTGACTATGAAATAAAAGCTAAGACTCCCCAGTATAGCAGAAGTCACTGCTTACTTGAAGTTTAATGACCCTTCTATTTATTAACTCTTTGACTCTTCATATGTTCACCCAGAACACTGTCCTAACTTAGACTTTTACAGGAATACATTTTTATTGGTAATAACTACATTGCTGACAGAAAATTAAATTTCACATAGTCAATTTTTTTAAAAACTGACAAAACTAAGGAAAAAACATGATTTTAAGCTTCACAGAGCAAAAATCACTGCTTAGAAGCAAGTTTTTGAGAATGTGAATTTGAATATATCTATTGAGTTTGTCTAGTTTATTTTTCCCTAGACTTCACTAGGGATAATCTTTTTTGTGAAAAGGTAGGTTTAGAACTTAAAATTATGGAAACTGGGTTCAGTTATGAGTGACATTTTTACTTTTTGGAGACAGAACTTCATTATATAGTTTAGAATGGCCCATAAATTCTTGCATAGCACTGTAAGGCCTAAAACTCCAAGAAATTCAGAGTATTGGGACTCTGGGTTTGAATTACCATCCCAGCCAGGGAAACACTTTGAAAATGCTCAGTTCAAGTCAGACAAGGCAATGTACCTGCAGTCTCTGTATTTGAGAGGCTGAGGCAAAAGTATCCCAGGTCAAAAACACTCTCAGCTACATGGGGAAATCCTGGCTCAAAAGCAAGTAGACTAATTAATTAAAGGCAAAGAAGTCTTATTGCACAATCTTGGTGTTGCCAGTCTGACTTACTAAAAGCAGCCTAGAACAAAGGAACAACTGTTGTCATGAATAGGAACATTTAAGCAATGGTTCTCTGCTTTATATTGTCATGTATATTCATGATTTCATCATTTACCACTATTATTAGTCAGATATGCATTAACAGTAAACTGCACCACATGTTCTGAATAGAGGTCCCAGCAGAATTATATTAAATATGGTCAAAGTATCCATTAGCACAATTTTTGGGAAATTTGTCTTTTTTCCCTTGGGAATTTTAATTCTCTGGAAAATATAAGGAAAGTTTCCCAGTGAAAGTAGACATCAATTTGATTCTCAATACTGAGTAAAAATTATACTAAACTACATGCCTTACTCCTGATTCTTGTATTAAAGAGTGATACATAGTTTTGTAGATTCTCTCAAGACTAGCAGATTTTTTGTTTTGTTTTGTTTTGAATTGTATTTAATTTGTTTTTGTTTCACTTTTTCTTTTAATAAAAAATACTCGTGTGTGTGTGTTTGTGTGTGTTTATGTGTGTGCATGTATATATGTGTGAGTACCTGCATATGGATATAGCTACGAAGAAGTATGTGCATATGTCCATGTGTATATAGGAGTATGTACATATGTGAGTGTCTATGTAGGGGCATGTGCACATGCATCCACAGAAGACTCTGGATTCTCTGGTGTTGAGGACACAGATCTTTCTGTGTGCTGGGAACTGAACTCAGGTCCTCTACAGGAGAAGTATGCAGCTGAGTCATCTTGGTAACCAAATGACAGAATATTTTCGAAGCTGCATTTCATTCTGGCAACATGAGGAGAGTGACCATGTTTTTTCTAAGCATCATTAAGAAACATACTTGGGAATTGGAGTTTGGTAGAGATTTCTTGGATATTACTCAAAAACATTTCCACCTGAAATTACATATTCAGAAAAGGGCTTTTTATTTTTAAAATACACTGTTAAAATACTAAAATGACAAAGGGAAAATATTTTTCAAACATACCTCTAAGAAAGATTATGCACTCAGAATGCATGAAAAACACAATTGTATCAGAAAATAAAGCAAACAAACAGGCTGGATAATGATCTGAACAGAAGATTCAGGAGTGATAATTTACCATACCCATGATGAGCACCATCAATTATTAGGAAACTAAAAACAAAATACATAGTGATAAGTCCTTATGCAGCTATATAAATGGTTTCAACACACACACAAGCAGAAGCCTGGCAAAACAAAGTGTGGGAAATTTAAGAAGTATTGGGATTGCACCATACATGTAATACAAAAAAAGAACATTACAGCCAGTTTTGAAATTATTTCAGAAGAGTTTTGAAATTTGAATGTGTTCAGGAGTTAGAAGCAAGTCCTTGAAGTTCTCAAATGTAGGAAATAAAGGGGAGATTGGTAGGAAATTTGGAGGATGATATTCGTCAGAAGTTTAGAAAAGCATTCTAACAGTCAGTTTGCATATTAATTTTCTATCAACAATGGACTCCTTGAAAGTTTTCATTAAGGCCAAATGCTACTATGAATTTAACATGTATGTAGACGAATTTCAGCTACACATGTAAAATAATCATTCCATTGCTCTGCAAAGAATAGGTTATAGAGTATCCAAAGGACTAAAAAGAAGTTGGCAGTTTATGTAGCCAGGAGACCCTCCAAGGTGAAGGCCTGATACAGTAAGTTTGTCCACATAGAGGAATATGGAAGGAAGATAACTGTATATTGAAGACTTGTGTATGTTCTCCTAACATGGAAACTTGGGCTTGTCTTCTTTCATCAAGTTCAGCATGGCACAGCATCTCTGAAGGTAGTACCAAGAGGTTCCAGGGCATGGCCAATGTAACAGGGATGACCCAGGTTTTTAGCCCTGTTCAAGGAACTTCTGTGAGCCAGAACATTATTTTTTTAATTTATTTTATAATTTAATTTAATTTTACATATCAACCATGGATTCCCATGTCCTCCCTTCTCCAGCCCCTCCCATCCCCCCAGGCCACCCCTCATTCCTGGACTCCCCTGGGGCTTCAGCTCAACCTGGAGCTGGCTGCTTGGAACCTGGGGCCTATGCAGGGACACTTTACTCAACCAGGGTGAAGGGAGGGGGGGACTAGACCTGCCTTGATTGAAGACAAAACATTCTTAACAAAGACCAATAGGTTGGTATGTGGGTACTCACGTGTACACAGGTGCAGGTATTCATCAGGTGTCTGTATTTGTATGCAGGTACCGTTCTTTAGGAATTCTGCTATGATCTCTCTCTCTCTCTCTCTCTCTCTCTCTCTCTCTCTCTCTCTCTGTGTGTGTGTGTGTGTGTGTGTGTAGAAGTCAGAAGAGAAACTCTGGTGTGTTACTCTTTTGTTTTCCACTTACCCTTTGAGACAGGTTCTGTAACTGAACCTGGAGGTCATAAATTTGGCTAGAATGGCTGACTAGCAAGCCTAAGGGATCTAACTGTTTCCCAAAAGTGGTGTCACAAAACGCTACATTTTTTTTAATGGTTTCTAGTTATCTAACACAAATCTTCATGGACTTTAACAATTGAGATCTTCAAGAACCAAGTCACATCCTCATCTCTATATCAATTTTTTTGCTTCATGTATGGATTGAAGAATAATAATAAATAGAAATAATAATAACTATACCTTAGTAAAATATATAGAATAAATGATAGATGGAGTTGGATAGAAAATAGAGGACAGATCATGGGTAGAGAAGCCTGGATGATATCCATGAAGTAGACACAAATGATTTAAAGTTCATTTAGGGTAATATTTGCTCAAATATATTTGTTTCATGCAAATGTTATTTAATCATGAAAAATACTTCTGTATAAAGTCAACTCTGTTTGGTAAGACAGATTTGTTTTCAGTTGCATAGCTAGCAGAAATATCTACAATGTCCTGAGAATACATGAACACATTTTTTGACTTTTTTTCTGCTTGATTGAAATGGATAGCCCCTGTTAGTTCTACCCTATTAGAACAAAAGTAACTGTGGAGGTTGAATATAAACCTTATGCTTTCTAGAACATATTTAACTTCGTATTTAAGAACCACTTTACATGAAAGGTGTATTTATGCATGTAAACACATGTATTTTATATGCTATGCTGTACTCACTAAGCACATTGCTCCATATATTCTGTGCAAATGTCATGTAATAAAAGCTAGTCTCAGGGAGGAGATTTTCAGGTCAGTTCCAGCTCAGGGACATATTGATTTTTCAAATTGCAATTTTTAAAATTGATATGGTTTTATCTTATCTTATTTATATTATTGGGGGAGTATAATATAAATATATCATATCTTCATTCACTTTGCTCTCTTCCAAACCTCCTGTTGTAAGAGGGAACACAGTGAAATCATGAATGGACCACTGGACCACTCGATGCATATAAAGAAAACTTTATTGGGGATCAAATTGCCAAGACCATCTCTTGAGGGATAGAGAGAAGAGCAAAATTGTTGAAAAGCAATCAGATTTTATAAGACAGTGAGTCGGGTATGTTTGAGATGATACAGGCTGTTTGGATTGACCAGGACCTCCATACCCTTGCCCACAGTGGTAGCTGACCTTTGGGTGGATTAGTGGAGTTCCTGGTGGTTTAAGAGGGGCTCAGAGTAAACAGAAACCTGCCTTTAGATCTCTGCTTACCCAAAAGCATCATTCTGTTTACTTGGTCAAAGTCATCCTCACACCAAACTTCAATTTTCAACAGATTAAAAAAAAATCACAGAAAATAACAACCCATCAATTGGACTGTTGAAAATCCAGTCCAGCCAAATGTACCTATAAAAGAAATTTCTCATCTAAGTTTCAGAGTATGTTGTGGATGATGGGACAGAAGACTTTTAAAAACCTGAGAATCGGGCTTCTGGACCAGAGGTGAGTATCCGGCTCCAACCCGGACCCCATCCCTGGGCACCAGCCACTCCAGGAAGACCTGCCCTACTTGGCCACAGGCTCTAGCCACCAGGCAGCTCCCCTTCTAGCCCCACCGGGAGGGGGGAGGGATCCCCTTCTCCAAGCCCCCGGCAGCCCCTGCAATCTCCGTGCCCTGCCCCCACGCCCATCTGCCTGAGACTGCAGCCACTTCCTGAGACTTAGAGACAGGCCCTCAGCTCCCATCCTGTCCCAGACTTGCCTTCTGGACCAGAGGTGAGTATCCGGCTCCGACCTGGACCCCATCCCTGTGCACCAGCCACTCCGGGAAGACCTGCCCAACTTGGCCACAGGCTCTGGCCACCGGGCAGGTCCCCTTCTAGCCCCACCGGGAGGGATCCCCTTTTCCAGGCCCGCTGGCAGCCCCTGCAATCTCCGCGCCCTGCCCGCACGCCCATCTGCCCGAGACCCCAGCCACTTCCTGAGACTTAGAGACCGGCCACCAGCTCCCTTCCTGCCCCCAACTTCCCTCCTGGACCAGAGAGTTGGACAAGAGACCTCCCTTTTGGACAAGAGAGAGAGAGACTTCCTGAATCTGTCAGCTCTTTCTGAAACAAGTACACTGATAAGACCAAGAAGGAACCACGAGGAGATGGGCAGACATCAAGGCAGAAGTACATACAACAAAATGAAGAGCAATACAGCATCACCAGAACCTAGCCCGCCTCCAACATCTAGACCTGAACACCAAAAATTGGAAGAAGCAGAAGAAAGTAGCCTTATGAATAACTTCATGAAGAAGGTAGAGGCTTGTGTAGAGGAAAAGACAAGAAAATTGGAAGAACACTGTAAACAACTAGAGGAAAGGGCAAACAAATTAGAAGAAAACAATAAAGCCCTCCAAGAAAACAATAAAGTCCTGGAAGAAAACAATAAAGTCCTGCAGGAAAACAATAAAGCACTGAAAGAAAATCATGAAAAAGTAATGAAACAAACAAAGGAAACAGTCCAAGAACTGAAAAGGGAAATTGAAAAAATAAAGAAGACACAAACAGAGGGAATGCTGGAAATAGAAAACCAGAGTAAAAGATCAGGAACTTCAGATGCAAGTATAACCAACAGAATACAAGAGATGGAAGAGAGGATTTCTGGCATTGAAGACACAGTAGAAGAAATGGTTTCATCAGTCGAAGGAAACACTAAAGCCAAAAAAGTCATGAACCAAAATGTCCAAGAAATTTGGGACACCATGAAAAGACCAAACCTACAAATTATAGGGATAGAAGAAGGTGAAGAATACCAACTCAAAGGCAAAGAAAATATATTCACCAAAGTATAGAAGAAAACTTTCCCAACTTAAAGAAGGAAATGCCTATGAAGATACAAGAAGCCTATAGAACACCAAACAGACTAGACCCCCAAAAGAAGTCCCCTCGACACATAATAATTAAACAACTAAATGTACAGAATAAAGAAAGAATATTAAGAGCAGCCAAGGAAAAAGGCCAAGTGACCTATAAAGGTAAACCCATCAGAATAACACCCGATTTCTCAATGGAGACTTTGAAAGCCAGAAGGACCTGGACAGATGTAATGCAGACACTAAGAGACCATGGATGTCAGCCCAGACTAATATACCCAGCAAAACTTTCAATCATCATAGACGGAAGGAACAAGACATTCAAAGACAAAGCCAGATTTAAACAATACCTATCCACAAACCCAGCCCTACAGAAAGCACTAGAAGGAAAATTCCAACCGAGGGAAGTCAGATACACACTCGAAAACACAGGCAATAGATAAAGCCACAACAGTAAACCCCAAAGAAGAGAAGTACACACACACTACCACCAAAAATAACAGGGATGAAGAATCACTGGTCATTAATATCCCTTAATATCAACGGACTTAATTCACCTATAAAAAGACATAGACTTACAGAATGGATACGAAAGCAGGACCCATCTTTCTGCTGCATACAAGAAACACATCTCAAATTCAAAGACAGACAGTACCTAAGAATAAAAGCCTGGGAAAAGACTTTTCAATCAAATGGTCTTAAGAAACAAGCAGGGGTAGCCATCCTGATATCCAACAAAATAGACTTCAAACTAAAATCAATCAAAAGAGATCAAGAAGGACATTACATCCTCGTCACAGGAAAGATCGACCAAGATGAAGTTTCAATTCTGAACATATATGTCCCAAACACAAGGGCACCCACATATGTAAAAGAAACATTACTAAAGCTTTAACCACATATAAAACCCCACACATTAATAGTGGGAGATCTCAACACCCCACTTTCACCACTGGACAGATCTCCCAAATCGAAACTTAACAGAGAAATAAAGGACTTAAATGATGTCATGACCCAATTGGACCTAATAGATATCTACAGAACATTCCCTCCTAACAAGAAAGAATATACCTTCTTCTCAGCACCCCATGGAACTATCTCTAAAATCGACCACATACTTGGCCACAAAGCAAATCTCAACAGATACAAAACAATCAGAATAACCTCCTGTGTTCTATCAGACCACCATGGTTTAAAGCTAGATTTCAACATCAACAAAAACTACAGAAAACCTACAATCTCATGGAAACTGAATAATGCTCAAATGAATCACCAATGGGTTAAGGAAGAAATAAAGAAAGAAATCAAATACTTCCTAGAGATCAATGAAAATGAAGACACCACATACCCAAACTTATGGGAAACTATGAAAGCAGTGTTAAGAGGGAAATTCATAGCACTAAATGCCCACATAAAGAAGTTGGAGAAATCCCACACTAGTGAATTAACAGCACATCTGAAAGCTCTAGAACAAGAAGAAGCAAAGTTTCCCAGGAAGAATAGACGCCAGGAAATTATCAAAGTGAGAGGTGAAATTAGTAAATTAGAAACTAAGAGAATAATACAAAAAATTAATGAAACAAAGAGTTGGTTCTTTGAGAAAATCAACAAGATAGACAAGCCCTTATCCAAACTAACCAAAAGACAGAGAGAGAAAATCCAAATCAACAAAATCAGAAATGAAAAGGGGGACATAACAACAGACATTGAGGAAATCCAGAGAATTATAAGGTCATATTTCAAAAACCTCTACTCCACAAAACTGGAAAACCTAAAAGAAATGGACATTTTTCTGGATAGGTACCACATACCTAAGTTAAATCAAGACCAGATTAACTATTTAAATAGTCCAATAACCCCTAAGGAAATAGAAACAGTCATTAAAGGTCTCCCAACCAAAAAAAGCCCAGGACCAGATGGTTTCAGTGCAGAATTCTACCAGATCTTCAAAGAAGAGTTAATACCAATACTCTCTAAATTGTTCCACATAATAGAAACAGAAGGAACATTACCAAACTCCTTCTATGAGGCTACAATTACCCTGATTCCTAAACCAAACAAGGATGCAACAAAGAAAGAGAACTACAGACCGATCTCCCTCATGAACATTGATGCAAAAATACTCAATAAAATACTGGCAAACAGACTCCAAGAACACATCAGAACAATTATCCACCATGATCAAGTAGGCTTCATCCCAGGGATGCAAGGGTGGTTCAACATACGAAAGTCCATCAATGTAATACACCATATAAACAAACTCAAAGAAAAAAAAACCACATGATCATCTCACTAGATGCAGAAAAGGCATTTGACAAAATCCAACACCTCTTCATGATAAAAGTCTTGGAGCGATCAGGAATACAGGGAACATACCTAAACATAATAAAGGCAATATATAGCAAACCAACAGCCAACATCAAATTAAATGGAGAGAAACTCAAAGCAATTCCACTAAAATCAGGAACGAGACAAGGCTGTCCAATCTCCCCATACTTATTCAATATAGTACTTGAAGTTCTAGCCAGAGCAATAAGACAACATAAGGAGATTAAGGGGATACAAATTGGAAAGGAAGAAGTCAAGCTTTCCCTATTTGCAGACAACATGATAGTATACTTGAGTGACCCCAAAGATTCCACCCAGGAATTGATAAAGCTTATAAACACCTTCAGCAACATAGCAGGATACAAGATCAACTTAAAAAAATCAGTAGCCCTCCTATATACAATGGACAAAGAAGCTGAGAAGGCAATTAGAGATACATCACCCTTTACAATAGCCAAAAATGACATAAAATACCTAGGGGTAACACTAGCCAAGCAAGTGAAGGACCTATATGACAAGAACTTTAAGTCCCTGAAAAAAGAAATTGAAGAAGATGTCAGATCTCCCATGCTCATGGATAGGCAGGGTTAACATAGTAAAAATGGCAATCTTACCAAAAGCAATTTACAGATTCAATGCAATCCCCATCAAAATACCAACACAATTCTTCACAGACCTGGAAAGAACAATACTCAACTTCATATGGAAAAACAAAAAACCCAGGATAGCTAAAAGAAACCTGTACAATAAAACAACTTCTGGAGGCATCACAATCCCTGACTTCAAGCTCTACTATAGAGCTACAATAATAAAAAACAGCCTGGTATTGGCATAAAAACCGACATATGGACCAATGGAATCGAATTGAAGACCCTGACATTAACCCATACACCTATGGACATATAATTTTTGACAAAGAAGCCAAAAGTGTACAATGGAAAAAAGAAAGCATCTTCAAAAAATGATGCTGGCATAACTGGATATCAACGTGTAGAAGGCTGCAAATAGATTCATATCTGTCACCATGCACAAAACTTAAGTCCAAGTGGATCAAAGACCTCAACATAAATCCAGCTACTCTGAACCTGCTAGAGGAGAAAGTAGGAAATAGTCTTGAACGCATTGGCATAGGAGATCACTTCCTAAATATAACACCAGTAGCGCAGACACTGAGACAAACAATCAATCAATGGGACCTCTTGAAACTGAGAAGCTTTTGTAGAGCAAAGGATATGGTCAACAAGGCAGAGCGACAGCCTACAGAATGGGAAAAGATCTTCACCAACCCCACATGTGACAGAGGACTGATATCCAGAATATATAAGGAACTCAAGAAATTAGACATCAAAACGACCAACAGTCCAATTGAGAAATGGGCTTTAGAATTAAACAGAGAATTCTCAACAGAGGAAACCCAAATGGCTGAAAGACATTTAAGGAATTGCTCAACATCCCTAATCATCAGGGAAATGCAAATCAAAACAACTCTGAGATGCCACCTTATGCCTGTCAGAGTGGCTAAGATCAAAAACACTGAAGACACTTTATGCTGGAGAGGATGTGGAACTAGGGGTACTCTCCTCCACTGCTGGTGGGAATGCAAGCTTGTACAACCACTTTGGAAATCAATATGGCTCTTTCTTAGAAAATTGGGAATCAATCTCCCCCAAGATCCAGCTATACCACTCCTGGGCATATACCCAAGAAATGCTCAATCATACCACAAGAGCACTTGCTCAGCTATGTTCATATCAGCATTGTTTGTTATAGCCAAAACCTGGAAACAACCTAGATGCCCTTCAACTGAAGAATGGATAAATAAATTGTGGCACATATACACAATGGAATACTACTCAGCAGAGAAAAACAATGACACCATACGGTTTGCAGGCAAATGGATGGATCTAGAAAAAATCATCCTGAGTGAGGTAACCCAGACTCAGAAAGACAAATATGGCATGTACTCACTCATAGGAAGATGCTAGATGTGGAACAAGGATGACTGGACTGCTACTCACATCACCAGTGAGGCTACCTGCAAAACGGGACCCCAAAAAAGACAAGGAGAAATGGATGAGATCTACATGAACAGCCTGGTCATGAGTGGGAACAATGAAGAGTGACGGTCGAGGGAAAGAGAGTGGGAGATCCTAGCTGGATCAAGAAAAGAGAGGGAGAACAAGGAATAGGAGACCATGGTAAATGAAGACCACATGAGAAGGTGAGAAGGGGAGGAAGCAGAGAGCTAGGGAGGCCCACGGAGATCCACAAAGATACCCCCACAAAAGACTGCTGGCAATGGTCGTGAGACAGCAGGAACTGACCTACTCTGGTGATGGGATGGCCAGACACCCTGATAGTTGTGCCATAAACCCCATCCAAGGACTGAGGAATCTGAATGCAGACATCCACGGCTGGGTCCCTGGTGGAGCACTGGGAGTCTAATTAGTGAGAAAGAAGAGGGTTTATATGAGCAAGAATTGTTGAAGCCAAGGTTGGATAAAGCACCGGGACAAATAAACAAATGAATGGAAGCACAGGATCTATGAACCAAAGGCTGAGGGGCCCCCAACTGGATCAGGCCCCCTGAATGCATGAGACAGTCATTTGGCTTGATCTGTTTGGGAGGCAGCTGTGCATTGGTGCCAGGTCCTGGGCTCGTTGCATGAGTTGGCTGTTTGAATCCTGGGACTTATGCAGGGACACTTGGCTCGGTCTGGGAGGGGGGAATGAACCTGCCTGGACTGAGTCTACTAGGTCGACCCCAGTCCTCGGGGAGACCTTGATCTGGAGGAGGTGGGAATGGGGGGTGGGCTGGGGGGAGGGGGGGGCGAGAAGGGGAGAACATGGGAATCTGTGGCTATTATGTTGAACTGAATGGTGTTGAAAAATAATAAGAAAAAAAAGGAATTGAAAAAAAAAAGAATATCAAAAAAAAAAAGAAAACCTGAGAATCGGGAAGTTTGCTATCAGATTGTGTCTTGTAGTGACATCAGAAGCTACACCTATAAAGTCTCAACTACATAACTGTTTAAACGTGAGCTGAACAAGTGTAACAATAGAAATATTAGCATGGAGCTAGGGAATTATCTTGTGTTAAAAATAATTGACTATATACTGTTTTTCCAATTTGGGTTTAGCTTTTCAGGAAGCCATTAGTGGAAAACATGCCTATCAAGCATAATAAACCTAAGATGAAGGTATTTTGTTGTCATCCTAGTTTGCCAGAATTCAGATGGATAGTTTTGGTACCTATCTTCCTTATGCCTAAGGCCAAGGGCTTAGAATGTTTTCTGAAGGTGTATGTTAGTGTTTCATAGTCCTGATACCCTTGGCTTCCTGTCCTACATTCCTCTTCCCACTTTTGCCTCTATGGTTCATCCTTTCCCTCTGGGATATGTAGCTGATGCCCTAATTGTCTCTTATTTATTTATTTGGATTTTTAAATTCTAATTTCTACAAGATTTTTCTTCACAAATTAAGGTAAATTTCACAAATTGAGATTAAGTGTTAGAAAGATAAAGTATGCTGCCTTGTAATAAGTTTTTGGCTGGTTTTATTATTTTTACCCTTCTTATATTATGTGTTGTATCTGCTTTTAACCACAATTTTACTTTGTTTACTCTTAAATAAGCTTCTCAGTAAAACTGTAAGAACAATCTGTCAGGGTTCATCCATGAGACTCTAGCTTGGAGGATATATTTATGTCTAACAATCATAAGTGTTAGAGTTACAACCTTATTAAAGATGTAATTAAACAAATCATATTTAAGCAGAATAGGTGCACATACTAAAGAAAGCTAAGGTGAAAGATCGTCCATTGTATAAATAAAAGAAAAATGCATCATTGACTGAAAGTTATTATCATCAGCAATTATTTTAAAACTTTGGAAGTCTCAGTTTTTATCACTGTCAAATTTAAGCCAGCTTCTCCAATTCACAAAATTATATGCTTCATCCAGCACAGCAAAAGCTAAAGCTTGGAGTTGCTAAAAGAAAATAGCAATGACCAGGAGCAGAGAGTCACATGTACTTCTCGGATTCTTTAGGGTGAATGAAAACAACCTTATCTTAGCGTTTGGTATATTTAAAAGGCAGAATGGAGTTGCCAGAGTCACTGGGAGGGTCAGGCTTTATCTGGTGCTTTGGAGGTCATAGGGCTTAGAACTACCTCTTGGACACACTTCCCCAGAAAAGCAAACTTAAAGGCATTTTCCTTCTGGCTATCAGATTTCCCTGAAGTATTTTTCAGAGGAATGATGGCCAAGGGAGGATTAACTGAATCATAGGTTGCCCTTGAATTGAAGTTTGCCCTTGGTGAAAGCTTTACAGGCTGTCTGTATGACAACAGTTACAGAGAAACCTAATGCTATAAACAGTCAGTTAAAATAGAAAATTCATCTTCTTAGAAATAAGAAAATGTTTGGCTCTACAAATTTACAAGGAATCATTATTTGCCAAAACATCAAGCAGACTGCCAGGTTCATTCATGAGGCTCTGGCTTTGATGATATGACAGTGTATATCATAAGAGGGCATGAGTTTGGACAAATGGCCACAAAACATATGAAGCTGTTACCTCTTCCAGCCGGAACCCTTATTTCAAAACATTCAAGAAGTAGCATTTTGCCCCTTTCCTATTCTTTAGAGTATGTGTCCATAATACTTCATGAGATGATGGCATCTTCAGTCATTATTTCTATATTTCAATAATACTTGTGAACTAATTGAAGTAATTTTCTAAATGATGAAGGGTTTATGGTTATAAATAAAATTCCTTCCATTGTTTCATGGTCAGCTTTGAAATCTAACATTTAAAAAAAATTATAGCAATTCAAGTAGAACCCATATCATATGATAAATAAACATTTTAAAGTTCATCTTCTTGTTTTCCAAATTGCTTACAATCAAGGAAGTAAGGAGCACTTCTTAATGAGAAACACCTCATCTCTCCTGCAAGGAGGGTTTAATTCCTTCATTTCAAGGAACAGCGTGGTCCCATTCTTATCACTACTTGCTTGGTCCAAATATGAAATAGTCCCTATACATTCATAGACTGGAACATTTGTTTCCCAGCTTCTGGTGGTATAATTATAATATATTAACTATTAAAAATAGCTTTAGCTGAGTTAATGAGAATATGGCAATATTACAATCATTCTATTTGAGTTAAATTAATTATTGTATTTAATCAAGTCACTCAGTATGTTTTTAATGTATGCCCTTGGGCAACCAAACTCAAAATAGGGAAAAGCTCTCACCAGGCATTCCTTCAGATGGTTAAGTTACTTTTGTTTTCTCTTCATTTATTTTCAATTACAGATAAACTTAAACATAGGACTTTCAAATTGTATGTATCAACTGCATCTCTTTTTACTGTTTGCTTTGGTTATTTGTATATGTGTGTGTATGCATGTGTGTGTGTGTGCATGTTCATGTGCGTGTGCATGTGCGTGCGTGTGTGTGTGTGTGTGTGTGTGTGTGTGTGTGTGTGTGTGTGTGTGTGTTTCTGAGAAACCAGCTTAAAGAGTAAAAACCTCCCATCTGGTTTCACAGCACTACCCGATTCCCAGTGCTACTCAATTATTGTGAAGAAAACCCCAGGTACCACATCATATGAGTCATAAATACTTCAGTGAGGGATGCCACATTACTGTGAAGAAAACCCCAAGTATCATATCATATAAGTCATAAATATTTCAGTGAGAGATGCTATACCGTTAACACACAGGCCTTAATACCATCAAACAGTGAGAATTTAATTACTCTTGCATTGTCTTGCCAATTTCTTTTCACAGTTTACTTGAGTCAGAACCTAAACTTTATCCATATAATGTGTTTGGGTGGTGATATTATTTTCCCCACATTAGCTTTGGTTAGTAAAATTATGAACCCAGCATTGAGATTGCTGCAGAAATAGTTGAAGAACTCATGTGTAGCTAAGGGTACTTAACTAATTTCAGTGTCAAATAGAGTAGAAATAAGGATATAGAAATGGTGTCGCAGCCTGTGAACATATGATTTTCAACAAAGAAGCCAAAATTGTACCATGGAAAAAAGAAAGCATCTTCAACAAAGGATGCTGGCATAACTGGATTTCAACATACAGAAGATTGCAAATAGATCCATATCTGTCGCCATGCACAAAACTCAAGTCCAAGTGGATCAAAGACCTCAACATAAATCCAGTTACATTGAAATTGATAGAAGAGAAAGTAGGAAGTAGTCTGGAATGCATTGGCATAGGAGACCACTTTCTAAATGTAATACCAGTAGCACAGACATTGAGAGCGACAATTAATAAATGTGAACACTTGAAACCGAGAAGCTTTTGTAGAGCAAAGGATATGGTCAATAAGCCAAAATAACAACCTACAGAATGGGAAAAGATCTTCACCAATACCACATCTGACAGAGGGCTGATCTCCAAAATATATAAAGAACTCAAAAAGCTAGACTTCAAAATACTGAACAATCCAATTAAAAAAATGGGCTACAGAGAATTCTTAACAGAAGAATCTCAAATGGCTGAAAGACATTTAAGAAATTGCTCAACATCCTTAGTTATCAGGGAAATGCAAATCAAAACAACTCTGAGATACCATCTTACACCTGTCAGAATGGCTAAGATCAAAAACACCAAAGGAAGGCAGCTTATATTGGAGAGGATGTGGAGCAAGGGGAACACTCCTCTACTGTTGGTGGGAATGAAAACTTGTACGCCACTCTGGAAATCAGTATGGTACTTTCTCAAAAAATTGAGAATAAGTCTTCCTCTAGACCCAGCTATACCTCTCTTGGGCATATATCCAAGTAATACTCAATCTTACCACAAGGACACATGCTCAAATATGTTCATAGCAGCATTATTTGTAATAGCAAGAACATGGAAACAACCTAGATGCCCCTCAACTGAAGAATGGATAAAGAAAATGTGGCACACATACACAATGGAGTACTACTCAGCAATGAAAAACAATGATATCATGAAATTTGCAGGTAAATGGATAGAACTAGAAAATATCATCTTGAGTGAGGTAATCCAGACTCAGAAGGACAAACATATGCTGTGGATATCACTCTATGTAAATAAAACACTGATGGCCAGTGACCAGGCAGGAAGTATAGGTGGGACAAAGAGAGAGGAGAATTGGGGAAACAGGAAGAAGGAGGAGAGAGACTGCAGCCACCGCCAGGACAAGCAGCATGTAGAGACTCTGGTAAGCCACCAGCCACGTGGCAAGGTATAGATTTATAGAAATGGGTTAATTTAAGATAAAAGAGCAGTTAGCAAGAAGCCTGCCACGGCCATACAGTTTATAAGTGATATAAGCGTCTGAGTGATTATTTTATAAGTGGATTGTGGGACTGCGGGGCTTGGGGAACCTGGAGAGAAGCCCTCCAGCAACAAATGGCGCCCAACGGCTCGAGTTTCCACCTTAAACCTGAGAATATTTAATAACCAATTCTAAACAGAGCCAAAACCAGGTTCCTGCTTCTTGTCTCATACGGGCAGCTAGACGCTGCAAAACGCGGGTTTGAACACTGGCGGGTTCCTGGCGTGTGTGTTTGACCCACAGTATGGCGGAAATGAGGTGTCTGCCAGCGGCACATTAAGCTTTGTGGTAGATTTAGTCTTTACTATTATTTAAAAAAAAAAAAAAAAAGGTTTATGGGCTACACGCTGCTTTGATAAAAGCTTAGACCCACTATTTCTGAGACTTGATGACTCCCAGAGCTGGCGGAAAATGTACCACTGCCATGTTGGGAAGCTGAAGTGGGCGGAGCCAGCAGCCACAGCACCGTTTCAGGCTTACAATGGTGCAGTTTAAAGCAATAGGCTCAAGGCTCAAGGTAATATAAAACATAAGCCACATAAAGATGGCTACCACACAGAGAATCTGGATTATGTTCTCTTTGATATTCATAGCTAAAGAAAAACATTTGATTACAAAAGCTGTTGAGTTATGCCAAAATGTATATTTTAAAGGTACCTTGACTTCAAAATTTGGATATAAGGATATGTTACTTTGGAAAAGAGGTTCTGCTTTTGTTTCCACAGAAAGCCAGAGGCTGTGGACTTGTTCCAGATTAAGATACATCAGGTTTCACCAGCCAAGACCCCCTGAAAGGACTCCGATGACACCATGGCCCAGATGATCCAACATCCAGATCGGTTTCAAGGCAACTGGTTCACACAATACAGCCTCACGGACTACCCCATAGGTCTAAAATTTTCTTTGCGTCCCCATAAGATACAGCGCCCCCCTCCAGCAGGAAGTAGTAAGAGATGCTACGCCCAAATTCCCAAATATACCAAGCTGGCTTTAGAGGTGGAATTGGCTCACTCCCCCTCTAAACCCAGACATATTGCTTTAAAAAAAAAAAAAATTGGTTAAGGGATTCTTGTGTCCCAAATCAGAAGAGCCCTCTGGTGTGGGACAGAGAAAAACCAATATTTTTATTTAAAACAGGTTGATTATAAATGTAATCTCTTTCTAAAAAAGAAAAGGGGATATGATATATAGGAGGATATGGAGATGATAAGATAAAGGGGTAGATTAATGAACCTACTTTTAAAGAATAACTTGTTTAAAATGTTTTACATTGGTATAGATTTTAGTTTATGTTTAAAATGTTTTACATTGGTATAAATTTTGGTTCATTGATACAAACTTGAAGTTAATTTTGTTATACTCTCTCTATATATGTATATATTTCTATTCTTGTTTGAGGTGTTGTGTTTATATAACTCATTTAAAATTGTAATGGATAATTAAAAAATAGATTAATAATTAGTCATCTATGATAATCATATCTGTAGCCATGTTAGTTAAGTCTTCTAGATATACATAGATATATTTCAGATAGATAGGTAATCTTCAAACACTTCATAGACCTGGAGAATATGGCATTTAAATAACTTAGAATTCTGTTGATGTGAGACACAATTGCTCCTGGCTGCACCAATTGA
Organism: Peromyscus leucopus; assembly: GCF_004664715.2. Lineage (NCBI taxonomy): Eukaryota > Metazoa > Chordata > Mammalia > Rodentia > Cricetidae > Peromyscus > Peromyscus leucopus. Next base: position 95,285,562 of record NC_051065.1, read on the forward strand.
TCCCGAGAGAATGTTGGGCTTCTAAGACATTTCCATTTGGAAGTTTGTCTTTTTGGCACAAAATGGCCTACTGGGCAAAGAACTGCCCTTGCCTTGACGGCTGACAGTACAAATGCAATGCTGTCCTTTCTGGACAAGCGGGACACAAGGAAAGCGACCACTGTACTCTGCCAAGACAGGGTAAGATGGTCTCTCAGAATTCCTGCTTCTGAAAATGGTCTGTCAGATACTCTTGGCCTGTAGCCAATTTGAATGCACCAACAATGCTGAGAAACATCAGGTGACTGTCCAGGCTGCCAGCTGTCTTGGTCTACTCTTGCAAGATTCCCGAAGTTGCTTGCATCCGTCTACCATTTCTCAGGTACCATTATGTTCCTTCTCAGGTCTTTGATGTGGTTGAAAACTAGATAGTTATAATTTCCTCAGTTATGATAAAAGATAAGTTAGATATAAAACCTTAAACTCACAAATATAAGATAGATAGGACATCTTCTTTAATATTGTAACTATAATTCTTGCTCGGTAATTGTTTTGTTATATGTAATTTTACCATGTTAAAGTTAAAACCTTCCTTTTTAAAAAAAGAAGAAAGGGGAAGTGCTGTGGATATCACTCTATGTAAATAAAACACTGATGGCCAGTGACCAGGCAGGAAGTATAGGCGGGACAAAGAGAGAGGAGAATTGGGGAAACAGGAAGAAGGAGGAGAGAGACTGCAGCCACCGCCAGGAGAAGCAGCATGTAGAGACTCTGGTAAGCCACCAGCCACGTGGCAAGGTATAGATTTATAGAAATGGGTTAATTTAAGATAAAAGAGCAGTTAGCAAGAAGCCTGCCACGGCCATACAGTTTATAAGTGATATAAGCGTCTGAGTGATTATTTTATAAGTGGATTGTGGGACTGCGGGGCTTGGGGAACCTGGAGAGAAGCCCTCCAGCAACAAACATAGTATGTACTTACTCATAAGTGGATACTAGATGTGAGGGAAGGGAGGGGGAGACTGCAACCCACAGCTCCAGAGAGGCTAGCTAACAGACAAAAAACCTAGGAGGGACACATAGATGATCCTGTGAAGGAGAAGTAGGTGAGATCTACATGAGCAGACTGGTTGTGTCGGGGTGGTGGTGGCAGAGGGCAAGGAGTAGGGGATGAGAACATAGGGAAATGGGTCAATATGAACAGGGACAGAGTGGGATACCATGAGGACATCATGGGAATAGGCAGACGCTGGGTGTTGGGGAGGCTATGAGGAATCCACAAGAATGATCCCACCTTGGAATGCTGACAGTGGTCCAGAGGGTGCCTGTACTGGTCTAGTGGTCTAGTCTGGTGACCGGGCTAGCGAATACCCTAGCTGTCATCATAGAGCCTTTGTCCAGTGACTGATGGAGGCAGATGCAGAGATCCACAGCCAGGCACCAGGCTGAGCTCTGGGAATCCAATTGATGAGAGAGAATAGGGATTCTGCAGGTGGGAGACATCGAGATCATGATGGGAAGAAGTGCAGTGATGACCGGCCACCCTAGGGGAAGCCCATGAACTGTGGACTGGTGGCTGTAGAGCCCCCATAGGACTGGACTAGTCCCTCTGGATATGGAAGACAGTTGTTTGGCTTCAAGTGTTTCGGGGGCACCCAGGCAGGGGGATTGGGATCTGTCCCTGGTGCATGGACAGGCTTCTGGGAATCCGGTGCCTGTGGTGTGATGCCTTGCACAGCTTTGGTGCAGTGGGAAGGGGCTTGGCCCTGCCTAGGCTTAGTGTGCCATGCTCTGCTGACGCCGGATTTGGGGGACGTGGGGATGTGGGGTGGCTTGGAAAGAGGGCTGGGGGTGGGAGGAGGGATCTGTGTGTGGTATGTCGAGTGAGTAGAAATTTTCTTAATAAAGAAAAATGAAAAAAGAAAAAAGACATGGTGTGACAGAAGACAAAGTGCTTTCTGTCAAGCTTGACAACCTGAGTTCCAATCCTGGGACCCTCAAAATATAAATTGAGAAATGACTTCTGCAAACTCTCCTTTGACCTCTACCTGTTTGCCATGTCCTGTGAGAGCCCTACTCCCTACATATAATGTAAAATAAGATGAGATGGAAGAGAGAGGTGAAATGAAAGAAAGAGACACAAACATGATATTTCTGCTACTGTGGTTTAATGCCCATTCAATCATGTACACTCACATTTTTGTTTTCTTTGTCTTTGTACAAAGCACAGGAGACACAATTTGTTAATAGAGCAATATTTGAAATCTTTAATCAGGACTGAAAAATATAGTTTGTAAATGACACTTGTTCTTTGTGAGTATGAGTGAATGGGTATATCCATTTATATTTGTGTCCAAATGGTAGCACTCCTGTTTTTGATAGATCTGGTATTGGTCAGGTTCAACCATAAAATACTTACAGAAATCCACATGTTAATGAATAACCTTCAACACTAGTTGGAAGATTCCTCATATCGGCATGTCATCCATAAGTAAGCAATCAAAACACTCATAAAACTCCAAAACACTCATAAAACTCACTGACTTTATGTATTTACACCTATATCAAGGATTGTTTCAGACAATATATATCAGAGTTTTAATCTAATTGTGAAGCAAAACAGTAGGTCACAAATGTCTCTTCTTACAGATTGTGTGCAGTGAACTCATAGCATATGGGAAACAGGCATTTGATGAAGAAATTATTTTTCTAGATAAAACTTTTGTTTCCTTTCCTAGCAAAGAGCTAATTCTTTGCATCAGTTTTGAGATCAGTGCTTAAGTTTCCCAAGAAATGTCCAATAATTAGTGCAGTTTCTACTTTTTCCTCCTTGAATAAACGATCAGATTTGTTCTTAAAATTTTGCTTGTTCTGGACATATGAATTGTATCAAGAGAGACTATTCTGTAAAGTTGAAAGTTGTGCATTTCTTCACTTTTTGTTGAAGAGAAGGATAATGGCTTACAATGTAAACAATGGCTTACATTTAATTTTATGAATCCAAAGAGATTCACTGTCTAGTGAATTACTTTAGATTAATTTCAATATAGCTTTTTAGCAGATTATTTCAAGTTGCAATGCTTATATTATTATTTGAATCTCTATTGTCCTTGTTATTGAATCTGTTATTTTTCAAAATGACAGAGGTGTGAAATGTACAAAAAGTACAGAGGTGTGAAAATGCAAAATGCAACTTAACATGAATAAGAATAATTATTTACCACTTTAAACATTTAGTAAACAAAAGACAAGAAATAGTAGCTTTCAGATATTGAAAAATAGGGAATAGGGTATTCTGAACACTGAAAGAAGTAGAAAGATAAAAATGGGCCTTGATTTTCATCAAATTTCTGCCTAGATCAATTCCCACATCATGAAACAGGAAAAGGAGAATTTGGGGAAATTCAATTGTGTATGTCAATTCCACCTGACATTTTTTTTTTTAAGTTACTTTATTATCATTGCCCTGGACAATGGAATGAAAGTATTCTGTATAAGTGACTAGCATGTGCTGTCTATGAGCTGTATAGAGGGAAGGATTATTCTGTATAATACAAGGAGAAACCTCTGAGAATCAAGTGAAATGCCCAAGAGCATATACTGCAGTTTTAGGAAAAAGGAATTCTGTTTCCACTCCTTACCATAAAACTACTACTTGAATTTCCAACATCTGGTCTACCATAGATGTTAGTCAAAGCAATCAAAGAATCATGGCAGCCAATTATTTCAACTGAGAAGGCAAAAAAGCACAGTTGATGAAAAGAATAGTCAGATCAAATATGTTGGTAAAAGTTTGGGACATAAAAAGTTAGAGCTCTGAGATTAAAACAACAACAACAACTGCTCTTAGTGGAATTCATATCAGTAGAATAATAAGAATATAATTAAAGACATACCACTAGAAAACACCCAAAGTAAAATAAAATATAAAGAAAAATGATGAAAAGATGGCTTGCAGGACAAAATCATGTTCTGTAATGTATGTATAAATGGAATTACAAATAGGAAAAGTGGTATACAAACCTTTGAAGAAATAATGTATAATTTCAACAAAAATGTGAACTGAATAATCTACAGCCAGAGTAGGACTTCAGCAAAATAGATGGGATACAATGAGCCAATGATCTGCCATGCCTGAGAATGGGGAAGGACATATGTAAACTCACTGTCAGGAGGCAGGCAGAGGGATTTTAAGTCCAACGGTAACCATATCTCAAGAGAGATTTCCTGTCTCAAAAGAGGCAAAAGGAGGCATCAACATTCCTTAATCAGAGTTCGTTACCCACCAAGAGTGCACTCAGGCATACAGGAGAGTCGAGAAAAAGATTTGGAATGTTTGTGAGTAAATAGCTATGCCTTTTGAGAAAGTATGGGAGCAAGATGTTGCAGTGCAGCAGCATGGGGAAGAAAACATGCAGAAAATATTGGAAACTCCTTCACTTTATTTGACATTCTGCACACAATAAATGTATTTTCCCAGAGCGAGACAAGACACTTCTCAGACAAGAAAAATCTTAGAATACTCATTCATCATCATTATCCATTTCCTCCTGTAAGAACCGACATTTGATAGTCTTCAAACAAAAGAAAAATCATACCTGATAAAATTAGAGTATTCCAAATAACAGAAAAGCAAAAAAGTAACAAATATTTTGGTAAATATAAGGCTTATATAGTTTCTATTAAAAGCATAAGGATGATTAGTAAAGGGGATATTGAGCATCCAGAAATGATAGAAATGTGAATATGATAGTCCGAATTATTTTTATATAAGCTATGAAAATTAATTTAGAGCCATTTAAGGATATTTATAAAACTGAATGTTGGGAATCAGACTGCAGCCAACTGAGTTTCAGAAACACCTCTGGTGCTTAAGCTAGAAACCAATAATCATTCTGCAAATGTGCAGAAAAAAAGTTATTCATGTCCAAAACAGACCACACACTGTGCAGGGAAATGAAACTTGACCATGAATCCAAACATTTGACAAAATTATGAAACTTCCGGAAAAAACAAGAAAAAATTCATTATGATTTATGGAAGACATGAGTTTGTCATTCATCACAGACAAAACAAAAACTGCTAGACAGTTACAAAGGAAAATGAAATTGGATCAAGTAAAATTTCTACCAAATAAAAATTAAAGCTCCTCAAAAATACATTGAAAAAAAAAAAAGAACATATCCATATATGGACACTCTATAGGTAATGTATTTATGTGATAAGAAATGTATAGCTAGAATGCTTACTATGTAAGCCTAACAGCTAAAAAGCATTTCAGTGTGATTCAAAATTAAATAAAACATTTTTCAAAAACAGTTATGACTTCAACAAAGTCTGAATACAAAGAACAAATAGGAAAATTAAATTTTATGAAATCCGTATCTACTAGGACAATACAAAATGAAAACATTAAGGTCTTTCACAGTACATTCTAGAATGGCTGAGTAATAAGGCCACAGCATCTGTTGCTGGAAAAAAAATGAATCACTCAGAACTTTCACACCTGCTGTTGGAAAGACAAACATTTGCATTCATTTATCAAAATAATTGTCATTTTCTTATTAAGCTCACTAAATGCTTATCATGTAACTCTGACTCCCACATCAGGAGTTTATACCAGGTAAGTGAAGTCTTTCCACACAAAGACTAATGCTTAAGCACTCGCAGCAAAATTGCTAAGAAAGTGACTAAATATTGGATACAACCAATTGTCCATCAGAAAAGGAACAGATAACCACAATTCTGTACGGAGACATAGCGAATCATTAAATCAGCAGTAAAACCAAAGGAGTCATGGATGTCTAGGAACAGCTTCAGCAGGTCATAGGAACAATAAAAATGGAAATAAGTACTATACCTATCTCAGTAGGATCAGATGTTATTGCCTAAACACACACACACACACACACACACACACACACACACACACACACTCACACATATATATGAATAATCATACATGTGTTTGTATGAGTATATGTACATCTGTATTTATTTATATCAATATTCAGTTTTATTATATGTATATATGAGTACACATGCATGTATACATACATACATACACAACACACACACATGCACATGCATGCACACATTTTGAAACTGAACTGTCGCTTTTTAATAAAACATTTAAACTCTCCATCTACCTCCTAACCTCCTAAGTGCTAGTACTATAAACATTATGCCTGGAGGTTCTTTATCACATGCTCATCATGTTCCTCTAATGGTTTTTTGCTCCTAGATCTATATCATGTGTGTGATGGTTGAGGGAGGCCTGTATATAATAGGCAAGACCTGCTTATATGTTATATTTAAAATATACAGATGCAAGGAACACACAAGACATTCAGATCACTTGTTATTCAGAAACAACTTCATGTACAGCACCAAATGCTAACATAGTTATCAGGTGATACTCTGCTGGCAAATGATCATTTACATTTTGTCCTTTATGTATTAAAATTGGCTGGTAAATTATGTATAAAAGATGTGGAATATTGATTGAAGATAAAATAATGTGAAGAAAAATCCTAAATTGTGTCTTCCCCTTTTGTAAGTTCAAAAAAGAGAATGCATAATTATTCCTATAGTCTAAGTGTTTAGCAGTTGCACCCTAACTTAACAAATGTAACAAATACTGAGCCCCCAGAACGTAGTTAAAACTCACAAAGTTAGGGAGAAGAGTAAATACATTTTCACTAAATTATTTAATTGCATATTTCAAATTCTAACAGTCTTTCCCTCCCCCAGTGTCATACTTGATGCATTCCTGTGAGATCTGAATATATACTTTGAGTAAGCTTGAGTGCTTTCCTTAAACAATTTGACAACTTAATCACTGACATCAAGAGCAAATTAAATTAATAAAAGGAGGTTGATGCATCTTTAGGTTTAACTTTCTGAATGTGACATTGTATTCTAAGAGATCATAAAGTGTCTTAGCGAAGTGAACAGTCTTTTAGGATCATTAAGAACTCTTAATTAATCTGCTTCCTTCAGGTGACATCCCTGCACATTGATTTAGGAAACTGCACAAATGACAAGGATTCCATCAGATGGCTGGGAAGGTTATTTAATGAATGTCTGACCTAACAACACACCGTGAACAGCATTTAATGGGATGAGGTGCTTAAACATGGACTTTGTTGTTCTTTTCATCCCAGGTGGAGAGGTGACTTGCCTTCTTTTGTTAATATATTAAGCACGTGTGAAAGAAAACATTTTAAGGTGAAATGGACTCTGATATATGGATGCTTATAATTTCTTAAAGTGACTTAGCCTGTTAAATACTTTACATTTTGCTTATGCTCTTTATTGCTTTACAGAGGTTTTAGAAAATGATGATGTCTCTAGCCATTGCAATTGTTGTGCAGTATATTCATAAATGAGCTGGGTCTCACAGCACTCATCAAAGAAAATGAAACGTGGCTACAGTGTCCACAGAGCACGAAATATGTAACTGGAGTCAACAGTTCAATACACGGGAACAGACTCTTATTTATAGGTTTTCCATGCATGGATCCTGACAAATACAGACTGATAGCTCCAGACTATGGATTCTCACATAGGAGGTAGCTGTATCTCCTTCTTTCCTAAAAACAAACAAATAACAAGAACAAAACACTTTTTAGTCTTACTAACCACTAGAACGTCAGTGATAGTGCTGACCACTTTGGATACTGAAAAAAACACTTTCCTATTATGCATGATTGCAATTGTTCTAAATAAATACATAATCTAGTGTAGCGTGTGATCTCCAATCATTATTATATGTCAAAAGTGAATCAGTATGTTTAGTACATGCTATGATAGTAACTTGAGAAGAACTCTCTTCTTCCTAACCACTCTGGATTCCACATCTTTATTTTGTTTTTGTTTAGCTTCAACACCAAGTATAAAGCTAAATCTGTCCTTATTCTAGATTTTAATTAATTGTGAGTTTTATTGCTTTGTTTTCATTGACTGCATGTTTCCTTCAAACTTGACTAGCTAATCAAGCTTTCCATTAATCTCTTCCTTACAAAAGCAAATGACTGCAGGTGTGGTGAGAGGCTGACAGTAGTAGATGCATCCTCACCTTTATCCACTTGTGTGTGTGTGTGTGTGTGTGTGTGTGTGTGTGTGTGTGTGTCTTCTTGGTACTATAGATATACTAGCGAATAAAATAAATTTCCTGATCTAATATCCCTTACAGCATAATGTGTGCAAAAGCGATATAGATGTAAATGAACCCTATGTTAAGTTTAAATTTTGGTATACATGTGATATAAGTTGTAAGAATCAAGAATTCCTTTCAAGATTGTTAAGATCTAGAGGTTGGAGAAGGCTGCTATAAAATAATGTCTTCTGAACATGAAAGGATCATTGGACTCATGAGTTCACATCCTTCAATACATCAACAAAGCTGGCATGAGATTAAGTCGGTCAAAATTCAAGCATGGGTGGGAGAGGTTCATATGAGAACCTATTAAATAACAAAGGGTGAGAATTATGTTGAAACTGTCAAAAGAAAAATTATCTCCTTTGAACTGTTTGTTTTATGTGTATGAGTGTTTTGCATGCTTGTATGATGGTGCACCTTGTGTGTGTCTATTGCCAGCAGAGATCTCTTGGAACTAGAATTACAGATGCTTGTGAACTACCATGAGGGTTCTGTGAATCCAAGCAAGGTCCTCTGGGAGGTCCTCTGGGTCCTCTGCTCAATGCCCTAAACCTCCAGGCCATTCCCCAGAGTGAAAAAAAAAATCCATTTTATAATTAAAATTAAAGTTGTTTCCCACCTAGAATTTTACTACTTTTTAATAAAAATGCCAGGTAGACCTAGAGTTTTTTATGTATTCAATGTCTTAAAAATTACTATGGAAGATTCACAATTTTCAGGGTGGCATATGATTTTGTGCTCTCTTGATAATTAGTATCTAGAAAATAAAAAAATCTGTATGGAGATCTGAAATATCCCTCAATTAGGAGGGCACTTTCCTGGGATTCATGATGTTCTGGGTTTGACCCTCAACAGTGCATGAACTATCAGGGGCATCAGAGTTCAAAGATGCCCTCATTGTACATAATGAGTTTCAGGGCAGCATTCTCTGGGAAACAAACAAAACAAAATGAAAGTGAAGGGGAAATCAAGCTGACATTGGACCAGGATTACAGACTCAACACAATGTCTGAGAATTTTCATAACAGTAGCTTGATTCCAAGTGTAGAGAATATTAAAATTGTTTTATAAAGAAAAGTGTATGAAGAGCTTATTGTCTGAAGCAGAATTCCAGAATATGAATAGTTGCTTACATGGCAGAATCTGCTGAGGTGCATCTGGAACCACATTTGCTAGCTTGTGATCCCCTCTTTCTTTTAAGTAGATATACATGAGACCTACATTAGAGTTTTATGAAACTTTAGAGGAAATAATAGTATTGGGAATTCCCATAATTATTAACAGTTCTATGTCAAATGAAGAACAAAAATATTTCCTAGTTGTTGATTGCTACAGAAAGGAAGTAAGGAGATAGAAGAGTCTGTCTTCCATGTGTCTAAGAGCAGGATTTAGACAGCAAATTGAATTCATTAAGTATCCAACTAATTAAGATAGATTTGGGAAGTTACTATAGAAATGACTATCAAAATTAAATATTTCGTTTTTGTTTGTGTTTTATTTTACAGAATTACCACCAATGAATGACCAGGATCACAGTTTTAGTTTACTTGTTAATCTTATACATGATTTAAAACTAGCATTATTTTTAACTAGTTTGTCTACAACAAGGAGTGATTTAGAAGTTCTGTGGCAATCCAATTCCCATATATCTCTGCTTCATCAATGCAGTAGAATGGCCATCTAGAAGTTTTCTTTGAGATTACAGAGAGGCTAAAAAATTGGTGTCTGTTATCTAGAATGCCAGGGAGACAAAAGTAGAGGAAGCATTAGAGTACATAGCCCAGCTTAGCCTGTGCTTCCTCCAAATCCCAGACATTTCTGTCTAGGCCTCATTAGTCCGAACACAGCCACAGGCCATTCACTGCTGCCATCAAGACTCAGAAATGTTGTTAGCCTGGCTTTCATTGTTCTTACATAAATTCTGGATTCTGTAATTAAAGAATGAAGGGGTAAATGTTCTTGAGAGGCAACAGCCACATGTTGTCATAATCTAATGAAAAAACTAAAATAAAAAATGTAGGTTTTGCTCTCATTTCCATGTTTGTGTCTCTCCAAAATTAACCTGAAAGAAGCTCAATCTTATTACCCACTTCTATCCTTTCTACCAAAGGAAGTAGTGTATGCTGCTCAGCTCGGTGTGGATACAGGATCACGGTGCTATCTTAGAAGCAGGGAGGATCCCAGACCAGATGTTGAATCTGATGGTACCTTTGTCTCAGTCTTAGCAGACTCAAGGGATATTAGAAATCCATTTCTGTTCTCTCTCTCTCTCTCTCTCTCTCTCTCTCTCTCTCTCTCTCTCTCTCTCCCTCCCTCCCTTCCTCTCTCTCTCCCTCCCTCCCTCTCTCTCTCCCTCTTTCTCCCTCTCTCCCCCACCCCGTGTGTGTGTGTGTGTGTGTGTGTGTGTGTGTGTGTGTGTGTGTGTGTGGTTGTTACAGGAAGAAAAACATTTTGAAAAATTATGTAAACTCTTTTTCTTGTGAAGTCACCTAATCTGACTACAGAGACTGATAATTGGCCAGTTAATGATCAATTAGAAGGAGAAGACAGTATTAAGGTAGAGAAATGAATACAGAAAGTACAACAATCCCAATAATGACTTTTCTAAGACTCACTTTTGTAGTAACTATGCCCAGATGAGCCAAAAATATACAAATTGTACTTCTAAAGAACCATCTCTACTATGGTATTTAAGGTTGTAATTATATAAGCTGGCCAAGATAAAATAACACTTTGCTGCTAGGTGGGATTTGAAAATCAAGCTATGATAGGCTAGGTTTATTTAGTGTTCTGTTCCTCCATACATCAGGCTTTGAAAGGAATCTTTGACCACACATCTAAAAACTCTATTTTTCCATACATTAATTTTCACATCTAAATTTCAAGTAAATTCCCATGATAACAAATGATTATACAATCCAGATGAACAAACACATGAGGCATAATGGTTAAATGAATCCATGTACTTTGTAGTTGCCCATGTGCGGGTGTAGAAGCTCTGTGCTTCAAATTGCCTTTTTGTTGGTGTATTGGTTCTTTTCTCATTGCTATGACAAAATACTCATCAAAGACACCCCAATGAAGAGCTTATTTTCCTTACAGTTTGAGGATACAGTTCAACCTGGCAGAGACAGGTGCCTATCTGCACCTCAGGCTGCTGATTATATTTCACCAACTGTCAAGAAGCAGAGTGATTAATGGTGGTGTTTAGCTAATGTTTTCCTTTTTATTCAGTCTGGAACCATAGACCATGCAGAGTGGGTCTTCCTTTCTCAATTAACTCAAGGTAGGGAATCTCTCATAGACATAACATGCTGAGTGTTTCCTTGGAGATTCTAGAACCAGTCAAGTTGGTGGTCAATATTAACTACCGTAGTTGACATACCTAGACTCAGAAAACTCATATCACTTCCGGGAGTGGACCTCATGTGGTTATCCAAATCTATGTGACAACTAGTTGAGAGATATTGATTTATCTCCAAAAAGCCTGATTCCAAGTAAGTCACACCATCAGCTTTACTATAATCACTGAGATTATTATTCATAACCTATAAGTCAGAGTCTATAGTTCTCCCCCTTCCTTACTACATTACCCTGTGTTACTGGCAAAGCATGTTCTTGAATGTTCTCTCAACTAATCCCAAGAACCCTATTAAAAATTTAAATTAGGTAGTACAAATATTACATGTGATGATGTATTGTGTCCCCCAATATACTGTATTCCCAGCAAAATTTACCTGAAGATCAGAGGAAAAAGCTAGCTACTATATAGAAGTCAGAAAATGGTAGCACAGGCCTTTAATCCTATCACTTGGCAGGCATGGATCCCTTGGATCTCTCTGAGTTCAATGCCACAATGGGGAGCAGAGCCAGGCATGATAACACATGCCTTTAATTCCAGAACCAACCATAGAGGTCTGGATGGAGGTCTGTAAAGACAGACAGGAAGTGACAGAGATGGGAAGGGAGAGGAAGTGATGTAGCTGGGCTGAGAGCCAATGAGAGAACAGAACAGAAAGGCATATAGGCGTGGATATATAGGAAGTAGCTTTTTTTGGACACTGAGGTGTTAGTGAGGTGAAGTTAGCTTGTGGCTTTCCCATTTTCCTGATCTTTCAGATTTTCACTCTTGTATCTGGCTCTGGGTTTTTTTTTTTTTTTTTTTTTAATTTAATAAGACCATTTAGCAATTCGTCTACAATTACATTCTTCAGTGCAAGAATATTGACTTTCAAGGGGTGAATTTCAGCTGGAAGTAAAGCTGCCTTGGATGTGGTTTATTTCATGATTTCATGAACAGTTCCCTTTCTGATCTACTGCTGTTCAAGATTGCAAAGTAATTGCAGTAGTCCAGCATTTGTCAGTGCCTGGACAGCTTTAATTCAGCCACAGGATTTCAAAAAATTATAAAAATAGTAAACATAGCCAACTACTGATGACTGATGAGATTATGGGTCCTAAAGGAAAAATTTTTCTGGCCACTTTCTTAAACCAGTATAATTTCTAACTGCGTTCTAAATACTTATTTGTTTACACAGAGATAAGTGCACCTCTCACCCCTTGTCAAAGAAGCTTTTGCAGTATACAGAAAAATCACAGAAATCTACAACTGGTCAAAATGCAAAAATAAGTAACCTTGGGGTACCCAAACCCAGTTGATATATCTACTGCTATATACAAAACCCTTAAATCTAAGGGTCAGAGAACATCATGAACAAGGGAAAAGAAAGTTTGTAAGTGCCAGAGAATCAAAGCATCTGCTATGACATTGTGTCTTCTGTAAGGAACAGGAAGCAGCAAACATAAAATCTCAACTACAAGGCTATCTAAATAAGACTCACAATGCCAATGTGGATAGGAAATGTCTCACAAGGCCCTGTCCCCTAGATGATGAGTGATGGGTCATTTATAGATGATAAGAGAGGGAGATTCAGTAGTCTCCAAGGACAAGCTCCTATTGTTATGTAATCCCAAGGGGTTAGTCCTAAATACATACACATATACACATATGGACAATAAATGGACTCAGTGAGTTACATGTGATATGTGGCATAATATGTGATGTTGTACATAATAGTTAAAGAAGAAGAGGTAATGAAATTGACAGTGGGGATATGGAGCAAATAGAGATCATGAGGAATGGGAGGGTTAAAAATGTTGTAAGTACAGTACTTGTGCATAAAATTTTATGCATACACACAAATATCCTGAAGTCTTGATCCATCTAATGTATTAGTGATTCCATGTTTTATATTACAGTTTAGTTGATTAAAAACAAGTTGTCCTGAAAACATTTCATTTTTAGGATCTCAGTAAAAATCTTGACAATCACTTCATTCCCCTTGACACAGATTCAGAATTCATTCATTTATTTGTCAAAGATCATATTGTCATACATGTATTTTTGTCTAATATTCATGCAGGGTTTAAAGATTAATGAACAATTTTAGCTTGATGATTGTCTTAGGTTTTCTATTGCTGTGAAGAGACACCATGATGATGACAACTCTTATAATGGAAAACATGTAATTGTGGTGGCTTGCTTACTGTTCAGAGGTTTAGTGCATTATTGTCATGGTAGGAAACAAGGCAGCATGCAGGCAGATACGTTTGTTAAAGAAGGAACTAACATTTATTACACCTTGACTCACAGGAAGCAGTAAGGAGTCTGTCTCACTGGGCATGGCTTGGGCATATATGAGACCTCCAAGCATAACTTCACAGTGACACACTTCCTCCAATAAGACCACACCTACTCCAACAAAGTCACACCTCCTAATAGTGCTATTCCCTTCAAGGAGTATTTTCTTTCAAGCTACCACATTCCACTCCCTGGCCCCCAAAGGCTTGTAGTGATATCATTATGTAAAAATGCATTCAGTGCAACTTCAAAAGTCTCCATAGTCTCTAAGTCTCTAGTTTATTTAAAAGTTTAAAGTTCAAACTCTTTTCTGAGATTCAAGCAACATCTTAACTGTCATCTCCTGTAACACCAAAATCAAAAAGTAGATCACATACTTTGAACATACAATGGCACAGAATATGCAGGGAATTACCATTCCAATACATAGGGAAGGGAGCATAGTGAGGAAATACTGAACCAAAGCAAGACAGAAAACCAGCTGGGCAAAATCCAGACTCTCTATCTCCATGTTTAATGTCAAAATGCTCTTTAGATCTCCAACTCCTTTCAGCTTTGTTGACTGCAACATACCTCTTTCTCTTGGTCTGGCTTCACTTCCTGTTAGCAGCTCTCCTTGGCAAGTATTCCACAGCTCTGGCGTCTCTAGCCTCTTGGGGTGTCCAAGGTAATTCAGGCTTCAACTGTACAGCTTTACACAATCGCCTTTCTAGGCCTCCATTAAGGGACACCCCTGATTCAGGCCTGGTCTCAAAAGCTTTATCTAGGCTCAAAGGAAAATTCCATAGCCCATTTCTTCTTAATTCCAGGACCATGTGGCTGAAGCTGCCAAGTTCTACTGCTTACTGGAGCTGGAACAATGCCTCCATCATTCAGTTACATCTTCACCAACTTTCCATTTTCAAAGATTTCCTTTGCTGCCTAACTTGGTTGTCCTGAAACTTGATCTATAGACCAAGCTTGTCTTGAACTCAAAGATCTCTCAATTATGTCTTCACCAGCTTTCTGGTTTTGATGGTTACCTTCACTGACTAAGCTTGGCTATTGTGGAACTTGCTCTGTAGACTAGGCTGGGCTGGAATTTAAAGATTCTCCAGCCTTCACCTCTGGAGTGCTGGGATTAAAGGGCAGCACCACCACACCCAACTCTAAGCTTGTATTTAATTCTATTTCAAGAGTTGGAAATTTAGCTGGGTGAGATCTTGCCCTGAGGTCTCCATTCCCTTTTCTCAGTTTCTTAATCTGTTTGTCTCCTTGAAACCAGGACTTAGCTCCACTTCTAGGCACTCTTTTTTTTTTTCCCCTCAAAATTTACATTTTGTAATTTACTCTGCTCAGCTTGTTCCTTTTCATTATAAATTTGCATTAGAGTGACCACTAATAATTACATGACAGAGTCTATACATGGCTGTGTTGAGATTTTCTTAGCCAATGGAATTAATGTAAAACTTTTCAATTTTGCCTCAGGCAGACTCTTCATCAAGGGCAAAAAGCAGCCACATTTTTCATCTAAATATCACAAGAATGATCTTTAGGCCACATATTAATATTCTTTCCCTCTGAAATCTCTGGAGCCAGCCCCCCCACAGTTCCAATCACCTGCCATACCACTTTCTTCCATGTCCCTACTAGTATGGTCCATTAAGCAGCACTTAAAGCTTTTAACTGCTTTTCTAATCTGCAGTTCTAAGGTTCATATTCATTCAAACAAAAACATGGTCAGACCATCATACAACTATCCTAGTTCCTGGTCTCAACTTCTGTCCTATTTAGTGTTTCTATTGTTGTGGAAAGAAATCATGACCATGACAACCCTTATAAAAAATATTTAGTTGTGATGGCCCACTTACAGTTCAGAGGTTTAGTCCATTATAGTTATGGCAGGAAGAAAGGCAGCATGCAGGCAGACATGGTGCTAGAAAAGGAGCTGAGCATTTTTACATCTTTATTCACAGGCACCAGGAACTGGTTTGTTTTACTTGCATGGGTTAAGCATGTATGAGACCTCAAAGCCTGCCACCACAGTGACATACTTCCTCCAACATGATCACACCTACTCCAAGAAGGGCACATTTTCTAATTGTGCTACTTCCTTTGGGGGACATTTTCTTTCAAAGCACCACAATAATATTCACATTATTCCTCCTTCCAATGAGTCCTAAAACAGCAAAATGGAAGTCTATGCTTTCAAACACATGAAACACTATTTGTCTGGTGTGAATCTTATTTGTAGATTATATAGTTGAAACCTAAGGAGAAGCTTGGTAGAATGGGTTCAGAAGTTGATGGTTAACTATGGGAAGTGTTAGAAGTTAATTTAGTTATCAACAGCATTAGTCCTGGAAAGAGTCTGTGTTATCTAATTGTGCTTCCTTGTTATCAGGAAGGACTGCCTTCTGCAACCATTTACAGGGCTTTTACTAATTTTCACAGACTCAGTAAAACCATTTGCAAGCCACAGGGAAAACATAAAGAGCCTTGATGTCTATTAAATGATTACAGAGCAAAAGGACCAATGTTAGCCACTACACTAGGTAACAATGAAAATGCACTCCAATCCAGAAAGATAATAAATATCTGGGGGAAAAAAATTTCTGGTTTGTGGTCTTAAGAAGCTGACTGGGCCTGGGTAGTAGTGGCGAATGCCTTTAGTGCCAGCATTTGAGAAGCAGAGGCAGGTTAATCTCTGAGTTTGAGGCCATCCAAGTTTACAGAGCAAGTTCCAGGACAGCCAGCGCTACACAGAAAGAGAGCCTATCTCAATAAAACAAATTAACAAACAAATAACCAAAAGAAGCCAAAAGGAAAAGGAAAAGGAAGCAGAAGCAAAAAGAAAGAAAGAAGAAAGGAGGAGGAAGAAGAAAAAGAAGGAGAAGAAGGAGGAGGAGGAGAAGAAGAGGAAGAAAGTAAGAGGAAAAGAGGAGGAAGAAGAAGAAAAATAAGAGGAAAAGGAAGAGGAGGAAGAAGAAGAGGCAGCAGCAGCAGCAGTATCAGCTGACTGGAGCTCAGAGATATTTTCATGTTAGAACTGGCTTGGTAATCATAGCTGTGCCCTATGCAACACCTTAGAGACCAAGGAATGGCTGTCACAGTTTTCAGACTAAGCTTTCAGACGGAGATGTCTTCTTCCACCTCACTGGATTCCTTTTTCAAAAAAATCTCCCTTAAGCTACCATCATAGGCTAGTCCTTTGTCAAGTATTAGAGTACAGATAGCTATAAGGCAGAATTTGTTCAAAAGGAGTTGAAAGTCAGTGGGAGAAAAATCCACCTGAGATCTCAGAGAACTGCATAAACACATTATAGCCCAGTGAAACTTGTTCTCTCCCCGCTGAAGAACAGACAGAGATGGCACTGAGGGTTTGGTTTTAACTTTCATAACACAATATTTCAGTGAAGAGAAACAGGTTTATAGACCCTGAGTGGATAATTTCATGAGCTGAATTTATTCCCTAGAAGGTAATGATGTAAAAGACACGTATAATTTCAAATCCAGATGGACAATAGTCAGAGAATTGAATTGTGAGATTTCTCCTAGAAAAATGAGGGAAAAAAAAAAAAACAAGAACAAAGCAGGGGTCTGAAGACTATAAAGAGAGAACTCGTTACTGTGCAAAACCTATTTGCAAAGAATACTTAAGCTGGAACTGTAAGAGAAGGAGAGGAGATAAAAAAAAAAAATGTTGACATCACCACCAAGGAAAAGAAAGGAGAAGAGGAAGAAAAGGGAGTAGGCAAAAAAAAAAAGGGCCCCATAATTTTAATTTAATTTAATTTAAAGGGTCCTTAAAGGTATGATTAGTTTGACAATTAAAAAATTTAAAAGTGCTTTTTCTGAAAGAAAAGTCTTATATTAGACCTCACAGAAAAAAAAAAAAAGTACCTGCTATCTCCAAAGAGCATATATCATAATTTTGTTTCTATTTTCACTTCAAAATTTTTTAAATGAAACTAAAAATACATAGTACTTTAAATTCTTTTATGTATATATGTAGGAGTAACATGTGGAATTTCTTTGAAAAGATTGGCTACATAATGTGGATTTCCTGGGTATTTTTCTGTATTTTGTAATTTTCTGTCTCTTGCAATATACCCTTACATGTTCAAATGACATCTCCTGAAGCTGTCCCTTTATTTTCAATGTGAAAGTTTACATTGATATCTCCCTACTATACTTGTATTTTTAAATTAAATACTTCTTAGAGTAAATAACACAACAACAACCACACAAAAAACCCTGAAGGTCATTATAGATGGTCCAGTGAGTAAAAGTGCTCACTATGCAAGCTTCACATTTTAGTTCAACCTCTAGGACCCACAAGGTAGATGCAGAGAAACCCAACCATTTCCCAACAACTTTTCTGCTGGGTTCTACATTCACACTGGGGCACATGTGTGCCATGTCCACCCCCAATATATTGCAAAATTATTAAGTAAATGTAGGGTTTTTTTAATTTTGTAATTTAATTTAAATTTAATTTTGTAATTTTGGTTATAATTTTATCTTTTCTATTGCAACATACTTTGTTGTAATTTTTTCCTGTTTTTTGGGGACCGACTCTGGACAGCTGTGTCTTGAACCTGTGTAACCTTCCAAGATCTATCAAGCCTCGTGTAAATAGGAGGCTTTTAGTCTAACCTAGGAATGTAGGATTAAATAAACCTCTTTAAATCAGCTAGCTGCAGGGGCCTGGGACCAAAGCGACCTCCTGCTGACCCTCCTTAGGAATTTTCTTTGTCCTCTCCTCACTCCTGCTCCCCCTCCCTACCTGAAGCCCTGTTTATAAGCTCTAACACCCAGTCAATAAACTGAGACCTTGAGGCAACTCAGACTGACTCTGTCTTTCTTCACGCAGTTGGTCTCCTTTCCCTCTCGCCTCCCATTGATTCCTAGGTGGTCCCTCCTCAAGACCCTCGAATAACCTGGCCTGCTGGACGGGTCACCTGTTATTTATTTGATATACAGGTTTTTGCAGAAATATTTCCTTCTCTTTTTATTCTTCAAAATGTTCCATGAATTCAGAAAAGTTTATTATAAATCTTCAGGATGGAATTTAAGATTTTGTAAATTAAATATTAAATATCAGATTTTAAACATTACTCTCTAATAAGCTAACAAAAATGTGTAGTCAGAAGTTTTCCAATGTCCTGCCTGGCCTGAGGTCAGGACAAATCTCTCACCCACAGTCCCCATAGCCTTTTATAAAATAATCACACAGAGGCTTAATATTATTTATAACTGCTTGAATATTAGCTCAAACCTACCACTGACTAGCTCTTACACTTAAACTCAACCCATTTTTGTTAATCTATATGTTGTCACATGTTCCATGGCTTTACCTATGTGCCATTGCATGTTGCTCCCTGAATGGCAGGCTGGCATCTCCTGACTCAGTTTTTCTCTTCCCAGAATTCTCCTTGTCTGCTTATCCCACCTATACTTCCTGCCTGGATACTGGCCAATCAGCATTTTATCAACCAATCAGAACAACATATTCACAGCATACAGAGCGATATCCACAGCAAAATTGTACTAAAATAGCTCTAGGTACATAGACAGAGTTTGTCAATTTAGTGAAAATAGAATTTTAGATTTTGTTGTATTCAAATTAAAGTATTCTGGTTTCCTTTTTAATTGGTAGATTTGAATTTTTCTTTATTCAAAGAACTATTTACTTTTGAAAATCATGGTCAACCCAATAAACAGAAAAGATAATATCTGTTATATATGTCCACTTACTTAAAATAACTTATGACTGAATTCACGGTTGAATGTATAGGGTTTGAATATGCAATTCAGGTTTTTATCAATTTTCTGAAGAGCCTTCTATGTTACCATTCAAGTAGGCATGTATACACCTGAATGGACAAAACAC
This sequence comes from Peromyscus leucopus, assembly GCF_004664715.2. Lineage (NCBI taxonomy): Eukaryota > Metazoa > Chordata > Mammalia > Rodentia > Cricetidae > Peromyscus > Peromyscus leucopus. The sequence goes on from NC_051065.1 coordinate 95,305,221, forward strand.
TTTGAAACTATTTTTTTCCTAATTTGACAATTTCTTTTCTGGATGTCTTATTGTTGTTCGGTTGTTACATTGCACATCTAAACTCAAAGTAGTTATGACAGTATTCACAAGACTTCTGCAAGCTCAAACCTGACAAAAGCTCAGTTAAGGAGAGGAGAGTTGGGAATGAAGTCCCACCCCTTATGAAGATGCAACTGATAATTCATAATCATGGGGAAAAGAAGAGACTTTTTTATAAGACAAACTGTTAAACTACCTTATTAATAAAAACCCAGAGCCAGATATTAGGGTAAAAACTAAGAGATTAGAAAAGCAGAAAGAAGCCAGCTAATTTCTTGTCATTTGGAAATCCTAAGCCCAAGAGATTTACTTCCTGTATACTCTCTTCTATATGCTTTTCTGTTCTGCATCTCACTTCCTTTCTCTGCCCAGCTACATCACTATATCACCACATATATTTTCTCTGAATTTGTCAAATGCAAATGGACTAGACATTGTTAATGTATTTATTGCTTACATATTGTATATAATTATTGTACTTATTGTATATAGTTTTTCTTATATTAGTTATATATTTTTTATTTTTTAATTTTAGACAAAAAAGGGGAAATGTAGTGATATATTGTGCCCCCTAATATATTGTGCACCCTAATAAAGCTTATCTGAGGATCAGAGGAAAAAAACAGCCACTGTATTAAACATAGAAGTCAGGCAATGGTAGCACATGCCTTTAATCTTAGCATCAGGGAGGCAGAGATCCATCCGGATCTCTAAGAGTTCAAGGCCACACCAGGGAACAGAGCCAGGGATTGTGATACATGCCTTTAATCCCAGCACTAACCATGGAGGTCTGGAGGTCTGTACAGACAGACAGGAAGTGATGTAGCTGGGCAGAGAGAGGAAGTGAGATACAGAACAGAAAGGCATATAGGTGTGTGTATACAGGAAGTCGGTCTCTTTGGCTAAGGATTTCCAAGTGGTAAGAAAGTGTCTGGCTTCTTTCTGCTTTTCTGATCCTCAGATGAGCTTTATTAGGGTGCACAACATATTGGGGGACACAATATATCACCATAAATTTTCTTTAAGGGTGTGATACTTCATAGGTCAACCACACTCCAGTTAAAACACACATCCAAAACTATGTAATCAGAATACATGGGACTAAGTGAATTAAAAGGAAGAGAAGATACAAATGTGCCAAGTACAGAAGATGGAAGGGAGTCTAGGAATTCAATGTGGGGTGGATATGATCAAAATTCATTCTATGAAATTCTCAAAGAACAAATAAAATAAATGACACCATCAACATTAAGCTATGCTCTTTATGATCCTCATTTTATCTTTCTATCTCTATTTTTGTCCTTTATGAATATGCATCACAGTAAATACTCCCTTGCAGTTTATATATTAGCCCCTTTATACCATTTTTTTTGCAACTGAAAACACATGCCTTGATTAATATGTGTGGCTGGATATAGAATGTTGATGACAATCAGTTTCTTTCCACACATTGGAGAAATTATTCCATTGTCCTCTTGCATTTGTCTCTGCTTCTTCTTGTTTTGTCATCTTGCTGGGAATATTCTGCAATTAGTCTAATAGAGTATTTGAATATTTTCTTTTTGTATTTCATCTAATTTTAATATTTTAACATTGATATGATAAAGTTTCACTCTCTTATATAGGTATTTAGTTATATATATATTTGATGACACATGTTATAAGTATTTTATCTATGAATACACAAATTTAAAACTTCTGTTAATTTTTAAGCTTGTTCCATTATTCACTTTGCCATAACCCATATTCTCCTCTTCTCAGATATAGACTGGCATTGTATTAATCATTTGCATACAAAACAGTTTTTAAAGTATCATCACTTCAGAGACACTTCCTTGATTTTGGGGTATTTGTAGTGTGATTCTAATTATTCTTATTAATAACAATCTAGAGTCAGATATTAGGATGAAAGCTAAAACATTAGAGAAGCAGAACAGCCGCCACTCTTCTCACTTCTATGAATCCTCAGACCAAACAGGGCAAGATCCTGTCTCCACCCACTTTATATTCTTCCATGTACTTTGTATTCTTTCTCTACCTCCCTAGTGATGGGATTAAAGGCATGAGCCACCACTGCCCAGCTCTTTTCCTTTTTTAGACTGGTTCAATCTCTTATAGCCCAGGGTGACCTTGAACTCCTGATCTTCCTGCTTTCTCCTCCCTTGTGCTGGGATTAAAGGTGTGTGCCACCACTGCCTGGCCTCTATGGTTAACTAGTGGCTAGCTCAGCCCTCTGATCTCCAAGCAAGATTTATTTGTCAGAACACAAACAAAATATCATACAACAGTTACTGCTTTAGGGTTCAGTTCCTTGTAAGTACTGTTTTGTCAGTGTATTTCACTTTGAGCATGCAGACTCTATGCTCTCAAAATGTTCTCAGGTTTGCCAGATGTTTTTTCTTATGTTTGTGCATGGTCTTAAAACTTGCCTATGAAAACAGTAGTACTCCATTCATGAGAAGCAGGGGTCTAATTTGCCTGTAACAATCCGCTAGGTTTAACGACTTCACTTATAGTAAGCATCATGTAAAGAAACTGGTTTCTCCTGGTTTTGGGGGAGAACCTATACAAGGAGATAAAGCTAATGATTGTTTTATTTTATTTTTTGATTTTACTTGGTCTTGTAATGTATAGTTTCATTTTTCTATTTCCTTTGATAACTTGTGTTTTAGTGATTTGAAACAAGGTGCCCCACATAGCCTAAAAAGGCTTGGAACTTGCAATCTTCCTGTCTCAGCATCCCAAGTGCTAGCATTACAGGTATGCATCCTTGCTACCTGCATGGATTTGTGTGTTTGCTTGTTTCTTTGTTCTCTGTTTTTATTTATTCTTTTCTTCTGTTTCCCTTTGGCCTTTAATTGTTTAGTTTGAATTGCCAATTTGCCTGAAGTTTGTCTATCTTAACGTCAGCATTCTGGGAGGCAGAGGTCACATTCAGACACCAGAAGAAAGATATATGTTGGCGAAAGGAACCAAAGCAATTTCCAATCTTTATTGTTCAGGTGTGAGTCATGTAAGTTTTCAAGGCTTTGGATGGTTCAAGTTCATGGTTGTTGAACCCTGTCTCCTCTAGTAAATCTACCAAATACCCAACTCACAATATCCATAGAACAGTGGAGTTTGTATTGTACCTTAATGTTTTCTGGGTAATTTTTTAAATGTAGCCATAGTAATGGTATTGAAATTTTTCACACATTTATTTGAATACTGCATTACCGATCTTCAAAATGTGGCAATTTTCAGGGAATGAGGAGCAAGCAGAGTGAAATTTAGTCTGAAATTCCAAAGGAATTACTGATAAAGACTTAGAGGAATATGGTATTAGAAGTAGTGGTCTATAATGATGTCTTCTTAGCAACCTTTCAGCAGCATTCCCAAGGACTCAAGAAACTAAATGCTGCATCTAAAAAGTTTCTAGGCAGACTGTGCGGTGGTATTTTGATATGCCTTGAACTCTTGAAGGCAGTTTGAGAAAAGATACATACAAAGATTTCAGATTTTATTCCATGCCTCTCCAAAACTCTTACATTTAAACGTGGCTTCAAAGTAAACATTAAATCCATGTAGTATTACAGATTTTTGTAACCTCAGAAAATGTAAGATGCTGCTTTATGAGCAGTACAATAAGATAAAAGGATCTCTGAGGACTCTAAGGGACCCTACACGTTCCATTCAATAATACAGCTCCTTGAAGTCTTAAGAGCATTGTCTCTTGGCAGTCCAATGTCAAGAAGGGTTTATTGATACAATATTTTTCTTTTCCTTTTAGAATTTAATACAATATATTTAGGTCATATTGACTCCCACATCTTCCTCAATTATTCCCACATCTACTCTCTGAATCTTCACATCTTCCCATTCTCTACCTTCTTTTTGTTTTTGTTAATAACCTGCCTAGTTCAATTTGTGCTGCCGATTAGTCACAGATAGGGGACCACCCACTGGAGCAGCCACAGGCTACCATGAACCATATCTTTGCGGATAACTGACTCTCCCTCTCCTAAAAGCTATCAACTACCCATAGCTCCTCAATTGGGGGTAAGAGGTCATGAGTTCTTCCTCTCTTCATGCTAAAATATTATTTGGCTTGTCTTATGTGTGCAGGCATCCCCAGCTGCTGGGAGTTAATGGGTGTAGTGGTGCCATCATGTGAAGAAGGCTACGTGTCAGGCCAGTTCTCCCAAACTTCTGCTTCTTACAGTCTTTCAACTCCCACCTTTGTGATTGTTCTCAACTCTTCAAAGGAGTGTGCAGTTTGATTGGTGGCTGAACACTTTCTTCAGTTGCTTACTTTTTGTACTTTGATGATCAGTTGTGAATTTCTTCATTAACCACCAACTACAGAGAAAAAAAAAAAACTTCTATGATGTAAAGTGATAGCTGTAATTATCTATAGGTGGGGAGACAAGAATTGAGAGAGCAATTTGATACTATAACCATTTAACAAAATTATAGAAGTAGGGTCACTCTTGGAGGCTATGTTCATTCCAATTATGGTTCTTGGCTAGATTTACAGAACAAGACATAATTTTCCTCTTGGGGAGTGTACCTTAAATCTAATCAGAATATGGGTTGTTATCACAATGACATTTGATCCACTATGGCACCCATGGACTTATATTGTCCCACTGGTCATTATTGTAGTTCACAGGATTCACAAGTGAGTAAGATGTTTCTCTCTAGCAGTTTACATAGAACCCATTGTTACTCCAGAAGCTAGCCAGCAGGGAGCAAGCTTTCTAGTCACTATGTACTTGATTTCTCCATTTTCTTTGATGAAAGTGTGTGTGTGTGTGTGTAGACAAATTTCTAAATGGTCTTATTAAATAAGAAACACGGAGCCACATATAGAGGTGAAAGCCTTAGAAATCAGGGAAACAGTGAGAGCCACCAGCTAACCTTAATTCACACTGTCACCTTAGCTTCCCAAGAGAGCTACTTCCTGTCTACCCATGCTTTTATTGCCTTGCTGTTCTGCCCTCTCCTTGGCTCTTAGCCAAGCTACCTCACTTCCTTGTCACTGTCTGTCTGTACAGACCTCAGGTCTCTATGGTTGGTACTGTGATTAAAGGCATGTGTTACCACACTTGACTTTTCATTAGTGTGTCCTTGAACACACAGAGACCCTGCCTGCCATGGGATTGGATTTAAAGGCATATGCTACCACTGCCTGACTTTTATGTTAATGGCTTGCTATTACCTCTGATCTCCAGGCAAACTTTACTTATTATCATAGAAATAAAATATCATTATCACAAGTGTGCCTTAAATATAAAGGTCTTACAACCAAGTTCTGGTGAGCAACAAAGAGCAGTGACATCTGTTCTTTTTACAATAATATCTATTATAGAGGGGATCTCCAGGACTCCGTTAAAACAAATCAAAGGGAATTATTTCAAACCTAGCCCTGGGCTTTTTTTTTTAATAGACACACACACACACACACACACACACACACACACATCTTATAAAATAGTAAGTTTCCTTGTGGCTTTTCCAAACATTGTCAGTGTTCCATGTTCTTCTTCCCAATCACTCCTTTGCCCTCCCCTCCATTTCATCCCTATCTAACTCACTTTCTCTTTTATTGCTTTTTGCCCCCTCATCTCTCCTGTGTTCACCTATCTCCACTCCCTTCAGACCTTTATCTTCCCTCTCTACCTCTGGCATGTTTCTAGTTTACTGGCTTCTAGAGATTCTTCTAGTTAAGCACACAAATCTAATCATTTTTTGCTGAGATCTGCATGAGTGAGAGCATGTGACATTTAAGATGAATATTCTTAAAGTTAAAATAGTTATAAGTGAATGTGAATTAATTTTCCTGTGTAAACCCAGCAATTAAAATATGAAAGGCAAACAAACACCTGCCTAACATTAGTTTTTGTCCTGAAGCAAGAACATGGGAATGGTTTCAGTTTATCAAAATTTATGTTTACTGCTTATATTATGACTTTCAATATGTAAATTTTGATTCAGAAAGTAAAAGGTTATTTATGGGGGAAAAGCTGATTATTACTCATTTGTTTATAAGTGATAATGTTTTAAATAAAAATAGGAAACCAAGGCTCTTTTTTCCCAGGTAGCCTATGTTAAAGACTATATTTTAGTTATAATATTTTTAACATTCTAAATATTTTTATCTTTTCTTTTTTTCATTCTTTACTTCCCTTTTATAAAAAAATCTACTACTCTAATAATTAATTCTGTTATTTTCTGAATACCATGCTGTGCCTACCATTTCATCTTCCTGGGAGATTGACATTTGTAATCAGGAAAACAGGAAGGGCTTAAACATCTGAGGTTCCTGTAGCATCAGCATTCTTACCTGCCTTGTGCCAGGACCAGTCAGAACTATGCAATATGCTCACCAATCCTCACTGAAATCAGGGTCATTTCCAGTCTTCCTTATTGACACGAACAGCCTTCTCTCCACTCTCATGTTTCACTGCTTTGTATAAGGTGTGAAGGTCTCTGTGTAAGGTCAAGCCTTCTTTGTGCTCCTGACATCATTTCATTTTACTTCCTTAGTGGAGCATATTCAACCACCAATACAGCCTCCTTCCGGATGGTTAAATCATTCACCTTTCATTTCACTTCATTTCTGTGTTTTCAAAGTCTGTCAGCTCTGAAGTCCAACACAAATCAACAAATGAAGGAGGAAGCTGCATGAATGAACAAGAAGCTCCCCGCTACCCCCAGATCTCTTCATTTGGATTCTCTGGCATGATACTAAAATGTTCCAGCTTTTGTTTTTCTTCTTTGGTATATTCCCATTCACAGTCAATTTAGCAGTCTACCTCGGGTAATATATCAAAACTTCATTGATGTTTCCTATTTCTGAGCATTTTCATTTGATCCTCAAGGGCTTATATCAAGAACCACACATTTGTCTCCCCCAATACATCTCTGTCTTTTATCTTTCATGTAACCAGGGTTTCTTTTTGTGAATTCTGAATGTAAGATATTTTATGCAAATTCTCATTATATCAAAGTGTTGATATAGAATGAACATTAGATCCTGTGCATGCCTCTTTAGCCAAGTTAAAACAGGGGTAAAATAGCCTTCTCTCAAGTAGTAACGGCAAAGGGCCCAACACAGATGTTGCATTCAGGACAGAGCCATCTGCAGAGCAAATGTTTAATATTAGTTCCTATGATAAGTAGCAAATTTGTTCCCACTCTTAAAGGAAATATAAAGCCCTCACACTTTCTGAGGATATAATGATGGAGATAATACATTGACTATCATCCAGAGTGCAGTTTAAGTTCCTGTTCTGGTTTTCTGATCACTGTATGGAAGTGATCTCAGGTAATTGAATGGCTTTAAGGAGAAATAATGGGTATGTCCACCCCCTCCCCAGAACCTACTACAAGTATTTTCTACAAAAATGATGGCTTCATTGAAAATTTTTTCAAGCCGCATTCATCAGATGCAGTTTCAGAAGTATATTATCTCTTTCAACTGCCTAGCAGAGTTGTTTTTTTTTTATTTAAGATTTTTTAAATTCTTCCTATTCTCATGTGGTCTTCATTTATCATGGTCTCTTATTCCTTGATCCAGCTGGGATCTCCCACTCCCCTAAGCTCTCTTTCCCTCCACCCTTGCCCTTCATTACCCCCCCCTTCACGTCCAGGTTGTTCATGTAGATCTCATCCATTTCTTTGACATTTAGTGATCCCTGTGTCTTTCTTGGGGTCCTGTTTCTAGGTAGCCTCCCTGGAGTTGTGAGTAACACTCTAGTCATCTTTGTTTTATATCTAGTATCCTCCTATGAGTGAGTACCATGTTTGTCTTTCTGAGTCTGGGTTACCTCACTCAGGATGAATTTTTCTAGATCCATCCATTTGCCTGCAAACCTCATGATGTCATTGTTTTTCTCTGCTGAGTAGTATTTCATTGTGTATATGTACAGTGTTTTATTTATCCATTCTTCAGTTGAGGGGCATCTAGGTTGTTTCCAGGTTCTGGCTATTACAAACATAGCTGAGCATGTGTCCTTGTGGTATGATTGAGCATTCCTTGGGTGTATGCCCAAGAGTGGTATAGCTGGTTCTTGAGGTAGATTGATTCCCAATTTTCTAAGAAAGCACCATATTGATTTCCAAAGTGGTTTTACAAGCTTGCATTCCCACCAGCAGTGGAGGAGAGTTCTGATGTGTAAAATTAAATTAAATTATAAAATGAAATTTAAAAAGAGATCTTTTAAAATTCTTTTTATATACCAACCACAGTTACCCTACTCATCCCTCATCCCTCTAAACTATGTACTAAAACTTGACTGAATCCCTGTAAGTGTTCAGCAAGTCAAGTGGGAATGATGTGTAGAGTAGTAGGAATGGAGTGACTTTGTAAAGCAGGAAATGATGGTGCCGTGATTATGGGTAACTCATTGAATTTAGTTTATTTCTCATAGTCTATTTCAATGTGTATTACCCTCTAATATACATATATTTATTCATTTACACACCTACTTATTTGCTTGAGGATGCTGCAAAAGTATACAAGAGAATGGGTATAAAAATAGCAGAAATTCATTAGATATTGTTCTGGATCGAGAAGTCTAGGATGGAATAGTTTCTTCATAGTTTGAGGATCATAATAACTGCCTCCTTTACATATGCTCATGTGACAGAAAACAGAGAGGTACACACACATACACACACACAGACAGAGAGAGACAGAGAGAGACCAAGCCATCTTTCTTTCATTTTTCTTTTATTTTTTTATTGATTTTTTTGGAATTTTACATCATGCACCACAATCCCACTCATTTCTCAGTCTCTCCATCTTCTACCCCTATAGCCTTACTCAACAAAAGAAAAATAACAATAAAAAACAGTCTGAAAAAAGAAAGCAAACAAACAAAACCCAACAACCCAGAATAATTAAAATACACAATAAATATTCACAGAGACATCACAAAACCCATGAAATACAAAATAGGAAACCGTAATATATAAGCAAACAATCAATAAAACCAAAATGACCCCCCAAAACTAATACAATAAAAAATATCTACAAGAAAAAAGTCATTAAGGGTGTTTTGTGTTGGCCATTGACTGCTAGGCATGAGGGCCTGCCATCAAGTACTGTTAATATACCCAATGAGAGACCACACTGGAGAAAATTAAGTTTTCCTTTTAAAGCACATGTCAACCCCAGTTAGGTTCTTGATTATGGGTTAAAGCTTGTATATACTTCTACTTTCAGTGTTGTGACCTGTCTGGCTTGAACCTATGTAGGCCAAGTGAAGACTATCACAATCTCTGTGAGTTCATTTGTGTATCAGTCCTCTTCTGTCTGCAAGATACTGATTCCTTGGTGTTATCCATCCCCTCTGGCTCTTACAATCTTTCTACCACCTCTTCTGCATAGCTCCCTGAGCACTGAAGGGAGGTGTTTGATAAGACATCACATTTAGGGCCGCCAGTTCCATAGTCTCTAACTCTATGCACATTGTCTAGTTCTAGATCTCTGTGCTAGTTCCTATCTTCTGCAAAAGGAATCTTTTCTGCTGATGACAGAGAAAAGCACCAATCAATGGGTACAGGAAGATATTATTAGGAGTCATTTTATTGCTATGTTTCTTTAGTAGAGCAATAATATTTAATTTTTTCCTTGGCCCATGATCTGTCTAGTTTTAGGTTCTTGAACACCCAAGCAGTGTCAGACACAGTTTCCATCTCATGAGTGACTGGTTACCTCCATGTTTGTGACACTGTTGCACCGGCATATCTTGCAGGCAGGTCACCATTGTAGACTGAAGCATCAATAGCTGAATTGGTGATTACCTTTCTCCTATGGTAGCATGCAGAGTATCTTGCAATACCATGAGCATTAGTCAGCAGGGATGAAAACTCTAGTGAGGCATCACCTAGATTTCTCTGTGTTCAATGTGGTATGTTGGTGCTGCTGTCAGCAACAGGGCTTTACCATCTGCTGTGGATATTACTCTGTATAAATAAAATACTGATTGGCCAGTAGCCAGGCAGGAAGTATAGGTGGGACGAGCAGAGAAGAGAATTCTGGGAAGTGGAAGATTGAGGCAGAGAGACGCTGCCAGCCACCACCATGAGAAGATGTTAAGATACTGGTAAGCCATGAGCCACGTGGCAACTTATAGATTAATAGAAATGGGTTGATTTAAGATATAAGAACAATTAGCAAGAAGCCTGCCACGGCCATACAGTTTATAAGTAATATAAGTCTTTGTGTGTTTACTTGGTTGGGTTTGAGCAGCTGCAGGACTGGCAGGTGAGAGAGATTTGTCCTGACACTGGGCCAGGCAGGACCAGGAAAATGCTAGCTACAACCATCAGCTTGTGGAGAGTAACTGTAGTAGGCTTTCTTTTGATTGACAGTCCCCAAATCATGATGCAGAGACTGTTATTAGTTATGTGTGCTCTACCTTATCCTATGCTTGTACCACTAGCTTTTGTAACTGAAATTAACCTGTTTCTCTTCATCTACATTTTTGTGTTGGGGGTTTTTACATTTCTTTTATTCTGTATGTCCTACTACATGCCTGGCTGGCTGCCTACCTAGCTGGCTCAGGTATTTACCTCTCTTTCTCTCCCTTTCTCTATACTGTTCTCTCATTCTTGAGCCTAGATTCCTTCTCCTACTTATTCTCTCTGTCTGCCAGTCCTGTCTATCCCTCTGCTGCCTCGCTATTGGTCATTCAGATTTTTATTAGACCAATCAGTTTCCTTAGGCAGGCAAAGCAACACATCATTACATCATTAAACAAATGCAGCATAAACAAATGTAACACATCTTTGCCTAGTTAAAGTATTTTTCCACAATGTAAACAAATGTAATACATCTTTATATAGAGTAATATTCCACAACAAATAACCAGCAGCCTTGTAACCTGCCTATACTCTTCTCAGATCTACGTCCTGTCTCTTTCTTTTTTAAAATTAAATTTAGAGGCTCCTTTATTCAAACACTGAGTCTTTCAGAAACTAATATAGAATTTCCTATCGAGTGCAGAGACCAAAACAACAACAACAACAACAAAACCTGATATGAGACATGAGAGGTTTTGATAGAGGTGTGGGGACGGCAATAGAAACCCAATTGTACAGTGGAATGAGTGGTACCACAGGTGGGAAGGCAGAAGCAGGGACTGGGGAGCTGGTATACATCTCCTTGGAGAACTGAACAGAGTGTTTTTAGTTGCATACTCTTTGATGGTTTAATGTACATCTCCAATGCATTTTGGTTATATCTATCTGTCTCCTCTCTTACTCCCATCTCCTCCTGTCAAACTACAATGGAGAAAATTAATTTTTCCTTTGCAAGTAATTAATTTTTTTCTTATAAGCACATGTTGAACATCAACCACATCCTCTTCCATCCTTCCTGGTCCCTTTTTCATATCTCTCTTTTGTTTTCTAGACAGTTTCATCTATACTTTCATTGAAATGTCACTTCTAAAGATACAAATGCTTGTCAAACTCTGTGGAAATTAAAGTCAATAGTGAAGAGCTCTATCTAAATAAGACAATGGCCTTTTATGGAGACTCTCTCTCTGATAGTGGTAGTGCTGATAGTGATTTTCAAGAACCAAGCTTGTCAGAGAAAGTGGTAAAATGTAGTGCTACTACTCATGATGAACCACACCACTACGTGCTACTTTAAGTATCCTACAAGTATCCCACATAGTGTTTTGCCTACCAATTTAACTTACTTTTCTGATTGGGTCCCATTTCTTTCTCCTTTTTCCTTTGAGCTCCTTATGTTAACTGCAACTCTTTGAGCATTAACTGTGGTTAATTTTTTCTATAAACCACAGTTTTTAAATTGTAAGATATAAATAGCTTTAAAAAAATCAACTAGTAACAACAGTGACATCACCAACAACACAATGATATGCAAACTGAGTTTTCCATTCCACTGCTAATTTCTAATCTGACTGCACATAGAAAATTAATCTGTCCTTTCCCTATATTTGAAACTTACCATTATATCCATAAATACTTTATTTTAATTTTGTTTCTCTGACTTAAGAGATTTAGCTATCATTTTCACACTTCCATTCATATATGTGAAAAACAACATTTAGACAATATTTAACTAGATATTTCCAAATGCCAGCATTTCTCTAACAAAATTGTAATTGTTCCCAAGACCTGTGGCCCCAAATAGGAGCGGGACACAAAAAAACTTCCAGCTACACATCCTTATCATAATATTAACTCTTTATGGTCTCAATTTAGACAAGAAGAGATTTAGCAGCCCAATGTTTATAATGAAAAAAAACTAATAGAGAGAGAGAGAGAGAGAGAGAGAGAGAGAGAGAGAGAGAGAAGGAGGGAGGGAGGGAGGGAAAGATCACTAATATATACTCTGAAGTCCTTGTCCATGCTCAAGTATGACTATATGCTTCTGGGGGTATCTACTCCACTGCAGATACATCTGCTGGCTTCATATTCATATCCTGGTAGAGTGTCTCCTATATACCAATCCATTGGTACAAATGTTTACAAGCATTTTTCTGAAAGACAAGTTTCTCTGTCTTTTTCTTCTCTTCCAATAGGATGTCAAACAATTTACACGTTAATTAAAATTATGAGCATATTAAATAATTTATAACATATAGCAAATAATGAAGAGCAACAACAGTGTCTAGAAAGATTGATCAGAATTTAAACATTTAAGAACCTGTACTGCTCTTCCATTTGGCTCCCAGCATCCAAGTTTGGTGGCAGGGCACTCCCAGCCATCTAACACCTTCTTCAGAAATCTACATCTCTGACCCTCAGAATCATCCTTACACAGGTTTAGTTTCTATTTCTGTCTCTATCTGTCTGCCTCTCTCTCTTTCTGTCTCTCTGTCTCTCTGTCTCTCTGTCTCTGTCTCTGTCTCTCTCTCTCTCTCTCACACACACACAGTGAGAACAAGTCTTGGATCTATCATTCTTTTCACATTTTGTCCTATTTGTTTCCAATCTCCAAGTGATGCCACAAACCGACACCTATTAATGTACTGGCATAATTTCACTATATGCATTTTCCTCTTCATAATTTTATATGCATATTCATCACCTATGCACACAAATAACACTTCAAATTCTTTTCTCAAAAGCACACTCATGTTCCTCACTTGCCACATCTTTCCTGAGAATTGTATTATCTGCCTTTTAGACATCTGACATTTCAACGAGTTGAAAATGATGGCCATGAATAACAATGACTAATTGTTTTTTTAAGGCATTAGCAAATCTTGAAATCTTTTCAATTCTTGGGCTTCTTTGTTTTTTTTTTTCTCTGCTGCCTCCTCATTAAATCTGTCGTTTAGGCTAGGGCGTTCTGTAGACAATCAACAACCTACAGAAGGTAGCTGTTCTCTTGTCCCCTTTTGTTCTTGACATTGATGAATTTGCTTCTGAAGCAAACAATTAAATTTAACATTTAATCATTTCATAAATCTTTTTATCAAATGAAATAAGCTCCACCTAATTGTACTTCTCTGGGCTTTTTTTCTTTTTTTTCAAAAATGAAAGTTTAAACACTGTCTTTTTCACTGCTTTCTCTTTCTTATGAAGATTTTTTTCATTGTGCTGTCCTTGAGACTCACAGTGTAGCTTTTAACATTTTCTGATGCAAAACTTTCTAATTATCTCTCAATATAGTGTGTAAAAATATTCTTTCATTTTATATGATTGTGCTATTGTTTTCTATCAGTAATTTTTTTTAACTAAGAAAGTTTTTCCCTCAAATTCATATATTTTATAAAAGCAAAAAATTATCCTTTATATGCTTTAAAAATCTTTCTATTTAATCATCTATATAGTTTTATAATACTCTGACAATATTCCCTTAGTGTTGTTGTTTGAATAAGCATTGTCTCCAAAGATAGATGTTTTTGAAGACTTGGTACCCAGTTGGTGATATTATGGAATTTTTAGGAGAGCATTGCTGGCGGAAATGTGTCCTGTTCTCTTGTTCTGCCTTCTTTGAGCAGGAAAAACTGTGATCATTCAGGTTCCTACTCCTGCTGTCATGTTGCTTCCCTGCTCTCCTACTTTGATGGACTCTCCCCTATGAACTGAAAGCAGAAAATAATTCTTTCTCCTAGAAGTTGCTTTTTGACAGGGTATTATATCACAGCAACAGAAAAGTAAGTAATACCCTTTGATTTTGATTTTTTTTTTGTTTTTAGAGCCTTAACACAAAACATGATAAACTACTGAAAAGAACTGAAATCCATGAATTCCATTTTTATAATGAAATGTTGAGATATGTTTATTAACCCTGTAACATGAGTTGGAGTGATATAGATTGTGTAAACTACAAGGACTAGGAAATCATGGGAGGGAATAATGGGGGAACATTCCCAATGTCCAGTGTCCTATGTCCACAGGAATTCACAATGTATTGCTTGACAGCATCAGCTGGAAATGGAAGATTTGCTCCCCAAAACAAGTCTCATTTAAGAAGTTGTAATTTATAGGAGCCTTGAGGCAAGTAATTCCTGTGTGTCTGAAGCAGATGGACCAAGAGTCCCTTTAAGGGCAGATCTTAGTTGAAAGTAGAGTATGGTGTAAAATAAGTGGGCACTTTATCTTTAATCAGCCTAATGCTAAGAAAGAGACTGTGAGCAACAGAAGAACAGTAGCAGTTAGCCTTTCCAGCACATAGACCATGGACTTGAGTTTTTACTCATCACTGCAAATACAGGGATTCTGGGATAAATGGCTGTTCACTGGCAGGCTACTCTAAAATATAATTAATATAATTTTGCATAGGTACATCACCCTGGCTACCAACTGAACATAGAATGCCAATGTTTCTTTTCAGGCCCCATTTTATTTGCTTTGGATATATAAAATAAGTTAGGGTATTGGATAATATGATAGATGTCTTTTAAGTTTTGAGGACCTTTAATCCTGTTTTTACCAATGGTTAGAGTAATTTATATTTCAATCAAGTATACAAAAATCCCCTCCCTGCATTCAATAGGCAATACATATTTTAATAACTATTTTAACAGGCTAAGAGGTGGTATCTTATGACAGTTTTGATTTTATTACTCTGACGATTAATGATAGTGAGCATTTATTTTCATATATTGCAATATATAAATTTTCCTTAAAAATATCTGCACATTTCTTTCACTCACCCTTAAACTAGGCTGTTACTTTTATTATTATTGAGTTGTTTATATGCTTTTGATACAACAATGTCTCAGATGTGTAATTCACATACTCTCCCCATTCTCTAGGCCATTGCTTTAAAGTGTTGCTTATTTCCTTTGCTGCACAAAAGTATTTAATTTTAAGTAATACTACTGTGATATTATCATTTATTGCTTATATTTTAGGTTCACATCCAAAATTATGATCAATGTCAAGGAACTGTTTTATATCTCTTCTATTTCACATTCATGTCCAACACTGATGTCCTTAGGTAGTGGAATTTGTGTGTAGTATGAGATTAATGTCTAATTTCATTCTTTCCATGTCTAGATTCAAATTTTTAAATATCATTATGTACTGAAAAGATTGTTATTGTCCCATTAAATGGTCATTGAAATTTTATTGAAGAGCAACTGACTAAATTAGTAAATTAATTCTGGGTTGTCTACTCTGATCCATTTTTATGTCTGTCTGATTTTCTTCCAGAAAAGGCTCTTTTTACTATGACAGCTGTATATTATTGTTTTAAAATCAAGAAATGTGATCATTTCAGCCTTGTTCTTACTCAGGATTAGTTTGGGAATTTCGTACATTTGTGGTTCTGAATTAATTTTATGATTTTTTTCTGTTTCTAGAATTTTATGTGCTGAACATTAAACATCTAAAGTGTTCCAGAGACTGCATGCTTTTTAATAATATTCATAAAATCTGAATATCTTTGCATTTATTTGTCTCTTTCTTTTATTTTTAAATGTTTTAATGTTTCCATTGTAGAGCTCTTTTATCTACTTGGATAAATTTTTCCTATGCTTTTTGTGGAATGTTATTGTGAATTCAATTGCCTGTGTTTTTTTCTCACAGAAGGTTTGTTTGCTTCATATAGAAGCAAGATGGAAATTTCCCATTTTGTATCTGGCAATTTTGCTGAATTCCTTTAACAACATTGAGATGTTTAGGAAAAAACTGTATATAAGATGTCATCTGTAAATAGTAACGGTTTTATTTTTTCCCCTTAAATTTGTATGTCTATTATTTCTTTTTCCTTACCTAATTTTTCTGCCTGTAACTCCAAGAACTATATGTAATATCAGCAGATCACTGGAAAAGATCATAGAAGAAAATATTTTAGCAGTTTTTAGATGAATATAGTTACTGCAATGAGCTCTTCATATGTAACATTCATAGTGTTAAGGTGCATTCCTAATTGGGGAAACTTTTAGTTATGAAAGGATGTAGAATTTTGTCAACCATCATTCTGTATCTATTATTATGTCCATAGAAATTTCATTGCTAATTCTTAATGTAGAATATGTAGAATAATAAATTATTTGATTTGTAAATGTTACACCATCTTTTAATGTCATGAACAAATTGCTTACAATCATGAAGCAAAACCATTTTAATGTGTAGTTCAGTTCATTTTGATAGTAATCTATTGAGATTATTGCTGTGGGATAATGTTCTTATACACTGTAAAGATTTGTCCCTCAAATTGGTTTAATAAAATACGGATTGATTAATAGCCAGGCAGGAAGAATAGGCAGGGTGAAGGGACTAGGAGAATTCTGGGAAGAGGAAAGGAGGAACATGGAGTCACCAGCCAGAGGAAGAGGAAGCAAGATGAGAATGCCATACTGAGCAAAGGTACCAAGCCATGTGGCTAAACACAGATAAGAATTATGGGTTAATTTTAGTTTAAGAGCTAGTTAGTAAAAAGCCTAAGTTTTTGGCCAAGCATTTTTAAGTGATATTAAGCATCCAGCTCAATGATTTTGGAAGCAACTGCCAGTTATTTTGGAACAGGCAGGCAGGAGAGAAACTTCTGCCTACAGACTGTGTGTGTGTGTGTGTGTGTGTGTGTGGTGTGTGTGTGTATGTGTATTCATCAGAGATGTTTGCTTGTACTTTCCTTGTCTAGTTTTGATATGAAGGTTAAGGGTAGTTTTACAACATATTTTTGGATATGTACTCTACTCTTCAATATTCGGAAGACTTTTCAAAAGAACATATTCTTTTTGGCTTATAAAATTTATCACTGAAGGCACTATGTTGTGAATTTTTGTGACTTTCTATTTCCGAAGCTTTGTTCTTACCCATAACTGGCAAACTGACTCTTAGGGTTTGTTTCAAGGAGAGATGGATCAGTGGTTAAGAGCACAGGATACTCTTGCAGAGGACCAGGGTTTGGCTTCCAGTACCATCTTATTGGCTCTCCGCCAGCTGTAACTTTAGATCCAGAGAGCAAATGGCCTCTAATATCCTCCAAAGGGAACTGCATGCACATGATGCCATAGATACATGCCATAGATACATGCATGCACATTTACACATATATAATAAAATCTAAACAAATTAATACTTAAGATTTATCCTGCCTTCATAGTGAAGCCTTGGCACATTACCTCCTACTATACATTCATTCATCGCTTCTGGATTATCCAGCCTTTGGTAAAGAAATGTTCAAAGCAGTTTCTAATGAGCCGTTATATTTCTAAGATAGCCTCTGTAATGGCTTATCTTTCACATAAATGTAACATTTTTAATATTTTCTTTGTATTTTTCAAAAGCAGTTTTAGTTTTTAGTTTCATTGCTTTTTTTTTAACTGATTTTCTATTGTGTATTTCACTGTGTTCTACTCTGGGGTTTGTCTTGTTTTGCTATTTCCTTTTCATATTTTCTTGTGTTACAATACTATTTTTTACATAGGCATTATGGGAACCTACAAAGGACTCTAGTTTGGGGCTTGATTCCATTTTGACTCCAGGTCAGAGCGTTCAAGCGTGTGCTCCTTAAGGATGGATAACAGGATGCTTGGCCACATGTGTGGTTACCAGGTATCTTGAGAATTAAGGAGGTGTTTACACTTGTTTGTGCCTTGAACCATGATGTCCTTGAGGGGGAGATCTTTTGTCTCCCCTGCTTTGGGTATAAAAAGGCCCTGAGAAGTAAGCTCAGGGTGACTGTGTTATTGACCCAGAGCTCTCCTGAATCCATTCTGTGTCTTTTTTATTCTTTTACGATGTCTTCATCTTTATTTTTCATATCTATCCTTTGTTAATCCTCACTCCTCCATGCAAGACTGTTTGATAGCAATACATTTCTTGCTGTAAATTTTAATTTTATACCTTCTACTATATCATGTATATTTTGATATGTGTCCATTTTTCAAGTTTATTTATGGTGATGAAAACAGAAATTAGAGATTCAACACTTAGCAATTGCTTTTCCACTACTCACTGTCCTTGGGCCTTTGTTCATAGATACACTTATAAATATATACATATATATGTATATATGTATATATATGTATATATATATATACATGCACATGTACAAGAACACATACACAAACATACAAATATATTTCTTTTATGAGTTATTTCTGACTTCTTGCTCAGAATTATTCTTAATACTACATATTTAGATTTTTCTATATTCTTCCATTAATGATTTTATTATTTTGATTTTAATTTTTAATTTTTTATTTTTAATGTTGTGTTCTGTTTCTGAGTTTATAATACAATTCATTTCCTACTTTCCTTTATCCCCTCCAAATCTCTCATATTCACCTACTGGCTCTTTTTCATATTTATGCCTTATTTTTCAATAATTGTTGTTACATATGCATGTGTTCATACATATATACATACATATACACACTCACACACACATACAAGTACATACATATTTAACACTTGTTTTGTCTGTATAATGCTACTTCTATATATGATCATTTCATATTTGATACACAATTGGTGTATTCTTCCTGAGTTTCATACTATTATGGTCAGAAAAATTGGTATTATTTTAATATTTCCCAATTTAGTATAATTCTCCATTTTTAAGACAGTGTATCACTGTACATACATAGGTGACCTGAAACTCACTATGTAGATCAGGCTGGTTTTAAACTTAAAAATTACTTGCCTATGCTTTTCTAGTGCTGTGGTTAAGGGCATGTATCACCACACCCGGATATGAGCAATTCTTTTGGCCCCACACATGTTCTATTCATGAAAATGTTGATTGTGGACTTGAAAAGACACGAACTCTTAGTTGGATGTTCTATAAGACATATGGAAATATATATGTACAGCATTATGTATTTATAATTGTGTATACATGTACATGCATATTAGGGACATTTAGTCTCCAGTTATATTTGTGCTTAGCATTTCCTATTAATCTTCTAGTGGATGATCTATTCTTCCACAAATTTCTGTCCTGATACTCCTTTGATGGCTGCTGCTGTTTGCATCAATTGTTCAGGAGTTACAGTGGCCACGGCCTTTTTTGTTCAAGGGACAAATATCTGGATTTGATGTATATGCTCCATTGTTCTCATTTGGCACCCATTGCATGTGCTGTCTTCCCATCTCTTCTCTTTCAGCCTGTGAGTTCCCGTACAGCTGGGGGAATTTTTTTCTGGGAGGCAATTTGCTGTATCTTCTTTTTGTTATGTCTGCCACTCTTTCTTTTGATTGCAGAGCTGAATAACTTATATTTGGAGTAACTATTCACAGTTAAGGACAACCTGTTGCAATTTTGTGGATTACTTTCTGATTATTCTGTCGACCCTTTGCTCTAGGAACTGCATCTTTATGTTTTTCTTTGTAGTGAGTGTGTATATGTGTGTGTGATGTGTGTGTGTGTGTGTGTGTGTGTGTGTGTGTGTGTGTGTATAGGTAAGGTGCATGCCACTGAGTTTATGGGTGTGCATGCCCATGAGTATTCATGCGCCGGGCAGAAGAGGACACTGCATGTCTTTCTTTGTTGCTCTCTGATCTCTGCTCTTAGGATCTACCTGTCTCCTTCCCTTACTTCTATGGTTGTAGCTAGGACTGCCAAGCATGTTTCATGTTTGAATACTAAATGTTTGAACTCAGTTCTTCCTGCTTGCACAGCAAGCTCTCTTACACTGAGCCAATTTCCCAGACCTTATTTTTTTTTTTACTTTCTGCAGATATGTGTGTGTGTGTGTATAAAATTTCCTCTTCAATATTTTTTTGTGTAGTTCATGTTTTTAACTCTCCTGACAGCAGTTTATCGTGTGAAAAAGTCTTTTTTTTTTTTTTGAGACAGGGTTTCTCTGTGTAGCTTTGTGCCTTTCCTCGAACTCACTCTGTAGCCCAGGCTGGCCTCAAACTCACAGAGATCTGCCTGCCTCTGCCTCCTCAGTGCTGGGATTAAAGGTGTGCACCATCACAGCTCGGCTGTGAAAAAAGTCTTAAAGTAAATGAAGTTTATAGCAAATTAGCATCATCTGGAAGTAAAAACTCCACAGTATAATGTATCTTCCTTCATGTCATTTGATTTTGCAACATATGTTTTTCATATGCCTTACAGGAATTTATAGTAGCTATATTTATTTTAGTATTTTAATTTTTATGCCAGAGATAAAAGTTCACTTATATATTACTCCTATAGTATTAGAATAATCTGAATTTGATCATGTACGTTACATAACTATGAACTCATACTTTCTTATATTTTCAGAGTTTGTTTCATTTAAAAAAATTCAAAGAACACTTCTTAGCATAATTTTAAAACATTTTTGTATATAAACTTCCACAGCTTTCATTTTTCTGGGCATCTACCTTTTTTCTTTCTGCAAGCATGGGTAGAAAGGCAAGTGTCGGGTACTGAGTTGCTGCACTGGAGTCTGCCTCCAAAGTTTACTGTGTTAGTTAAAACATTACAGATAACCTCGGGGAACACTAACATGAGTCAGTAACAAGTTAAGGAATGAAAACCAAGCATTTCTTCTTGAATTAGACCAAGAGAGAGAGAGCTGGCAGATAGGAATTCTTCACTTCTTTTTCAGTATCTCCTATCTGTCTGTGCTCTGTGGTTACAGTCCTGCCTCTCACCTGTCTGATATGTGTATCTGATCTGTTTTGTGTTCCTTTTCCTGTGTCTGTCTGCCCCTAACAAAGGGCCTTCCTCTGTGTTTATCTAACAATACAGAAAACATGGCATGATTAGGATTCTTTACAGAAATATCTAACAAAGTATTTACAAGGGAAGAAATTATTTTGCGGATCCCAGCCAATCCAAAAGTGTTTAGTACAGCAAACATGTATCAGTACCCTATATCCACAGTGCTTCCAGCATTTATGATAGATATTTGTTGTATGAAGTGCCTTTCAACCTGTTGGATGCTTTCAGCAATTGATCAACAACACACACACACACACACACACACACACACACACACACACACACACACCACACTAATACATTATTCTGGGTAAGGGGCATGGGAAGACATAATTTAGATCACAGCTGTGCATGTAGCTTTGGCTGTAAAAACTGATGACATAGGAAATCTAAAACACAGGAAAGTTTGTTACACTGTTCTCTTAAGGGCAGGTTAATTTCGAACAGGCTAAATACACAGTATTATATCAGATTATGTACATAGTTTTAAATTATCTTAAGGGATATTATTAACTTTTGGTGAGCTTTGACAAAGGCTAGGTCTTTGGGGGAAGGTGACAAAAGCTATCATTATTAAAACATATCACCACAGTCTATTGAGTTAATCTTTCAGCTTGAATACCTGTTGTATAAGTCTGTCAGACAAGGCAGAATGCTTAGGCTCATAGATGCTGATATGCCAACTAATAAGGCTAGATATTTGTATTCTTGGGTTCTGAGACTGTATTTGGGAGGGTCTGGTACTTGGTTCCCTTTGTGGACGGTGAGGGGCTGGATCTGTATAAAAGGTCAAGCATGGTGTTAGGGTTCATTTAAGTAGATTTGCATTTGAATGATAAGCATGAGTGTGGAATCTAGGTTTGTAGGACTGACTGTGGATATTGATTATGAATACTACTACTTAGGCAGATTTTCCATAGTGGGCTTGCACAGGTTAGCAGGAGTTGGCATAGAGCCAGTATCCACTGAACTTTTCTTTATTGCTTGACTGGAGATAAAATAAGTTTTGTTAAATGCTCCATCTTGTAGTTTTATCTCTGGTTCCAGAGTCTGCTTCTACTGCTTCCTTTTTTTTCTTTCAGATTTAGGAAACACAGATGGTTTTGTGCTCACAGATAAGCACTAGGGAAACCAGGAAATTTAAACACATAGAGCTTTCTGTGATGTATGACTTGCTTTTTCATACAGAGCAGAGGTGGTGAAAAGCCTGATGACCTTTGTGCTATCTGTATGTGAGATCCTTAAGATGTCATATGTGCTTTACAATGAGTTTCATTGTAGTTATGCCTTAAACCTTATTGTCCACAAGGGATTGAGTTATTATCACCAGGAAACTTTTTCCCAATTTGTTTGTATTTAAATATGCCTAAAATAAGCTGCCTGGTGTCAGACTCTCAAAGTTTGCACCAACACTAGTTACTGAGTCCTGTTGAATTGGACTTCTTTCTTGCCTCTTGCAAATCACTACTGTGCTGGCTTTGGTGATTGCAGATACAGCCACATTCAGAATCAACACAAATGTTCCCACCTCTGGGCATCCAGAATTTTTCTTTTGTATGTCATTGAAATTGTGCATATTATTGAATGCACACATACTTTGTAATATAATAAATTGTGTTGAAGTATTGTTTTCCTTAGGTTAGTATTGATTTACTTATTGATTAATTTGCTTCTTTTTAGTCTTGTTTCAAGTCATCCCACAGCTGGTCTGCAATAATGTTTACACTTGGACCAATTTAGACCTATATCAAAGATTAGCTATATTCTAATTCTCTACAGGAAATACATGGTGCCCTTAATTTTTTCAGTCTAGGTGTTCAGAATTCACCTCAATTCCTGTGTCATGTTCTAGGTGTAATTTTGGAATGTTCCCCTTCAAAGATTCCTGGCCCCTTTCACATAACTTGCTTGGCTTCTCAGTCAAACATTACAATTGCTTCTGCTGTGGTGGAATTTAGTAGAAGTTAGTGAAGGCTGAATTAGGTTGGCATTAGACAAGTGGCATTATCTATGTAGGATATCCCAAGCCCAGAAGTCTTTGTTCAGCTATGTGAGGAATGGGAAGCCCTCTTCTTCATCTGAAATAATACAGACATCTTGACTGTGAACTGTGTGTGGCAACCATATGTCAGGGAAGAGTTTCTAGGTGCTCAGAGTGGCCCAAGATTTATAAACTAAATAAAACTTTTGGACTTGCCTAAAACCATAAATAATTACTCCTGGAAAGAAAACTCATATACTCAACTATGTGTTGCTCTTCTAGAGGACCCCAGTTCAGTTCCCACCATCCACATCATATAGTTTGCCTGTAACTATAGCTCCAGTAATCCTCTTTTGACTTCTGTGGCTACCTGCATACACATGAAAAGCCACCCTATGGACACACATATACATGCAAATAAATAATAAAATATATCTTTTGAAAAATTATTTCTGTCAACATCCTGGGAGCTTGGAAGAAATGCTTGAACACATACAGGTTCCAAACCTAGGCCTTTAACCATATCATCTCCAGAGGAGACCCTGGACAGAGATGCCAGTGTTCATGTACCCATATGCCAGTATCCTATAGATTGCGGGATAGTTCTCTTCAACTGATCACTGGTAATTTATTGTTTAGATATAGTAAATTATTCTTCAGTCAAACAGTAAATCAGTAGTTGAGTTGTTGTTATGGAATGGGCCATAGACAATTTCACATTATGTATTATAGCTTAATCTCAAGTCAAATCTTCAAAAGGATACAGGAAGATCAGTGCAGTCCACCCTGCATGTGGAAGGGGGAGGGATGCTTATTGTGTACAGAATGTGAGCTGATTTAGATACCGTTAGCTCTGTTTCTTGATTCTTCAGTGTATAGGGTCAGCAAGAAGCCTGTTCACTGTTTCAGAATTTCCCTCCTGATGTTTGAACTAGATTTTGATGTTGCTTCTTAGGTGAAAACAAGAGAGCAGCTCTCTTTTCTTTTTTCTTTTCCTTCATTTTTGTTTCTTATCTAAATAGCTCACGTGGAAAAGTGATAGATACTAAAATGAGGCATGATACAATTTTAAATTTCAGCAAACTGAACTCAGTTACACATACAAACACACACAGAGAGGCACACACACACACACACTAATATATTATTTAAAAACTCTTTAACAAATAATTTTATAATATTCTTACCATGCATATCTTATCATGAAGTACAGAAAATCTTCCTTTCTCATAATCTAAATACTGAACTATTTTTAATATAAGAAATGTTTTCTTTAACTAAGTTTTTGGATACTTGATTATGCACATGTCAATTTCTGCTCCCAACAGAGTTTCCTATGCATTCATCCTTTGGTATTTTTCTTTAATAGATTATTTTTTGGCAGGTTTGGTGGGTGGTCACATCTGTTATTCTGCGTCTGATGCTGAAAAGCATTTTTATTGTGCTCACTTCTGAGAAATTTTATGCTTGGGTATAAAATTATATGTTAGAGTTATTTTCTTTTAGCAGCACGAAGATATTACTCCGTTCATGTTTGGCACCTATTGTTGAAAATCACATGGCCTCTGTCATTTGGTCACTCCTTGACTATTAAGTTGTCTCTTTTTGTTAGCAATGTTCCTGAATTATTTCATCCTTAAAGTACAACATTTTCATGATGCTGTACCTATGTAGAGTTTTATTTCTTCTGTTTATTATTTAAAATGCATACTTCATTAGATATACCTACTTCTTTCCAACATTGGGATCTGCAAAACATGTTTATTCAAATATAGACATTTCTATTTTCTTAGTTTTAACTTTAGAGTGAATGCAAGGGATTTTCATTGCTCCTTCATAGCTCTCATAGATTTTTCTTTTCTCCTCAATGGTTATCTTAATCATTCTGCATAGATTGATTATTTTTGGTATTTAAAATTTATCTCTTTTCTTCTTGATTCTTCCCAGAGTAGAGATTTACAAATACTATTTTGAAAAAAATTATTATCAGTGAGAGATATTTTATGGCATAATTATTAATATTATTATGTTGATAGTGCAATATTTATATCTATGACATCATATTGCCTTAAAATATAATTTGGTAACCTACATTCACACTTGAAATAGTTTATATAGGTTTAAAATATTTTATATGACATACTTTATAATTATGCGTAAATATAATGAAAACTTACTTTCTTTGCATATTTTACTGTTACTATTTTTTTCACAGCTCTTGATGCATTGGTTTTAGACTTTAGAAGAGGAATATTTGCTTATTGTCTTCTAGGTAATTTTCTGTTTAATATAAAATTTAGTTTGCTATGTTTGCATTTACAAACCTGTAGAAATCTGGGAACTACAAAATATATAATACCTAAATTATTTTAATGTTCTTATGTTTATATATGTGTGTATGTGTGTACACACACACGTGTATGTGTATATATGCAAGTGGGTTTGGTGTCAACAACCTCAGATGTCATTATTAGGTATAGCTTCTACCTCCTTTGAATCAGAACCTGTCATTGGCCTTGAGCTCAGTGATCACCACTCAACTATATGTTGGAAGAATTAACATTTTATAAGTTAGCATAAGTACAAAACTATTTGTTTGTAATTGTTTCCTAGTAGCAATTATTATTTAAAGCCACATCATTTAAAGCACATTACCTTGATGTTACTCGTGCATAAATATGTTAGTTTCACAAGGAAATATACTTACATTGTGAATATCCTTGCCAGTCAATTGGATGCCGCTCATCAGAAACATAATGTAAATTGAATTAAAAATGAAACCACTTGAGGCAAATAACCATGCAGACATTTTGATTGACTTCTGAGGTCTTAATTCTGAGTGTATGTGCAGGCTGTATTCTCTGTAAGCTGGGAATTTCTGTTACTCTTGATTTTATATATTTATTATATATTTATATATGCATATATATTTCCTTTTCTTGTTATAAAGATGAGTTAATCAGAGCATCCAGTTTTCATAAATTCATTAATGACAACATTGATCAGTATGGATAATATGTTAAAATTTTATGTCATCTTGTGATTATCACAAACTTATGGGTATTAGAAATTGTAGAAAATGTTTTTCTAAGTCGTGGGTTCAGATCCACTTAACTTCTTTTCTTCACTAAGTATATTAGAGGATGCATCAAAATAACTATAAACACATGAAAAATTTATAAATAACCAATTATTATTAAGCATAATTTTAAGTCTAAAAATAATTCCACTATGAAAAGTTCTGAATAGTTTCTTTTCCAGAAAAGTTAGCTTAGCATACCAATAAATTAAATTAAGTTATAAATCTATTTAGCTTGTTATATGACAATGTATACTCAACTGATTTGTCTTAGACATCTTGAAAAATCTCACTAAAGAATGTCACACAGTTGTTCCACTATTTGGTTAATGTGAGATAGTCCTACCAACAGTGATTTGCTGTGGGATATCCTTCCATATGCTGGGAATATGTGCTACTTCCATTGGTTGATAATAAAGCTGTTCGACCAATGGCAAGGCAGAATAAGGTTAGGTGGTACAATCAAACTGAAGATGGAAATGAAGAAGGGCAGTGTTGGAGCTGATGCAGCAAGCCACCCAAGGAACAAGATGCAAAGGGATTGGTAAGCCACAGGCCATGTGGTGATATATAGATTAATAGAAATGGGTTAATTTAAATGTAAGAGCTAGTCAGAATTAGCCTGAGCCATTGACCAAACATTTATAATTCATATAAGCCACTGTATGGTAATTTTGGCAGCCACCGCTGGGTATAATTGGGTGGATGGGACAGAAAGCTCCACCTCAGTTTACAGTGATTAAAATTATACACTTGATTTTAAAAGACCCCTAGGTGAATTATTTCAAAAGTAGCAGAAAATTTTTTATAAGACCAAATTTTCCAAGGTGTCAGCTGGTTAATTTTCTTCTGCAAGGGAAGAAGAAATAGTAAAATAATGGTGATGGCAATCATTCAAGGAAATGATTGGCAGCAGAAAGTAGTAGTGGAGCCGGGGCTCCGGGATTGTTTTCTTGTCATGTTCTTTTCTTGTGTGACCTAATCTATTGAAGCTTCTTGTGTTACTTTCTCCTTGCTGTGACAAAACAACTAGCAATTCAACTCAAAGAAGAAAGAGGTGGTGTTGGCTCAGCTGGAGGATGCAGTTCGTCATGGTAGAAAGGCATGGCAGTGTGGATGTAAGGCACTCGGCCACTTTGCATTTTTAGTCATGATATAGAGATAGATGCTGATTCTTAGCTCACTTCTTTAATTTTGTATTCCATCTAGTACCCAAGACTTTAGGATGGTGTTGCCTACAATTAGGGGAAGGTTTCTCAACTGAATTTCTCACACAGGTGTGACCAGATTATATATTTCTTTGAAATTCTAGATTTTGTTAAGTTGAGAATTGTTTTTAACTATCACACTTATACACATAATCTCATGTTTTCTTTTTAAATTTAATCCATTATATATTTATGAAATGGAGCTTGCCTGTTTGTTTTCTCTAAAGTACTGTTCAGGATCAGTTAAAAGTTACAGTGGTTTTAACTAGAGACTACAACAGTAAACAGAATCTCAGTAAGTCATGTGAGCATTTTCTTGTGTGTGTGTGAGTAGGTAGGGAGTTTTGATTATATTCTACTGTATTCTTTTAGGTGTACAGTAAACAGTATTGTAATTAAAATGCACTTACTTTAAGTTTTACACAATTTGTAGCTTCAAAATTCTACGAACTTGGAGCTCTAAGTGATGTCTAGCAGCTTTGCTGGTGGATGATCTTATCTTGATGATGAGGGCTGTGCCTGGATCAGAATGGTGGTGAGTGGAGATTGGGGTAGCCACGGCTGTTTCTTAAAGTGAAGTTACAATCACAGATGACTTTGCCTTTCACAACAGATTTCTCTATAGCACTTTATGATTTTTAACTTTTCCACAACAGTAGAGCTTCTCTCAATATCAAGCCAATTCCCTCAGAGTTTTTCCTTATCAAGGTATTCATAGTGTTCTTATTGCAATGTTCTGTCATCCATCCATACAGTGTCATCATGGTAATAAACTCCATTTCTTGAAAGTACTTGCTTTGCTGTTTGCACAGAAAGAACTCTTCATCTGTTGAAGTTGGTCATGAGATTGCTGAAATTCATTCACACTTCAGATCACATTTCTAATTGTTCTTTACTTGCTCTTTGTCTATATCTGTTGTTACTTCCATCAGTGAAGATATGGACCCTTCAAGTAGTTTAGGAAGTTTGGGATGAACTTGTTTCCAACTCTTGTGAATAAGTAGATTTTAAGAAAATATTTCACAGCATATACCAGGACAACTACAATATGTAAATCAGAGTCAAGGAGGTTTGATGATTATGAGGAGGAAGTTGAACTCCTTTTTTTGTTGTAGGAATCCAGTGTGATGCAGCTGCTATGGAAAGCTGGACAGAAATCCCTTAGTGAGTTATCAGAGAGCTATGAAGATGGCTCACTTGGTAAACGTTTGCTATGCAAGCATAAGGAAGTGAATTTGTATGCCCAACACTCACATATAGATTTCATGGTGAGGTAGTGGACATTTATACTCCTAGCTCTGTGGAGGTAAAGACAGAAAGGTCACTGGTCTTCATAAGCCACTCAGTCTAGTCAAGTGTATGAATGCCACCAAAAACAAAATAGTGGGAAATGACAGAGGAAGACATTCAGCACTGATCTCCAGGTTCTACATACACATGCACATATATGAATATGCACACACAGGTACACAATAATACACATAAATATCAACCTATGGTAACTAAGATACTATTTGCTATTCTGTTCTAAAAATAGCTTCATTTTATAGTTGCAATTTTTTAAAATTTATGTGTGTGTGTGTGTGTGTGTGTGTGTGTGTGCACTATGACATGCATGTGAAGGTCAGATGATATCTCATAAGAGTCTATTCTCCACTTCTGCCATGTGCATTCTAAGAACTAAACTCAGGTCTTCAAGCTACGTTGGAAGCATCTTTACCCACTAAGTCATCTTGTAATTCCAAGATTAATTTTCTTTAATTTGTGAAACTTAGAATGACAATCCTCCTGTAAATTTAAAAAAAAATGGCTCACTATTATGCTGTTCTTCAAGTTTTTAATGAAGCAAAAATTTGAATTACCTTGTTTAAATGATATTACTAGGCCCTGTTGCTTTCAATAGTACGCCTCACTAAGCTCAATGTTTTACTTAAAACATTGGGAACTACGAAAGGATTTATATTTCCAACATATTAATGTACACATTCCAGTATGTCTAAGCTAAACATTAAAAATCAAGATGTTTCTGTGATTTTTTTAAAATAAATGGGTATTGATAATTCTAATTCTCATGCTGTGGTGGTTGTTGTCTCTTAGAATCTATGGTTATACTTATGGTTTAGTTACTTTTGCTCATAAAAAATACTATTGTCATAAAACAGATAATTGTGCTTTATATACATAACCAATGCAGCATCACATACCACCATATATTTTCTCAAAATGAAATAAAATTTTACTCTTTCTTGTCTTATGTACCATGCCATAATAACAAAAAAATGTAATTGGGAGTTTCTCTTGGTTGCCTAAGTCCATTAGTTAAGGGGATTGATAACTTTCAGGACTCAACCAACACCTTGCTTCTTCTAAATGTTTGCAAGGATAATCCAGATGTCTGAGCATCACATCTCAGTACATCCATAGGGTACTTATGAATGGGTCTAGCACACAAACAAGCAAAATTAGTAAATCAAGTCATGTAATTAGTAAATCAACTCCTCAGAATTCATAGAGGATGGGTATCATCAGTGAATGGAAACCTAAATGCCCTCCACCCCTCCCCCAGAAAAAAAAGCAAAAGCCAGGAGATTTCACTACTCCTGCCTTCTGGCATAAGCTGGGGCTTAATAGCCTTCTGCATTCAGTAGGTCAACCCTTTGGCTGGTTTCCATGTCTTCAGTCTGAACCACAGATGTGGTACCTTTCAGATTCTGTAAACACAGAGATAATTCTTCATTATAGATCATATCATGCACTAATACATTATGTATACATATATCTGTCATTTAATATTTAACTCCTAATAGAGAATTGTGATAACATGTTTAAGATGTGATTATAATAACATGTTGAAGATGTGTTTGTCTTCAACCTAGATGCCTCTCAACTGAAGAATGGATTAAAAAAATGTGGTACATATATACAATGGAGTACTACTCAGCAGAGAAAAATAATGATGTCATAAAATCTGCAGACAAATGGATGGAACTAGAAAATATCATCCTGATTGAGGTAATCAACTCTGAAGAACAACCTTGCATGTACTCACTCATAAATAGACACTAGAAGTAAAGCAAAGGATAACAAGATAACAATCCACAGCTCCAGAGAGCCAGCTAACAAAGAGGACCCTAAATGGGACACATGGATCACCATGGGAAGCAGAAATAGATGAGATCTCCATGAGTGAACTGGGGGTGAGGGGTGGGCAATGGAGGGTAGGGGATAGAGGATGAGAACATAAGGGAATGGGATGGTCAAGCTGAAACAGTGATGGTGTGAGAAAGCAAAGGAAGAGATACCATAATAGAGGGAGATCTCATGGGGATAGAGAGAAACCCAGTGCTTGGGAAGTTGCCAGAAATCCCCAAGGATGACCCCAGCTTGGACTACTAGAAATAGTGGAGAGGGTGCCTGAACTGAACTGGCTTGCCCCAGTGATCAGATAAGTGAATACACTTATTGCCACCACAGAAGTTTTCTCCAAATACTGATGGAGGCAGATGAAGAGATCCATAGCCAAACACCAGGCAGAGCTCCAGAAGTCCAGTAGGAGAGAGGAGGGATTCTATCAGCAAGTGCATTAGTATCATGATGGGGAAACCTGCAGAGATGACCAAACCAAACTAGTGGGAACTCATGAAAGTTGGATCAATGGCTGTGGAGCCTGCATGGGACTGGTCTAGGCCCTCTGCATGGCAAGACAATAGTGTAGCTTCATCTGATTGGATGCCCCCTAGCAGTAGGGTCAGGATCCATCGCTGGTGCATGAGGGGGCTTTTTGGAGCCCAATACTATGATGAGATGCCTCATGCAGCCTTGAGGCATGGGGAAGGGCTTGGACTTGCCTCTACTGGATGTGCCTCTCAATAGGACGCCTTGCCTTCTTGTGAGGGGGACTGGGGAGTTATTTGGGAAGGGAGGCTGGAGGGATGAGAGGAGGGGAGAGGGGGATCTCTGATTGATGTGTAAAATGAATGAAAAAAATTTCTTAAAATAATCAGAAAAATAAGATGTGTTTGTCTTGTAAAACGTAATGCACGTTATATTGGTAGTCCATTGTGTTGTTCTGTGTTTCTTACTACATCTACAAGCTCTGAAAAGAAGTGACTTAAAAGTCATGACAATTTTTATTTCTCACAGAGATAGTTTATTTGTTACATATTTATTACCATGTACACTCATGTGTTTGGTAATGGATATTAATATTTTTTGTACTTATATTGAGCTTGTCCTTATTTGTTACTTGTATTTTTATCTAATGTATTGCTATTAGCTATATTATTATCATTGCATGTTTTCTATGTCGGTTTTTGTGTTTCTGTGTATATATGTGTGTATGTGTTGAAGGTTCATGTTCTCTGTTGAGATCAGAGGACAGCCAAAGTTTCTAAGTATGGAATTTAACTTTTTGTGCTGGGCCAACATAGTCTTTAGCCTTTTGAAACATTCCACTGACCTCTGGCTACCTGTTTTGGATATTCATACATTAATGGTAATGCAAATGATCAATATTTAATAGATTCCAAAACTATGATATGACTTGACATTTAAATGAAAAGTAATATTTTTGCATAGCTAGAAACAAACTTCATGTATAATTAAAATACTTATCATTATAGATAATAATTCACATGCATCTTTATATGCAGCCAATGAATACTTTTTTAGATGTAAGTATATATATATATATATATATATATTTCAGATATTACTAAAGATAAAATTTTGAGTTTTATATGCCACATATGGCAAGAATTTACAGATGTTTGCATGTCTGTTCATATGTGTTTTTGTTTGTGGGTGTCTGTGCCTTCAAACATATCTCTTGTTTGCAGGTGCCCATGAGAGAGAGAAGAGGGTCTCAGAAAAAATAAATAAATAAGTAAATAAATAAATAAAGAAAGAAAGAAAGAAAGAAGAGGGTCTCAGAACCCCTGAAACTGGGTTTACTGGTGCTTGTCAATGGATGTTAGAATTAGAATTCATCTTCTGCAAGTGTAGCAAGTGCTCTTAAGTGCTGATACAAGTCTCCAGTTCTACTTATTTTTACTTTTCTAAAGTATTTAATCAAAAAATAGATGGTGCCTCCCAAACAGATCAAACTAATCAACTGTCTCACCTATTCAGAGAGCATGATCCAGTTGGGGGCCTCTCAGCCTTTAGTTCATGGTTCATGTGTTTCCATTCATTTGACTATTTGTCCCTGTGCTTTATTCAACCTTAGTTTCAATAATTCTCGCTCATATAAACCCTCCTCTTTCTCGCTAGTTAGACTCCTGGCGCTTCACCTGGGGCCTACCTGTGGATGTCTGCATCCAGATTCCTTTAGGCAGTGGTACCAGGTCCTGGGCTCATTGCATGAGTTAGCTGTTTGAAACCTGGGACTTATGCAGGGACGCTTGGCTCAATCTGGGAGGAGGGGACTGGACCTGCCTGGATTGAGTCTATCAGATCAATTTCAGTCCTCAGAGGAGACCTTGCTGTGGAGGAGGTGGGAATGCAGGGTGGGCTGGGGGGAAGGGGAGGGGGGCAGGAAGAGGGAGAACAAGGGAATCTGTGGCTGTTATGTAGAACTGAATAGTATTATAAAATAAAATAAAATTTAAATTTAAAAAGTAGATGATAATTTCTTCACTCCCTTAAAATATACATCATTACATGTTTAAGTTCACTGATTTGAGAAATAATACCTGGTATGACAGCAGATTTTTAATGTGCAAGTTATTTTCATTTATAATTAATTTCACTCTTTGTGCTAGGTATGTCCTTCTTCAGACCACAGGTTGAAGGAAAGAGTGTTAAAAATTTTGAACACTGTTTTATGACTGCTGGATTTCATTTCTCTAGTTTTGTTTTGAGGTACTAAATGGTGAATAACAAAAATACACATGCAGTTAGTCAATTCTTGTCCTGTTCAGGTTTTACTGTCAACTTGATGAAAACCTAGTATCACAAGAAGAGGAAACCTCAAATGAAGAATTGCCCTTGATAGGCCTCTCGGCATGTTTGAGAGATTGTATCTATTGACATGTGAGGTCCCAATCCACCATGGCTGGCATCACCTCTAGGCAGGTGTATCTGAGCAGTATAAGAAAACTAGCTTAGTATGAGCCAGGATGCATCACTTCTCTGTGCTTTGTGTTTGAGCTTCTGACCTGACTTCCCTCAGTGATGATCTGTGACCTGGAAGTATAAGAAGAAATAAATTCTTGCCTCCCTTACATTGCTTTTGGTCAGAGTGTTTTATCACACCAACAGAGGTGAAACTAGAACACTTCCAGAATTTACAAAACATACTTTAAGTCAAACTAAAACTGGAAAATAAGTTTGGAAAAACATTTTCAGTACAAAATTGTGAAGTGTATTCCCTCATTATTTTTTCAGTTCATTGATGAGCTGTGGTACAGCAATAAGTTTTTAAATCAGTACTTTAAACCTGGCTTATACTTTGGGAATTATATTCTCAATTTAACATAGAGAAAGTTGAAACATATTCAAGTGAAAAAATGACTAAGTGTTTGATTATGAAAATATGATGTGAAAGATAATATTTCACACATTGTGAAAATTTATAGAAATTAAGAATAAATGTTTTCAAATAGTCACACAGAAATACCACTTATTTTGCTGGATATGATTGATCATTTGCCTATGAATTCAAATTGGCTGTGATTACATGCCCAGACATGCCCAAGAGGAAGCCAGCCTAAATCATAGCATAAACGGGGGCAGGCTAATGAAGTCCTGCCCTTAGTTGAGGAGCTATTGACCATTCAAAGCTGATGGGGAAAGGAGATAAAATTTTCTGAATGGATAGAGCTGCTAAAAGTTTATTCATACTCCATCAGATAGTCATACACCCTTGCACATGCAGATAATACTCAGGAGATTAGGTGGGTTTTATGGGGTTGGAAGCATATGAAACTGGGAGAGGAAATTGGTAAAGAATTAGGGGAGGATTTCGAGGAGCAAGAAGGGGTTAATTTGATTAAAGCATATTATATGCAGATATGAAATACTCTACCAATAAAAGAAAAGCAATTTCATTCTGAAAAGGGGCACTTACAAAGACAGTTTGGAATTGATAAATTAGGGGTACTTATAAATTATACAGCAGCTGGTTTATCCAACAACACTTTTATAAAGGGAGTTGGTGAATGAGATATTGTTTTGAGAAGTGACCAGAAAAGGCCTTCACAGAATAAAGAAACTGGGAAATTATGATATGATCAATGAACTAACAGCCAATCTCAGCTTTCATCTATCCTTTGGGGTTAAATGAGAAAGTGCTTCCCTTTTGCCTTTTGTGTAGAGCATGATCTATTTTAATATATGAAAGATTGGGCTCATGCTGCTTAAGTCATAGTGATCTAACAGATGGGAATAGAGATAGCAGTGCCTGAGATGGAATAGTGTAGCTAGAGTTTTCCTGCCTTGCCCACAGTCAAGACAAATCTTTGTCACCTGCCAGTCCCACAGCCGCTCAGACCCAACCAAGTAAACACAGAGATTTATATTGCTTACAAACTGTATGGACATGGCAGGCCTCTTGCTAACTGTTCTTACATCTTAAATTAATCCATTTCCACAAATCTATACGCTGCCATGCGGCTCGTGGCTTACCGGCATCTTCACATGCTGCTTGAGCTGGTGGCGGCTGGCAGTGTCTTTTTCTACCTTCCTGTTCTTTCTTTTCTCCTCTCTGTTAGTCCCACCTATACTTCCTGCCTAGCCACTGGCCAGTGTTTTATTTATTGACCAATCAGAGCAACACATTTGCCATACAGAACATTCCACAGCACAATAGAATTATATATGGTCCCAGAGTTATATTAGATCCTAGTCATAATGCAGTTGACCTGGTTGTTGCAGAAAAGGGCTGGTGTATTAGGCTGTCTTGATTATTCTAGTCTTCTGAGGAGTGGAGGCTCTAAGTCCTGAAGTTGTGCTATACTCTGATGAAGTTTCTTCAGTTTGTCACTGCCCTAGCTTCACTCTGTTACTGTGATTACACTCGGATCCAAAGCAGCTACTGGAGGAAGCAATCTCATTTTTATAGTTCTCAGGTTATATTCCATCAAGAGAGAATCCATGTGAGAAACTTAAGACAGGAATCCAAAAGGAAGGACTTCTTGCTATTCCAGGCACTATTACCTATAATCAGAGAATTAATAGCCACAAGAGTACAGCAGGAATCATAAAGTGGGCTGCTTGCTGTTCACAGACTCAGGCTTGACTGTTTTTCTTATATAACCCAAGACCACCTGTCTAAGGATCATGCTCCACCATAGACTAGGACCTTACATATCAATTAACAGTCAAGACAATTTCCTACAGATATGTCAATATGCTAACCCGATCTAGATAATTTTACAATCAAAAGTTTCCTCTCAGGTAACTCGAAGCCACCTCAACTTCACATGGCTAATTTGGACAAGTCCTATATCAAATTTGTTGTCTTGACTGAAAGTCCTTATATATCCTCTTTGTTTTTTTTCTTCTCTCCCACTTACTGAGGCATTTTGATTTGAGGTTAGTTGCACATGCTGTCTCTAAAGCTATAGTTGAAAGCTCTATGGAGCTATTGTAGAGTCAGCCTTATTTCAGCCTTGAATTTTAGGATACATTGAAGAATGTACTTTTCCTTTTGCCCTGAAGTTGGATTCCCTTCTCAACTTTATGGGCCACCCACCAGCTTACTGCCCATTGCTGATGTCGGGCAATCCAGATCTCCTTCTGGACATATTATCTGGAAATCAAAATTAGAATGAAAAATTTGTG
This sequence comes from Peromyscus leucopus, assembly GCF_004664715.2. NCBI lineage: Eukaryota > Metazoa > Chordata > Mammalia > Rodentia > Cricetidae > Peromyscus > Peromyscus leucopus. The sequence goes on from NC_051065.1 coordinate 95,341,421, forward strand.
GTGATAATTTCACAATCAAAGACAATGTGGTTTGAATTTTAAGTGGCATCTCTTAAGAGTAACATGGGATTTGTAGCACCATTGTCTACCTCCAGTCTAGTTACAATTTTCACATTAGATCTGTGTACTTACTTCTCTGAATCATTATGCATGATCATCACAGTCCTTTATCTCTATAGAGAGAAATTATATTGCATGGTATAGACATTGAGTTTGTGGATAAAAGCAAAAATATCAGGTCAGAATAATAACACAGCAAAATGAAGAGAGTATAGAGATGTTATATACAATATCTCCAAAGGATCACTGATTGGCAGGTCAAAAACTCAGGTGGAGATTAAAAAACACTATGTCAATCTATAAAATAGTGAATTATGCCTTTTGAATCTGTCCACTGAGAATACATTTTGGAAACTTACCTTTCAAATATGAAAGTACACTTTTAATGTTTAAAGGAACTTAAATATGGCAATGCTGACTAAAGGCTGTGTGCTACAGCCCATTTTCCCATTTTGTCAAAAAGTATCCTGGAGCAATTAGTTCAGGAACAGAGGGAGGAGGTCTATGGAATTCTCAAAATAATCCAGTCAGATAATATAGCCAGCATGAGTTGATTTACAAACAGACAGAAACATTAATCCAAGGACTTTGTTGTAATGTCACTGAAGGACAGAGATGAAAATACATGACAAAACTGTGAGAATGGAAAATTTGGGAGTTGTTGGTTCTATACACATTTGTTTGTAGTGCTGATCTTTACATCATAAAGATAGTAATAATTTTGAAATATACTGTTTCAGTTTCTTTTGAAAAGACCCACTGATACATGTCTATATTGTATAAAAACAAAAAAAGACAGTAGAAGCTCCATCCATTCATCTATTCCAGCACTGAAATATGAGAGACGTTTTTGAATTTCCGCTCTAATTTTATACTTAGTAAAGGGTATAAATTTAGCACATAATCTCGAATAAGCAACATGACATCCTAATTCTGTCTTCTTCACTTCAGACATGTACAGATGATTCATTTAAGAAGCATGTTCTGACTCCATAGGATATGTCTGAGCCTCTGAGTCTTTGGGGGTAAACAAATCCTTTACATATTTGCTTCATTTTAGTTTAGCAAGGATGCTATCTTTCACAACAAAGTCTAGAGGACATGGTGGGCCTTACTTTTGCAATATTTCATCTCATCAAAGACTGGTCTTTAATGAAGACATTTATTAGATTCAATGTGCAGTACAGTCGTCAAACTTCCTATAGATGATAATATCAGTATATTTGGGGCAAATAAGGAAGCAGTTCAAATATATTTAGTATTTTGACAAATGCAATTTCATGTTACTACTAACTCATTGAAAATTTCTGTTGGATAACAAAGATAGAGGCTTAGGGAAAAATTTATGTTATTGTTGCTAGCTTTCTTTAGTACTAAAGAGAGCCACTATGCTACAGGGTAAGAACAAGAACATTCTATCTGTGTCCTTGAGCTATGTGTGAGACAGATGAGCCTAATCCTATAATCCATACCTTAATTCTCAATAGGAGAAGATGTGTCTCTCCTCACATTCACTCGTCCTGTCGATAACTGCCGCTTAGAAAGCAGCTGCTTAGTATACAGTCCTTTCTTAAGTTTCTAATGACTGAAATGGATTGAAGCCAACAAGGCTAATCTGATTTGTAAAAATAATTGAGGTCAGTATGTTCAGAGTAGAGAGTAGAAGACTTACTATTAACGACAAATGAAATTATAATCTTCTCCATCTGAATGACAAGCTCAGAAAAAGTCAGCAAAAACTCAAGTAAAATTAAATTGTATAATTTAAGAATTAAAAGAGGAGATGCTTGCATTATAATGTCTACCTGACATTTCATGGTAGACTTAACAAAGGGAAAAACATCATTATGCCATAAAATAACCTATCATATCTCAATTACTTCTCAGTGAACATAATTAAAATCTTAATAGTTTAATTGCATATGACTATGGCACATACAAAAGAAAGAACCATGTTCTGTAGCAAAATAACACCCAAATATCCTTGGACAGCAAGTACACTGACAGGAAGACTGTGAGTAAATAAAGTGACAGCAGTTGAAATACAACGTGACTCTGAAGAGGGACACATAATTATACAATAGCCCCCAATACAGGTAATAAAATCCAAGTTCCTGCTTTTAAACAAATGCCATAAAATCAGTAAGAGCACAAAACTCCACCCATTCATTTTCCCACTCAACATATTTTTACTGGATAGTTCAATGTACTGAGCATGAATGATGGCATGATGTGGTTGGTCAATGATGTCTTTGTTGATAAATATGAATAAATGCACATGATGATATTAGTTTATTGAACTCAAATATTTCTACATCTTAAACATTTCATTATAAGTAATATTTTATTACATTTTGAGAGTACCCACAACCTAATAATCATATTCACTCTCTTCCCCAACTAATTCCAGCTCCATTCTCCCCATTCTGCCTTCCCTACACAATCAATTTCTTTTTGCCCATCCCCCATTTGATTCAAGTTGTGTTGTTAGCTACTCCATGAGTGTGGTTGATCTACCAAGGAAAACATCATTAAAGAAAACTGAGTTTCTCCCAGTAGCTATTAAATATAAATAGCTGCTCATGCTGGGATTTCATGCTGACCTGCCCCTCACCCTGCCTGAAACTCCATATTAAGATTTGTCTCTGGCTTGAGCTCATTCAGGTCTTAGGGATATTGTCATATTCACTGTGAGTCCATATGTGCAATTGCCCTGTTTTGTCCAGTAAACATTATTTGATTGATGTCCACTAACCCAGGATCTTAGAATTGTTGTGTTCTTCTTCTGAGAAGAGCCCTCAGCCTTGAGGGGAGGGTACAATATATAAGTACCATTTAGGGCAAAGCTTTTTACAGTGTCTTATTCTTTGCACATTAACCAGATGGAGGTGCTTGTTCTAATTACTATTTATTGCAAAGATACATTTCTCTGGCAAAGGATGAGAGAGGCACTGATCTATAAGGCACTAGGACTCCTTTTTTAGTTGTATGTCCATTTACCATAAATTGTCATGGGTTTTCTCCTACACCCTATGAGTTATAAGCCTCCAGGTTCTTGGCCCTGATAACAGTGCCAGGCATGTGTTATAGTTCATAGAGCAGGCCTTATATTCATTGTGAAAGTGGTTACTTCTGTAATATATCTGCCACTATGACAACAGTGTGCATTTCTAGTAAAACTAGTCATTGTGATATGATTGAGCATTCCTTGGGTATATGCCTAAGAGTGGGATGGCTGGGTCATGAGGTAGATTGATTCCCAATTTTCTGAGAAACCGTCATACTGATTTCCACAGTGATTGTACAAGTTTGCATTCCCACCAAGAGTGAAGGAGTGTTCTCTTTGCTCCACATCCTCTCCAAAATAGACTGTCATTATTGTTTTTGATCATAGCCATTTTGACAGGTGTAAGGTGGTATCTCAGAGTGGTTTTGATTTGCATTTCTCTGATGACTAAGCATGTTGAGCATTTCCTTAAATGTCTTTCAGCCATTTGAGAATCTTCTTTTGAGAATTCTCTGTGTAGCTCTTTAGCCCATTTTTTAATTGGATTGTCCAGTATTTTGATGTCTAGTTTCTTGAGTTCTTTATATACTTTGGGTGGAACTAGAAAATATCATCCTCAGTGAGGTAACCCAAACCCAGACAGACAAACATGGTATGTACTCACTCATAAGTGGATACTAGATATAAAGCCAAGAACAATCAGACTGCAACCCACAGATCCAAGGAGGCTACATAGCAGGGGGGACCCTAGGATGACTGTGGCTTATAATAAGTTTTGGTTTTACTCAATCACTGGGCAAGCTTCAGTGAAACATTTCACTAGTAGGATAAGAATTTGTACTGTATGGAACTGATAATAGAAAAAAATAAAATAAAAACCATCCTCAAAAGACTAAAGGAAGTTACATCTAAAGGATTAGAAGGAAACTTTGAGGGGGATAACTCATCAATAAATTCATATTTCTACATAAAAAATCTAGTCATTGTTGTAACTCATAGGGTTCACAGCTGGGTGAGACTGATGATTAAGTTTTTTTCCTCTGGGAGCATGTATAGAAGCTTTCATCACTATGAAAAAGAGAAAGTAATGATGAAGTTTCCAGGTGAGTACCAACTAGATTTCTCTATGTTCCATAACTCAAGTCTGTAGTCTTCTACAGTAGGGTTTTAACCTCAAGTTCTGAGGGTAGCCAAGAGTAATTGCAACAGTCTGTAAAACTTTAAAATTTCTTTTAAAATAAAATGTTTATTAATTCCTCACAGATGCTTGCTTTTGGTTTTAGTCTGAGCTTTCTTTTTCCTGGTCCAGCTGTCTTATGAGAAGCCTTTCAACTGGTCCTCCTTTTATCGTGCCTTCCCCACCTTGATGGGATGAACCTCTGCAGCCGTGAGCAACAATGCACATTTTGCCTCTCAAGTTGTTTTATGCTAGGCAGTTTGTAAAAGCAATGAGAAAGTAAGTAATGCATTATTAAACATAGAGAAAAAACACTTTTATTATTTAAACAGTATGATTAACAAACTCAGTACACGTTTTTAAAATTTACTGGTTAGTTTCCATGTAATGACATCTGTACAAGTGTCATACTGTCAGAACTGAGACTTCCAAGACTTTCCTTCATAACATTGCAGCTTCTCCATACTTCTTCCATCCCTCCTCCACAGCATATATTGTCTTGTTCCTAGCTGTACATGGGTTTGCTTTTGTCTAACTTCACATCCAAGTAATTACAGTACACTTGTGTCTGACCTTTTTATATATCCTCATTATATTTAATTACTACAGAAAAGTATCCCATTGTAATGCAAACATCAGAGTTGGCTCCTTTATTCAGCTCTTTATGGTTATGTGGAAAGATATGATTTGTAGGGTTTTAACAAGTGAAGCTGAAAAGAGACACATGCAGATACCTTTTATCTAAATATAGTTTCATTCTTCTAAGCAAATGTTTGGGAATGCAATGGCTACATAACATTTTGTCTGGCTTTGTACAAGCCACACTAGTGCTAACTAAAGAGGTTGAGTCATTTTAGATTTTTATTAGAAATTCACTGCATGCCCAATTTTCCCTTTTTCTTACCAATATCTCATGGGTTCAGAATTTTAAGTATTTCAAATTTCCATATTGTTATGATTTCAATTTATATTTTCCTAATGCCTACTGCCTTTTCTATCTTATTGAGTGATTACTTAGCATTTGAATACCATTTTTCATGAAGAACCTCTTCAAAATATGTTCAAACTGCTAGCATCAGATGTCTGGTCTTCTCAAAAAGTTTCAGATTATCTATCAGATTCTCAAGATATGGCCCTTTGTGGAATGTTTCCTGAAAATATTTTCTTTTGTTCAGTAACTTATTTTTCTACATTCTTAATAGTGTCATTCAAGAACAATTGTTTTATATCTGATGAAGTCAAATTTGACAGTTTTTTAAATTAATAGCTTTTTGACACATTCTCTGATATGTGTAAAATATACAGGATCAGGATTTTTTTTCTATATTTTCACAAGAAGTTAAATACTATTAAGTTAGCATTTATTTAAGATTTGGTAAGATAAATTTTCATTTGTTGTGAACTATAAATTGAATTTCATGTGGTATTACTTTAATATCCCCTTTACTTTGAAAGAAATCAAGGTTTTCAGTTTTTCTTGTACACTTGCTAAAATACTTACAGTTTATTCACTGAAATACTTCTGTCTGTTTATATATCTTTATATGTGTGAATGTACCCATCTCCCACACATACAGGTGGATAGACAGATGTGTCACTTTATAATCGGTTACAAAAATGTTTGACCTTAATTCCAAAAGCCTGTTCTGTTGATTATTGTAACATTAGAATAAATCTTTATATTATTAATATTAGGTAATATTAATCATCCATATTTGCTCTTGTTTTCTAAATACATATTTTGTATCTCCATATATTCTTTCCCATCAGTTCAGTTTGTACAAGTATTTCAAATTCAAACTGTGGGAGTCATTTGAAACTGCATTGGCTCTATAGCTTAATAAAGGAAATGATATTATCAATGTTGAATCTTTGAGTCAAGGTTCAAATCACATGTCTTTACTACTTTGTCTGCCTTAATTGTTTTCAGCAATGTTTTACAATTTTCCTCTCATATGTCTTCAGCATATTTATCAGACTTCCTCTTAAGACACATCATTTTTGGTATTATTATAAATTGCACAATGCAGGTAATAGAACTATAATTGCATTAGTATATTGATCTACTGCCTGTGAGTCACTGAACTAACCTATTAATTCCAGTAAATGTCTAGGTTGATTAGATTGGATGAATGTATTAATTTTCCTCTTTTTAAATGAGAACATACATTATTTTTTCCAACTAGGAAAGGTGCCTCATCTTTTACTCAACTTAAAACACAACATTTGAGGCCAGCAGTAAAACTCCAGAGGTCAAGACACTTGGCACAAAGGCTGAGGACCTGAGTTTGATAGCCAGGACCCACATGGTGGAAGGCAAGAACAAATTTACATAGGTTGTGCTTAGACAGCCACACACATGTAGAAGTGTGCATGCGTTTGCATACAAACTTGCACGCACACACACGCGCATACACACACACACACACACACACACACACACACACATACACACACACACACTACATATAAAAGACAAGAAAACCAACCAACCAACTATTAAATACCTTTGATAATCCGCTACCAAAATGTAACTGGAGGTGAAAGTGAATATTCTGATTTCTTCCTGGCTTTAGAGAAAAATATTTCATACTTTCAATACTAAATATATGAACCATCAAATACTTTATTGATAAGAAAAAATGTGAATGAGTTTTGAAGTTTTTGAGACTATTCAACAAGACTAATAGATATTCGTCTTCATAATTTATTCTATATTTATTTTTAAAAATCTATTTATTTTTTCATTCATTGTTTGTTAACATGACTATTACCTAATAGGAATTTGAATATAAATGAGCTTGAGACAAATACAAATGAAGTAAATCTTGTATGGTAAGAAAAGTTATTTCATTTTCTTTGCATTCTTGTTGAATATTTATTTCCGGTGATTATTGTCTTCAATTGTCAAGTTGACACTACTTTGAAACACCTAGGCAGAGAGTCTCAATGACTCTTTTGGGAAGGCATGTAGGCATGTCTGGGAAGGAATGCCTTATGTTCATAGAGGTGGCAAGACCCAAGACCCAAGGCATACTGGGTAGCACCATTCTCTAGACAGGAGTTCCTGAAATATATAAAAGTGAATTTGCCATACTTATCATAAGCAATAATAAGTGTTGTATTTTTAAAATTTTCTTTCTGCTTTTAACTGTGGATGTGATGAGAACAGCTGTTTGAAGTGCTTGCCTTGACTTCACCACAGTGACAGACTCTAACATGGAGTATAAACTAACATAAATCGCTCTGACATACCAATTTGCTTTTTGCTAGTTCGTTTTATCAAAGTATCAGAAATGAACCTAGGGCATTACCATTATACAGACCAGACTATCGAATTACAGAGGTTAATTAATTTGCCTAAAGCTACTGGCATTTTAATCCAAAAATAATCTTATTATAGAGTATGCATTTTTTGTATTTGTGTTTTCTCCCTTGAAAGACAGGGGACAATAACACAAGGTGATTATAAGGATCTTCATGAGGAAGAGGACTATTGGAGCATCTGATAACAGGGATGCTTCTGGGAGAATAATTAAGCAGAATGATATTTCACTTGAGCAAAGATGAGTTAGAGGTAAAGAATTGAACTACAGTCTAATTAAGGTCACTGGTGAGCAAAGAAAAGTCAAAGCCAGTAGATCATGAAAAACCAAATGCAATGAGACACTCAAATACAAATGCTATAATAAAATTACTTCAGTTTTTCATTTTTAAACCATCATGTTTGCAGAACCTGAGTGGTTTATCTAACACTTTAGTAGGTACAATGAACTTTCCTATTGAATAAAAAGCAGGAAAGTGAAGTTGGTATTAATCTCCTATTACATTACTTCTACATAGAATTGATCTTTACCATCATGGACATTTGGTTTTTCTATGCAACAGCAATCTCTTCATCCCACTGTAATGATTTATTGTATGCTTGAATGATTTAATAATGTAAAAAAGTGTTTATGCTTAGAGATAGTAATTGGACTACATTGATCTGCATAGTCAGAGCCAGCTGTCACACAGGGTTTATAGTAGAAATGTCTTGCTCTTAAAATTGTGATTTTTTTTCTAGGCAGTCTGTTAAATTCTTCATACTTTTGTTGTTGTTGTTGTTTTTCGAGACAGGGTATCTCTGCGTAGCTTTGCGCCTTTCCTGGAGCTCACTTGGTAGCCCAGGCTGTCCTGGAACTCACAGAGATCCGCCTGGCTCTGCCTCTCGAGTGCTGGGATTAAAGGCGTGCGCCACCACCGCCTGGCTTAAATTCTTCATACTTTTGTCTATGAGCTGATATTAGTACTAGAAGTCTGATAGGTCTATGGAACATGCTTCAAAGGGTTTGAACCTGCTTCCAGGTAAATTCCTACCTCCTATCAACGCCCTTACTATCTACAGCAGGTTCTCAGTTGTCTGTCCCTCAGTTCCTGTCTAAGTAATGCTGAAATGAAGTATAGGAAGGAGGAGGATTAGCCTATGTTCCATGCTTTAACTAGTTGGTCATATGCCCTTTCCCTACCAGTATCATTCTGCCAAAGTCAAAGTATTATTTAATTGTGAATAGAAAAACAGCATGAAAGGATGAGAGGCTGAACAAAAGTGTGGGTCATTTGTTGCCTTTCATGAAAAGGCCACGTTTTAAATTTGCAATGTCCCATCATACATAGAGAGCAGTTAGAGCTCTTAAGATTGAAGTCATATGCGGAGATCAGGAGAAAGAACAAGGACTCAAACTCCTGATTATTTTTGTTTTTGTTTTTCGAGACAGGGTTTCTTTGCGTAGCTTTGCGCCTTTCCTGGAACTTACTTGGTAGCCCAGGCTGGCCTCGAACTCACAGAGATCCACCTGGCTCTGCCTCCCAAGTGCTTGGATTAAAGACATGTGCCACCACCGCCTGGCTTCAAACTCCTGATTTCTAAAGCTGAAAATAATAATAAAATCCTGATACAAAATCAAGGATAAATATGTATGTTAGTCAAATTTTAATTTAAAATGCTATATAATATCCTAAGTGAGATTTTATTCTCAAAATATTCTCTAAGGAGGAACAGAGATGAACTGAAGGAGACATGGCATGAATGAGGAAGTGAAACAGAAGGCTGGTTAAAGCTGCCTAGGAGTACATATGTGAGGGAGTTGGTGAGGGAAGAAAATCTAGTAAATCACATTGTTCAAAAATGCATGATGATTTCTACCAAACTGCAGGGCAATTCAAAATAACAAAAAGCTAAATCTCTAAATTTTGTGTTTTTAAAAAAGCTACTTACATAAATATAGCTTGTTTTGTGATGAAATAAGAGAAAATATAATGAATATAATTTCAAGTGTGAGAGACATAATAGCAATTGAATGATAAAATAAAACTAGTGCCTCTCTGCATTCCACAATTACTTAAATAATCTTCAAAGTGTGTCTTTCTTGAGAGAAAAGTATGACTCAAGAGAGATGTCATAAAACAGAGGAATGTAGCTGGGTGGTGGTAGCACACACTTTAATCCCAGTACTTGGGAGGCAGAAGCTGGCAAATCTCTGTGAGTTTGAGGCCAGCCTGGTATACAGAGCAAGATTTAGGACAGGCACCAAAACAACACAAATAAATCCTGTCTTGGAAAAATAAAACAACAAAACAAACAAACAGAAAAAAAAAAAACTATAGGAATGTAATAGAAAGGAATAAGTAAATGAGAGGCCCTCTGAATAAGTGAGACAGTTGATTGGCTTGATCTGCTTGGGAGGCATCTAGGCAAAGGTACCAGGTCCTGTGCTCATTGCATGAGTTAGCTGTTTGAAACCTGGGACTTATGCAGGGACGCTTGGCTCAGTCTGGGAGGAGGGGACTGGACCTGCCTGGACTGAGTCTACCAGGTTGAACTCAGTCCTCGGGGAGGCTTTGCCCTGGAAAAGGTGGGATTGGGGGGTGGGCTGGGGGGAAGGGGAGGGGGGCAGGAAGGGGGAGAACAAGGGAAACTGTGGCTGTTATATAGAACTGAATGGTATTGTAAAAGAAAATAAAAGGGAAAAAAACATTTATTTTCCAAAAAAAGAGGTAATCAAATATAACAAAATATAATACTACATATAATAACTGAAGAAAATTAATAAAATAAGACTTTATATGTTAAGCTTAAGCAATTACAAATTATGATAAATGAACATCTGGGAATATTAATTTATATTAATTAAAAAACTTTGACTAGTTGAAAAAAGGAAGAGAATATATAGATTACAAACTACATATAATTTTAAATATTTTTTTTTAAATCAGGTGTAAGTATGGTGATCAATACAAATTCAAATAAGGTCTACAGCCATACCACCCTGAATGCACCCGATCTTGTCTGATCTTGGAAGCTAAGCAGGGTCGGGCCTGGTTAGTACTTGGATGGGAGCCTGCCTGGGAATAACGGGTGCAGTAGGCAAAAAAGAAAAAAAAAAAGAAAGAAAGAAAGAAAGAAAGAAAGAAAGAAAGAAAGAAAGAAAGAAAGAAAGAAAGAAAGAAAGAAAGAAATTCAAATAAGGTTGGTTATATGTGCTTACTTGAAGAAAGAAATTCTGGACTGAGAATTCAGTTATGATGTAATATAATATTCAGAGACTGGAGAGATGGTTCAGTAGTTAAGAGTGCATTCTGTAAACCAACAGAAGGAAATGAGCTAATGAGAAGACACAAAAATCAAAGACTCACTCATTCACACACTCAGGATTCCCATAAAAATATTAAACTAAGCCTGGGCAGTGGTGGCATATGCTTATAATTCCAGCACTAGGGAGGTAGTACAAGGCAGATCTCTGTGAGTTTGAGACCAGCCTGGTCTACAGGGTGAGATCTAGGACAGACACCAAAACTACACAGAGAAACCCTGTCTCAAAAATCTTTTATATATATATATCTTTTATATATATCTTTTAGTATACAGAGCACCTAGTGCAGATCCTTGCAGAGCTGCGTTTGCTGCTTTGGTACATGTGAGTTCATATGAGCTTTACTCAGTCGATTTATGCCCTCCTAATGCCCCCCATCCCCTCTTTCTGCCTCCTCTTTCATGGGGTTCCCAGAGTTTTGAGGGGAGAGATTGGATGAAAACATCCCATTTAGAGCAGTTTCACTGTCGGTCTCTGCATTTGTTTCCAGCTGCTGCAGGAAGAAGCATCTCTAATCACAGCCGAATAAAAAGCTTATCTATGAGTTTTGCAAAATATAATTAGGAATCACTTTATCACTATTATTTTAAGGACTAGTAGTATTTGTTTTTACCTTAGGTGAATAGGCTGTGAGCTGTCTAGACTTTGGTTTTTGGTCACCTAAGCAGTTTTGGATATGGGTTCCATCTCGTGGAATATATCTTAAGTCGAAGCAGATGCTTTGGTTACTTCCATAAGCTTTGTGCCACCATTGCCCTAGCTTAGCTTGCAGGATGTCCAGCATTGCAAATCAAAGGGTTTATGATTGGGTTGGTGTTTACATTTCTCTTTTGTCAGACTGCAGAGTACCTTCTTATGCTAAAGATGCTAGAACATAGGGATGAAGGTTCTATGTGGGCACCAGTTTGACCTGTCCATGCTCAGTGAATTGTGTGGGTGTTGTCTTCACTAACATGGCCTTTGTCTCATCCAACTTTGACGTGACTGTTTTAGTTTGATCTTACTATATTTAATTTTTTATGTGCTGTTGTTCTTTTTAAATAAGAGACAGAAAGGGAGTAGATCCAGATGGGAAGAGAGGTGGGGAGGAACTGGGTGGGATAGAGGAGGGGGGGACTGGAATTGGAACACATATATGAGAAAAGAATCTATTTTTAATGAAAGGAAAATTATTGATGTAACCAACCGTCTTATTAAATAAGAAACACAGAAACAATGTAAAAGAGAAAGCCAAGAGGTCAGAGCTCAGAGCCAAAATCTCTCCCTACCGCCTGCGGTGTCCCAGCTTCCCGAAAGAGGGCTCTATTTCCTGTCTGTTCGTCTATTTAAAGTATTTTGTTCTGCCTTCTCATTGGTTGTAAACCCAAACACGTGACTGCCTTGTCACTGTCTGAATGTACAGCCCCTTAGGTCTTAAAGGCATATGTCTCCAATGCTGGCTATATCCCTGAACACACAGATATCTATGGGATTAAAGGCATGTGCCACCACCGCCACACTCCTGCTATGGCTCCAATAGCTCTGACCCCCGGGCAACTTTTTTTATTAACATACAATCAAAATCACATTTCAGTACAATTAGATTACCACCACATTTCCCCTTTTCTATTTTAATAAAAAGAAAAAAAAAGCAAAAGGTTATAACTAACAAAAGAAAAACTATATACAAAAGTACAATAACTATATACAATATATACAAATAATAAATACCTAAACAGGTATTGGATAAATCAGAGAAAATAATTCCATTATCTATCCTATTTTGGTAAATCCAAGATGTATCTAATGCACTTTCTATCCTAATTAATTTTCAACTATAAGTAACTAATCTTCAACCATAACTAACTAATCTTCAACTCACTCAGAGACCCAAGAAGGAAATAATATTAGCTAACAAAAATAAAAAACAGGAAGTGCATGCAAGCAACTTCCAAAAAATTTGTGAGTTGACAGAAACAGCCAGCTGCCTGGGCAGTCACCTGAGGTTTCTCTGCAGTGTTGGGGCATCATCTTCAGCCTATAGGCTTAGTGTATCTGACAGACTCATTTGTGAAGTAGGATGTACACAAGGTCAACAGTGCAATCTCACATTGGGTGAGAGCAGTCCATGTACCAGAAACACCTGAATTCCACTAGTGTCCTGTCATGATTCAGGATTTTAAATTCTGGAAATTGTTGACAGTTTTTTAATTCAGCTGTCCATTCTTCTTGGCTGTGTATATATGGCTTCATCTCAGCATCCCTTCTTCTCCACATCCCTCTATTAAATGCCAGTCTACTTTCGAGAGGCATGAACTTTCGGCTGCTGTTCCATTGGACAACAGAAGCCATCGGCCCTTTGCCTGTTAAGCTGCCTTTGAAGAAAAGGGCACCGTACCTTTTCCGGATGCGAAGGCCACTTCAGGGATGGGGCCATATTGTCCTGGCCTCAGAAGATGCCTTTTGATAAAGCCATAACCACACTTGTTTTGGCAAGAATCAGTATTCCATTGTTTCGTGTTCTGTCTGTCCATTTTGTCCTGTTGATTCGAGGATACTTTGTTGTCCAGTGGCTAACTTTTGCCACAAGGAAAGTTGACTCCATATGCAGTTTCTTCAATGTCCATATTTTCTCTGAAGTAGATTAGTACTGCCAGGAGCTGACATGTCTCAAAAAAGAAAAATTTTCTAAGTTATTAAAACATTTTAAATGCCATATTCTGTAGACCTCTGAAGGGTTTGAAGATGACCTGTCTAAAACATCTCTGCTCAATTTTTAAAACATATCTAATATGACTACAAGTTCTATTGTAATGTCTAACTACTAACTTTCATTTCTTTATATCCTAGTAGTTGGTAATAATAACATTCAAGGATCAGAAATTTGTATTACATTGTTAAATGAATGGTATAAATACAATTAGAAATATACATATAGCATTTTCTAACAATATCAGTTTCAAATTTGTATACAATATAAAACAATTCAATCCAATGTAAAGTATTAGTAATTGTCTTTTTCTTTTCTTTCTTTCTTTCTTTTTTTTTACAAGAACTTTAAATCTAATCTCCTTTGCTTAGCATTTTTCCTAACCCTTGACAATAACTTGTAACCAACCCCCCTAAATACTGAAAATTATCCCAGACCCAAAACCCATTAAAAAGACCAAAAAACCACCTGCCCCACACCACCTCTTTGGGAATGTGGGCGTCGTATTCTTAAAATTGCTTCCTGCTGGGTATGGCGAAGTTTTCTTTATCCTGAAAGAAAAATTTTAGGTTAATTGTCAAATTCTAGGAGAGGTAACTATATCCTTCATTATCCAGTCCGTGTATAATGCCAAAGTTCAGGGTTTATCTCAAGTCCTTATTCAAGTAGTCTTTGAGACTGGATCATCTCAGCTAGTCATCTCAAAATTGCTCTGAGCACCTTGTAGTTCAAAGCTGATCTGTGGATGATGTTTGTCAGCTTAATGATATTATTATTGTCCACGTGGAATTGTTGTTGTTGTGGGGCCCCATCTTCTTTCTGGAGACTTCAGTTGATGCTAGGCCTGGCCATGATTTCCTGCAGAAAACTGATAAGAGACTCGAACACAAAAACATATATATGCAGCTAGCCTTTTTTCTAGAATTAATTAGTACTCTATATGACCATTCATATCTTAACAAAGTTTAAAATGTATATATATCTATATATCTTTACATGTTAATCTTGTAAATTTTGATATAAAATTCATACTTTAAGAAAAGTTTAAAGAATCAGAATAGAATCAAAGAGTTGAGATTAGTAATAGAATAGTCCCTTAATTAATTTTGCTTTTGTCCTGTACCATAGCAGAAGATGGCTCTTATTCTGGCATGATACAGGGAGTTTGCATTTTCCTTTTAACAACATGCTTGAGTTTAAAGAAGGAGAGAGCCATTATCCAACTCCAAAGTCAGCTTTAAATTTTAATTGAACTGGGACTATTAGAAAACCAATAGTGTTAAATCTTTAGAGAAAAGCAGAAACAAACATTTAAGAACACATAAAATTTTTTTTTAGATAATATATACCCATACACCGTTTCATTCTGTTTCTTGGGATAGATGATTTGTCCCTTTTCTTCAGTTGTCTCATTTGTCCAGTGTTCTTCAAATTCCTTAACCTTCATTCTCCTAAAAGACAAAAACAAAAACCTTTCCACAAGACTAATTTTGGGGATGTTTCCTTTGGACAAGTTATTATCTGATTAAATGAAAAGGCATGTGTTATTGATACCAGTTAGTTTAAATTGGATGTTCATGCTAGTTGATGAACTATCACCTCCTCTAATTAAGAGGTCTCTCTTGTTCAAATCGAACCTTTATCAATTTTGATGGTACCCACAGCTTATCTTCTCCTGTAGAAACAAAAGCAAAACCTCGTCCCAATGTAATACATACCCTGGTTTCCATTCTGAGGTCAGCACATCCTTAAAGTATATAGGCTGATTTAATTCTGTAGTTTTTTCTATTATCCAATGTCTCTCTGCAGCTGTTGTTCCTTTCTCATTGGCATTCAGAAAATTCAAAGTTAGAAGAGCATTATGCAGTGTATTTCTGGGGGTTTTTGTTACCCATTTCTGTTTATTTAGCATATCCTTTAGAGTTCTGTTTGATCTTTCTATAACTGCTTGACCTGTAGGATTATGTGGTATGCCTGTAATATGCTTTATATTGTAATAAGCAAAAAACTGTTTCATTTTAACAGAGACATATGATGGAGCATTGTCAGTTTTGATTTGTGCAGGTATACCCATGATGGCCATAACTTCTAGCAAATGAGTGATTACAGAATCAGCTTTTTCAGAACTCAAAGCAGTTGCCCATTGAAATCCTGAATAAGGTTTGAACTGGATTTGCACTGGGGGCCTGCGCGAGGCCCCTCTCGGAGTTTCCCAAAGACTGAGGCAAAGGATTACCCTGTCTGTCCTTTGTTGATCTACATTCGTTGGTCCAGTGTTTTCCCTTACCACACCTTCTGCATACTCCAGAAGGAAGGGGCATTCTGTTGCCATTGTTCCTTGAAGAAACATTGTTTCTGGGAATGACCTGTCTACAGTCCCTTTTCAAATGTCCTTGCTTTCCACATCCAAAACATCTAACACTCCTCAAACCTTTTGAAATTACTTCTCCTACCCATGTATCATCATGCTCATCAGCTTCAACATTAATTGTTTCTCTAATCCAATCTTCCATAGGTGCAGATCTTGCCCTTAATGGCCTGATTATTCTTTTGCATGCTGCATTCGCATTCTCAAAGGCCAAAGATTCAATTATTGCCTTACCAGCTTCTGAATCCGAGACCATTCTCTTTACTGCTGAAGCCAGTCTTTGTAAAAAATCTGTAAAAGACTCTTTTGGGCCTTGCTTCACCTTTGTAAATGACTCAGACTTTTTTCCTGGTTCTCAACTCTGTCCCATGCATTCAAGGCTACCGTTCGACATAAAATTAGGGTTTGGACATCATATAAACATTGTGTTTGTACTGAAGCATATTGGCCTTCTCCAGTAAGCTGATCCTGGCAAACTTGTATTCCTTTATCCCTCCATTGTTTTTCTATGTTTTTAGCCTCCTCCTTAAACCAAGTCAGAAATTGAAGTCTCTGGCTGGGTTCCAGAACACCTTGTGCAAGGTCCCGCCAGTCCTGTGGTACTATCCTATTATATGTTGACCAAGAGTTTAACATTTGCTTTACATATGGGGAATGCATGCCACAAGATACTATTGCCTCCTTAAACCTTTTTAAATCCAACATTTCAATTGGAGCCCAAATATTTTGTGTAGCCATTTGATCAGGCATCTGCTGTACGGTTACAGGATAAATTAAGGGTGACTGTGTGAAAACAGGCTTTCTTTCTGCAACTCTATGATCCCGACTTGAAACAACTTCACTGTTAATTTCTTCTGTCTGAATTTTTACAGGTTTAACAAGTTCTTCTAAAGCTGTTATCCTGGCACTCAAATTGACTATCTTTTTAAATATTAAAATGTGGATTACTATAGTGATAAGCTGCATAATTCCACCAATACTAATATTATATAGTTGTTCCATTATCAGACTGCCTAAAATTTCGAACAAAAACCAATTTTCTTCCAATGTACACATAAAACCCATTTGTTTTTTAATGTGGAAAAAATTCTCTTTTAGATAGTTTCCTTTAAAATATCTGATATGTTATGACTTACCAAATCTGCGTAGAACAGTAGAAATCCGAGGGGATTTTCAAAACAGCCACCCTAGTGTCCCAGGTGTAAATCCAAAAAGAAAGAGAGAGAGAGAGAGAGAGAGAGAGAGAGAGAGAGAGAGAGAACAAGAAAGCGTAGCTGGCTAAAGTTTAAATGCAGCCACGTGTTCCCTCTTGTGCCGAGTCAAGGCTTGTGTCTGGCTTCCTTAAGGTCTGACCACGTGCGTTGGCTTTACAGGCAGGGCCCTGTTCGGCAGGGCAGGTCTGAGTTGTTAGTAGCACCAGCTTTAAGCAAGCAGGCTTTAAGCAAGCAGCTCAGTTAGTCCAGCCTTAGGCCAAGGACTAGGGGGCCGCCGCTCGGACTAGGCCGCCGGCCGCCAGGTCTGCCGCCCTTGCGGGAAAGCGAACCTGCCGCCAAGCCAAGCGGTTTTTAATAGATTCTTGTCACGTTGGGCGCCAGATATTGATGTAACCAACCGTCTTATTAAATAAGAAACACAGAAACAATGTAAAAGAGAAAGCCGAGAGGTCAGAGCTCAGAGCCAAAATCTCACCCTTCTGCCTGCGGTGTCCCAGCTTCCCTAAAGAGGGCTCTATTTCCTGTCTGTTCGTCTATTTAAAGTATTTTGTTCTGCCTTCTCATTGGTTGTAAACCCAAACACGTGACTGCCTTGTCACTGTTTGAATGTACAGCCCCCTAGGTCTTAAAGGCATATGTCTCCAATGCTGGCTATATCCCTGAACACACAGATATCTATGGGATTAAAGGCGTGTGCCACCACCGCCACACTCCTGCTATGGCTCCAATAGCTCTGACCCCCGGGCAACTTTATTTATTAACATACAATCAAAATCACATTTCAGTACAATTAGATTACCACCACAGAAAATCTTTAAAAGAAGAAGAGAAGAAAAAAGGGGGCATACTGCCTTTTCAGAGGATTAGAGTTTGGTCCCCAGCATCCACATGGGACTGTGCACAGGTAGCTGTAAGTCTAGCTCCAGCAATCCAATGCCCTCATTTGGCCTCCATGGGTGCTTGTAGACATGTGATGCACATTAACTAATGCAAAGAAACACACACACACACACACACACACACACACACACACACACCTATATGAAAATAAGTAAATAAATGATAATGTTGTATATATTCATAATGTACATATTTAATTATGTGATTTTATATAGTTATTATCTATTATAAAAAATCTAAATTTGAATCTCAAATAGAAGCTATATTTTGTGTTTGTGGTAAAGCCCGCGGTGAGAATAATTGAGACCTACTTTCTCAATTGTAAATGCAGCCATATTATTCTGTAGTACTCCTCTCACATCTGTTTGTATAACTGAAGTTATGTACCTTGTTGCTGACTCTAGTCCACACACACAGAAAGAAAAGTGTTAAAAAATGCTTAACATGAATTATTTCTGTTGCCAAATAAACAATAATTGCTAGAAATTGATATAGTGGTTCTGAAATTGCTTCTAACTAACAAAGAGGTATACATTCAAAGATGAAACTGAAATTTGATACTGTTCATTGTATTAAGCCTGAGAACCATTTGAGGAATGTGGAAGCTTAGCGGCATAAATTGGAGATTTTTTTCCCCATTTTGTCTTTTTCCAATTGTGTCTTCTTTCATGAAACAAAAGCTTTCTTCACAACCAGTATAAAATATAGGCAGAAATTAAAGGCAGCTTACAAAATGGAAAACATTGAGAAATCATAGGACAGATAACGGATTAATATCCAAGTTTATCTGGAAACATACAACCCAACAGCAAAGTAACAATAATAGTGATAGGATAATAATAATAATATAACAGCATAGGTGAAATATGTGCAAAAGGGTTCCATTTATATTTCTTCCAAATAAGACATACAAATGTACAATACATTTACAGAGAGAGTTCCCATATGACTAATTAGAAGAGAATCATCTTGATATTTCAGTGCAGTTGGGTTGCTTTGATTGAAAACTAGAAGGTTAGATGTATTGGTATAGTGGAGAATAAATTGGAAACATGGACACTATTCGTGAGAATGCCCAAAGGGAGATATGCAGTAATACATGTGTCGTAGTCAAGGTTCTCCATGAGACAGAACTGATAAGAATAAAAGCTCTGGAGATGTCTGTGTGTTCACTTTGTGTGTGTGTGTGTGTGTGTGTGTGTGTGTGTGTGTGTTTAAGTTAGAGCTAAGTTAAGTTCTAGAAATCATATAATCTGCCTATGCCAGCAGGAGAATCAGAAAGATTGATAGCATAGCCTAATCTGAAGCTAAATGTCTGGGTATCAGGGTAAAAAGTAGTGGAAGTCCAAGTTTAAAGGCCTATAAATTATAAGAGTTTATCTAATATCCAAGGGCAAGAGAGAACAGATATTCCAGATCAAATACAGCAAATTTTTGAATCTGTCAATTTGTTTTTCCATTTAGTCATCAGCAAGGTCAGACAAGGCCACCCTCATTGCTAAGAATGACCTTTATTGACCTGTTGTTAATTTCTTCCAGTACTGACTACTCAGACACATTTGTCGTCATCTTCATGGATATTTTCTTAGCTTAAATTGATACATAAGATTAATCATTATAAAAAGAATTGATAATCATAATGATGAATTTTCTCCCTAGAAAAATTAAGAAATCATGTAGTATGTGACAATATTGGTGAAACCTCATAATATTCTGAGCAAATTAGTCCATTTATAGAATAATGAGTATGTATCCACTTTATTAAGTAAATAAACACAGTTAAACAGATAATAAAGAAATACTATTGTGATTATGATGAATGTGTTAAGGGAACAAGTATTATAAAATTAAAAAATAGAAATCAAAACTGACAGAACATGTAAGATCTGAGGATTTGCTATATAAAATTGCAGCTTCTGGTAAAGATGGTACATTGCAAAAATGGATGTGAGTTCAGTAATTGAGGTGGGGACCTGTTGTATAATTGAAGATTTTACAATAAAAAAATATATTTCTGGAAATAATTACTTCAGGTGCTGGGGAGATGGCACAGTAGGTAAAGTGCTTGCTGTGCTAGTATGAGTACCTAAGTTGAATTTCCAGAAACTATGTAAATGCTTGCTGTCATATACACTCATGTTATCTCATCACTACCAAAGAAAAACAACAGTATCTCCAGGGCTTACTAGCCAGCCAGTCTAGCTGGATTTTAAGAGAACCTGGGACCTGCCTCAAAAAGCAGGTTGGTGCTCAATCATAACACAAGGACACTTGCTTAGCTATGTTCATATCAGCATTGTTTGTAATAGCCAGAACCTGGAAACAACCTAGATGCCCTTCAACTGAAGAATGGATAAATAAAATGTGGTACATATACACAATGGAATACTACTCATCAGAGAAAAACGATGACATCATGAGGTTTTCAGGCAAATGAATGGATCTAGAAAAAATCATCCTGAGTGAGGTAACCCAGACTCAGAAAGACAAACAGGGTATGTACTCAATCATAGGAGGGTACTAGATGTAAAGCAGGGACGACTGTACTGCTACTCACAACTCCGGGGAGGCTACCTAGAGAGCAGGACCCCGGGAAAGACACAGGGATCGCCCAATGACAGAGAAATGGATGAGATCTACATGGACAACTTGGACATGAATGGGGGTAATGAAGGGCAAGGGTTGAGGGAAAAAGACCTTGGGGGAGCGGTACATCGCAGCTGGATCAAGAACAGAGGGAGAGAACAAGGAACAAGAGACCATGGTAAATAGAGACCACATGAGAATAGGAAGAAGCAGGGTGCTAGAGAGGTCCACAGAAATCCACAAGGATACTTCCACAATAGATTGTTGGCAATGGTCGAGAGACAGCCCGAAATGACCTACTCTGGTGATAGGATGGCCAAACACCTTAACTGCCGTGCTAGAAATCTCATCCAAATGACTGAAGGAAGCAGTTGAAGAGATCCATGGCCAGGCCCCAGGTGGAGCTCCAGGAGTCCAATTGGCGAGAAAGAGGAGGGTTTGTATGAGTGAGAATTGTTGAGACAAAGGTTGGAAAAAGCACAGGGACAAATAGCCAAATGAATGGAAACACATGAACTATGAACCAATGGCTGAGGAGCCCCCAACTGAACCAGGCTCTCTGGATAAGTGAGACAGTTGATTAGCTTGATCTGTTTGGGAGGCATCCAGGCAGTGGGACCAGGTCCTGTGCTCATTGCATGAATTGGCTGTTTGAAACCTGGGGCTTATGCAAGGATACTTGGCTCAGCCTGCAAGGAGGGGACTGGACCTGCCTTGACTGAATCTACCAAGTTGAACTCAATCCTCAGGGGAGTCTTTGCCATGGAGGAGATGGGAATGGGGGGTGCTAGGGAGAAGGCAGGGGGGAAGGGGGATGTAGATGTAACCAACCGTCTTATTAAATAAGAAACACAGAAACAATGTAAAAGAGAAAGCCAAGCAGTCAGAGCTCAGAGCTAAAATCTCACCCTTCCTCCTGCTGTGTCCCAGCTTCTGGAAAGAGAGCTATTTCCTGTGTGTAAGTCGTTTTTTCTAGTCATTCTGCCTTCTCATTGGTTGTAAACCGAAACACGTGACTGCCTCGTCACTGTCTGAATGTACAGCCCCCTAGGTCTTAAAGGCATATGTCTCCAATGCTGGCTGTATCCCTGAACACACAGAGATCTATGGGATTAAAGGCGTGTGCCACCACCGCCACACTCTGTCTATGGCTCTAATAGCTCTGACCCCCGGGCAACTTTATTTATTAACATACAATCAAAATCACATTTCAGTACAATTAGAATACCACCACAGGGGGAGAACAAGGGAATCTGAATCTGATATGTAAAATTAAATTATATTATAAAAGAAAATTTTAAAAATGTAGGTTGGAAGGCACTTGATAAAGACATCTAATATCGACCTCTGGCTCCTACATGTACGTTCATATACATACATGTGTACCAGCACACACCACACCACATGTACACACACACACACACACACACACACACACACAAAATCACATATTCCTAATTATAGAATAAAATAATAACCCAAATTGCAGCTCAAGTGTATAAGGAAGCTTTACATAAAAGGCCAGTCAAGACTAAGTGAAGCTAACAGATAGTGAAAGAGGTAAGACGGGGAGAAAGAGGATACCATTTTTGTGTCCTTGTATTTTGTCTGAAATGGTGGTGAAAAAACTTGAATTTGCTTTCTTCAGGGAGTAATGTAATACAGAGATACTTGTTCATTATAAACATTAGTAATTAAACTAGCAGGGGAAGAGATAAAATCATTAGAAAGGGGGTTAGTTAATCATGGTGTTCTTAAGATTAAAAGTAAAAAATAATAATTTTGTAGTGACAACTAAATGTGCAATGGGAAAAAAATGTTTCCTTCACAGTTTTAATCCTGGTAAATCTTTCTCCCAATTGCTGTATCCTTGTGGTTCTAGTTCTTTCTTCCTGGCGGTACCATTCATATTCCTGGCTTACTTTCCTCGACACCCATCATCTTGTTGATGCATCCTTTCCCATTTGTGCAGAGTTGGTACCAAGTTCACCATCTTCATTTTCCCCTGACTCTTCAGTTTAGTTTAAGTAAGTACAAATATTTTGTACTTCATCCCCTGGGACCTCTCAGGAATTTGTGCTTCTCTTCACCGTCTTCAATGCACTTAGATCACCCCTAAACCAGTAATTAGTAGTCTCTAAAGGAATGATCACATAACTTCTCTTCACTTTCTTCTTTCCAATTTCAATGTCTTTTCATTGTGTTCTTTATAAAAATTTGTACATGTGAACATCTTCAATCCTCATGGTCTAAATTTATCATTTCTTATTTATATTGTGTGTTAAAAGTAAGAAACAGAAACAAATCAACTGAAGTTATTCTAATAAAAACTCCAGTTATAAAAGTTAGATATTTATATGCTTGTGTTTAATAAGTAATAGACCTTAGAATAAAATGAGGACCATAAAAGATTGTGTTCCAGATGCAACCTCATTGTCTAAGGAGAAGAACAAATAATACAACAGAAATAAGCACAAATAAACAACAACAAAATTTGACATAGACCAGTTATAAAAGGCAGTGATTCCATTTGAAAATGAAGAGTGGAAAGAGAATATTTTGACAGTTTGTGATCTTTAGCATTACTAGAGAACAGTACACAAACTTCAAAAGTCTTTATAAAAGAATCAATGCCATTGTCCAGGCTGACTGAAGACATACACAGGCTTGCCTGGTGCCACTCAGAGCAGGTGGGTGAAAGACACCCACAGGCTAGCCTGAGTCCTCACAGTCCAGACTGGTTGAAGTCCCATGGCACTGGGCAGGTAGGTGCTATTATGATGAGGAAATATATGGTGGAGAAATGGGAAAGAACAGGAAGCAGATCAGTTCATATGCTGTGCAAAGAGGTAGGACTGAACAAGTGTTGGTGGTGAGGAACAGGATGATGTGGATGGTCTGCTTGCCATCCAGGGCCAGGGTAATATGTGGGCCCAGGCTGCTGCCAAGGACCATATCTAGATTCATGGCCTTACATTAACCAAAGTCTGTGTTGATGTCCATGGCTCCTGATATCATCAAAGGCCATATTGATGCCTGGAGTCCATGTTGGTGATTGGGTGGTCTTTGCTACCACTTGTGGCCATGATGATGTCCAGGCCTGAACTGCCGCCTAGGACCATGTCTGTGTCCATAGTTCTGCTATAGCCATGGGTTGCTGTCCCATGGCCTCTGTTACCACAGGGTCAATAGGAAGCATGCACGTTGAAACCTAAGAGCTGTGTTTAGCCAGGCCCACCCTTCACTGGCCCTGGGGTATCTGGCCTTGGGGTTTCTGGCCCTTCCCCTTGCTGGGCACTGCAGTAGGACAGTTGGCCTCTCATACCCAGGAGAGTTGACGCCATCCCTCACCACAGACATGAGTGAGCTGGCTAAGATGGCACAGGCATAGGAGAGCTGGCTCCACTCCTCACCTGAGGTGATACATTCCAGAAGCCCAGAATGGCCAGCTTAGCTAACACTCAAACTCACATCCTGGGCTTTGGGTTGGCCCACCCTAACATCTAGTTCATCTGTG
The DNA here is from genome assembly GCF_004664715.2 of Peromyscus leucopus. Lineage (NCBI taxonomy): Eukaryota > Metazoa > Chordata > Mammalia > Rodentia > Cricetidae > Peromyscus > Peromyscus leucopus. Next base: position 95,365,571 of record NC_051065.1, read on the forward strand.
ACCTGCTAGAGTGAGGGACTGTCCTATGGAACAATAGCAGCAGGATTTCTATGACTTGGGTAACAGCAGGATATCCGAGAGGACTTTTAGTAAGGGTCCAGTGATAATGGTGTGCCAGAGGCCAGAGGCCTTGAACCAGACCAATGACTCATTGCAATAATGACCAGTTGCACCTGGGGCTAATTGGACAAAAGGGTATCCTGTGTGACACACTGCAGTTCCCAAAGCCACATGGACAAATGAAGAATGGAGAAATGGGAGAGATGGGGGAGAGATGTGGCTTTTTGTTTGTTTTGATTTTAATTAATTTGGGGGTATAGTGTTTTCTGGAGTGGGTACTGGAGGGGTGAGGGGTGGATATGGAGGGACTAGGAGGTAAGTGGGATTGGGGTGAATGGTGTGACATTCCCAAAGAATTAGTAAAGAATTATGTTATTAAAAAAAGAATTAATTCTAGGAATTTTCAAATGCAAGGCATTCTTTTTTAATATTTTTATTTTATAATTAGATTAATTTCACATATCAGCCATGGATTCCCCCATCCTCCCTCCTCCCACCCTCCCAGCCCTTTCCCCCAATCCATCCCCCATTCCCACCTCCTCCAAGGCAAGGTCTCCGCTCGGGAGTCGGCCAAGCCTGGTAGACTCAGCCAAAGTAGGTCCAGTACCCTCCTCCCTGCACCAAGGCTGAACAAAGTGTCCCAACATAGACCCCAGGCTCCAAAAAGCCAGCCCACGCACCAAGGACAGGTCCTGGTTCCACTGCCTGGTGGCCTCCCATACAATTCAAGCAAATCAACTGTCTCACTTATCCAGAGAGCCTGGTCCAGTTCCATGAGAGCTCCTCGCCATTGTTTCACAGTTGATGCATTTCCACTAGTTTGGCTCTTTGTCGCTGTGCTTTTTCCAACCATGGTCTCAATATTTCTTGCTCCTACAATCCCTCCTCTCTCGCCTATTGGACTCCCAGAACTCCACCTGGGGTTCAGCCATGGATCTCTAGATCTGCTTCCATCAGTCACTGGATGAGAGTTCTATCAATACAGCCAGGGTGTTCGGCCATCCAATCAGCTCAGGCAATCTCTCGACCATTGCCAGTAGTCTACAGTGGAGGTATCTTTGTGGATTTCTGGGGATCTCTCTAGCACTCTGCTTCTTTCTATTCCCCTGGGGTCTTCATTCATCATGGTATCTCCCTCCCTACTCTGTTCCTGATCCAGCTGGGATCTCTCTCTCCCCTAACCTCTCTTTCCCCCTACCTTTGCCCTTCATTAGTCCCCTATACCCAGTTTGCTCATGTAGATCTCATCCATTTGCTGTCATTGGGTGATTCATGTGTCTTTCTTAGGGTCCTCTTTACTAGGTAGCCTCCCTGGAGTTGTGAGTTGCAGTCTGGTTATCCTTTGCTTTACATCTAGTATCCACTTATGCATCATTACATACCATGTTTGTCTTTCTGAGTCTGGGTTACCTCACTCAGGATGAATTTTTTTCTAGATCCATTCATTTGCCTGCAATCCTCATGATGTCATTGTTTTTCTCTGCTGATTAGTACCCCATTGTGTATATGTACCACATTTTATCCATCCATTCTTCAGTTTAAGGGCATCTAGGTTGTTTTCAGGTTCTGACTATTACAAATAATGCTGCTATAAACATAGTTGAACATGTGTCCTTGTGGTATGATTGAGCATTTCTTGGGTATATGCCCAAGAGTGGTATAGCTGGGTCTTGAGGGAGGCTGATTTCCAATTTTCTAAGAAAGCGCCATATTGATTTCCAAATTGGCTGTACAAGTTCGCATTTCCACCAACAGTGCAGGAGTGTTCTCTTTGCTCCACATCCTCTCCAACATAAGCTTGTCTTCAGTGTTTTTCATCTTAGCCATTCCAACAGGTGTAAGATGGTATCTCAGAGTTGTTTTGATTTGCATTTGCCTGACGATTAATGATGTTGAGCAGTTCCTTAAAAGTCTTTCAGCTATTTGAGCTTCTTCTGTTGAGAATTCTCTGTTTAGCTCTATAGCCCATTTTTTTAATTGGACTGTTGGGTATTTTGATGTCTAATTTCTTGAGTTGTTTATATGTTCTGGATATCAGCTTTCTGTCAGATGTGGGGTTGGTGAAGATCTTTTCCCATTCTGTAGGCTGTCATAAAAACCGACATGTCGACCAACAGAACCAAACTGAAGATCCTGATATTAATCTGCACACCTATGAACATATGATTTTCAACAAAGAAGCCAAAACTATACAATGGAAAAAGAAAAGCATCCTCAACAAATGGTGCTAGCATAACTGGATGTCAACATGTAGAAAACTGCAAATAGATCCTTATCTGTCACCATGTGTAAAACTTACATCCAAGTGGATCAAAGACCTCAACATCAATCCAGTTACTCTGAACCTGATAGAAGAGAAAGTAGGAAGTAGTTTTGAACGCATTGGCACCAAAGATTACTTCCTAAATATAACACCAGTAGCACAAACACTGAGAGAAACAATTAATAAATGGGACCTCTTGAAACTGAGAAGCTTTTGTAGTGCAAAGGACACGGTCAACAAGGCAAAGACATTCTTATATGCTGATAAAATAACAGAAAATAAATAGAGATGAAGATAAGACTAAAAAAATAAAAAGCCAGAAAAGGTTTAGTTTTTTAAAAAATTAAAACTTACAATGGCAGGAAGATGTGAAAATGAGTTTAGAAAGCACTAAATTGTTTGTTCTATGAGGAAAAAAAGCTAATAGTAACAAACAGACATTCATAATTTTATCATCTTTCTGTTTTCCTTTTTGATACTGAATACATATCAAAGAAATATAAATAACTGGGGGATCATAACTCTTTAACACTGACAAGTTAGAAATTTCATAAAATGACCTGCCAGGGTGCTTGCTTAGCATGAAGAAAATATGGTGTAGGTAGTAGAGGTAGGTCATTATAAATAACAGCTAAAGCTACTGTAGTAATTACAGAAACCAAGACTGTAATTTCTGTCCAAATTTTAAAATAGTACATTTGTATATAGATACACATATTTTAAACTCCAATTTATGTTTTATTTCCTCTTTTTTTGCTGTGTAATATAACCACCATTGAGATAACAGCAGTAGTTAAATATTGCAAATTTATATTATTATATTAAGTTATAGACTATTAAAACATTAAATATTTTTCACAAGACATTGTCACTTAATCTGGGGGAATAACATTGTCTTCTGTACTGTATATGGCATTATGATATCTAGTGAGGATGAATTATGGCCTTATACTCATTTTGAAATTAAGATAACAACATGTAGACTTGTGATGGTTAATCTTTGTTGTCAAGTTGACATTTCTGGAATCAGCTAACACATGCTTCCGAATATATCTGTGAGTGTATGTGCTGAAATGAGGAACTGTGGAGAAAATACTTCTGTCATAGTGGCAGCGCGTTCCAGGAGTGGCCAAGCTGTAAAGATGTCTTAGGGGAAAGGGCTGTATTTTGCCTTCATGCATTAGCTCTTTATCAGCGAATGCATATACTCTGCCACTATCAATTGCTCCATCAGAATCCAGCCTATTGGGCCAGCTGACTTGGACTAAAGTCCAACACCTCCCCTGAATCCTGTAGGTCTTCTGTAAGAGATGGCAATTACTTAAGCATTCAACCTCATGAATTGAGCAGCTAGTAAATTTTCAACATCTTTCATCAATCCTTTATATTTCTATAATTTATATTTTTATTCTGTCAGTTCTGTTCCTCTGGAGACTTTTAGTGCAGGTTGTGGTCCTCAGAGTAGTATTAAAGAAACCAACTAGAAGGCCTGGTAGTATCTGTAACTGGCTCAGTAATTCAAGTAATTTTCAATTGCTAAGCATCTTCCTGGTAGTAGAGAAAAAGAAAATTCTGTTACATAGGCTATTTCAAAATTACAAAAAGTGAATTTATTTGATATTCCTTGGTAATTACTTGTGATAATCAAAGAATTTAGTTTCTCTATATAATTTTTTTGGACTTTTTTGGGGAAAGGGGGAATATAATGATGCTAGAGAGTTCCTTCTAGCAATCCCAGATGAAATAACACAGGATATGATGATCTCTGATGTAAAAATTTTCATCATCAGATATACATAAACTATATAAAGCTTTTTAAGTGTGCCCTGCAAGAGAATGTTTTCTTTAGCTGCATTAGGACTGAAGGTGTTCATAACCAAACTGAACCTCCATCATATCACTGGCTGACTAACTCTGTGAGTTTAATTACCAGACTCAAAGGATGCTGTCAGTCAAAGTAAAGGCACTGATGAGAAGAGTGGAACTTGAGAACTGTGGATGGAGATGTGTGGGAAGATCTTGATGAGGTTCAAGATTTTCACCATTTTGATTCTGTTGGCTTTATTTTTCCTGTGGAAGTAGTCACCACCCCAACACAGCAATTTTTGTACTATTTCTAGATAAAACAAGGCATAGAATGATGTATGAGGCTATCTTAAATCTCAGCCATTTATTCCTGTCCTGAGTGACTGTCATCTGAGCCAAAATACATCCATGTTGGGAAATTCACCTGTGCCCCCTTGCAAAAGATTAATACAGATGGGCTTTTTTCCTGTCACAGAGGAGCAGACAGGGTCATGAGATTTTTCATCTGTGTATCCACATGCTCCCTCCCACCTGGTGTAAATAACTATGCCTTAATTGTCAGTGGCCTCTGGAGGAGCTAGAGTATATATGCTGGGGAATTAGGGCAAGAGTTTTATATGCAGTGGTGAGGGGAAGTTCTTATCTCTCCTCAGGAGACTATGCAGGTGTGACCTCTGGGAAAAGATCACCCATACCCCCGTAAGTCATTCACCATCTACACACTATAAGGAATCCCAATAAACTCACTGGTTACCCAGAATGAATTTTGGCAGAATTGTACCTTGGCTTATCAGTTTATTATTGGTACCTTAGAGGAAGGATTAGATGTTGCTTATGTCTTCTCTTGGAAATAAATCTTAGCAACAATACCATGGCTACAGCATTCAATTTCTAAGTAGAAAGTAGAAACCTGGATTTAAAAATATTCACCTTCAAGAATAATTCAGAATAAGGGCAGAATTTTCAGCTAATTGTGAAGAGTCCTTTAAATATTGCAAACACTCAAATTAAAATGTCAGTTTAATCAACTGGTGGATTCTCTTGGGAAATTCCTTGGCAGAGGAGCTTCATTGACCAGATGTTGGATTTTCTTCTGTCTTGACACAAACTGACTTCTTACTTTAAGCATCTAGAATGAAGGCGTCAGAGTATAAAACTTCCCTATGGGAGAAGATAGGTTGAAAATCTTCAAGCTGAAGAAATTCATTACAATCAGATTTTTTATATTACCATAACAAGCAGAAAATGTAACATAAGTTAAAAATAGATGGAATGAAAGAATTAAGGACAGAAAATAAAATATATGCAAGTGTGAGTATAGGAGTGTATATAGATATGTTGTACATGTAGGGAGTGCATGTGCACATATAGGTATAGGCCATAACATGCATGTGGCTGTCAGAGGACAATATGTAGGATCTGTTTATCTACTCCCACCTTGTGGGTCCTTGGGATCAAATACAAATCATCAGGCTTGACAGCAAGCACCTTTACAGGCCCCCAAAGCTAAGGAATCTTTATGTCACCAAATAAAATGTCAGATCTCTGTGGAGAAGACCAGCCAGCTTGCTAAGAACATAAATGTGGAAAGCAGGGAGCGAAACTGAGATGCAATTTCTCAAAAATAAATAATTGCAGAGAATATTTTAGAAAAATGCAAAACATTTAAAGAAAAAATACAGGCAATAAAATGTAATCATTAAAGTTGTAAGTCTGAGTAATAAGACTTTTAAAATTATAAAACTAAAGAAGAAATATCATATAAAAATCACAGCAGCTTAAAAAAACCTCTCAGTCCAAGAAAATTATTTTTATATGGATATAGTCTGAAAAGGAGTAAAGTGAACTAAGGGAGGTGAATATTGGGAATTTCAATGATAAAAAATGAAAACGAAAATCAAAAGAATAAAATGGAATAAGCAGTGTCTAGAGAGCTTTGAAAGAAATGCATTAGCTAAGATTTTTATGTCTAACCAAGTCATTGTCTGGATTATAGGACAATGGTGATGTATTTTTAGATACAGAAAGAATCTGAAAGCATTGCACCCATGCACATTTTTAATTATAATAATTCAATTAAAAGTAGCAATGGATTCGTGTTAGAAAACATTAATAAATAATCATTTTCAAATAGAAATTATAAAATATGATACCTTGGGCCATTTGTTAAAATTTATATTAGAAAGTAGCTTTGATATCATAGAAGAAAAAGCTAAAATACTAAGTACAGAAACAAATTTTATAAATAAAAGGAAAAAAATTTGACAGAAAAATCTTGAATGGTGTAACCAAAAATATACAACTATATTTCACTGAGGAAAAGAAGTGTGTGAAACATGACCTGCAAACCATAGATCCATATACAGATAAGGGCAAATGTAAAATCTTGGTAAAATGCTCTTACATACTGTTCTAATGTTGAAAAGAGCTGGCATAACCGAGGCAACTCTTAGAAAGGAAAACATTTAATTGGGGGCTTGCTTGCAGATTTAGTGGGTTAGTACATGATTATCATAATGGGATGCAGAAAGATCTGGTGCTGGAACATAGCTATCTCTTGATCCATAGGCATGAAGCAGGAAGAGAGATGAGAGAGAGAGAGAGAGAGAGAGAGAGAGAGAGAGAGAGAGAGAGAGAGAGAGAGAGAGAGACTTAGACTAAAATGAGCTTTTCAAACCTCAAAGCCCACTCCAAATGATACACCATCTCCAAGGTTACACCTCCTAATCTTTTCCAAGCAGTTTTACTAACTGGTGACTAATCCCACAGATACATGAGCATATGGGGGCCATTCTCATTCAAACCATATCACACCACTTTCTGACCTCCATAGGCCTGTAACCATGCCATAATGTAAAATACATTTAGTCTAACTCCATGTCTCTCAGTCTTAACACTGTTTAAAAATCTCAAGTTTCTTGGGACTCAAGGCATTCTACTACCTGTAAATCCGTACAAAATCAAAAAGCAAATTATGTGCTCCTAACATACAATGGCATAGGATCCCATTCCAAAATGGAGAAGCGGGGTAGTGAGGAAACACTAGACCAAAACAAAACAAATCTAGCAGGGACAACTCCAAATTCTGTATCTCCATGTCTGAATTCAAAGAGTTCAGATCTCCCTTTGTTGTCTCCAGCACACCTCTTTCTTGGGCTGGTTCTGTACCCTGTCTGCAGCTCTTCTTGGCAGTATCCAATGGCTTGATAGCTCCCACCTTGTGGGGTTCCCAACTTAATCCAGGTTTTACCTTCACATTTCATGGAATAGACTCTGCTGGCATGCATGCAGGGATAGCATGTAGGCCACATGGCATTCCACAAACTTGGAGGAAGATTCCACAACCCCTTCCTGTATTCCTCATGACTAAATCTGGAACCACATGACTGAAGCTCCCTAATTCTGTTGCTTGCTGGAACTGGATCCTGGCCTCCTCCTTCAACTATATTTGCACAAGTTTTTTTCTTGTGGATGACTTCCTTTGTAGCTTATGCTTCTCTTTAATTCCTTTTCACCAGTTGGAATCTTCGCTCGGTGCCATCTTGCTCTGAGGGTACCATTCTCTTATTCCATTTCAACCAGGCCTTTCTTTAAACTTTTATCCCTGAGCACAAGAATTGGCTCCTTATATTTCGTGGTGTTCCTTTTCTTCTCAAACTGTGGTTTATGTTTCTCTTTGTCCCATTTGCTCCTCTTCATTGTAGATCTGCATAAGGGTGTTCACCAATAACTACAATGACATAGACTGTCTTGAAATCTCCACTGGCAAAAGCTCTAAAACCCTTCAGTTTATCCTCAAGAATATTTTTATGACAAGAGCAAAAAGTAATCCCATTCTTTGCCAAAAGTCACAAGAATGACCTCTCAGCCAGCCAATTAAATTACATTCCTCCCTTCTGAACCATTAAGCTGAGACCTCACAGTTCACTTCACCCTCAGAAGCATTGTCTTTCATGCTCCTACTAGGAGATTCAACTAAGCTCTACTTAAAGTGTTCAACTGCTTTTCTAGTCTATCTTCATTAGGCTTCTGTGATATCAAGAGACACCTTGACCAAGTCATCTCTAACAAAAGAAAGAATTTAATTTGGTACTTGCTTACAGTTTTAGAGGCTTGGTCCATTATCATCATGGTATGAAGCAGACAGGCATGACACCAGAAGAGGAGCTAAGAGCTTTAAATCTTGATACACAGGCAGCAAGGAGAGAGAGAGAGAGAGAGAGAGAGAGAGAAGAGAGAGAGAGAGAGAGAGAGAGACAGAGAGACAGAGAGACAGAGACAGAGAGACAGAGACAGAGACTCGGCCTAGCTTGGGATATTGAAACCTCAAAGCCCACTCTCAGTGATATGTCTTCTTCTCCAAGGCCCTTCTAGTTCTTTCCAATAGTACATCAACTGACGACTAAGCATAGAAATATGAGTGTATGGCAGGGAATTCCAATTCAAAGTACCACATAGTCTCAAATCCAAAAATGTTCCATATTGATCCAAACAGCAGCATCCTTAGACCTGTCACAGCAATATCCCAGTCCTTGGTACCAACTTCTGGCTTTGTTGTTGTTTTATTGTTGTGAAGAGACACAAAACCAAGGAAATTCTTATTTTAAAAAAGCCATTTAAATGGGGCTTGCTTACAGTTTAGTAAGTTCACTATTATTATGGCAGAAAGGCATGAAGCTGGAGCAGTAGTTGAAAGCTTTACATGCTGATCCACAGCAACAGGCAGATAGATAGGTAGACAGACTGATAGATGATAGATAGATAGATAGATAGATAGATAGATAGATAGATAGATAGACAGATAGATGATAGACAGATAGATACTGAAACTTCAAATCTCTCTCCCAAAAAGGCTAAGCCTCCTTCAACAAAGCCACATCTCCTAATCCATTTCACACACTTCAACTAACTGATGTCTAAGTATTCAAATAAGGGAGGTGGTGGTCCTTTTCATTCAAATGACAACAAATTCAATTTACTTTGAGAACATCCTATTTCTTTTTAAGATTTTTTTCATTTTCATATTTATTTATATGTTTGCTTGTGTGTTTCTCTGTGGGTTTGTACATATGAATATAGGTATCTATAGGAGCCAGAAAAGGAAATTAGATTGTATGAAGAGTAAATTCAAGTCCTTTACCAGAGTGGCATGTGTTCTTAATAGCTGAGACATCATTCCAGCCCCATAAGCTCTCATTTCTAATGAAAATTTCTCCTGATACCAATGTCAGTTTTTTTTTATAATCTACTCAGTATTTGCTGTTAATTTTTGAGATGATGAAATACAACTTTATGAAGGCATGTTACTATCAATGAGTTTTCTCTCTTGTTATCAAATTATGGAGAGGAAAGAAAATTTCTCATCTTCCCTGGTGGTTCTATTATTGAAGAAGAATTGTAATGTCTCACATCTAGCAATTTACTAGTTTCCAAACAGTCTGTCTTATTTATCTGTAGTTAGGGTGTACTTGAGGTGATTCAGATCCCACTCTTGAAAACACTATGTTGACCTGAATGGGGGGTATAAGTATGTATCAACTGAAAAACAAAGTTGTGACAATAATAATTATTAATTATTTTATTAATTAATTTCACTAGTAGAAGAGCATTATGGGGACATGCAATAAGTAAAGCAAAGCCATTATTCATATCACTGAAGAACATTAATTTTAATATATAAAATTATGCTGAGGAATATTTATAGTTGATCACTGTTGTGTAAGGAAGAGCTAGTTTTATTCAGCAGTATGGCTACTAATATGTTACCAGTATATGATGGATGACGACAATGGATGTCAATGAACATACAGACAGCAGTAATGGGACTCCTTGAGTTATTCAAGAAGAAGAGGATGAGGATGACAAGCAAAGAAAGAGGAGGAAAAGGAGTTGGGAGACAGATGTGAGAAGTGCCAGGTCCAGAAGGTCCAGAACAAGTTGAAGGAGGAGAAGGGATATAATCTAAATATATAGTATTCATGTACAAATTCATCAAAATATGCTTTTTTTCAAATTTAAAAACCTGGGATAATTTTTTTGATGAAAAATAGTCCTGCCAGGCCTATGATTTTAAATTTATGTCTTTATTTTAAAAAATTAGATCAAGTTATTTGATAAATTGCCACTCTCAGCACCACCCTCAGATATGCTGTTCATAGCTCTATCTCAGAGTTGGGTCAGTAAAGGGATGTTTGGAAATTTCCATTTTGGACTTCTCTATTGTTTTCATCCCCAGCCCTCTTTTGAGAGAATTTTTCAGAGGACAATTACTTCCAAACATAGACAGCTTAAGTCAATCATATCTGCATATTCCCCACTATAAACACTGATTCTTAAATACTCAGACACTTAAGATTTTCCATATATATATAATATTATATATTATTAAATTAATATATTAAATATTTTATATATAAATTAAAATGACACTCAATAAAATCCAAAATAATTTAGAAAATGAACATTGAAATATTGATATGTTAAAATGGCTGAATAAAATAGATGAAATCTATGAAAGGTCAATGACTCATCAAAATACATTAGATAATACATGTAGTTTATCTCAGTGTGTTGCTGTAGAATCAGATGTACATAATCATTTGTCAAGTAAAACATCAAAGTTTAAGAATTAAAAAGGATCATGAGATTGCATGGGTAAGAATGGCCACTGGGCCCTAAGAAAGACACAGGGATCGCCCAATGACAGAGAAATGGATGAGATCTACATGAGCAAACTGGACATGAGTGGGGGTAATGAAGGGCAAGGGTCGAGGGAAAGAGAGCTTAGGGGAGCAGGAAATCCCAGCTGGATCAAGAACAGAGAAGGAGAACAAGGAAAAAGCGACCATGATAAATGAAGACCCCATGGGAATAGGAAGAAGCAAAGTGCTAGAGAGGTCCCCAGAAATCCACAAAGATACCTCCACAATAGACTACTGGCAATGGTCGAGAGAAAGCCCGAAATGACCTACTCTGGTGATAGGATGGCCAAACACCGTAACTGTCATGCTAGAAATTTCATCCAATGACTGATGGAAGCGGTTGCAGAGATCCACGGCCAGGTCCCAGGTGGAGCTCTAGGAATCCAATCAGGGAGAATGAGGAGGGATTGTATGAGCGAGAATTGTTGAGACCAAGACTGGATAAAGCACAGGGACAAATAGCCAAACTAGTAGAAACACATGAACTATGAACCAATAGCTGAGGAGCCCTCAACTGGATCAGGCCCTCTGGATAAGTGAAACAGTCGATTAGCTTGAACTCTTTGGGAGGCACCCAGGCAGTGAGACCTGGACCTGTCCTCAGTGCATGGGCTGGCTATTTGGAAGCATGGTAATCCTATGCAGGGACACTTTGCTCATCCTGGGAAGAGGGGATTGGACCTGCCTGGACTGAATCTACCAGGTTGAGCTGAATCCCCATGGGAGTCCTTACCCTGGAGGAGATGGGGATGGGGAGTGGGCTGGGGGGAGGGTGTAGGAGGGAGGAGGGAGGACAGGGGAATCTGTGGCTAATATGTAAATGAAATCAAATTATAAAATTTGAAAAAAAAGAAAAGAATGGTCACTGGGTAAATGTGCCTGTTGCAGGATGTTTGTTTACACTGCATGAAGATGTGTCTATGTATTGTGTCACCTGCCTAAGGGACCTGATTAGTTTAATAAATAGTTGAATGGCCAATAGCAAGGCAGGGATTCTGGACAGGGATAGGAACTCTGGGAACAAGAGAGGCAGGGTTAGGCCTGTGAGGCATGGAGCAAGTTGGAAACATGGTATTGAGGAGAGGTACAAAGCTACATGGCAAAACATAGGTTAGTAGATGGTTTAATTTAAGTTATGAGTTAAGTAGAAACAAGACTAAGCTAAGGCCAAGCTTTCATAATGAATAAGAAGTCTCAGTGTCATTTTTGGGGGCTGGTGGTCCAAAGAAAGTCTGACTATAGGTGCCTGCTACCAAACCTGAGCCAGTTCTATCAACTTGTCATTTGACTTCCACAGTTACACCATGGCATAAGTGCACGTGCGCGTGAGTGCGCGCGCGCGCGCGCACACACACACACACACACACACACACACACACACACACTGTACAATAAATAAATGTAAAAGTATCTGTCTATAGCTATCTATCATCTATACATAATGAGATTCATTGAGCTGAAATATTTTATGGAAATCTTACACCCTCTAAGGGCTATTAAGGCAACTTCAAGACAAGGCCTCTTTTTTCAGCCCCATGCATTTTGACTCAAATGATCTAGTAGGGTTTCCAGGCATCAGCATATTTTAACCTTGTCTAGAAGATTTTTCATAGCAGCCAGGTTCAAGTTTAGCCACTTAAGCCAGAGATTTCCCTACAAACCTAGATTTTGTTATTTCTAAACTATATATTTCAAATTCTGACATATTTTCTATGCCAAAATGGAGATAATTTTTATGAAATATCTTCACACTGCCACAGCACTAGGGTCTTACATGAAATTAGGATTAAAGAATCATATAAGTATGTGATACATAAAGTAGATAAAGAGAAATAAAGTCTGTTTATTTCAGATACTCAATAACTCCTATGAGGATTTACACATTTGAAAATGTATCATTTATAACTTTATTACAATATACTGCATTATCAGTGCTGTTCATTAGAAATATTAGTCGTTTATGATTCAGTTGTATTTTATTTATATCATAAATACTTGGTGGTTCTTTATGCCTGATGCAAACACCACTCCATACCACACTAGAGAGGAAACAAACACACAGTCACTGTGTTTTATAGGGCAACCAAAGTCATTCAACAAAATGATTGCCTTTCCCTATTATATATTATTTCACAGTACAGGATATATGCATTTTCTACTGCTGCATAGCAAAACTCTCCTCCATTTGGAGCTCCTGCATACCATGAATCTCTACATTCATAAATCTGTGTTTTTCTTAACATGCCTCTATAAATTGATTTAGTTGTGTGCAGCAGCACATTCAAACATCCTTGTCAATTCAGATAGCATGTATCATTAACAGAGTAATTGAAATAATAAATCCATGGACACCCTTAAGATTTCAAGAATATATTTACAAGACATAGGGCTACCAAATGATAGAAGTAATTTTTTTCTTTTCTTGCCTCACTCAAATTATTGTTTGTAAAATTAAAATTTTATGTTTATGTTCAAATAAATTGGTGCTCATAAAAATGCAAAAATTCATCATTTGCCATTAACTATTACACTGATAGACATAAATAAATGAAATAGTTCCATGTGATACACCTGTGTGAATATAGTCAAGATCATTAGTGCTTCTGAAACTTGAGTTAAGCATTCACAGAGTTCTTTGCCCAGGCACAGTGCTTTTCATTATGTCAGTGAACAAAGACACTGGGGAAAAAAAAGGTGTTTTTTTTTTTTTTTCTGATAAACTACTCAGATATGATAGATATCATGTGGAAATTGTCATCAATTATGGATTTCAAAAAAATGTTGAAAGAGGTGAACAGATGATTAAGTCATCTTCTAAAAATACCATATTTTGTTAGACACTTTGAAACAGAATCTTTCTGTGTATTTAAGGAATTTTGTCAAGACTAGATTCCTGCCTCACTATCATTGGGGGGGGTGGTATTAATCCATACATCATTGCCAAACAAAGCATCAGAGTATAGCTTTTTTATGCTATTATAATACCAAACACCATCTGAAAATATCTTCTGTATGTATCAAATATCTTCTGAGAATTGTAATAGAATTTATTTAGATCTGTACCAGTTCCACAGGGACTTTACAATCATTCACCAGGTTCCTTGTTATTGGACAAGTTTTAGTTACATTCAAGAATTTATGCTTACTTTTTTGCATTGTAACGGGATTTTTATATTCAACCAAGTCTTGCCACGAACTTGCAGTAATATTTTTGCCTTAGCCTCCCAAGTCCTAGGATTAAAAGCATGTCTAAGCATACCCAGTTTAACTATCTAATTCTCTGTTCTCAGAGTCTCTCATAGTTGAATGTACCTTATAAACAACTGTTCTGATAACCTTTAGTTTTATGTCATCCTCTAAAGTTGTTTCCACAAAATGAGCTTATGAAAAGTGAGATAACATCTGTCTTGGAATAGAGTAAGCGGTAAGGGCCCTTTATTTTCCATGATACTAATGTAATTATATATTTGTCCAGAAGCCCCTACAAAAGAGTTTTCTTTTTTTTTTTTTGTTTTTTAGATCACAGTACCTGGAATATGACAGAGTCTTACTGGGGATGAAACATCCATGAGACACACTTGCTTCTGCTACTTGGAAAGTAAAAACTTACCCAGAAACGTTTTAAGGGACACATTAAACCAGGCAGAGAGGATTGCTGTGATTTGCTGCACTCTAATTGACTTAGAAATTGTGGCAGGTGTCTACATAAAGAAATAAATCTTGTTTGTTTGGTAGGACTTAAAAGGAGGCATGGACTTTGTGTAAAAATTAAGTGGATTTTTTGTTACTTGTAAAAAGTATGTATTATTATTTTAGCAATGTAGTTTGCTTTGGAGTATGGTATTAATATCAGGGTGGGTTATCTGTTCATTTTGTGCTAGTTTATTACTTAAAATCTTAATGAAATTTCCTAGGTTTGGACTCATGTTATTTTTATAGCATGTTGATAATTGCAAAGAAGAAGGAAATGAAAAGTAGTCATTTGGCCTTCTACTCTAGTCCTAGAAAATATTTGTCATAATAACCATTTTGATCAATAATTTGAATGTTGTATTGTTTCCTAGATGAGCCAATCAGTTGAGAGTGATTGTAAATGGTGAATTAAGGAGAAATGAGAAATTTGTGATCTAATAAAGACAATAAAATTAATTTTGGAAATACGTTAAGAACTAAAATGAAAAAAAAATGAGCTATTTTCATCACCTTATCCTAGTCTACACCTCTGGAAGAAACCTCCTACCCCACCAGAGGCCAGGCCAGCTCCCTTAACCACAGATAAGTCTGTCCCTACCTCTGCCCATTTGTACCTGTCATAACTCTAACTGCCCATCCTCTCCTCATCACCATATCCCTACCTACACTTTCAGTACAAGTCTTTTGAGTCAACAGAGGCCAGCCCAGCTCCTTGAAAACCAGGTAAGCCTTCCTTCATGCCCCATCCTCATCTATTCAGCATAACCCCAAATTCCCTTCTCTCCTCATCACCATATCTTGGCCTACACCTGTGTCAGAAGCCTCCTAACTGACCAGATGCCAGCTATGTATCCTGACCATAGGTCATACCAGCCCTCCAGTACTTCCACATCTTCCCAGTATAACCCTACCTGCCCTTCCTATCTTCGACACCAAAACCCAGCCCATATCTCTGGAGGAAGCTTCCTATTCCACCAAAGGCCAGATAAGCATACTGAAATCCAGATACCAAATCAGCTCCCTGAAAAACAAGCAGAAGCCTCCTACCCCATCAGAAGCTATGCTAGAACAAGGCCACACACATAACCAGAACTCCAGCCCCCAACTTGGGTGGCAACTCCTTGCTGAACCAGAGCCATTCCCATCATCACAAGTCTAGCTCCAAACTCAGGTGGAAACCCTTGACTCAACCAAAGACAACTCCATCCAGAAGACCAGACAAGAAAAAGAAACAAAGGAAGAATACATCCATCCAACAAAGATAAACATAAAAATTGCGACCTAGATCTATAATCACTCCAAATTCAGATGCCTAAATTACAAATTCAGTGTAAGAAAACAATCAAACACAGCCAGGACAATATGTAACCACAGGAGCCAGTCATCTCAGTATAGAAAGCCCTGCATATTCTAACACAGCTCAAGTACAAGGTAACGATTTAAAGCCAACTTTATGAGGATGGTAGAGGGCCTTAAAGAGGAAATGAATAAATCTCTTAAGGAATTTAAGGAAATGACCATCAAAAAATTGGAGGAAATCAATAAATCCCTTAAAGAATGTCAAGAAAGCAAAAAACAAACAAACAAACAAAAAGAAAAAACAAGACAGCTGAAGGATATGTATAAAACTCTTTAGAACCTGAAAATGGAAAAAGAAGCAATAACAAAAACACAAACTGGGGAATTACTGGAAATGGAAAATCTAGGTAAGCCCACAGAAAGTATAGATGCCAGGCCAGACTACTATACCCAGCAAAACTTTCAATCTCCATCGGTGGAGAAAAGAAGATATCCCATCATAAAGTCAAATTTAAACAATATCTATCAACAAATCCATCACTACAGATGTTACTAGAAGGAAAACTTCAACTCAAGGAGGTTAACTACACCCCTGAAAACACGGGTAATAAATAATCTCACACCTGTGTAACCCAAAGAAGGAACACACACACACATACACACACACCACCACCACCACCACCACCACCACCAACAACAACAACAACAACACCATCACCACCACAAACAAGAGCAACAACAAACAACTACAGCAAAATAACTAATTAACAAACATTGGTTATTAATTTCACTCAATATCAATAGACTCAATTCTCTAATAAAAAGACACAGCCTAACAGAATGGATGCAGAAAAAGGACCCATTCTTCTGCTTCAAATAAGAAACACACATCAACATCATAATAGACATTACCAAAGAGTAAAAATTTGGAAAAAGTTTTTGCAAGCAAATGGTCCATAGAAGCAAGCTGGTGTGGCTATTTTAATATATAACAAAACAGACTTCAAACCAAAATTAATCAAGAGAGATGGGGTAGGACACTTGATAGTTGTCAATGAAAAAATCCACCTAGATGATGTTTCAATTCTCAACATCTATGCCTCAAATGTAAGGGCACCATTGTAAAAGAAAGGTTATATAAACTTAAATAACACTTTGAAGTTCATATATTAGTAGTGGGAGACTTGAATACCCTACTCTTACTAATGGACAGGTGCTGTGGATATTGCTCTATATAAATAAAACACTGATGGCCAGTGACCAGGCAGGAAGTAGGTTGCCAGGCAGGAAGTAGGTGGGACAAGGAGAGAGGAGAATTCTGGGAAGTGGAAGGCTGAGGAGGGAGACACTGCAGCCACCCCCAGGAAAAGCAGCATGTAGAGACTCTGGTAAGCCACCAGCCACGTGGCAAGGTATAGATTTATAAAAATGGGTTAATTTAAGATAAAAGAACAGTTAGCAAGAAGCCTGCCACGGCCATACAGTTTATAAGTGATATAAGCGTCTGAGTGATTATTTTATACATGGATTGTGAGACTGAGGGGCTTGGGGAACCTGGAGAGAAGTCCTCCAGCGACAGACAGGACACTCAGACATAAACTAAACAGAGAAATATTGGAGCTAACAGATATTCTGAACAGAAGGGGCCTAAGTGATATTTACAGAACATTTCACCCAAACACAAGGAGATACAGCATCTTCTCAGAAACTCATGGAACATTCTCCAAAATTGACTATATACTTTGTCACAAAGTAAGTTTCAACTGACACAAGGAACATGAAATAACCTCCTGCATCCTATCAGACCACTGCAAATTAAAGGTGGATTTCAAAAACAGCAGAAACAACAGAAAGCCTAAAAACTCATGGAAACTTAACAATTTTATACTAGATGACTACTGGGTCAAGGCAGAAATAAAGAAGGAAATTAAAGGCCTCCTATAATTCAATGAGAAACAAATGCACAACATAGTCAATCTTATGTGACACAATGACAACTGTTTTAAGATAAAAGTTTATAGCACTAAATGCCTTAATAAAGAATTTGTAAATATCTCACACAGGTGATTTAACAGCACACCTGAAAGCTCTAGAACAAAAAGAAGCAAATGCACCCAAGAGAAGTAGATGGTACGAAAAAATCAAACTGAGGGCAGAAATCAATAAAACAAAAACAAAGGGAACAATATAAAAACCAATGAAACAAAGAATTGGTTCTTTCAGAAAATCAACAAAATAGGCAAATCTGCTATGGAATATCATTCTATATGCTATGAATGTGTATTGATAAATAAAATGCTGATTGGTCAGTAGCCAGGCAGGAAGTATAGGCGGGATAAGCAGACAAAGGAGAATTCTAAGAAGAGGAAGCCTGAGTCAGGAGTTGCCAGCCAGAGACAAAGGAAGCAAGATGACAAGGTAGAACTGAAAAAAAAAAAAAAAAAAAAAAAAAAAAAAAAAAAAAAAAACAAAAAAACACTAAGCCATGTGGCTAAACAGATAAGATTTTTGGGTTAATTTAAGTGTTAGTCAGTAATAAGTCTAAGCTAATGGCCATACAGTTTGTAATTAATATAAGCCTCTGTGTGTTTATTTGAGTCTGAGCATCTGCCAACTGGGCAGGCCACAAGAAAATACAAATAACACCCAAAGCGGGTCAATGATGGGGGATGTCGCTTTGTATGCTGTGAATATGTGTTGCTTTGACTGGTTGATAAATAAAGCTGTTTGGCCAATGGTGAGGCAGAATAAGGTTAGTTGAAACATTCTAACTAGAGAGAGAGAAAGGAGAAAGACAGAGCAGAGGAGACACAATCTTGCCATCCAGGGAGCAGCATGTAATGGCACACAGGTAAAGCCAAGGAACACATGGTGACATATAGACCAATAGAGATGTGTTGAATTAAGTTATAAGAGCTACCTAGAAAAAACTTGTGCCATAAGCCATGGCCATACAGTTTGTAATTAATATAAGCCTCAGTGTGTTTATTTGGGGGACACAAGTGGGAGAGATTTGTCCTGACCGCTGGCTGGCCAGGACACAGGAAAACTTTCAGCTATACAAACCCTTATCCAAATTACCTAAAAGGCAGAGCAAGAATATCCAAATTAACAAAATGGGGACAGAAAAGAAAAATGGGGACATAACAATAGACACAAAGGAAATCCAAATAATTGTTAATTCACACTTAAAAATTAAAAAAGCTAAAAGATATAGACAAATTTCTGGATAGATGACACTTATTAAAGTTAAAGGAAGGTCAGATAAACAACTTAAATATATCTATACAACTAAGGAAATAGAAGCAGTTATTAAAAGTCTTCCAAACATAGTAAGGCCAGGTTCTCACAGTTTTAGCACAGAATTCTTTTTTTAAAGACAGGGTTTCTCGGTGTACTTTGCACCTTTCCTGGATCTCACTCTGTAGCCCAGGCTGGCCTGGAACTCACAGAGATCCTCCTGGCTCTGCCTCCCAAGTATTGGGTTTAAAGGCATGTGCCACCACCACCCGGCTTTAACACAGAATTCTACCAGACTACCAAAACTCCCAAATTATTTCTCAAAATAGAAAGTGAAAGAATATTGCCAAATTGAGTTTATGAGGCTGCAGTCAACCTGATACCCAAATCACACAAAGATTCAGCAAAGAAAGAGAATTACAGACTAATATTCCTCAGGACCATTGATGTAAATAATACTCAATAAAATACTGGCAAACTGAATGCAAGAACACATTAAAAAGATCTTCCATCATGATCAAGTAGGCTTCATTTCAGAGATGCAAAGATGGTTCAACAAAAGAAAATCTGTCAATGTAATCTACCATATAAACAAACTGAAAAAAATAAAAACACATGATGATTCTCACTAGAGGCTGAAAAAGGCTTTGACAAAATTTAAAACCCTATCATGATAAAAGTCTTGGAGAGATGAGGAATACAAGGGACATACATAAAGATGATAAAGGCAATGTACAGCAAGCTGATAGCCAACATCAAATAAAATAGAGAGAAACTCAAAGCAATTCCACTTAAATCAGTAACAAGACAAGTCTGTCTACTCTTTCCGTATCTCTTTGCTGTATTACTTTAAGTTCTAACTAGAGCAATTAGACAACTAAAGGAGATCTAGTGGAAACAAATAAGAAAGGAAGAAGTCAAGGTATTGCTATTTGCAGATCATATGTTAGTCTACATAAGTGACCCCATAAAACTCTACCTGGGAACTACGATAGCTGATAAACTCCTTTAGCTAAGTAGATGGGTACAAGATTAACTCCAAAATAAATCACTAGTTTTCTTATGTACATAGGATAAAGGAGCAGAGATATTAATCAGAGAAAGAACACCCTTCACAACAGCCACAAATACAATCTGTGTTGGAATAAGTCTAACCAAGCAGATGAAAGACTTGTATGATAAGAACTTCAAATATTTGAAGACAGAAATTGGAGTAGATATCAGAAGGTGGAAATATCTCCCATTTTCACGGATAGTTAGTATTAACAAAGCAAAAATGGCCATCTTACCAAATCATTCTACAGATTCAATGTAACCCCCATAAAAATTCAAACAAAATTCTTGACAGATCATTTCTTAGGGTTTCTGTTGCCATGAAGAGACACCATCACCACAGCAACTCCTATAAAGGAAAGCATTTAATTGGGCCTGGCTTACAGTTTCAGAGATTTAATACATTATCATCATGGCAAGAAGCGAGGCAGCATGCAGACAGAAATAGGAATGGAAATGTAGTTGAGAGGTCCACATCTTGATCCACAGGCAATAGGAAGTGAACTGAGTCTTCCACTGGGAATAACCTGAGTATATGAGAACTCAAGGCCTACCCCTACAGTGACACACTTCCTCCAACAAGGGCACACTCAATTTCACAAGGCCACACCTCCTAATAATGTCACTCCCTATAGGCCACTATTGAAAAGCATGAGTCTATGGGGGTGGAGCATACCTATTCCAACCACCACACCTTGATAAAATAGTACTCAACTTCATATGAAAAACAAACAAACAAAAAACTCTGAAAAGTTAAACAATACTATACAGTAAAAGAATTTCCATATTTATCACCATCCATGATTTCAAGCTTTACTACAGAGCTATCATAATAATAATAATAATAAAACCTGCATAGTATTGGCATAAAAATAGACAAATGGACCAATGGAATGGAATTGAAGACCCAGATGTAAATCCATTCACTTATGGGCACCTGATTTTTGACAAAGAAGCCAAAATTATAAAATGGAAAAGTAAAATCATTTTCTACAAATGGTACTGGTATAACTAGATGTTGGAATGTAGGAGAATGCAAGTAGATCCATAACTATCACTCTGCACAAAACTCATGTTCAAATTGATCAAAGACCTCAACTCAAATTCAGATACACTGAACCTAATAGAAGAGAAAGCAGGAAATGGCATTAAATGCATTGGCACAGGACAACTTTCTGAACAGAACATCAATAGTACAAGCATTAAGGTAAACAATAAATTGGAACTCATAAAACTGAAAAGCTTCTTTAAATCAAAGTACACCACAAATAGGACAAAATGACAGAATACAGAATGAGAAAATATCTTCAAAAACCCCATATCTAACAGAGGAATAATTTCCAAAATATATATTTAAAAAACCTCTAGAAACTAGACATCAAAAAACCAAATAATCCAATTTAAAAATGGGGTACAGATCTAAACAACAAATTCTCAACAAAGAAAACTTAAATGGCTGAGAAACCCTTAAAGAAATGTTCAACATCCTTATCCATCAGGGAATCATTCTGAGATTCCATCTTATACCTATAAAAATGGCTAAGATCAAAAATCAAGTGACAGCTCATGTTGGCAAGATGTGGATCAAGGTAAATACTTATCCATTGCTGGTTGGAGTGCAAACTTGTACAACCACTTTGGAAATCAATATGGCAGTTTCTCAGAAAATTGGGAATTTATCTACCTCAAGACCCAGTCATACCATTCCTAGACATATAATCAGTGGATGTTCCATCATACTACAAGGACACTTGTTAAAGTATGTTCATAGCAGCTTTATTCATAATAGCCAGAAACTGGAAACAACCTAGATTCTCTCAACCAAAGAGTGGATAAAGAAAACATGATACATTTACACAACGGTAAATGTACACATTTACCTCAGCTATTAAAAACAATGACATCAGGGAATTTTCAGGCAAATGGATGGAATCAGAAAAATCACCCTGAGTAAAGCAACCGAGACCCTGAGAGACAAACATGTTATGTGTTCACTTATAAGTGGATATTAGCTGCTAAGTAAAGGAAAATCAAACTACAATCCACAGAAAAAGAGAGACTAAGTAACAAGGAAGGATCAAGGTGGGGCACTCAGATTTCCTTGGGAAGAGAAAATAGAGTAAATTTCATGTGTGGTCTGAGGGCTGAGAGTTTTACATATTGATATGCAGGCAACAGGAATTGAATTGAGACACTGTGGGTATCTTAAGAAAAGGAGTCCTCAAAGCCTGCCCCCAAAGTGATACCCTCTCTCCAACTAGGCCATATCTACTCCAACAAAGCCACACCTTCTATAATGCCACTCCCAGTGAGCTTACAGGAGCCAGTTACATTCAAACTACTACAAGGGATGAGGTAGTAACTATTGCAATGTAAACTCCAAGGAATCTACAGGGGTGACTCTGTCTAAGACTTCTTGCAATAGAGGATATGTAGCCTGAACTGGCAATTTCTTGTAAATAGGCAAGAATTTCAGTGGAGGGATTGCAACACCAACCCAGCCCCATAACCTTTTACCTACAATTTGTTTTGCTTATAAGATGTGCTGGTGTAGAGATGGTATAGAAATGGTGGGAAAAGACAACCAATTACTGGTCTAGCCCAAGACATGCCATGAGAGGCAGCCCACACTGACACTGCCTTGAAGACCAGAATATAGAGAATATGTTGCCCAGAGACCTAGAATAGAACAAAATACAGCTGGCAAAAATGTCAATATAATGATACTTAATGATGTTCTGCTATACTCATACATTGGTGCCTAGCCCAATTGTTATCAGAGAAGCTTCATTTAGCAACTGATAGAAACAGATGTAGAGACCTATTGCCAGGCATTCAGAAAACCCTGCTGCAGAGGGGGCCAAATGATTGTAGGAACCAGAGGGGTCAAGGACAACACAAGAAAATCCACAGAATCAACTACTTTTGGATTATAGGAGCTTACAGAATCTAAACAGACAACCAAGGAACTTGCATGGGATTGGCCTAGGCCCTCTACATATATGTAACAGTGATGTAGCCTTGTCTTCTTATGGGACTCCTAACAGTGCAAACAGGAGCTGTCTCTGGCTCTTCTGTCAAAATTTGGACCCTAATCCTCATACTGAGTTGCCTGTACATCCTTAGTACAAGGGGATGTACCTAGTTTTACTGCAACTTGCTATACCTTGTTTGGTTGATATCCATGGAAACCTGCCCTTTTCCAAATAGAAATGGGAGAGAAATGGATGGGAGGTTGGCAGAGGGAATGTGGGAGAGGAGAGGGACTGAGAGGAGAGGAGGTAGGAGAAATTGTGGCTGAGATGTAAATAATAATAATAACAATAAATAATATAAAAATACTAAACACAATGGAAAATAGCGTGAAGATTGATCATATTGAGAAAAAATAAATAAAATGAAAAATGAAATACATTGTATAAAAGACCATTGCTGAATTTGAAAGTGTATTATAAATTTGCTATAATTAAGTCAAGTAGTTAGTGGCAGAACAAGAGAGATATCAGTGAAATAATATAGAAATCACCTATTATAGATATTTAACAAATTTATTGAAATATATAAATATGTGAATAATAGTTTCAATGATAAAAAGACCCAAATTCTAATGTTAATATTTCTGCTAATATATAACTGTAAGTTTTACTAGGAACCGTTATACAAAATGTGGATTAAAAGCATCAACTAAATACCTTTTAATAATGTCTGGATGAGAATGTTCTTTTTAAACGTGCCAATGTCTTAGCCATATCTTGGGATAATTTTCAAAGTAACATAGTGCAATTCTGTGAACATAATGCTGAGATTAATTTAACAAAACTAATAAAATTCAAACCTGAATATGCACAACTTTACTAAATATCTTTCCTGGAAATTATAATCAAATGTCTATTGACCCTAGATAACTTGTCTATAGCAACCCATTGAAGCAGTTTCACCTATGTCTGACCTAGTGGACCAGTGAGTATGATAGGATAATTACAGGAACATTGGTGAGGGGTTAGTTACACAAGTATGGACACTTCAAATGTAGCTATGTTATCAAAACCCCAACCTCATCATGGGTGACAATTTATAAAGCTTGCATCCCTTAAGTTCTCCATGCAACTTTGAGATGGCTCAGCAGTTGTGAATCTCGTCTGCATAGCAATTGGTACTACAGTTAAGGGAGGCCTTACCATTCTTTGTAGGTATTGAGAGCTTTGTTGGCCTTTCTAGGTCTTTGGAGTTACTTTACTTTTTATGTTTTATTGTTTTTGCTGCCATTGTTGCTTTTCCTCCCTAATATCAACAACTCAGAGGAAAAAGCTACACAAGACCACAAATAAGTAAAACTTGTAAAATACTCTCTCTCTCATCCTCACACAGGCACAAACCAATACAAACATCCAAGAATAGTTGTATCTTTTATTTTTTGCTAATACAAAAACAAAGGAACAGAATGGCATTAATATCAAGCTATATTTTAATCTTTATGATGTATCCCTTTAAAGAAAAGGTCCTAGCTATTTATCTGATGGTATGGAAATATCAAGATGAAAGGTTTACCACCTTTTATGAAAAAGAAGCCAGAGAGTCATGTGTCTATGACACAGAATACCATGATCTCCTGAACTGCAGAAGTGGATTGTATCCTGGAGTTAGAATTTTTTCTTTGCACAAAGAAATACATGTTAAGTGAGAGCCATAACAGTGTGCACACCTGTAAATCTAGCACTGTGGAGACTAAGACAAGAAGTTTACCATGAGTATGAGACCAATGTGGGTCACAAAATGAATTCTAAGTCAGCTTGACCTACATGAAGACTATATGTAAAAAGGAAAATCGAATGCAAATATTTGGAATATTTTAAATCTTGTACTCAAATTTGTGTACATGTTTCAAATTTTTGAATGAGGAATGGAATCAGGTGAAAAAATATCACATTTGAAAATGACTACATTCAATTTTTTTATACTTCATAGGTTTTAAAGTCTGTTCACAAGACTGAGATTTCCTAACAGTCAGGAACAAGTTTGCAAAATGTGTTTGTGCGTGAGGACTGTGAATGATTTGTACCTGCAAACCTATTGCTAGGTAAACTCCATACCTCTAAATAAAGTCTTTCCATTCAGATCACAACATCAAGAAATAGTCCATTCATTATTGAAAAGTTGAGTATGTAGCCATCCAATATTGATAAAACTTTGGGTAAAATAATATTTTAGCAAGTTTCTGAGATGGCTTGTTCCTGAAATTACAATACTCAAGGCTTAGGCAGGAGAATCGTATGTTCTAGGAGAGGTCAGATTACATACTTAGGCACTGATTCAAAGTAAATAATAATAATAATAATAATAATAATAATAATAATAATAATAATAAAACATCTATACTGAAAACACAATTGTATACACATATTTTTGTTTCCTGGGAATCAGCAGTATTGTTAGAAAATGGAGGGGGAATACATTCTTCAATGCCTAAGAATTGTAGAAAAGGACTAGAGATAAATAGCAGTCATGGTCTACAGGGGCAGCAGACCAGTCTCATGATACTCCTTTACAGCAGAGTGGACTACACCGGCAAAGTAACTTGAAGGTCACAAGAAACAGCACAGTGAATAAATCAAAGAGAAAGTCTGAGGATATGGGAACACCCCTAAGAGGGCAAGCTACTCCTAGCTGGTAAGATGGAGGAGTGAGAGAGAAGCTTCTTAATTCATCACAAGACAAATCCCCCAGTGGCACTAGAGTCTTCTCTATTATGCTGAGGAATTGCTCAATGACAGACCTAAGTTTACATCAATAAGCTTTGGAGCTTATGCTATAAAGCCCCGCCCCCCTTACAGAATGCAAGTGGATACATCATACTAGTACCAAGGAAAAAAAATATATGGTATTTTTAGGGGAATTTTAAAAATTCTATAGTGTCACTCATGTTAGCTAGTGAGTATAAGTTAGAAAAATACCATCAAATCTATAATTTTAATCTTGTGGTTTAATATCATAAGGACAAACAATTTTATAAGAACATTTTTAAAACATAAAAAATTAATTTTTTTCAAAAAGAATTGCTTATCTAAAATATTATTGGACATTGCACATTAAATATTTTGTGAATTGGATGAGATGACTGACAGGATAAAAAGAGAATAACTATTAAAATTAACATTCAATTCAATAAAAAGGCTTAGAAAAAGGGATAGGGAAATCAATAATGCAAAACTTTAACATTAAGAATATAAAAAAGCTGGGTGGTGGCACACACTTTTAATCCCAGCACTCAGGAGGCAGAGTCAGGGAGATTTCTATGAGTTTGAGGCCAGCCTGGTCTACAGAGTAAGATCCAGGACAGACACCAAAACTACACAGAGAAAAACTGAAAAAAATAAAAGAAAGAAAAAGTAATATTAAAACATTATTTGAAAAGTCTGTTAATTTAATCTTAAAATATGACAAGACCATCCAGTAAGTTCATTGAAGAAAAACAGAGAAATAAATACACATGAAATATGAACTGCAATATAGTATATACATATATATGCATATATGTTCACACACATATATACATATGTATTCATGTATATGTATTATTGTAATTTCAATGAGAATGTCTCCAGAGGCTCATATATTTGCATTATTAGTCCCCAGTTAATGAACTTTTTCAAAGGGTTAGAAAATGTAGTTTTGTTGGAGGAAGTATGCTACACGGGGTGGTCTTTGAGGTTTCAAAAGCTCATACCAGTTTCTCTACTGATATATATATATATAAATAATATAATATATATATGTGTGTGTGTGTGTGTGTGTGTGTGTGTGTGTGTGTGTGTTGTGTGTGTGTACATGAGATCAGAATGTAAAGCTCTCAGCTACTATTCCACCATCATACCTGTCTGCTTCCGACTATGACAATAATGGACTAAAATTTTGAATCAGTAAGCAAGTCCCCAAATAAATTCTCTCTTTTATAAGAGTTGTCTTGGTCATGATGTCTCTTTTCAGCAATGTTACAATAACTAAGACATGTACATATCATATATTCACAACATGAATATATATATATATGAAAGAAGTTAAGTTTAATTCAAAAGTTATCTAAATGTTCTCATAAGGAACCTATTAAAGGCTGGTTAGTCATGCAACTAACAACTCTAATTCCAAAGTAACTATCATAAATATTTAGGTTTTACTGGTATATTAATAGTCAGCAATATACTGTTTTTTTAGAATAGTGTTAGAATGTTAGTAATGAATTAATGGTAGAAAGAAATTAATTGATAAAATAATGGCAAGTCACTTATATATGAAGTGGATAGAAATACAGAACACATATCATCTATGAGTAAATAAATGTGCCAATGAGTTGAATAAATTCTGTTCTTTTAAAAATCAATCTGAAGCCGGGTGGTGGTGGTGCACGCCTTTAATTCCAGCACTCAGGAGGCAGAGGCAGGCGGATCTTTGTGAGTTCAAGGCCAGCCTGGGCTACCAAGTGAGTTCCAGGAAAGGCGCAAAGCTACACAGAGAAACCCTGTCTCCCTGTCTCGAAAAACAAAAACAAACAAACAAAAAAAATCAATCTGATGCTTGACTTGAGTGTCAATAACTATATTGGAAAATTCTAGATATTTGGTGATAAGGACAAGATTAGCTGAATCTTGACTGCAGAAGATCTTCAAGTGGCCTCTGGGTATTTCTTTCTTCTATTATAATTAAAAAGATTATATCTTGCCAATATAAATTAGAAAAATCGTAACTACATACAGACTTCCATCTAAGAAATGATAATACTCCATGAATTAGACAGTCTCCTCTGAAGTTAACAAAAACTCATGAACATAGGCTAGATTTATGAACATTGCCTAGTACTGAAGGATGAAACTACTTATATGTTGTTGCTTGCCTGCTTCTTAAAATATTTTGAGATAATTTATGTTACCAAACTATCTAGCACCCAGTAAGATTAAAAAATATTACTGATAGCCAATCAATCATCAACAAACAGGCATTGATACAGTGGAATGTGTAACAATAGAGAGAATCCATACCACACAGAACTAAGCAGATGTTACAATGGAAAATAAAGGACATTCGGGTAACTAATGCAGCTATATCCCAGAAGATGAACCTCTTTGAAAGACAATTTTCTCTTAAAGTGGAAAAAAGAACTATTTATACCATATGATCCAGATAATCCACACCAAAGCAAAATATACTTGTAGTTGATGCAAATATTTTTAAGTAAATGTTCACACTGTTAGTTTGATAGCTCAGATTTATAATGTGTCATTTCCAGCTGTACACTAAATATTAACAATTCATGATGACACCTAGAAAGTGAAATATTATCAACAAGGATAAGGTATAATTACAATGCTCTCATTTCAACAGAACTGTATGGAGTAAAATACCCAAAGAATTCACACTAAGTAAGTAATTTATTTTGAAGTCTTCAAATTGCAAACTAATCTGTAGTGCCTGAAGACAGATCAATTACTCTAGAGAAAGGAAAGAGAGTGTTTGCAGAAATAGATAAGAACACTTGTTTCTCTTACAGGGAAACTGAGCACAAAAACACCTGTAATCACAGCTCCTGGTGATATGATACTATCTTATGTGCTCTGTGGTCACCTGCAGGTATGTGTGCACAATACTGATACATACATAAGTGAAAATTTAAAAAAAGTCTTTAAAATATAAGAAGAACAATTTAACACATAAACACTTTCAATAGAAAGTTTAAACAAGTTTCACAATTATCTCCATTAAACCTGAAGGAAACACAATTGCATTCCATCTCCCTACTATGTAATGCATTGCTACATAAACTCTTGAGAACTTACATTCTCATGGTAAATAAAATAGTATACAGGCAAGCAAAATGCAAACATTTGCTATTTTAATTTATGCAATTCTCATTGAAACACTTGTAAAAATTATAAGAAAAAAGACCAAAATTAAGATGTTTGATTGAAAAGAAAATGTGTAAAATGAATTTCCTTGAAAGTCTTCATTGGTCAACTCTTAAGGAAAAGAAAGAAAGAAAAGAAATATTCATGCCCAAATTCTGTAGAGTATAAGTATCAAAATAATCGCTAATGTAAGTCTCACAAGTAAATAATAAATTACACTGGTAGATATATGAGAAAGTATGGATGATAGAAACCAATATATGGCCAATTTGAATATGACAAGTCAATCAAATAAGATGTTAACTCTCTCTATTGCTTCCTAAGCTTATATGTACCTGCTTAAATTTCTATTCAGTTTCCATGTGGTCAGCTTTATTCAAATCATATTTTGAAATCTATCATGATTATGTTATTTTTAGTCACTATTTACATAATATTGGTTTCTTTTGTCATTACTTTATGGATTTAGTTATACATTGAAGAAGATAAATGGAAGACTAGAAAGACAGCTCAGCATTAAGAATGTTAGCCTCCCTTGATGAGGATCTGACTTATGTTCCTAGCACCCCTGTCAGATGGCTCAAAATGACCTGGGGGATCTAATGATTTCTTATAGTCCCTGAGGGCACCTGTATTCACAATACTACCTCCCTACTCTCTCTCTCCCTCTCTCTGTCTCTCTTAGTCTCTGTCTCTCTCTGTCTCTGTCTCTCTCTCCCTCTCTCTGTCTCTCTTTGTCTATATCTCTGTCTCTGTCTCTGTCTCTCTCTCTCACACACACACTTTAAAAAGTGTTTAAGACAAAACATTTTTTTCTCTGTAGGAATGCATTCTGTATTGCTGGATCTCACTCACAGTCTAACAGGACCCTCACCATACCACTGTGGGGACTCCTTTTAAAAAACAGCTTATGTGATCTTTCCTTAGAGTTTTCTCTAAGACATTTGGCATGTTCCATGAAAGATCTTGCATTAAATTTTTGGTTCAAGAGCTCTGCTTCTTAACCCTTCTTATATATTATCCACATATCAATGTTGCAAACCTTCTTTGGTTGTCAAATTAACAATTATGGGAATAGTGTGCATCTGTACTCTGGTGGTCTAGTTAGTATTTTCACCATATTTCCATTTGGTGGGTATTTTTGTTGTTGTTGTTGTTGTTATTGTTAGCTCTTTGGTCTCACAGCTAAATTTTTTAAAAGTTAGTTGTTTTACACATTATACAATTTAACATCTTTTAAAGCCTATATTTTATCACTTTCTGGGTCAGTGCATAAAAGAATATGAGCATTGAATAATTACAGGGCAATTTCCTTCCTTGCTCCTTTGACTCAGCCTGTAGATTAACAACTACTGCTTCTAGTGTTGAATAAGTTTTAGCATCCTGGCAGAGAAACCTCTAAAAATATCAAGTCTCCCAATGGATAAGATCTGGTCCAAATTCATGTTATTCACAGGTTTTCCATGAGTATTCAAGGACATAAGAAATTACGTGTTTTTTTTTTTTTTTTTTTTTTTTTTTTTTTGAGTATACTAAGTCCAAACTTAACAAGTCTCTAGGGAGCATGCATGAATCTGGGTAGGCAAGGATTGAGGCAGATGGATTGTGTGGAAAGGAAGCACTGATCAGTACAAAGAAAGCTAGATCTGCCAAAGGAGAATTGAGTGTAAGGGCAGGAAAAGGTAGAATTTGGTATGTTTGTGTGAGAGAGTACATGTGTTCTTGACTTCACATTCTTATGTGAAACTATTACTCCCTTCATTAATGTAAGTTCAGTAAGCAATATATAACCTTGATGGAGTGTCAGTATACCGTGTATATGACAGAAAGGAGAGCATGTTAAGACAGTGATGCAGTGAACAGTAAATTATAAAACATTTGCAAAATGTATAGCACAGCTGCTGGCTCAGGTGTGCCTTCCATCAAAGTTAGCTATTATTAGCAGCATTATTGTAATCATTTCCATGTTACTTCTATTGATGAGTGAAGCATACTAAGAGCGCAATAAATATAAACAAAACCCATGAAGCATCAAGGCACAGGCTTCTTTGATAAGAAGGTAGAAGTTAATTTTGGTTTGACCATATGGTTTATTTGAAGAACAGCAACAGGCTGGTAATAATGGAAGACTAGAAAGGACATTAAAAAAGGTGTTTCAGTGCCCACTTAATGAATTTATAGTTAATGTGGCCTAGTAAAACAAGTCATGGAAGCTAATTGAGCATGAAAGGAATATAATTTGGGCTATT
This sequence comes from Peromyscus leucopus, assembly GCF_004664715.2. Taxonomy (NCBI): domain Eukaryota; kingdom Metazoa; phylum Chordata; class Mammalia; order Rodentia; family Cricetidae; genus Peromyscus; species Peromyscus leucopus. Next base: position 95,396,829 of record NC_051065.1, read on the forward strand.
CTTCAAGAAAACTAGTTATGGAATTTATTGGGAACAGAAAGGAGAAAGCCGTGTTTCTAGTTAAAAGATTCCCTGGAGCTGGCATTCAGTGGTAGTGCACTAGTCAAGGCTGCATGAAGCCCTGGGCTCTATCCTCCAATGTTCCTTTCGTTTAGGATTTTTGCTTGCTTGTTAATATGCCACTAAAACTCCTGAATTGTATTTCTGGATTACTTCTCAGGTTAAATCTAGGATGTCCGAGTATTTACTGTATATTACCTTTCCTAATTTACATTTCAGATCATCCCCATCAACCATCACCACGAGGCAACAGAAGCCATAGCTAAATCACCCTCATATCCAATAATTGATTATTTTGCAAGTATCCTGATAAGGTAATGTTGATAGATCAAGTATAATGTGGGATTTATAATACATTTCTGTGACAGAAAATATCCTGGTATATTATCCATCTTTTTATGTAAAAGCCTTGAGGAAAAAAATAGATGAAAAGGCAACAGAAACGGAGTTGGCAAAAGAAAAGATGGATCTATTGCTTAAATTTTGTTTCTTCTAAGATAGAACCTCATGGAATTCCTGTAGTAAAAAGGGTGGGAGGTGGGCTTAGGAAAGCAAAAACAAAACAAAACATGAAATTTTAAACCGTGAGAAAGGCCACAGAATATAAGAAATATGCAAATTTCAAGCTGCCAACATCAGCTAATTATAAAAATCTGTAATTAAAAATGCAAGGTGCATTTTGATAATTTAAGGTTTCATTAATCTAAGAGCATTAGACTTTGAAGCATTGTGAATGGAAAAAATTATATGATGGGACAGATGAAAGTAAAATGAAAAAAATCCAATTTTCAACATTGGCATTGATGGGATAATAAGAAATTTTGAGATAAATATCAATATCAAATAAATGAATTTATTTGTTCTTTTGTTTTTAATATTACACACTGAACAAGTCAAAATTAAGTTTGGGGAATGGTAAAACCTGCTGAGAGATTTGAAAATCATATTAATACAGAATTTGTATGAAAATTTCAAGACATAGGTTATAAGAATTGTGAATTTTGCTCACCAAGCCAACCATCCCCTGTGGCATCAGTGACCAACAGAGTCATATGGCTACCCTGTACTGATTGGAAAGGGATAAGGTCCAGATCTCCAGGCATGTCAGACCAGTTCTCTAGCCTCTATGCCCTGGGGGCACAATTCATGCCCCCCCTCCCCCGCCAGTGCAGCCCCAGAGATAGGGAAGCAGCCTCCTCCTACCCACCCCCTCTCCAACCATCCTCTGAGGTACTGGCAACCACCAGAGCTATAAGCCCCCTCCTGGATCAATTGGGAAGAAGAACAAACCACAGGAACCATAGGCCTCACCTGCACCAATTGGAAGAAGAGTGACCTGGAGTTCCACCTGTTCAAATTAAAGGAAAAAATGCGTAGAGAGCAGTGTAGGAACAGATTAAACAACATAAAGAACAATACAGTATCATCACTAGGATGTAGTGTTCCTTCAACAGTAAGACCTGAACATCCCAAAGCAGATGATCCAGAAAAACACAACCTTAAAAACAACTTTATGTAGATGACAGAGGAACTAAAAGAAGAAATGAAAAATTCCCTTAAAGAAATGGAGGAAAAGACAAACAAAAATTGGAGGAAATCAAGAAATTTCTTAAAGTCAAGAAACCCAAGGAGAAAAAACAATCAAACAGGTATAGGAAATAGTTCAAGACTTGAAAACTGAAATAGAAGATATAAAGAAAACACAAATGGAGGGAATTCAAGAAAAGGAAAATCTGAACAAACGAATAGAAATGACAGAGGCAAACATGTCCAACAGAATACAAGAAACGGAAGAGAGGATCTCGTCATTGAGGATATGAGAGGAAATAGACCATTGGTCAAAGAAAATGTTAAATCCAGCAAATTTTAACAAAAAACACCCAGGAAATTTGATACACCATGGAAAGACCAATAGGAATAATAGGGATAGAAGGAGAAGAATTCTAGCTCAAAGTCACAGAAAATATATTCAAGAAAATTAAATGAGAACTTTCCTAACCTAAAGAAAAAGCATGCCTATGAAGTTACAAGAAGCATACAAAACACAAAATAGACTGGACCACAAAAAAGTCCCCTAGTCACATAATAGTCAAAACACTAAACATATAAAACAAAGAAAGAATATTAAGAACAGCAAAGTCAAGTAACAAATAAAGACAGACTATCAGAATTACAGCAATTTCTCAGTGGAAACTCTGAATGTCAGAGGTTCTAGACAGACATTCTTCAGATAATAAGAGACCATGGATGTCAGCTCAAAGTACTATACCCAGCAAAGCTCTCAATCACTATAGATGCAGAAAAAAAGATATTTCATGACAAAACCAGATTTAAACATTACATAGCCACAAATAGAGCCCTGCAGAAAGTACTAGAAGGAAAACTCCAACCCAAGGAAGCTAGCTGCAACCACTAAACCACAGGCAATATATAACCTCATACCAGCAAATCCCAAAGGGAAAGACACACATAGTAACATAATAATAATAATAATAATAATAATAGGAATTAAAATTCACTGGTCACTAATATTCCTTAATATCAATGGACTCAATTCATTTATAAAAAAAAAAAAAAAAAAAAAAAACAGGCTAACAGAATGGATACGAAAACAACATCCATCCTTCTGCTGCATACAAGAAGCACACCTCGAACTCAAGGATAGACATTGCCTCAGTGTAAAGCATTGGGAAAAAAAACTTTCCAATGAAATGGATCTAAGAAACAAGCTGGTGTAGCTATCCTAATATCGTAACAAAAATAAAATCAATCAAAAGAGATGAAAAAGGGAATTTCATATTCATTACTGAATCAATCCATCAAGCTGAAGTCTCAATTCTGAAAATTTATGCCCCAAATACAAAGACACCTACAGTTGTAAAAGAAACATTACTACAGCTCAAATCACACATCAAACCCTACACACTAATAGTAGGAGACTTCAACACCTCTCTTTCACCCTTGGACAAGTCTTCTAGACAGAAACTTAACAGAGAAATAAGGGAACTAACAGATGTTATGAACAAATGGACATAACAGACATCTGTAGAACATTTCACCCCAAAACAAAAGAATATACTTTCTTTTCAGCACTGCATAGAACCTTCTCCAAAATTGACTACACACTTTATGACAAAGCAAATCTCAACAGATACAAAAAAAAATAGAATAACACCTTGTATATTATCTTTCCACCATGACTTAAAGCTATAATTCAACAACATAAAGTTCAGAAAGCCTACAAACTCATGGAAACTGAACAATGGTCAAAGGAATCACCACTGGGTCAAGGAAGAAATTAATAAATTAAAGACTTCTTAGAATTCAACAAAAATGAATGCACAACATACCCAAACTTATGGAACACTATGAAAGCAGTGCTAAGAGGAAAGTTCATAGCACTAAGTGACTACATAAAAAAGTTGGAGAGATCTCACACTAGCAACTTAACAGATACCTGAAAGCTCTAGAACAAAAAGAAGTAAACTCACCCAGGAGAAGTAGATGACAGGAAATAATCAAACTGAGGGCTAAAATCAATACAATAGAAATAAAGAGAACAATACAAAGAATCAGTGAAATAAAGAGTTGGTTCCTTGAGAAAATCAACAAGATAGACAAACTTATCCAAAATAATGAAAACTCAGAGAGAAATAAGAACAAAATCTGAAATGAAAAGGGGGACATAATAACAGACACTGAGGAAATTCAGTGAATAATAGGACATATTTTGAAAATTTGTACTCCACAAAATTGGATAATGTAAAGGAAATGGACATTTTTTCTGATAGGTATTATATACCAAAATTACATTAAGATCAGATAAACAATTTAAATAGACCTATACCTCCTAAGGAAATATAGGCAGTCATCAAAAGTCTTCCAACCCAAAAATGCACAGAGCCAGATAATTTTAGCACAGAATTCTACCAGAATTTCAAAGGAGAGCTAATACCAATACTCCTGAATTATTCTGAACAATAGAAACAGAAGGAACATTGCCAAACACTTTTTACAGGGTTACAGTTACCCTGATACCCAAGCCACATAAAGACGTAACTAGGAAAGAGAATTACAGGCCAATCTCCCTTGTGAACAGTGATGCAAAAACTTTCAATAAAATACTAGCAAACCAAGTCCAAATCACATAAAAAAAATCATCCATCATGATCAAGTAGGCTTCATCCCAGAGATGCAAGGATGGTTCAACATACAAAAATCAGTCAATGTAATACACCATATAAACAAACTGAAAGAAAAAAAAACCACATGATCATCTCCTTAGATGCTGAAAAAGCCTTTGACAAAATCCAACACCCCTTCATGATAAAGGTCTTAGAAAGATCAGGAATACAAGGAACATTTCTAAACATAATAAAAGCAATTTATAGCAAGCCAACAGCAAACATCAAATTAAATGGAGAGAAACTCAAAGTGATACCACTAAATTCAGGAACAAGACAAGGCTGTCCACTCTCCCCATATTTATTCAATATAGTACTAGAAGTTCTAGCTAGAGCAATAAGACAACAAAAGGAGATCAAGGGGATACAAATTGGAAAGGAAAAAGTCAAATGTTCACTATTTGCAGATGATATGATAGTATACGCTAGTGACCCCAAGAATTCTACCAAGGAACTCCTACAGCTGATAAACAACTTTAGTAATGTGGCAGGATACAAGATTAACTCAAAAAAAAAAAAAATCAGTAGCCCTCATGTATACAATTGACAAATGGACTGAGAAAGAAATCTGAGAATTATCACCCTTTACAATAGCCACAAACAGCATAAAGTATTTTGAGGTAACACTAAACAAACAAGTGAAAGACCTATATGACAAGAACTTTAAGTCTTTGAAGAAATAAATTGAAGATCATATCAGAAAATGGAAAGAACTCCCATGTTCTTGCATAGGTAGGATCAATATAGTAAAAACAGCAAACTTGCCAGAAGCAATCTACAGATTCAATGCAATACCCATCAAAATCTCAATGCAATTTTTCACAGAGCTTGAAAGAAAAATACTCAACTTCATATGGAAAAACAAATAACCCAGGGTAGCAAAAAGAATCCTGAACAATAAAACAACCTGGAGGCAACACCATCCCTGACTTCAAGCTCTACTACAGAGCTATAATAATAAAAACAGCTTGGTGTTGGCATAAAAACAAATATGTTGATCAGTGGAATAAAATCAAAGACCCTGACATTAATCCATACACATATGATCATCTGATTTTTGACAAGCCAAAATTATACAATGGAAAAAAAAGAAAGCATCTTCAACAAATGGTACTAACATAAATGGATATCTACATTTAGAAGAATGCAAATAGATCCATATCTATAGCCATGCTCAAAACTCAAGTCCAAATGGATCAAAGACCTCAACATCAATCCTGTTACACTGAAACTCATAGACAAAAAAGTGGTAAGTAACCTTAAACACGTTGGTACAGGAAACCATTTCCTAAATAAAAAAAATCAATAGCACAGACACAGAGAGCAACAATTAAGAAATGGGCACTCCTGAACCTGAGAAGCTTCTATAAAGTGGAGGACACTATCAATAAGACAAAAAGCGGCCTATGGAATGGGAAGAGATCTTTACCAACCCCACATCTGATAGAGGGTTGATCTCCAATATACATAAAGAACTCGAGAAACTAGACAGCAGAATATCAAATGATCCAATTTGAAAATGGGCTACAGAGCTAAACAAAGAATTCTCTACAAAAGAATCTCAAATGGCCAAAAGACATTTAAGAAAATTTTCAACATCCTCAGCCATCAGGGAAATGCAAAGCAAAATGTTTCTCAGACACCATCTTATGCCTGTCAAAATGGCTAAGATCAAAAACACAGATGACAGCTTATGTTGAAAAGGATGTGGAGAAAGGGGAATGGTGGGATTTACTGCTGATGGAAATATAATCTTGTACAGCCACTCTGGAAATCAGTATGGTGGTACCTAAGAAAATTGGGAATCAACCTACCTCAAGACTCAGCAGTACCACTCTTGGGCTTATACCCAAAAGATACGCATTCACACCACAAGGACATTTGCTCAACTATGTTCATCGCAGCACTAGTTGTAATAGCCAGAACATGGAAACAACCTATATTCCTTTTAATTGAAGAATGGATAAAGAAAATGTGGTACATTTACACAATGGCGTATTATGTAGGCAAATGAATGGAACTAGAAAAAAAAATCATCCTGAGTGAGATAACCCAGATCCAGAAAGACAAACAGGGTATGTATTTACTCATAAGTGAATATTAGAGGCAAAGCAACGGATAACCAGGCTACAATCCACAATCCCAGGGAAGCTAGATAAAGAGTACAATAAGAGGGACACACGTGGATTGCCCCAGGAAGGGAAAAGGGTTAAGATCTCCTGGATAAACCGGGAGATGGGGGAAAAGGGGAAGGGGGTAAGAGAGAATGAGAGGTGGAAACATGAGGAACAGACAGGGAAGGAGAGCAATTAAAGAGTTATCTTGACAGTGTACCATTAAGTGGATTGGGCAAAATCTGTAGCTAGGGAAAACCCCAGGAATTCACAAGATTGTCCCCAGCTGAGACTCATAGCAATGATGGAGAGGGTTCTGAGACTAGCCCTTCCTTGCACTCAGATTGGTTTCTACTCTAATTGCCATCATAGAACCTCCATCCAGTGACTGATGGAAGCAGATGCAGAGATCCACAGGCAAGCACTTGGCCAAGATCTTGGAGTTCAGTTGAAGAGAGGGAGAACAGATCATAATAGCAAAGGAGGGTCCAATCATGATGGGAAAAATCACAGAGATAGCTGACCCAATCTAGTGGGAGGTCATGGACACTGGACAGACAGCGGGGGGAGCTTGCATGGACTGCACTAGGCCCTCTGAATGTGGGTGAAAGTTGCTTGGCTTGATGTGTTTGTGGGTCCCTTTACAATGGGACCAGGATTTATCCTGGTATATGAACTGTCTCTTTAGAGCTCATTTACTATGGTGTGATGCCTTACTCTGCCTTGATGCAGGGGGAAGGGGCTTGTTATGCCAGCCTGTGTTGACTAACCAAGGGAGGCCTTACCCTCTATAAGAAAGGGATGGGGTTGGGATGGGAGTAGGTGTAGGGGAGCAGGAGAAAAGGAGGGAGGGAGAACAGGGATTGGTATGTAAAAGGAAAGACAATGTTCTATTATTTAAAAACATCTTAAAAAATTGGAAAACTATCCAAACCAGAAAGAAAAAGAATTGTGAATTTCATTATTTTAATTATTTATTTTCTCATTTCTTAATGTAATTCATCACAAATTTTGAGCCAAATAATGTAAAAAAGTCAACATTTTTAGTCTTGATGTCTTATTTACATTCCCGATCTTATTTCTAAGAGAACTCTGTACATTTTTTTTTATTTAAATGTACTTGCATATGTACAGGTATGTACGTGTACATACAAATGCCCCCAGAAGCAAGAACAGGGCATTGTGTCCCTTAGAGCCGAAGTTGTTCTAAGCCACCAAAGTGGGTACGGATAACCACACTTGGGTCCACTCTATGAGCAATACATGCTCTGAAGAGCGTATCTAACTCTGAAACTACCAGTAGAGTTCGGGATTCTGAGTTATTTATTTCAGTCTTGGCAAAGCAAAGGAGGAAACTTCAAAATATTTTATAGTTATTACCAACTGCTATTCTTCCTGTTGAAGCAGTACTCTTTTACTTTCTCTCCTTGGGTTTGAAAAGAAATATGCCATGGGTTTCTTACATTTTTTTAATAGCTGCCCTTTTCTGTTGAGATAGCTAATGATATTTACCTAAAAACTTAATCTGGTCTTGCCTTGTATCTGGAACACTATCTGCCATGTATGCAACATGAACTGACAACCTTGGCCTCTCTTTATTCTTCCATGCAATGCTGTACATATTTCTTAGAGACTTTATCTTCCACCTTGTTCCAGTGATTCATGACTATCAAGCTACAAAACCTCAATGTGGCCCTGATTTGTTGTTTGTTTCTATGATAAAAAGTAAAATTCATAGTCCATAGCTTTGTTCTTTAGTGCAGCATTGTTCTCTTATAGTATTGCTCCTAGCTTGGAAACTAAGACTATATCATTAGCTACATATGGAAAAAAACAATAGAACAACATGACAATTAATTTTCTGCATCAACACATATTAAAACACTTTCATGCTTATGTATAATTTTTCCATTTGTTGGCTTTGGCAGAATCAGGTTTAGGGAGTCATCTGATGTTGTACAAAGAAAGCCCCTATAAGCTAAACCTGAACCATTTACTCTACCTCCAGTTAGATATTTTTTCTTTCATTTACAATTATTTTCTTTACACAAGTGTAAAAGCCAGTGCTATGGCAAAAAAGTAATGTCTACAGATTAGCATTTTTATTTCTTCAAGGTACCAAAGTGCTGGCATTAAATAAGAATTCCAGGTTTGACTTTGCTTTAGATAATACCAGTTTAGAGATGCAAGCTTCAATCATACATAATAGAAGATTGGCTGAAGAGAGAAATTGATTTTGAAGTTGTAATTTACTTCAAGTATTTTGATGATCCCATAAAATACAGGCACAAAATTGAAGTTATTTAGGATTTCATGGCTCTCTTAAAGCTTGAATTACTACTTCAGTGCGAAAGTCACTAGGAAAGAGCCACAGGCTCCTGTAATATGGACTACATATTTATTGCCTTGTGGATATATTTTCTGGTACAAAACTGTTTCATTTACTCTCTTTGTATCTTACTCATACCATTCCTCTATCTATCTATCTATCTATCTATCTATCTATCTATCTATCTATCTATCTATCTATCATCTATCTATGTGTCTATCTAATCTACCTCAAAAATGAATGAACCACACATTATATAAGTGGTGCCCCCAGATCTACATTTCTATCAAAATTATATAGATGAGTCTGGAGACATGGCTCAACTGTCAAGAGCACTGACTTCTCTTCCATAGTAGAAGGGTTCAATTCTCAGCACACACATAGTGGTTCACCAAAATTTTAACTCCAGGTCCAGCAGATCCAATACACTCTTATGGTTTCTATGGGCATCAGACATTCATGTGGCACACAGCCTTGTATGCAGGTATGATAGCTATACACATATTATAAATTAAAATTGTAATAATGATTTACTTTGAAAGACCTTATAAGTACCATGACTTGACTATATAGATTGTTGCCTACTTTGTAACTTACCATTATTAATTAAAATTGATACAGTCACACCAATGAAGAGGATGTACAATAATGAAATTTATACCTATACTTTTTATCAAAAATTATGGGTGATGAGTTTAGAAGGCTCTAGATCAGAAGTTCTTGGTTCTCAATACATTATGATAATCTCAAATTCAGAATATTAGAAATAACTTAGACAATTTAATCTGAATGTCTGAAGATAATGTTTTTAACTTCCTAGGCTATTCAACACATAGTACACAGGCAAATATTAAGGCAATGGACCTAATAGAAATCCTGTCATTGGGAACATGAGAGAATTGAAAAACAATTCCTTGTTAAGTGTGTGTGTGCGTGTGTGTGTGTGTGTGTGTGTGTGTGCGCGTGTGTGTGTGTGCGCACACACACACACACACACACACACACATGCACATTTACTAAAGACAAGGTGGATGTTATGTGTGCATTTCCATTACTCCTTACCTTCTTCCCATGAGACAGGGTCTCTAACTGAACCTGTAGGTAAGCTGGCAGCTGGCTTCCCCAGGAATACTCCTTTCTCCACCCATACTGTGCTGCAGTTAAAAATGTGATTATAATTATGGCCCACCCCACCGGTTGACTCTGGACCTAGAGATTCAAACTCAGTTCCTCATTCCAATGTTCTTAACAATTAGATCATCTTTCCATAATATATTTTCTTTTGTTTTATATATATATATATATATATATATATATATATATATATGATACAATTGCCCTAGCATATAGATGGAATGGTAAGGAAAGTGAATGGACATTTCAACTTAGATATGTTCAAACTTTTCTTTTTAAATTATTCTTGAGGAATTTTTATGTAGGTACAACTACAATGTGTCAGAAATGAAAGTGAAACTAACAGAGTAGAGATGTGGAAGAAATATTTTGAAAGTTTGTTTGGGAGTTGAAATGCTGAGTGCATGCTCATAAACACTTGGCTGAAGATCAGTTCCTCACCCTCTGGGAAGGTTGTCCTTTCCTGTGGGCTTGCAGCTGTATAATGATATACACAAAGCAGTAATGGAGGAAGGCATCTTTCACCTACCCAATCAGATCAGCTGCATCCACCATGGGCAACAGAAGCCATCTCTATATCATCCTTACATCCACTTAAGGATAATTTTGCAATTATCATGATGAGTGAATATTGATAGCTCACGTATAATGTGAGATGAAAAAGATGTTTCTTTGATAGAAAACATTCTGTTATATTATACCTATTTCTATGTAAAAGTCTTAAGGAAGGAAAATAGATGAAAAGGAAACAGAAAAGTAAAATACTGGAATTTGTTGGGTTGGCAAAAGAAAAGATGGATCTATTTCTTAAATGTTATGTTTCTCCTACAACATTGCATAACATTTTGCCATGGTAACCATTATAATCATAGTAAACTAGTATGCTCAGCTGGAGATGTAGTTGTAAGATTTGTTGGGTTTCTAAGTAGATTTTGTTTTTATCAAGAAGGAAAATCAGTGTTAAGAGTAATGATGAGGAAGTGTTTACCAGATCCATTAAGGGAGGGAATGGTCTAGAATACTATCATGAGAAAATGTTTAAACTAAATGCATGCAGCATGAGTACAGCCAGGTAAAGAATATTTCTCTAAGCATCCTGTGAAAGGTTTCCATTACAAGTAAAAGAAGGTTTATTCTTTATATCTGCTTTGTACTTAGGTGATCCCATGACAGGCTTTCTGTCTCAGCTTTATTAGTAAAAGAGATTTGTAAATTTGATCCCAATGAACCTACTTGTTGAGATGGTACCAACCAAAAGTGGAAAAAAATCTTCTTCCTTATTTCATTTCAAATGTATGGTACTATGGTGATCAGAGGATAAACATTAACATGTGTGGAAAAAAATATATGCACATATATGTATGTATATATATATAATATATATATAAATTCAATTAAAAACTATTATGTTTAACATAGCAGTTGTTGTTACTACACTGTAGATAAATGTATCTTGGAATAAACAAACACCAAGAAGTAAATCTAGAATGGTAATGACTTCCAAAGTAGATTACCTGGAAAATGTCATTTCATAAGTCCAAGAAGAAGGTAGGTAGGATGCTGGCTTCTCCAATATTATACAAAATTAAGAAAGGATCAAGGAATTTTTATTATTACATAAAAATATTATTCAAATTAAGGTAGAAAGTCAAGATACATGAGAAGTAAAATTTGGTAAAAGTTATAAGAAAAGTAATTTGTACTCTTTACTAAATTAAGTGAAGTATTAGTTTTGAGGCAATGGAATGATATGGAATGATGGAGTCAATGTAAAAAAAAAGAGAATTTTCAAAGGTAATGTGCTGTGAGAATAGAGGCAGGTCAATGAGTGGCCAAAGGAGTAAAGGGCTATTGCAGCATGTTGAACTTAGGCAGAGTCAAGAACAAAACGACAAAGCCAAGTGTTGAAATTATGAAGAATTTTTTAAATAATAAATGATACATGATTGTTGGACAGTGGGTCCTTTCCTCTTCAGATACAAATATTCTCTGAGATACTGAAACCTGTTTTAATATTATTTTATTATGTTTTTATATTTTTCTTTTTTGTTTTTATTATTGTTACATATGTACATATGAGTAAATATATCAATACAACCTGATGAGTGCGTTAGTGTTGCTTGTATATATATGATTTCAGGGCTGACCACTTGGTATTGGGTAGTCATTTAGGAAACTCTAACAACTGGAGAAGTCTGATTTTCCTTTTTAGCAGTCATTAATCTTTAATTTTTTATTTAGAGGTTGGTCCACAATGCTACATTTTGCCTTTTAAATTAATTCCATGATTAAATTAATCATGGAAACTTATTTTATAAACAATTTTATCCTTTAATATTTTATCTTTTATTTTTCCTTCCTTTTGCATATTTTGTATATTTCTCTAACAATCATTTTATGGTAAAACATATACATAGACTATGGAACACCAATTATACATGAACCTATTCATCAACTGCTGTAATATTTTCTCAAATACAGATTAATTGCTCTTTAAATATCAAAAACTTGTGCAATAATGAACAAAGATGGAAAACAAAATCATGAAATTGGCATAGGTTTGCTGCTTCTTGCCTTGGTTTAAATGGCTTCTTATTGCAATGGTTAGTGGTTACAGAGGCACACTTCTGCTTTACACTGTGAGAATAAGTGATTGTGAGTGCTCAGCTACTGTTGGGACATCTGTATCTCCCCACCTGCTCCAAGGCTCAGGGAACATGGAAGAAGAAGTGGTCAAAGGAGTGTGAGAGCCATCAGATGGGGAGTAAGTGACCTTGTAAAATGCTGTACTCTGGAAATGACATGAATGTCATTTACATGAAACTACAGTAAGCTGCAGTTACCTGCATAAGACTTGTACAAGTTCAACCTGGTTAAAAATCAATTAGTAGGTAGGGGAGAGGATTCCTGGCCTGACACCTACGTAAGAAGATATTAACAGCTGATGGCATCTAGGAGAGTTGCTTCTGCTTTGGAGGATGGGGCTATTAGTCCAAATGAATGACTCCATATCTGGGAATAAAATGACAGCATTAATTGGACTTAGTGTGTTTAAAACGATTAATTTATTAAAAATTATACAAAGATGACATAAATTGACAGGGGGATATTAGAGCTTTCTGGGGGGAACATGGGAAAGGGATGAAGGGTGAGTGTAGATATGATCAAGATACATTGTATAAATGTATGACATTTTCAAAAAACAAATAAAACTTAAAATAATAAAAGTGACTTACTAAACTAAGAGAATCCTGTTTAATAAGGAAATGGGGAAAGGGGTTATAGGTGTTTCTGTAGATTTAGAAAAATAAATCTAAAATAGAACTTCAACCATTCTAAAGTTAATTAATTCCACCTACTATAATGAGTCTAAAATTTTGTTTTGTTATTATAAAGTGAAACAAATGATGATTTTACATTTGAATGCGTGGAGAGAAATTTGCTAAACCATACCATTTTACAAATTCTAAGAAAACTGAGAGATGTGTTGAGACATGCCTTTCTCTGTTTCCTCTTAAATATTTCTTTGACTTTGTTTTTGTCTCTTTTTGCTCATATACTTGTCTAAAATATTAATATATTTCCATATGTATTTTAATGATGTTTCTAACACTTGAGCATATTACAGAATACTGTGAAAAGATGTTTTTATTCAGGGCTAAGTTTGAGGGTCTAGATACAACATTCTAGGTAACTAGTTATTCTGTAAAATATGACAGACAGTGTTTTATTTTATTGAAACAGGATAGTAGTTATTTCTACTGAGGGTAGGATAATTAGAATTTGTGTTGATTAAAACAGATTTTGCAAAAGCAATGCTTTTATAATCACGACAGCGCTCATCTTTCCATATTGTGTCTGTGTGTCGACTCATACGTCATATTTGTGTGATCGTTGCATGTGTGTGTATATGTACATGTGAGTATGTATGGTCCCTGCATATGTGGAGGCTAAAGGAGGATGCTGAGTGTCTTGCTGTCTAACTGTCTGCCATGTCCCTGTGAAAATGGATCTCTCAAAGAACCTGAAGCTCAATAGGCAGCCAGTGAACCCAGAGAACCTCTTGCCTTTGACTTTCAGTCTGACGGGTTACAGGTGTATGGTCATGCTGATTTCTTTAAGGGATTCTAATCAACGTCCTCCTTACTCTGGAACAAACGATTTTGTTTGTTTGTTTGTTTGTTTTTGTTTTTTTTTCACACTGAGCGGTCTCCCAACCTCATCTCTGTATATTTTCTATTAGATACTATTATGTATCCCATAGATATTGTAGTGTACACTAACACTGTAATCTCCTTATGGTTGGGACACTCAAGTCTATCTGTTTATATTTGCCACTCTTCTGAACCTGTAGTCATAGTTCTCATAGTAGATTAATACTGAACTCATTTCTTTCTAATAATAAGCGTGCTTTGGTGGCCCCTATTGTCAGGCCTCATATCATGTTCTTTTTGACTGAAAAGTTTCTCCTAATTAAAAAAAAAAAAAAAGAAATAAAAAAAATTCCTCAAATTTCACAATTAACCTTACCAGCCCATACAAAGCATCAGGTATTTACTGAGTTTCTCTCTTTGTTTTCTGACAACTCTGAGATACTTATGTCATACCTGTAAATCTTAGTGGACAGTTCATTGCAACTGTAATTCATTGTCACTCAAGGGACCTATTACATGTACATGGGTACTCTGTTTCAGGGAATGAACACTGTCTCTAGATGGCCTGTCTTTGGTGGTAATTTAGAGCATTTAATTAGTCCAGAGTGCAATTAGCACAATAAAGAACATCATAAATGTTTCTTCATGGGCTAGATGAGAAATAAACAGATCTTGCTTAGCAGAATGAATGTGTCTGTCCTTTGCTGTCTTCATTTATGCACCATCACTGCTTGATCTCCATCAGGGGTCAATGCTTCTTTAATTTAACAAGCCTTTGTAGCCATTCTAGTCTTACATTTCTGTTTTAATATGGCACTCAAGCATACTAGACATGTTTTAATACTTCAGTGAGAAGAACCCAGTGAAGTCAAGGAGACTGAACCACATCAACTTGGTGAATGAAAACACAGATGTTTCACTGCTCCTGCCTCTCTGTTGAGATTTTCTCCAGGAGTATTTTCAAATCTACTCCTGGATTCCCAGTGCTGAGAGGGAACACTGGTTACAGTTCAAGCAAATACAGTGAGAGCATGCAGGCCCCTGTGAGGGAGGGACTCGACTGTGTCTCAACTATTTTATTTTATGTTTTAAGTTTTTTCAAAATATTTTTGTTAAAGAATAGTATTGATTGAGAATTCTTCCTTCTTACTGATTTTATATTGTGCCATAAATTTTGGTTTTATCATGTCTATAGTGTGAGAAATCACAAAGGAAATATCTGATCTCATCATCCCTTGCAACTTGTGCTCTCTTTATTTATCTCCTCTTTGAAGGAATAACATTATAATAACCTGAATCAAAAGGTTACAAAAGGATTGAAAAACCAAAGCACTAAAATAACAAAATTAATATGTGCTGGCACATTAGATCGCAAAAAGTTTTACTTTTCAGAGCAATATGAGAAGTTTCAATAGGCAAGATGGTGAAGAGACATACTTAAAGGAAGATGAGTGAAAGAGAAGGAAGAAAAACAGAAGAGCAAGCTTTAGCTTTCAGTCAAGGTATAGCAGGCAGAAGAGTAATACGCTTACTGAAAAGAGAAGTCACGAATGAGTCTTACCCACGGCAGCTCATCTATCTAGAGTAAATGCTTGTACAGAAGAGAATTGGAAATGGCAGCTTAATTATTTCAGCAGGCTGAGAATGTAACATGCAAAAATCCCTAGAATTATCAAATTAATTTTGCAAAAAAGTTTGGAAGACAGGCATGCTGTGATTGTAACATTAACAGTAAAGTAAGCAAGAAGCAGTGACATATTTTGGAGTTTTTGTCACAACACACAAGTAGTCCAAAACAACTCAGAGTACAGGTTCATCCCTACACAATCCACTAATTTTTAATAAAGATCCAGATCGCCATATTCCGTTAGTCTTTTCAACTGGTGGTGATTTATGGACACTATATGGAACAGAAACAAAAGAAACCAAATTTTACCTCATCTTCCATTAATATAACTAAGACTTAAATTTAAAATTAAAAATAATATATTGCTTTATAAAGAATGTAGAAAAAGGAATGGATTGTACTAAGTGGGTAATTTTTGAAAGCATATTTTTATTGTGTGTATGCATGTGTATCTGTGTATGGATAGGTGCAGATCCTCCAGAGGTCAGAGTCATTGTATGCACTTGACTTTGGGTTATAGGCAGTTTCAGTCATCTGACTTAAGCACTGAGAACTGAATTGTGATTCTCTGCAAGAGCAGGAAGTGCTCTTAACCACTGAAATATCTCTCCAATTCAATGATATTTAAAAATAACATGCAAATGATTTGGATCAGAAGTCTAACAGTGTTGAAAATTATTGTTTTATAAAAATGAAGGTATTACAATTCTTAAAGTCATTACTAATAATCTGAAAAAGAAAATGAAGCTTGCAAGTAAAATTGTGAATAATGCATGATGAAATAACCTCTTTATTATGTATAATTACTACAGTATAATACGAAAAATGAAGAGAATTTACTGGACAGTGATCACACATGCCTTTAGCTCCATCACTTGGGAGGCAGAGGTAGGTGGATCATTGAATTCAAGGCCAGCCTGGTCTACAGAATAACTTCCATGACAGTGAGGGCTACACAGAGAAACCCTGTCTCGAAAACCTCTGGAATGCATGCTTTCCAACTATAAATGCAAAATCCTAATACTTCGGAAGATAATTTGTCAATTATGCTAAATTTAGAACTTTCATTTAACACAAGCCATCCTTGTATTTTCTCTCTTTCCCTGGTTATATTTTTCATTCATTATAAAGTCTCATTTTTCTACCATTCATATTATTACCCCAGTTCCCCATGATTAAGGTTTGTTCTCCGTATCTCTACAAAAGTTTTTCCTTTGTGCTTTTAAATAAATTTAAGCAGTATTAGGGGTTGGAGAATTTTCTCTGTTTTGTTCATACTTGTTGGTTAGGATTATTGTTATTATTTATTATTTTGTGGTATACTCAGTCATGTGGTAAGATCACTGTTAAATCACATACATGTCTCATATTTTAAATTAAAGCCAATTCATCAGATGATATTTTATATTCTTTTCTCTTTTGATAAGCCAATGCTTTAGCAGTCTCAAAGGATTACATACACCTCAGTGTTTCAGCCACTGTCTATTGAATGTTCTCTAGTCATTTCCAGCAGGCAGAGTGAAGAGATGGAAAACAGCATAGATCAATAATGTAACTCCTAATGTTGCATGTATTAGATCCAAGGAATATGATTGAAATAGACATGCACTTCTGATAATATCCTTTGGAGGAAAAAGCAATAATTTACACAGCAAAGGACAAAACTCTCTCTTTCTCACACAAACACACACACACACACACACACACACACAAACCAAAAATCACGTACATACAAATATTTATGGGGTAATAGTATATAGACACGATTCATCCAACATCCAAATAAAACTTTATTATTAAGCATAAGTGAGACTTGATTAAATTCCAACTATAAAGTGACACACAGCTTTGGTAGATAGAAGTCATGTAAAAATATAAAATTACTAAATTTACCTTATATTAGGTATGACATCCTCAATAATATTCTTTGTTATGGAGAATTGTAGGGTGTGTTTAGTAAGTAAAAAATTGATATTAAAAATGAAACTTTAAAGGGAAGGATTAGAGAATATGGCATATTATTGGTTCATTTTATTTTACTTTGTTATGAAAATAAATAAGGAAAAGCAGAAAAGAACATTATAATTTAAATTTTCAGTATCAAAAATAGACTTTGACCAAAAGACAGGGTATCAAGTTTAATGTCATCACTAATTATAATTGCTTACAAAAATCCTTCCACAATACCTAATAAATGTGTTCCGTTGTTTTAGGAACTTTTAGCTATTATATACTCCAACATTGAGAGACAAAGGAATATAAATAATCTAACCTAATTAATGATCAAGAAAGTCTAAGACACATACATGATACAGGCGCCAATTAATTGAGACTTGTTTTCTAATTTAAAACTTACGTGGTCAGCAGCCCTCTCAGTAGAGCAGACAGCACATCAGTCAAATAAAAATCATGTGGTCTCATTCACAAACTCTCCAAGGCACACACACATATGTAGCTGCACCACCATCAATGAGTGCCTGCATTAAGGCAGTTGAACAGTGGCTCATCTTTGATCAAAGATTCTAATGTAATTCTGAGTTCACTTCCACCTACCAGGCAGTGGGTTGGCAACTGTCTTAAGAGACCTCTGGGATTTCCCCATTTAAAATGTGTGTTTATGAAATATACCTCCTTAGCGCAAGTTGAAAGAAGTATGCTTCCTGCAAATGACTGGAAAACTTAACTAAATATGCATGGGCTTTCATAACCTGTGGTAGCATAAGAAATTAAAAAAGCCCTCTTCAGGAAATCATAAAATGGTTGGAAAGCATTTTATCTTATCAAAGTAGTCATAGAATGTCAATATTTTCATTGATTAATATTTAAACATTTTAGACATTTATCATAGTTACCACTTGGAGATTTTATATTAACCACTATGCTAATTGATTTTATAGATTTTCTCATAAATGTTTATAAAGTGATTGCAGGGAGGGGCTGGTGAGATAGCTAGGCAGCTAAAAATACCTGCTGCCATGTCACATCACCTGAAAGTCACCTAGGACCTCCACGTGGGTGTCACAGCAGGCACACATTCCTGTCACACACACACACACATACATACACACAGATATCTTTAAAAATGCAATTTAAACATTTAAAAACTACTCCCATGATATTGGTCAAACTGATATTTTATAGCAGAGGGAATGGGAGGCTAATGCATAAAGTGATATTAAGAAGATAGCCTTATATGTAGCAGATGCAGGGCAGGTGTAGTATGTCTGTTACAAAGTCAATATTTTGATTAAAAGAAAAACCAAGCCAAAATTTTAGTTAAAAGTAATCTTAGAACACACAAATTCCTTGTCATTTTTTCATATGTTGCTATTTTTCTGTATTCTGGGACATATTTATTTTTAAGCAATTTCACCTTTTTGCTAAGATTCAGGCTATAAAATTTAAAATCTTAGATCCTCTTATCTGTCCATTCTTAAACTGTCCAGGCTGGGAAGCATGTCCTTCCCATTCTTAAATGTAAGGGTTGAATTTGAATTAATATGTCAGTATTTTAAATTTTTAAGATATTTTTGTGCATGTCAGACAATGTTGCTATAATTCTGTTACTTTGGTTCTTTTGGTATTCTTAAAGAAGGCATGGTTTTTCATTTGAAGTTATTTCTAAAGTAAAACAATCTATCCGAAAGTATGTGTGTATGCACGTATGTATTTTACTGTAAAGTTAATTATAGTACTTTGAAGAAGAAAAGCTGCATTTCCTCCTAAATGGGAAAAAGCTTAGTGGAGTCTGAAGACATCTTTCATTGCTTGGCTTTGTATTTTACAACTATAGCATGCTCTGCCTGGCCTGGGACCTAAAGCTTATCCTCCATCCCAGATGCAGAATGGGTTTCTTGGAAGCCCTTCTCCAAGCCAGGATTATTTTCAATTCTTGTCATGTTCTTTTATGACACCATTTCTACTATGTGACTAGGTGGTACCATTCTACTATAAATAGGTAAAGAAATGTCTGTACTCTTGAGTCTACCATTAATGAAAGCTTGCAAAGTAAAATTCACTGCCGAGTGTTAATGTTAGCTCTTCAGTAAATTTGACATATTCTCTTTCTTGCTCAGATAAACGCTAAATGGAGCTGGATTTCCCCAACCTCTTTAGTGTCACTGTCAGAGTATACCTTCATTTAACCTTTCTTGTCACCTTCAAATTAATGACCAAGGCTAGCTAAGCATGATATATTTTTCTATACTGACATACACATAACATTCTGAATTATTAAAGCAACTAAAAAACATACATTCTAGTATTGACTATGTTTTGCTACTTTTCCAAGAGGACATGAACAAATATTTATGTATTCTAGAAAACATCATGACAGACTCAAGAAATGGTCTAATTCAGGTCTAATTTAGTAATCTGACAATCTTACTGGGTTCTTACTGAAGGATGGTCTCAGCAAGTACTCCATCATTGAGAGCTCCTCCCACCTGATTGTATATGACACAGGAGAGTGATCCCTAAAGCTCCTCACACAGCTGCTTTTCGTTCCCCCCATACCTCTTATCTCTCCTGGCAGTTTTCTGCTTATCTTCTGTTAGGAAAAGAGCATGAGTAGTAGCTTTATGAGTTTCTTCAGTCTTGTAAATTTTCATGAATGTCCTAAGCCTGGTAATGATTCCTTAGCTTGCTGATCAGTCTAAGACTTCTCTCCTAAAGGAGAATGAATCCATCTGTGTAAAATAGTAACACAACATATGATTAACAATAATGAGAAATTTGGAACTCAGGAGGAGAGATGAAACCATCTGCAGTGATTTGTCTACGAGGATGGGAACCAGTCAGATCATTCTGACAGAGAGGACGATGAGGACCCTGGAAGAAAAGAAGGAAAAAGGAGCGTACAAGGGAAGAATCACGGCTCCCAAGTGATTGCAACTTTACATGCAATCTTTTCCTGAAAGTTTCTCTTTACATTTAGCATGTTTGTGTACACACTTGTGAGTGTGTATATTTTGTGCGTGTTTACATGCATATGTGTGTGCATCTGTACACACACACATAAGTATAAAGGGGTATATTTGTGTTTGTGCTGGTGTCGTGATATTGTATTCCCCAAAATATTGTATACCCTAATAAACTTATCTGGGGTCAGAGAACAGAACAGCCACAGGATATAGAGGCCAGAAAATGATGGCACACACGCCTTTAATCCTAGCATTCTAGAGGTAGAGATCTGCCTGGATCTCTGTGAGTTTAAAGCCACACTAAAAACAGGCAGGCATGGTGACTCATGCCTTTAATCCCAGGAAGTGAGCCTTTAATCCTAGGAAGTGATGGCAGAAAGCACCAAGGTATATAATGCATGAAAACCAGGAACAAGACCAAGTTAAGCTTTTAGGCTTTTGAGCAACAGTTCAGCTGAGATTCATTCTGGATGAGGACTCAGTGGCTTCCAGTATGAGGAAACAGGATCAGCTGAGGAATTGGCAAGGTGAGTGACTGTGGCTTGTTCTACTTCTTTGATCTTCCAGCATTCACCCCAAACCTGTCCCTGGGTTTGTTTTTATTAATAAGACCTTCTAAGATTTGAGCTACATTCCAGCTCACATGCATGTGTGTATGTTTATTTGTATGTTTGAGAGTATGCACATAAGTATGTGTTTATGTATTTGTGTTTATGGCACATGTGTGTGTGTGCCAGAGTGTGAGTGCTTATGTTTGTCCATGAGTCCCCAGATTGTGAATGTATGGGTCAAAGTACAACAGATGAGCATCATTTTCTCCTATCACCATGTGGGTCTCAGGTATCACTCAGGTTGTCTGGCTTGACAGCAATTCGTTTATACCACGAGTCATCTCATCAGTTCTCACATGAATTCTCTATTTTGTTTGTGATAGAATAAATCTACTCATGCTGTCATTGAGTATTTTCAGACATTTGTAGCTTATGAAGCATTGTATTCTTGAAGCAAGGAAAGGATAAGTGTAAGGGACATTCAATTCCTTCCAGGATGCTTTCAGTCAAATTCTGGAAGTTACTTATCACAAAGCCTATGATATATATAAACAATGTCTTCAATTAATTTTGAAAATAATGCCTTCAGACCACATTCATCAAGAAAAAATTCTCTTTCAGGAATCCATTATGAAAATTAGACCATTCAGTGATAGAAAGTTCTTATTGATACAGGGAGGACGGACAGTGGTGTTTTCAAAAAATGGTAATGAGGTAATGGAAAAACGTGTGTCATTCAGCTCATTGCTGCTTTTCTCTGAGCAGGATATCTTTCTAGGAGTGATTTTAAGCTCCTATTACTGAAAGATTTGTGAATGTGTGACTGTGAATAGTCATGTAGTCTTTTTTCAGGCTGAAAAGCTGACCTCTAGCCTGAAGAAGGGCAACAACTCAGGTAGTTCACTATTTATGCCATGTAAACCTTCTGACACCTGGCATTTGAGCTCCTAATACTTTTTAAAACAAAATTATTAAGCCTTGTGACAGGTAAAAGCTATAAAAGCAATTTTAAAAAATATATTTGACATAAGATTATTTTTGAACTATTAATTAATGTTTCCCAACTTCCTTCCTTTTAAAACATAACCACCCATTATCTGACTATGTTTCTTGTGTGTGTTTCTACTGGAGACATCAGTCATTGCATTCTGCTTCCAAACAGCAGGCCTATTTTCGTGGGCATGCTGCTTTTACCACCTTGCTATCAGTCAGACCTCTTCTCAGGGTTTTTCAAAGTAGAACTGTGAAAGAAAAGGGCTTAAGACCTTTGGGACTTGATTTTCATTGACTTCACACCACACTACACTACACTACACACACACACACACACACACACACACACACACACACAAACAGACAGACATGTGTGGTCGTAATCTAATTGTACTGAAATGTGATTTTGATTGTATGTTAATAAATAAAGTCGCCCGGGGGTCAGAGCTATTAGAGCCATAGCAAGAGTGTGGCGGTGGTGGCACACGCCTTTAGTCCCATAGATCTCTATGTGTTCAGGGATACAGCCAGCATTGGAGACATACGCCTTTAAGACCTAGGGGGCTGTACATTCAGACAGTGACGAGGCAGTCACGTGTTTGGGTTTACAACCAATGAGAAGGCAGAATGACTGGAAAATCGATTTACAGACAGGAAGTAGCTCTCTTTCGGTAAGCTGGGACACCGCAGGCAGAAGGGTGAGATTTTAGCTCTGAGCTCTGACCTCTCGGCTTTCTCCTTTACATTGTTTCTGTGTTTCTTATTTAATAAGACGGTTAGTTACTTCTATAGACATGTGTGCACCACAACATAAAAATATTGTGATCTTTGGAAGGCAAAAGATCATATGTTATTTTTGTGTATTTTCTTCAAATCCAGTTCATGGTAATTTAAAAATATTTTATTGTATTTGGTTCTTCTTTTTATTGCCTTGTATATCAGCCTTCTCATTTTTCTGTTATATCTTAATACAAATCAAAATTCAAATTCTGATTTGCTTCATTTTGTATGTTTTTAATTATTTTGATTCAAAAGCATATTAAGATAAATAATTTGAAATTTTAGGAACTAAGTAAATGCAATAGTTTTTTTAATATAAGAACATTGTGAATTATTTTAATACAGGTCATAAATTTTGGAAAGATAAATTTCAAAAGAAAATAGAAAGCACTGTATTGTTTTATTCAATAAAACTGCAAGAACGTGTTTTATTCTTTGTGGTGCTGAGCATTTCACTTAAGGCCTCATAAAGGAGAAAAGAGTGCTCTTCCACCACTATATGCTTTCAGCCTCATGGCACAATTTCTGAAAAACACCATTAAAAAATGTGACATTAACCAGGGAGAGCTACTAAACTAAGAGCTCAAGAGAACTGTTCAGCAAGCAAATCAGAATGTACTAAACATTATTTTTGCAATGAAGTTATAAATGTAATGCGAAAAAAGTCCATAATCAATGGCATAAAACCTGAATGATGACCATAAATTTACTTTTTTACTAATTTTGCCAATGTATGTAATCTTTTCCTCACAGTTTCCACTTTTTTTTTTAAAAAAAGGTATCTTGTTAGTCATATTGATTACATTAATAAAATCCCAATAAAAGGCAAAATTTTCACTTGAAAATATACAGGCAAGTATGTGAGCCCATGCCTGTACATTTTTGTGTGCACATATATAAGTCCGTCTTAATTCTAATTTTAAGACACCATGACCAATCGAAATCTCTAACTCAAACTGCAGCTCTAAAGTTTTTGATGGTTCTCTTCAGTTCTTTAATTGTATGATTGAACTCTTAAGACTTTTATATCATGTCTTACTGCATTTTAAAACATTACTCTGAATTTTCTAATCAAATAAACTTCATATTACAGAATATTAAATGTAGAAATAGACACCACTTAATGCGATTACTAGTGCATTGGTATAGTCCTACACTGGCATCTTTTTCAGATAGCTTACATCTAAATGGGATCAGAAAAGCCTGAATAGATGGCTTATCTGTTAAAGCTCAGGCTCACAACCAACAGAATCAGGAAAACTATTTCATGCACTTCAACAGTAAAATTTTCTGGCAAGGACATGGCCAAAAAGAGTTCATCTTGGACCATTCTTTCTACCTTAGGGTCTCTAGTGAATTTTCTAAAATGACGATTACTTGTAGTTTTTTTGGGGGGGGCATTTCTCACTTTATTTCAAGTGATTTAATACCTATTTTAATATATTGATTGTCTATAACATGCCTAAAGATGAAGATGAAAATCAGCTATCTAATGGTATCAAATATACTCATGATTGATGGAACATAATTAGAGAGTGATATCTTAATTGAAACCAATGTACACCAGGCTAAATAATCAATAGAAAAGATTGGCTCCTGAAAGAACAAACAAACATTGAAGTAGGATGGATTCTGTTTTTCATAATTCATCCATGTTTTGCTAATAATAGATTATTATTCCATTTTTAATTACTCTTTCCTTTACTTACTTTACCTCTATTTATTAACAAACTCACTAATGAATCACAAAGAGGATACATCATGATATGCAAAGAACAATATGGATGGCAAAGTTCCCTATGACCCTGGAGGATTTGTCATTTAGATTTCACACTAATACACAGCCAAAAATACTGTTTTTTTCTTAATATGCACTTCCTCAAATATATTTACATTATCACATTTATTCATATTTTAAAAGTCAAAATAATTATAAAATTAATCATAAGATTAATTTTATTTATTATTATGCAAATAATTTCATTAATGGCCACATTTTATATACCAGCAAATAATAGAATTTATGTGAATTCAGGTTAGGTGTAGCTGGAATTTTCTCTCTGGGTCCCACCAACCCCTGGCAGTCCGACAGCCCACTTATAAAATAAACACACAGATGCTTATATTATTTAAACTGTTTGGCCTAATGGCTCAGGCTTCTAGCTAGTTGTTCTTATATCTTAAATTAACCCATTTCTGTTAATTGATAAGTTGCCACATGGTTCATGGCTTACCGGTATCTTAACATCTCATCATGGCGGCTGCGGGCAGTGTCTCCCTGTCTCAGCCTTCCACTTCACAGATCTCACTTGTCTCTTTGTCCCACCTCTACTTCCTGTCTGGCTACTGACCAGTCAGAATTTTATTTATCTATCAATCATCCACAGCATTTAAGTCCTTGGACATGAAAATAATATTATTTTGAAGTGGAAATAATCAATTAAATTTAAAATCTGTACATTTTGACCTCCAGGATTGGTAATTTCTGTCTAGAAACAATCCTTTCTGTCTTGTTAATTCATGTGTAAAAAAGCATGTCTTTCATATTAGATTTGCTGTTCTTTGCACAGCTTATGGTTAAAAAAAAATACAAGTGTAGAACCCACAAAGTGACTCAGTAGACAATGACCCATGCCAAGAAGACTGAAGTCTTGAATATGAGTCCTAGAATTTACATGAAAGAAGGAGAGATAATGTAAATGAAGGTCCTCTGACTTCTCTGCTTGCTGTGGCATGGGTGTGTGTGCGCGCGCACACACACACACACATACACACACAGTTAAATGCAAATGTATTTTAGCAATTGAAATTTATTTTTTGTGTTTTGAAAGCTTTCATTAAATTTTCCCAATAATGGTTGTTTTAAACTGTCAACAAATGATAATTTGATGTCGTTTGTCTTTAATTATTCACTCTTTATTGATTACTTTTCCTTTTGGAATGTTGGTTTGGATTACAGTCCTGTGTCACTAGTCCCAGCTGGATTTCTCATGTATATACCTAAAGGGAACACCACAAGGTTCTTTTCTGCTAGCCCTACCTGCCCTGAATATATGCTACTTCTGTCTTGACTTCCATGGGGTTTTAAAACATTTCCTTTCATTTTCTTGGTGTGCTTCTTCTTTTTGGTTGTGAGCCTAGCCTTTAACGGCTGAGCCATCTCTCCATCCCTTCTTCTTTTTAATCAAGACATTTTTTATTCATTTTTCATAGCAATTATAGATCACTCTCTTCCCTCCTCCCACCGCTCCAGCCTTCCACCCCCAACCCACCCTCCATCCCCTCCTACAAGAAGGTAAGGCCTCCCATGGGGAGTCAGTAGAGGCAGGTCCAAGCCCCTCCCCCTGCCTCAAGGCTGTGTGAGCTGTCCCACCATAGGTAGCAAGCTCCAAAAAACCAGCTCATGCACTAGGGATGGATGCTGATCCTACTGCCTGGGGCTCCTTAGGTCCTCTACATAAGCGAGATGGTTGTGTAGCTTGGTATGCTTCTTAACTGCTTCTTCAAATGTGACCATTCTTTCTTTCCAGTGTGATCTGAAGTCTGAAATTTAATGATTTTTCAATTTGTTACTTTCTTCAAAAATTTACTTTAAAATTTTATTTATCATATTACTGTAGTTATGTTAATTATGTATAGTGTGGTATGGAATATCTACCTACATGTTATTTCTTGTCCATCTGTCTGCCTGTCTGTATCTCTATCATCTAGGTATCTTGTTCAATGATAAAATCATGCTAATTAATTTAGTTATTAGTTAACATACTTATGATGTATTTTATTTTTGAAATGAAAGTATTTGAAATCATATTCTCAGCCATTTCAAAATATATATGAATGTTATTGTTAGCTATATTATCCATGGTGGCAAATAGATTTCCAAAGAAATTCTTCACCACTCAAGGGTGCTATTCTTTCACCAACATGAACCCACCTCTCTGGAGTTTAAGCCTTGGTAGCCACCATGTTCCTCTCACCTTCTAGCAGTTTAATTTGTTTTAAATTTTTTCTAGAGAACAATTTAGAGTTTACATATTTATAATATGCAATAATATTTGAATATACACACATATATTGAATATATATATTCAAATATACATTGTGGAGAAAGTATGTCTCTCTGGAGAGCCTTATTTATCTAGTAATATTAGAATTAAAACCTAGTTAAAATTAATGAACAAAGATGACTCAGCGGGGAGGCATGTACATTGTTTTTGCAGAATATCAGAGAGGAGTTGCCAGCACCAAATCAGATAGCTCACAACCACCTGTAAATCAAGTTACAGGAGTTCTGACACCCTCTGAGAATACCTACTCAGACATTGTGTGCATACACTCAAGAAGGCATACATATATACATGTAAATGATGACAAACAAATCAACAAAACACTAATGAAGTAATCAGATGAATACAGTTGATAATATCCAAGATTTTTTTTTACTGTTACTGATTTTTATCAGCTTATCTTTCCCCTGCATTCTCCTCGAAATGCTCTTATGACTCTATTACTGTTGATTTTAATTGGGTGAATAGTTGTTTTAAAGTATACAATGTCTGTGCCATCATTTTCTCCTGATGATTGATGTCAGCATAGTTGTACATGTTACTTTGAATTCTTTAAATTAAATTTATCCCTATAGTTTCTGAAAGCAGGCATTGCATGAGTATTTTTTTTTTTCTTGAGTGAATTTTGTCTCAGATCACTCCCTGAAGAAATCCAGGATAGTCTCAGAATGCATTTCATAAAGTTGTTTTTCTCTTTGTTGTCATGGAGACAATCGCTTTCAGAAAATATTGTTTATTGGTAGTACCCTGTGGACGTTTCTCAGGCCCCTGCTTCTTCAGTAGCATCTGATAAATGTGGCTAAACCAGTAACTCTCCTCTCATTCCACACATGGGACATTCACTTTCTCATACAGCATGATCTCTTTCCCACAGAACACTGAGGGTCTGCTAGCCTTTTCTTAGAAAATTATTACTGCTTTGCCCCGACTCTGTGTGCTTCCTTTTGCAAACCTCTTCCATGGGGACTTCAACCAGACTCAGAAAATTCACCTGTCCTTATCAAATTTTCATTTGAGAGTTATTACTATCTTGTTTTCAAGGAAAAAAAAAAAAACAATTTTTAGTTTCCTTAACAGTGTGTCTTGGTCTGTTTTGTTAGAGTTCTGGAGAAAGGGAAGTTGCTAAAATTCAAAAGTAAAGTCCTCTGTGGGGTGCAGACTCATGTTAATCTTCGACGTTAAGGAAAATTCTCTGAGATCCTTTTTGGTGACCTGAGTTATGCAGATCACAATGTGTTTTTACATATCACTGTTCAATGCTTGATTTTCCATGTCACATATAAATAAATGTCTGTTCAAGTTATCCATAAGAAGTTTTAAATTATTTTATTTAGAGATTTATCAAGTTTGAGTAGCTTGGGGCTTATAATATGGCTCAAATAGCACACCAGTTAAGATCACTGGCAGCTTTCCTGGCACCCACAGGGCAATGCAGAACAATCTATAATTCCAGTCCCAGGGAATCCACAGACACAGGCATATGTAGAATGTGCACATACACATGCAACCAAATCACTCATATGAAAACAACAAAAGAAAATAAAACAAAACAAAAAATGAAGTAACTCATAATATTTTTATTCTTTTTTCATATAATACTTTCAGCACATATATGTGTGTGTGTGGACATTGACATACATACAAAACAATAAATGTGTTAAGAGTTTTACATGGTATGATAAAACACAGACAAGCTTTTATTAGGCTATGACGTTACAGTTTAACAACACTCAATTATCAGCTTTGTGTCCTAGGATATTTTATGATATAGAATTTCTTTTATTTATTGAATAAAATAATTGTGTTATCATCAAATTCCCTTTGTAACTTTCTTAGTCATTGTTCTAATGTCATGTTTTATTCTCTTTACCATGTAAATTGTTTCATATAAAATATATACTTTATATAAAATATATACTTTTAAAATCTTAATACAATAATATGAATTTCCAATTGCAATATTTAACATATTAATCCTGGAATGTATCTTCTGTAATGACATTATGTCTCAATTTTGACTATTACATCCTAATACCTATTCTTGCTTCATCAACATTCAGTGTAAGGATGAAACAGATGCCCCATCAGTCAAATACCCTACTAAAAAGAATTCAAAATTCAACCAAGTATATAACAGTTCAATTTATTGTGTCTTTTTAAAATCCTTTAAATTATTTTCACTGCTGTAGAAGTCTCTATTTTAAAGGATTAAAAGCCAATTGTTTTGTACAATTTTCTGTGATTCAGAACTTATGACTACATTTGGATGATTAAGCTCATCTTAGCCACTTTCACAAGAATATACTCAGCTCATGCTTTGTTATGGCTTTTGCAGACCAGAAAGCAGAGACTCTTTATTTGATAAATTGTTTGTGGTGCTTTTGTTTATTTTGTTGTCAAATATATCTCTTTTTAAACTATTTATTTTTATTTGTGTAATTAGTTAGTAATCAGTCAGGCATTAGATTCAGGTGTTTGAAATATCTTGTCACAGTACAGTGTTCTATCAGGTATCTGAACTCATTAGAGTTCACAGATGATATCTCTCACCAGTTATGAAATTACAGTTGCCAAAAAGATAACATTGAGAATCAGACAATACTTCTATATCTCATCACTGAACTCAGGAAAAGAGAGCTTTTTTTCCCTTACAACCTACTTTGTAATTTTGAAAATGACTTAAAATTTGGATTTATTGTTGTCTGCTTTGATAGGTGATAAAGATCAGTGGTTTTATTTATAGTGAAAATGCAGTCCATGAAATCCCTTTAATCCACATTATTTCCTTCATAGTAGTTCCATGTATCCAAGAAACATAATTCTGATGGCAGGATATAGTATGATAACCTTATTTTTTTTCAGATGTGGTAGCAGTCAATTTTTCAAAGAAAAGTTCAATTTTTTATTTTAATGTCGAATAGAATTTAGAAATCTTAGATTTCCAAAGCATGCTGAATATGGTAAGTGCTTTGGAAAGTATTGCCACTAATGACTGTCAGTGTGTTAAATTTGTGAATACACTTTTTAAAAACCATGTATACATAGTCGACACCCACCTTCACAAGTTGTCTTGTGACTCTTTCCCATTCAATATTCACTTTCTCTTCTCTAGGGAAAACATTAAGCTTAATATTGATATTCCCATATATTTTCTCTACAATAATTGATGTACAATATATTTATGGCAATTAATGCTAAAACATCTCAAAAATTCCAGCCAGGCAAAAGAATCAAGATTTCTTGGGCATATTATATGCTTAACTATCTTTTTCTGAAGTTTCATGATCAAAAGCAGATGTTAAGGATATTGATAATTTTAGGTACCATATAATAAATTTCTGTAGAAGTCTGTTTTTCTGTTTGTATTTTGTTTTATATGAAGCATGTTGCTATAATTGTGCTTAGACGGTGATTTTTAATCACATGTGTGTATGTGTTTGTGTTGTGTGTGTATATTATATATTATATTATATATATATTATATTATATTACATACACACACATATATATAGTCACACACATATGTATTTATATTCTGACTTCAAATGATAACAGATTCTAAATACTAAAGTAATCTTATTCCCACATTTGATGTTATACTGATTTTCTGAATTTTCCTGAAATTTTAACAAGCACATTCTGCATACTTTCATAATATAGCTTAGAAGTCACTGCATATATATATACATATATATATTTATATATATTTTTTCTTTCTTATTTTCTATGGCTGCATGATACTTTATTCCATGTGGGTACATTGCCTAATCATTGCCCATTCCTTTTGAATTTTTTAATTGCAAATTTCACAATATTAAAGGCCCCTTATTTCTATGTACATATTTCAAAGAATAAATGTAGAGAAACTAGTATTTTTAACATGGTTATCCTCATAATCCATGTTTTCTCATTATCTTTTTTTTTTTTTTTTCAACTTTTTTTTTTATTTTAATTTTTTATTTTACAACACCATTCAGTTCACATAATAGCCACAGATTCCCCTGCTCTCCCCTCCGGCCCCCTCCCCCTCCCCCACCCACCCCCATTCCCACCTCCTCCAGATCAAGGTCTCCCCGAGGACCGGGGTCGACCTGATAAACTCAGTCCAGGCAGGTCCAGCCCCCCCCCCACTAGACTGAGCCAAGCGTCCCTGCCTAAGTCCCAGGATTCAAACAGCCAACTCAAGCAACGAGCCCAGGACCTGGCACAACCGCACAGCTGCCTCCCAAACAGATCAAGCCAAATGACTGTCTCACCCATTCAGAGCGCCTGATCCAGTTGGGGCCCCTCAGCCTTTGGTTCATAGTTCATGTGTTTCCATTCATTTGGTTATTTATCCCTGTGCTTTATCCAACCTTGGTTTCAACAATTCTCGCTCATATAAACCCTCCTCTTTCTCACTAATTAGACTCCCAGTGCTCCACCAGGGGTCCAGCCGTGGATGTCTGCATCCAGATTCCTCAGTCCTTGGATGGGGTTTATGGCACAACTACCAGAGTGTTTGGCCATCCCATCACCAGAGTAGGTCAGTCCCGGCCATCTCTCAACCATTGCCAGCAGTCTTTTGCGGGGTTATCTTTGTGGATCTCCATGGGCCTCCCTAGCTCTCTGCTTCCTCCCCTTCTCATGTGGTCTTCATTTACCATGGTCTCCTATTCCTTGTTCTCCCTCTCTTTTCTTGATCCAGCTTGGATCTCACACTCTCTTTCCCTTGACCCTCGCCCTTCATTGCTCCCACTCATGACCAGGCTGTTCATGTAGATCTCATCCATTTCTCCATGTCTTTTTTGGGGTCCCATTTTCCAGGTAGCCTCACTGGTGATGTGAGTAGCAGTCCAGTCATCCTTGTTCCACATCTAGCATCTTCCTATGAGTGAGTACATACCATATTTGTCTTTCTGAGTCTGGGTTACCTCACTCAGAATGATTTTTTCTAGATCCATCCATTTGCCTGCAAACCTCATGATGTCATTGTTTTTCTCTGCTGAGTAGTATTCCATTGTGTATATGTGCCACAATTTATTTATCCATTCTTCCGTTGAAGGGCATCTAGGTTGTTTCCAGGCTTTGGCTATTACAAACAATGCTGATATGAACATAGCTGAGCAAGTGCTCTTGTGGTATGATTGAGCATTTCTTGGGTATATGCTCAGGAGTGGTATAGCTGGATCTTGGGGGAGATTGATTCCCAATTTTCTAAGAAAGCGCCATATTGATTTCCAAAGTGGTTGTACAAGCTTGCATTCCCACCAGCAGTGGAGGAGAGTTCCCCTAGTTCCACATCCTCTCCAGCATGAAGTGTCTTCAGTGCTTTTGATCTTAGCCATTCTGACAGGCGTAAGGTGGTATCTCAGAGTTGTTTTGATTTGCATTTCCCTGATGATTAGAGTTGAGCAATTCCTTAAATGTCTTTCAGACATTTTAGTTTCCTCTGTTGAGAATTCTCTGTTTAGTTCTAAAGCCCATTTCTCAACTGGACTGTTGGTCTTTTTGATGTCTAATTTCTTGAGTTCCTCATATATTCTGGATATCAGTCCTCTGTCACCTGTGGGATTGGTGAAGATCTTTTCCCATTCTGTAGGCTGTCGCTTTGCCTTGTTGACTGTATCCTTTGCTCTATAAAAGCTTCTCAGTTTCAAGAGATCCCATTGATTGATTGTTTGTCTCAGTGTCTGCGCTACTGGTGTTATATTTAGGAAGTGATCTCCTATGCCAATGCGTTCAAGACTACTTCCTACTTTCTCTTCTAGCAGGTTCAGAGTAGCTGGATTTATGTTAAGGTCTTTGATCCACTTGGACTTAAGTTTTGTGCACGGTGACAGATATGGATCTATTTGCAGCCTTCTACACGTTGATATCCAGTTATGCCAGCACCATTTGTTGAAGATGCTTTCTTTTTTCCATTGTACACTTTTGGCTTCTTTGTCAAAAATTATATGTTCATAGGTGTGTGGTTAATGTCAGGGTCTTCAATTCGATTCCATTGGTCCACATGTCGGTTTTTATGCCAATACCAAGCTGTTTTTATTACTGTAGCTCTATGGTAGAGCTTGAAGTCAGGGATTGTGATGCCTCCAGAAGTTGTTTTATTGTACAGGATTCTTTTGGCTATCCTGGGTTTTTGTTTTTCCATATGAAGTTGAGTATTATTCTTTCCAGGTCTGTGAGGAATTGTGTTGGTATTTTGATGGGTATTGCATTGAATCTGTAGATTGCTTTTGGTAAGATTGCCATTTTTACTATGTTAACCCTGCCTATCCATGAGCATGGGAGATCTTTCCATTTTCTGACATCTTCTTCAATTTCTTTTTTCAGGGACTTAAAGTTCTTGTCATATAGGTCCTTCACTTGCTTGGTTAGTGTTACCCCAAGGTATTTTATGTCATTTGTGGCTATTGTAAAGGTGATGTATCTCTAATTGCCTTCTCAGCTTCTTTGTCCATTGTATATAGGAGGGCTACTGATTTTTTTGAGTTGATCTTGTATCCTGCTATGTTGCTGAAGGCATTTATAAGCTTTATCAATTCCTGGGTGGAATCTTTGGGGTCACTCAAGTATACTATCATGTCATCTGCAAATAGGGAAAGCTTGACTTCTTCCTTTCCAATTTGTATCCCCTTAATCTCCTTATGTTGTCTTATTGCTCTGGCTAGAACTTCAAGTACTATATTGAATAAGTATGGGGAGAGTGGACAGCCTTGCCTCGTTCCTGATTTTAGTGGAATTGCTTTGAGTTTCTCTCCATTTAATTTGATGTTGGCTGTTGGCTTGCTGTAAATTGCCTTTATTATGTTTAGGTATGTTCCCTGTATTCCTGATCGCTCCAAGACTTTTATCATGAAGGGGTGTTGGATTTTGTCAAATGGCTTTTCTGCATCTAGTGAGATGATCATGTGGTTTTTTTCTTTGAGTTTGTTTATATGGTGTATTACATTGATGGACTTTCGTATGTTGAACCATCCTTGCATCCCTGGGATGAAGCCTACTTGATCATGGTGGATAATTGTTCTGATGTGTTCTTGGAGTCTGTTTGCCAGTATTTTATTGAGTATTTTTGCATCAATGTTCATGAGGGAGATCGGTCTGTAGTTCTCTTTCTTTGTTGCATCCTTGTTTGGTTTTGGAATCAGGGTAATTGTAGCCTCATAGAAGGAGTTTGGTAATGTTCCTTCTGTTTCTATTATGTGGAACAATTTAGAGAGTATTGGTATTAACTCTTCTTTGAAGATCTGGTAGAATTCTGCGCTGAAACATCTGGTCCTGGGCTTTTTTTGGTTGGGAGACTTTTAATGACTGTTTCTATTTCCTTAGGGGTTATTGGGCTATTTAAATAGTTTATCTGGTCTTGATTTAACTTAGGTATGTGGTACCTATCCAGAAAAATGTCCATTTCTTTTAGGTTTTCCAGTTTTGTGGAGTAGAGGTTTTTGAAATATGACCTTATAATTCTCTGGATTTCCTCAATGTCTGTTGTTATGTCCCCCTTTTCATTTCTGATTTTGTTGATTTGGATTCTCTCTCTCTGTCTTTTGGTTAGTTTGGATAAGGGCTTGTCTATCTTGTTGATTTTCTCAAAGAACCAACTCTTTGTTTCATTAATTTTTTGTATTATTCTCTTAGTTTCTAATTTATTAATTTCACCTCTCACTTTGATAATTTCCTGGCGTCTATTCTTCCTGGGAGACTTTGCTTCTTCTTGTTCTAGAGCTTTCAGGTGTGCTGTTAAGTCACTAGTGTGGGATTTCTCCAACTTCTTTATGTGGGCATTTAGTGCTATGAATTTCCCTCTTAGCACTGCTTTCATAGTGTCCCATAAGTTTGGGTATGTGGTGTCTTCATTTTCATTGATCTCTAGGAAGTCTTTAATTTCTTTCTTTATTTCTTCCTTAACCTATTGGTGATTCAGTTGAGCATTATTCAGTTTCCATGAGATTGTAGGTTTTCTGTAGTTTTTGTTGTTGTTGAAATCTAACTTTAAACCATGGTGGTCTGATAGAACACAGGATGTTATTCTAATTGTTTTGTATCTGTTGAGATTTGCTTTGTGGCCAAGTATGTGGTCGATTTTAGAGAAAGTTCCATGGGGTGCTGAGAAGAAGGTATATTCTTTCTTGTTAGGATGGAATGTTCTGTAGATATCTATTAGGTCCAATTGGGTCATAACATCAGTTAAGTCCTTTATTTCTCTGCTAAGTTTTGATTTGGGAGATCTGTCCAGTGGTGAAAGTGGGGTGTTGAGATCTCCCACTATTAATGTGTGGGGTTTTATATGTGGTTTAAGCTTTAGTAATGTTTCTTTTACATATGTGGGTGCCCTTGTGTTTGGGGCATAAATGTTCAGAATTGAAACTTCATCTTGGTGGATCTTTCCTGTGATGAGGATGTAATGTCCTTCTTGATCTCTTTTGATTGATTTTAGTTTGAAGTCTATTTTGTTGGATATCAGGATGGCTACCCCTGCTTGTTTCTTAAGACCATTTGATTGGAAAGTCTTTTCCCAGCCTTTTATTCTTAGGTAGTGTCTGTCTTTGAATTTGAGATGTGTTTCTTGTATGCAGCAGAAAGATGGGTCCTGCTTTCGTATCCATTCTGTAAGTCTATGTCTTTTTATAGGTGAATTAAGTCCGTTGATATTAAGGGATATTAATGACCAGTGATTGTTCATCCCTGTTATTTTTGGTGGTAGTGTGTGTGTACTTCTCTTCTTTGGGGTTTACTGTTGTGGCTTTATCTATTGCCTGTGTTTTCGAGTGTGTATCTGACTTCTTCGGTTGGAATTTTCCTTCTAGTGCTTTCTGTAGGACTGGGTTTGTGGATAGGTATTGTTTAAATCTGGCTTTGTCTTCAAATGTCTTGTTCCTTCCGTCTATGATGATTGAAAGTTTGCTGGGTATATTAGTCTGGGCTGACATCCATGGTCTCTTAGTGTCTGCATTACATCTGTCCAGGTCCTTCTGGCTTTCAAAGTCTCCATTGAGAAATCGGGTGTTATTCTGATGGGTTTACCTTTATAGGTCACTTGGCCTTTTTCCTTGGCTGCTCTTAATATTCTTTCTTTATTCTGTACATTTAGTTGTTTAATTATTATGTGTCGAGGGGACTTTTTTGGGGAGTCTAGTCTGTTTGGTGTTCTATAGGCTTCTTGTATCTTCATAGGCATTTCCTTCTTTAAGTTGGGAAAGTTTTCTTCTATAATTTTGTTGAATATATTTTCTGTGCCTTTGAGTTGGTATTCTTCACCTTCTTCTATCCCTATAATTCGTAGGTTTGGTCTTTTCATGGTGTCCCAAATTTCTTGGACATTTTGGTTCATGACTTTGTTGGCTTTAGTGTTTCCTTCGACTGATGAAACTATTTCTTCTACTGTATCTTCAATGCCAGAAATCCTCTCTTCCATCTCTTGCATTCTGTTGGTTATACTTGCATCTGAAGTTCCCGATCTTTTACTCAGGTTTTCTATTTCCAGCATTCCCTCTGTTTGTGTCTTCTTTATTTTTTCAATTTCCCTTTTCAGTTCTTGGACTGTTTCCTTTGTTTTTTTCATTGCTTTTTCATGATTTTCTTTCATGTCTTTATTGTTTTCTTCCAGACTTTATTGTTTTCTTGCAGGACTTTATTGTTTTCTTCCAGGACTTTATTGTTTTCTTGGAGGGCTTTATTGTTTTCTTCTAATTTGTTTGCCCTTTCCTCTAGTTGTTTACAGCGTTCTTCCAATTTTCTTGTCTTTTCCTCTACACAAGCCTCTACCTTCTTCATGAAGTTACTCATAAGGCTACTTTCTTCTGCTTCTTCCAATTTTTGGTGTTCAGGTCTAGATGTTGGAGGCGGGCTAGGTTCTGGTGATGCTGTATTGCTCTTCATTTTGTTGTATGTACTTCTGCCTTGACGTCTGCCCATCTCCTTGTGGTTCCTTCTTCGTCTTATCAGTGTACTTGTTTCAGAAAGAGCTGACAGATTCAGGAAGTCTCTCTCTTTGTCCAAAAGGGAGTTCTCTTGTCCAACTCTGGTCCAGAAGGGAAGTCCGGGCGGCTCTGGTCCAGAAGGAATCGGGAGCTGGATGGGCCGGTCTCTAAGTCTCAGGAAGTGGCTGGAGTCTCGGGCAGATGGGCGTGGGGGCAGGGCGCGGAGATTGCAGGGGCTGCCGGGGGGCTTGGAAAAGGGGATCCCTCCCGATGGGGCTAGAAGGGGAGCTGTCCGGTGGCCAGAACCTGGTGCCAAGTTGGGCAGGTCTTCCCGGAGTGGCTGGTGTCCAGGGATTGGGTCCGGGTTGGATCCGGGTACTCACCTCTGGACCAGAAGGGAAGTCTGGGGCAGGCTGGGAGCTGGGGGCCGGTCTCTAAGTCTCTCTCATTATCTTTATAATTAATTAATTGTATATTGGTCCCATAGGTAAGATATGTTATCTGAAGCCTTGGTTTTAAAATGACCTCTTGCTTTGTCTCTCATACCAGTTATTTCTAGTAATTATTTTGAATTTTCAGGTAAGTATGGGACTTATGAGTTACAACAGACACAGGCCACAGGAAAAGCCTCTCTAGTTTACCTTAGTTCATGGGTGTTGAATCCAACTGCATGTGAAGACTCACTCACACAAATGACTTTGTTTTCTGTTGGTAAACATTTAGAGAAAATTCATTTTGGCAGACAACTGGGTGTTATTTCCCTTTGTGGGGGTAATTAAAATGCAAATTTGGGCAATAAAACATTAATAGTTTTCTTCTCTTTTAACTAGACCCTGTTTCCCATTGTGCTCTTGTAAGTTCCAAATCATAGGTTACAAAATCAGCCAAGTTATGTTATCTCATGTCTATTCTATGAGATGAACTCTGACAGCGTGTTGTGGGGTACTGACACAGATTCTGTTATCTTTAAAACTTTAGGTTTAAGGCTTTTGTTATCTGCTGAGAGGAGTGACATGAATTCCTATCCTATCCAGGTGACTCATGGATAGGTGTCCTCTCATTACAACTGCTCAAGAATAGACCAGGTCTCAGCCTCTGCACTTGGAATATAAGCTGTCACCCTTCTCATAGAAAGAAAGACCCAGAAGTTTGGATTTTTCTAGTCTTAGACTAAAGAAAGATAGACAATGAGAATGGAAATTCATCTCATGTCCTAAAATATGCCCAGATAAAACTACCTTGCTGAAAATTACTTCTAGTTTTATTTTGTGTCACTGAAGTACATTTTAAAGTGGTTAAACGTTACAGGCTACAGGGTGAGTTAAATAATTACAAAATTTAAAGTGTATTTTTATTATTTTAAATTATGTATATGCTTATGTGTCTGTGTGGGCATGTGCTTTGTCAATGAGGGCACAAAGAACAGCCAGAAGAGAGTGTAAGTTTTCCTGGATATGGAGTTGCAGGTGGTTATGATCTGTAGAACTTGGGTGCTGAGAACTTGGGAGAGCTGTCAACACTTTTAACTGTTGAATGTTCTCTCTAGCTCTGTGCAATTAGAATGATTATAACAAAACTTAGCTTTTCCCTAAATTTAGTTTTAATTATACTTGTTGAAAGTTGAATTTTTTTTCTTTTTTTCTTTTTGGGTTTGTCAAGACAGGCTTTCTCTGTGTAGCTTTGCGCCTTTCCTGGGACTCACTTGGTAGCCCAGACTGGCCTCGAACTCACAGAGATCTGCCTGGCTCTGCCTCCCGAGTGCTGGGATTAAAGGCGTGCGCCGCTGCCACCACCACCACCCGGCTGAAAGATGAATTTTTATGAGTAGGTTATATTTAAGGATATATATGTAGATACAAATATATATGTGTGTGTTTGTGTGTGTGTGTGTGTGTGTGTTTGTGTGTGCGTGTACAATACCAATTAGTTAAAAAACTGGCCATGAATTTGTGAGATGGCCAGGAGGGGTTTATGAGCAGGGAATGGTGGGAGGAAGGCAAAAATACTGTAATTATAATATTAAAAATAGATAAAAAAGTAAAAAGAAACATGATAATTTATGTCAACGTTGTTCATAAACAGTTCAACTTATTTATGTCTATAAAGAACATTTGTGTTTTATAACTGTCCTCCTCACCCATATTAAATACACTTGGCTGCACTCTGTCCATGTGATGAAGCAATGAAGAATGTTCAGCTTCTCCCAGCAGATGTGTGCTGAACTTGCTTTCAAACACTTTACTCCTATCCAAGGTTTCATGTTCAAGGTAGTCCTCACTTTCACTAGATGTAAATAATCTCTTTCACAAATCATTCAGTTCACACTTCCTGTCTTCTTCAGTAGATTATGTAATATTCGAATGTTTGTAAAGTATATGATTGCTATCTTTGCCTTGTCATTTCTAGCATCTCTTTTTTTATATACCACCAACAAGACAAGTAGCCATCAGAGTGGCATGAAGGAGCAAAAGCATAGTATTTTGTACAAATATTGACTATGAATAAAAATACAAATGCATGCTTACCTTGGAAGACTGAAGTTTGTGATTCCTTGGGTAGGAAAACAAACTACCTCCCTTGTTTAGGGGATACACATCCCCATTGGTTATGTGCCACTACTGGGTAATAATGAACTCAAAGATATTCCTGAGAATGTAAGTCTGTCTTATTCTTCCTGGTGTCTTGATATGCCCTAAACTGAATAAGGAAAAATAGTCCTGTGGCAAAATGCAAGGTTTAAAAGCATTGTCAAAACTTGGTGTGGTAAGTTGTCACTTCAGGAGTAAAAACAAGTAAATGAAACATTTGAAGCCATCCTTAACTACAGACTATAACTAGCCTGGGCTACAGAACACTATGTCTGAGCCCTCTCCACACTGACCTCCCACCCACCCCACACAAAAATTGCTTTGATGCTTAGATTAAGCAGGAGGGGGGGAGAACAAGGGAATCCGTGGCTGATATGTAGAACTGAATGGTATTGTAAAATAAAATAAAAGGAAAAAAAAGAGAAAATATTGTGAGAAGCTATGGATAAGGGAAATAGCAGCAATAACAGAAGAGTGATTAAAAATGTTGCAACATTTAAAAAAAGACTTGAAGTAGCTACTGATTTGTTCTGGAATAAACATACTGTGGAGAACTCCTAGGTTTTCTCTCCATCATGGCTCCATAAATTTATAAATTGTGCTAGCATACTCTTGAATTCATCTCCACACTTTCAGTATGGTTTGACTTGTTTACAAATTTAAAAATTCATATGTACAAAAAATGCCAATGTTTCTTTTAAATTTCATTATTGTGAATATGTGTATATGAGGATCTTTTACAGGCATGTGTATCTGTGTACCACATGAATACCTATTGCTTTCAAGGGTAGGAAAAGGTGTTGCATCCTCCAGAACTAAAGTTACAGATTTGTTGTGAGTTTATATGTGGATGCTAGGACCTGAACTTGGGTCCTCTGGAAGAACAGCCAGCTTTTTGCCATGGTAGCATCTCTCTGGTCCTTCAATATCACTTGTTTAAACATGAAGATTTAAAGTAGAACATGGCATCAGTCACTATGAGGTTTTGCATTTTTTCTATTAATGAAATTAGTCTAGGGCAATGAAACTATTCATTCCTGATGTGGCAGCAATATATTCTATTGAAAATAAGACTTGTATGTGACTCTTTTCTAACAGAATGTATCATAGCAGGGATGGAAATATGGGAACAGGAAGACAGAATGTATGGAGTCAAGAGAGAAGATATGATGGGTGGATACAAGACAATAGTGTTAGGAAGTTTAGAATTTTGCCCAAGGATTACTCCTGATCTCCTGTGATATTATAAAAACACTTTTGTCAGTTGCTGCTAGGCAACACTGTCTGACTTTGCTCCATGGTCAATCTAAGATGAGATCAATCCTCTGAAGCATTTCCAGATCAATTACTAACTTGAACAATGATACGATTCAAGGACAGCCACAGAGAGCTGAGAGACAGATAGGTAACAAGATCAATGGTGCCCACAGACTGTGTGGGGAGGAGCCTAGAGAACAGCTGTCATAGGAAATCTCA
Organism: Peromyscus leucopus; assembly: GCF_004664715.2. NCBI lineage: Eukaryota > Metazoa > Chordata > Mammalia > Rodentia > Cricetidae > Peromyscus > Peromyscus leucopus. The sequence continues at coordinate 95,437,710 of NC_051065.1, forward strand.
CAAGAACTCAATGCCTGTGACATTCACCTCGGAGAGAACTTCAGGGGAACATACTTTTTATCATTGCCTTCTCTCAACACTTTCACTAGAGATATTATTATGATAAATGTTCTCAGATAACTGCTTTTTACCACAGATGTATTTTGACACCTGTGTGTGTATGTATATAATATGTTATATAATATATTACAATGTGTGTGATTGCATTTATATTTGGATAATAAGTACATAAGGTTTTTAAAATTAAGACTTCAGGAGAGATATTTGTTATTACAACAATTTTCTTATTCTTATGAAAGTCAAATGAATTTTCCTTTGGGGAACTACACATATACATAGACAATAAAGTCATATGAACAAATAGCAGTTGACTCTTAAATTTCAGAGCTTCCTATATGATTAGATATTTAGGACCTTTGAATCAAATTAAATAACCAATGAATTATATGTCTATTATAATATGTAAGTGAACAATTAATACTAGTCCTCTTATGACAGGAAGTAGAATCACCTTGGAGATGGGTCTCTAGGCAGTTCTTTGGGGAATTACCCTTTTACAACAGTTTGAAACAAGAAAATCCAGACCCTGTATGTTGTACCATTCCCTAGGCAGGAACTTCTGGACTGTGGAAGAGTAGAGGAAGTGAACAGAAAATGAACCCATTCATTGTTCTTTGATCCTGATTGTGGATATCATATTACTAGCTCCTTCAAGCCTCTGCCCCTGTAACTTCTCTGCCATCATGCACTATGATCTGAAGCTTTGTACTAAATAAATGCTTACTCTTTTAATTTGTGTTGTTTAGAATGTGTTCTCACAGCATCAGGAAATATAAAACAATATATATATAAATTCAATTTTCACGAGATTGTACATATAAAATAAATCCATGCCACAAATTACTTGTTACTCAACATTTAAATAAATCTGTGTTAAAATTAATGCTTTTATTCTTAAACTTAATTCTACAGTTGTATATTTATTTGCAAAACTTATTTATTATTTTTATTTATCTCTGTATATGTGTGTGTATGTGTGAGAAAGAGAGACACTCAGTCAGAAAGAGAGAGAGAAACAGAGAATTAATTGGCAACACATCTGTGCATTGTGCATAGAGGCCAAGTGCTAGAGTTATAGGCTTTGTGAGCTGCTTGATGTGGGTGATATGAAATTAACTGAGATCCTCTGGGTTAAGTATTAGTTATTGTCTATATAAACTTATTTTGATTTTTGCTTGTTTTGAGTTTTCCTTCATGCTAATTTTACAAAAGTAAATTTGAATTTTGTGTAAATGTGGTTATTTCCTAGCAACACTTATATGTACACACACACATACACAAATGCACATACAAACATGAACTACTTTAGGTATTAGGCATATTGAATTTTCAAAAATAATGTGCTGGTTCGACAAGACCACCACTTACATAAACAAATATAAATTCCTATTACCGAACAATATACACATCTCCTATGTCCATTCAGAAACAGTAATTATGAGTGAGTCTTCCTCTTCAGAAAAATTAAATTTTACTTCCTTGTAGTTAATTCTTCTACTGATAATTCCTATTAATTTTTAATAGTTTATTCATTTTTCTTGACAATTCTCTACTTCTATGCAATGAAAAATGATAGTATTTTCATTTTCAATCCACTGCAACATCTGCCCTAAAACTACCTCCTCTAAAATTCAAAGCATTCTTTTATTTGCTAAATACAATTAGTTTCGGTCATATGTGCTTGGTATGAGGCCTTTGACTACAACATAGGCAACATACATGTGTCTACACATCCCAAAATGAAAGATTCTTCATCCTGTATCAGCATCAACTTCTCATACCTCTTCAGAAAGGGAAGCACATGTCCCACAGTTTATGCTGGATTTTCTTCTGGCAATTTGATGAATTTTTTTTTTAGTTTTGCATACAAAAAAAAATTTGTAACTCCCACTGCTGAATAGCAGTTAATTGAATTAATAACTTTCTGTGGATGATTGATTGATAAAGTGCTGATTGGCCAGTAGTCAAGCAAGAAGTATAGGCAGGACAAGGAGAGAGAATTCTGGGAAGTAGAAGGCTGAGTCAGGAGTCGCCAGCCAGACACAGAGGAAGCATGATGTAAGATACCTGTAAGCCATGAGCCACATAGCAAGGTATATATTTATTGAAATGGGTTAATTTAAGATATAATAACTAGATAGCAAGAAGCCTGCCATGGCCATACAGTTTATAAGTAATATAAGCTTCCATATGATTATTTTATAAGTGGGCTGTGAGACTGCAGGGGCTTGGCGGGACCTGGGGAAAAAAATTTCAGCTACAAATAGTGCCAATGGTCAGGTAAGAATTTCCACCTAAAACATGACAAAGCTTTAAAAAAAAAGATTCTAAAATGGAGCTAAAAATAGCTTCCTAGTTATCGCTCTCAGGTTAGCTGCAGCCTGCAAGCTTTAGCTACTATATAGCAGGTTCCTGGCATGCAGGCTTGACCTGCATGCAACATGGCAGATTCCAAGCCACACTGTACACTGAGGAGTAGATGTAGCATTTGCTAGTTAAATAAAAGGTTTCTGGATGACATGCTGCTTTGATAGAAGCATCCAATGCCTCTGAGAGTCAGCAGACACCATGGCTCCCAGGGCTGACAGTAATTATCTCCACCATGTTGAAAAACTAAATTGGGTAGACCAAACAGCCAAGACTTCTGCTTCAGTACTAGCTGCTGCAGTTTAAAACAATAGGTTCACAATAAGACTGATTCAGATGGAATAGTTTACAATGTGTGTAAAAATGTATGTAGGCTTGAAAGAGAGAGAGAAAAGAGGAATATATGGAATTATATACAGTTATATAAAGAAATAGATAATTTTAAAAAATAAAGTATTTAAAGAGACAGTAAAGGTAATATAAAAAAAAAAATACGCCCTGTAAAGAAGGATATTACACAGAGAATCTGGAATGTGTTGTCTTTGGGATTTTTAACTATAGAGAGACATTTGATTGTAAAAGCTGCTAAGTTAAACCAATGTGTATATTTTAAAGGTATCTTGACTTCAAAATTTGAATCTAAGGATATGTTGTTTCAGAAAGGAGGCTCTGTTTTTGTTTCCACAGAAAGCAAGAGGCTATCGATTTTTTCCAGATTAAGGTACATCAGGTTTGACCTGCCATGATCCCCTGAAAGGTCTCTGATGACACTATGGCCCAGATGATCCAACATCCAGAAAGGTTTCAAGGCAACTGTCTCAGACAATACAGCCTCATGGACTACACCATAGCCCTAAAATTTTCTTTATGTCCCCATAAGCACATAGCACCCTCATCCAGCAGGAAGTAGTATGAGAAAATATGCCCAAATTCCCAAATAAACCAAACTGGCATAGAGATGGAATTGGCTTACTCCTTCTGTAAATCCAAAAATAAGCTTAAGATATTTTTATGTCCCATATCAGAAGAGCCCTCTGGTATGGGACAGACAAAAAACAATATTTTTATTTAAAGCAGGTTGTATATAAATGCAATCTCTTTCTAAAGAAGAAAAGAGGATATAGATATGGTATGATGAAAGGGTAGATTAATGAACCTACTTTTAAAGAGCAACAACTTGTTTAGAAATGTTTTACATTGCTATGGATTTTATATGGATTTTAGTTTATTGATACAAGTTTAAACTTAATTTTGTTATATATATATATATATATATATATTTCTACTCTTGTTTGAGGTATTTGTTTATGTAACTCATTTAGATTGTAATGGATAATTAAAAAATACAGATTAATAATTAGTCTTCTATGAAAGTCAAACTTATAGCTATGTTAGTTAAGTTTTCTAGGTGTACATAGATATATTTCAGATAGATAGGTAATCTTCAAACACTTCAAAGACCTACAGAATATGGCATTTAAAATGTTTTAAAAATTTATACTTTCTGAACAGTGAGACATGTCTGCTCCTGGCAGCACTGATTTACTTCAGAGAGGATGATGGGCATCGAAGACCCTCTATATGGAGTTTATCTTCTTCTTGGCAAAAATAGAAATTTGGGCAAGAAACTGTTCTTGCCCAGACTGCTTGATCGATTGGACATACAGGACCCATAGGAAGGTTACCATTGAACTTTGCTTGACAAAATGGTCCTTCAGGTTCCTGCTTTGCAGAGAAAACTGCCAGACATTCTACAGGACACAGAGAGAAGTGACTGAGAGACTCTAGGCCTGTGGGCTGAAGACAGATGCCCCAACTTTACAGAGGCTGCCAGCTGTCTCTATCTACTCTCTCAAGACTCCCGAAGTTGCTTGCATCCTCTTCCCTTCTCACAGATAATATTATATCCTTCTGAGGTGTCTGATGTAGTTGAAGACTAGATAGTTATAATTTCTGTAGTTATGATTAAAGATAAGTTAGATATGAAACCTTAGACACACAAATATAGGACAGATAGGATATCTTCTCTAATTTTGCCAAATACAAATAGACTAGACATTATAATAGACTAGATATCGTAACTGTAATTCTTGCTTGATAATTGTATTATTATATGTAATTTTACTATGTTAAATTTAAAAACCTTCCTTTTTGAAAAAAAAGAAAAGAGGAAGTGCTGTGGATGATTGATTGATAAATAAAGTGCTGATTGGCCAGTAGCCAGGCAGGAAGTATAGGTGGGACAAGGAGAGAGGAGAATTCTGAGAAGTAGAAGGCTGAGTCAGGAGTCGCCAGCCAGAAACAGAGGGAGCATGACATAAGATACCTGTAAGCCATGAGTCACATGGCAAGGTATATATTTATAGAAATGGATTAATTTAAGATAAAAGAACTAGATAATAAGAAGCCTGCTATGACCATACAGTTTATAAGTAATATAAGCTTCTGTGTGATTATTTTATAAGTGGGCTGTGAGACTGCAGGGGCTTGGTGGGACCCAGAGAGAAACATTCCAGCTCCAATAACTGATTATTAATTTACTCCATTTTTGATCATAGCTATTTCAGTATAGTATCTTCTACCTATCATGGAGCTGGTTTCTCATGAACACATTTTAAGAATGAATATATCCATATCTATATCTATATCTATCTATATCTATCTATATATCTATCTATATATCTATATCTATATATATATATATACATACATATGGAGGTAAAAATTTACAATGAAATTATAAATTTATAGAATGTATATGGTTTTCAGTTTTATTGGGTATTGCCAGATTTTCCAAAGCATTTACTCCAGTTTAAAGCACAGGCCACATTTGAGGCTACATATTAACTTGTTACATTGGTGCTATGATATGGCAAGCTAAAAAACAATTTTGGTTAGTTTTCAAGGGGCATTTATAGATGACGTTACACTATATTTTAAACAATATTAATAATGGAGAATGAACTGGGTTACTCATGAATATTTAGTGTTATGTCTGAAAATAATTTATAATTAAAATTATATCATTATATTGGTTGAAACCATCTCCAATAAATGCATCATCTTTAGTTTGCAATCACCTAAATTTTTTCTCAATATTTGTGTGCTGAGCCTTTTAACACACTAGTAGACAAGCTCCATCAGGAAGTTACCCACCACCCATGGACTAAAAGATAGCATTCTGAAGCACAGAAAATAGTATTAGTAGGGTGCTTAGCCATAAATACAACCTCTGTATCACTACCTCACCAGGTTTGGGGCCATCCAAAAAGATATGATCAGAAAGATTATAAGAGCCTGATATCAAAACATTGCCTTTTTATTCTTGACTGAACCACTGCTGTTATGAATTTGTAGTTTCGGGGGTTTACTGCATAAAATGTGCACAAGGTCAATGAGTCAACATTATAGCACAAAGGGAGAAAAGGGTCAAGAGCTTCTACCCCTAACTGGGCAGATATGGACAGCTGGTGACTTCTTGAAGTAGCAAGAGTTAGTTTACTTAAAGAAGTGGCCTCTGCTGGGCCAGCCTAGCAACAGTAGATAGCTACACCCAGGAGTATATGGGAGCACAAATTGCATTCAAGGTGCTATTATTAAATTGAGGAAACAAGTTGGGAGGAGGGAAAGGTGGAGGTAGATCTAAGAGGAATTAGGAGAAGAAGGGAGAATATAACCAAAGTGCATTGCATGGAATTCTCAAAGAACTAATAAAAATTATGTTAGAAAATGTAGTGACACTCACAATATCCAAAGCCTAATAGTCTACAGTGATGTTATGTTGGTGTGAGAATTCAGTAGAAAATTCTTGTGTTTCCAAATATAATGATTTCTTGCCTGTGAGTATGGTGGGTCTATGTATTGAATGATGTGTTTTTATTCACTTTGTAAGCACAAAATACTTATGTTTGTAATGAAGTCACAGATTAAAAGTCACTTAAACAATCAAAACATAGAAATAAACAGTTTCTTTCAATGTAGCTAGAGATTTCCTGCCTTGCTCATAGTCAGGACAAATCTTTGTCACCCACCAGTCCCATAGCCACTCAGACCCAACCAAGTAAACACAGAGACTTATATTGTTTACAAACTGTATGGCCGTGGCAGGCTTCTTGCTAACTGTTCTTATAGCTTAAGTTAATCCATTTCCATATATCTATACCTTGTCACGTGGCTCGTGGCATCTTCACATGCTGCTTGTCCTGGCTGTGCCTGGCAGTGACTCCTTCTGCCTTCCTCTTCTCTCTTTTCTTCTCTCTGTTAGCCCTGCCTATACTTCCTGCCTAGCCACAGGACATTCAGTGTTTTATTTATTGACCAATCAGAGCAACATATTTGCCATACAGAACATCCCACACATTTCTATCTCTTCCACCTTGTCTTGTAAGAATAAATTTTTAAAAATGTTTCTTTTGGTAATTGACAATTTTTTCCATTAGCTATATTTAATAGAATATGAATAGGACTATATATATATTTATAATATGTATAAACTTGTAGTGCTGTGTATCAAACCCTGCTAGGCAAGTGCTCTATAATATTGTTTCACCCCAGTCTAAATTATCATTATTTTTAACATTTGATAGCTTAGCTACCATTTTTTCAACACTCTCATTTCTTATCTAGGAAACAAGTATTTTTTTTAGTATTTATGAAATAAAAGGGGTATTTTGGTTCAAAAATTTCAAACTGGTGTAACACTTCTGGTTTTTTTTTTACAAAGCTAAATATGCATAGCTACTGATGAGAACATTATTTTCTACCAGAGTTGTTGAATAATTAGAGTTTTAGATTTTTAGAATTGTTTTAAGTTACAATGGTTTTCATTTGCATACATGTTTATTCTGTGCCAATAAGGAGTGTTAATTTTGATGTGCTGAGTAAGTCATTGAATTGCTCTTAACTGGCTCTTTTGATCATTAGGTTAAAAAAATAGATAAAGTAGAGTGAGAAGTAACAGAGTACAAATCATGGATGTGCAATCTGTCAAACATTTGTGATCCTTTTAAAGGATTTAATTCAATAGGTAGAATTAGAACCTGGTGATGCAAGCATGTAATGCCTGATACATAAGAGGCATAAGTATCAGATGTTCAAAGCAAGACTGGGCAAAATAAAAAGTTTAAAAGGATTGAGGGTATAGCTGAGTAGTACGGCACATCATTCCCTAGGTTCAATTCAGGCTCAAAGAAAAAAAAGGATGCTCCTTCTCCCTCAACTACACCTTCTCCCAAGTTCAAAATGGAACTTTTTGGAATGCCCATGAAACCTTCAACACAAGAATGGACAACACTGTGATGGTGTATATCGATTGCGAAACCAGACAGTAGCTAGAGTCAGATAGAAGACAAGCCTGTGGGAGGGGCAGTAAGAAGTATATGAGTAGGTTAACTAGGGTGAAAAGCGACTGGTTAACTGTGGGTGGTACCACCACATAGGGCTCTTGTTTGCTCCTTTCATATGATATCTCTACTTCGTTCCCAATCTCCTGCCTGCAATATCATCGAACCAGAGGGACCTGGCTTCTGAAACTCCAGGCTAACATCCTATTTGACTTTTTAACCAAGAGGACAGTATTTTGCCTGGCCAGCCTCACGAGGAAAACTATAGTTGCCATGCCTGAATTGGTGCACAGCAGTGGAGGGCACAGTCTGAAAAGAACAATCAAGAATTAAAGGAAGAATGGGATCCTGCTCAGGTTCTTACATATATCTGAGTTCCTCACCCACTGGAGACATCATTATTAGGGGCCTCTGTGTTGGCCCCATATCTAGGATATATTGAGATTTTCCTCTTCTGTTGTGTTGACAGAACTTGGCCTCTGTCTTCCTCTAGGCTCTGTTTCTGTGAAACATCCAGAACATTTTGTATGTGGACCTCTCAAGTGTTAAAATCCCATGGTTGCAAATGGTCCACCTGACTACTACTGGTGCCACTCCAAGGAGAAAATATTTGAAGCCCAGAACTGCTTCCAGTTCAGACACTCATGGGCACTATCACAGGTGATTTTCTTGCCTTGGTGTCTTCAGTAGTGGCTTGGCAGTATACACCCTGCAGCTTCGCTTAGCTCTTGACAAAGCTCACAGGAGGTTAACAGTGGTAGATCATATATGACCTTGCCTGAACTGAAAGGAAATGTTATATAGTCGGGCCCCATAATCTGTCGATAAATAGCTGTCTTCTAGTGTTTTATATGGTTTTGTATTTGAAACTTTTGAATATTTTAAATTGAGCATTAAAAAGCACAGTACCACTGCCCTACCCATTGATTTTCAAATCCAGAGAGGCAGAATGCCTCTGGTAGGATGCTTTCTGACTGTGAAAAGGAAGGGAACAGATGCCTCCATTTCTTTACTGTTTAGGGAGCTGTTACAAAAATAAAAGATATTGCCAGCCATTAGACGGTCCTGTGGAACCTTCACAGTAAAAGTTTCTGTGTAACGATTGGACTCCAGAGCTTTTATTTCTCACATCTGAAAGCAGCTTCTTTCTTGAAATTGACCAGTTCCCTTGTGGCTGCTTCTGCTATAGTCAATGTGGTTGAGGGTGGATCATGGGTGGCATGTTCCTTCCTGATGCTTTCTTTTCTATCCTTTGGTTTTTCTTTCTTCTGAAATCAGTAGTTCACTAATTCATGGCTAAACTGCTAAAAAAAAATAAATATACAGCTTGGAAACCAATAACAAGAATGCACACAAAATCAGACTATGGAGAGAGAAAGAGCGAGAAAGAGACCGAGAGGCAGAGGTAGAGATACAAAGAGAGACAGAGACAGACAGAAAGACAGACAGACACACACACACACACACACACACACACACACACACACACACAGAGAGAGAGAGAGAGAGAGAGAGAGAGAGAGAGAGAGAGAGAGAGAGAGAATTGTTTTACATTGTACTCTTTACATTGTACTCTTTTCAGATTGTTCCTAGTCTGCTGGGAAGTTCTAGATCCTTTCATAAAATGTAAACATTTTTAGCTTTAATAGAAAAATATAATTCAAATAATGGTATGTGCTGTGATAGGACCTGCCGTGGGCTTAAAGCAAGACATTTGGAAGAGAAAAGACCCCTGGAAATGTTGCCAACTATGTTTGATGCTGTGCCACAGTGATGCGGATTTCTTTACATTTCCCAAGACTGGAAAAGAGAAGAAGATGAGACACTTCAATATTAATTCTCAAACTGACTTTCAATGATTAGCTTTGATAGCTTTTGAATAGCTTCTAGATGAATCAGAAATATTGATCTAAGCAAATATATATAAAACATCGCTAAACATGAAATTTTACCTTTTGTCCTCACCTTCCTTTATAAATACATAAATGAGGCAATGTTAATTAATGTTTTAAATATATTTAGGAAGATGAGTTTTCCTAAATTTTGGAATTTGTAGGTTGTAACTTATACTTACTACTTACACTTATTATTTACTTATTACTTATATTTATACCAAAAGCAAAGACTCCAGCAAAATATTTCCTTAAAATTTATTCACTAAAATAACATCTAAACCAAGAAACTACAGTGATTACTCTTTTTGTTTTTTATTTTGATGGAGAGTCTCTTGATATTACAGAGGCTTCATGCTGAAGATAGAGCCTGATGGAAATAAATGTTTGTGGTTGAGATAAAGCTATTAGTTTCAGGCTGGTGAGAAAACACTACACATTGCACCATTGAATTATTCCATTGTCTTCTGGTTACAGGTGACGTAGATTCCAACTAGAACTCAGAAGGCAACATCTTGGGAAGGCTAACTAAAAGTGCTGAGGTCATAGAGAGGGGCCTCTGAAAGGAAGAATGGCCCAGCACTCTGGGTCTTAATTATTGATTACTTTGTGATGTAGCTTATCATCAACATCTTAAAGTGGTTTGCAAATGTTCCTGTTTACAAAGCACTTATTTTTATCATGACCTCACATAGAAAGACTATCTTTTGTAATTTCCATTTCAATCCATCTACCTGCTTCTCTTTCCAAACCTTGACAAAAGAATGCATCAAGTCAAATCTAATGAATCCCTTTATCTCAATTTCTCCTGACTCAGCTAGAACAGTGTGTTCATCCTTATCCTTACCAATCACATTTCTAAGTATAACTCACAGCCATTATCAGAAACTTGATCCTAGGATATCAAAGACTACTGTTTCTTAAACTACCCTGCAAACAAGGTTAAAAAAATAATAGGCATTCATTTTCTTGGTGGATTCTGTAGATCAGGGACTGAAGACTTCATACATTTGTTGCTTATGCGATATGTTTCTTCATCCCAGAAAGTTCTATGTAGCCAGGCTTACATGATATGCTGAAATGTGTGTACATACTCCCACACAGAGAGAGAAAGAGAGAGAGAGAGAGAGAGAGAGAGAGAGAGAGAGAGAGAGAGAGAGAGAGAGAGAGGGAGGGAGACAGATAGGTTACCTTATCTTTGCTAATGTATGAGTATAATTCATACAATGATACTACTAACAAAGTCTATTCACTATAAGGTCAATATAAGGTCAATAAGCCTGTGCATAATCCCAGGACTTATATTTGGTGGCATGAATAGAGCATTCATAACACAAATTTTACATGACTAACTTTAGGATGGACAAATAACATCTTGATTGATATTCCTGTAAGATAGAAAACTATAGACAAAAGCAAATGTTGATGGTTGTTTTTGCTCTTTTGAGGGACCTGTCACCAGCTCCCAAATAAATCACACATGGAGACTTATTCTTAAATATAAATGCCTGACCTTAGCTTGGCTAGGGTCTTGCCAAATTTTCATAACTTTAAATTATCCCATCTACCTTTTGCCTCTGGGCTTTTAGCTTTCTCTATTTCTGTATACTTAACTTTCACTCTTTCTCTGAGGCTGGCAGAGTAGCAAGGTGGATGGCCCCAAGCATCTTCCTCTCCTTGTTCTCTTGCGCTTCCTTCCCTCTTTATTAGATCATCAGGTGTTTTAGACAGGAAAAGTAACACAGCTTCACAAAGTTAAGCAAATGTAACATAAAAGAATGCAACACATCTTTGCATCATTAAACAAATGTTCCATAGCATAAAAAAATGTAACACATCTTAAATAATATTCTACAATAAGCAAAAATAGCAAATGTGAGAAAGGGAAGGTATTTGTAAGCAGCATAGGAGAAGGGTTCACAACTAGATTTCCATTGGTTTTTGCTTTAATGGCCAATATATTGTAGATTTCATCATGTTAATTATAATTTACTTTTCTAGTTCTGACAAAATTTAGAAACATGTAATATTGATCCCTGTCTTAATGTTAAATATTTTTATCATGCTTTTTTTGCATTTGTGAATAATGATTTTGATTTTTCTCTTGGTTAGTTACATGATAACTATTTTATTTTCACATAATTTTAAAGTGGTGTGTGTGTGTGTGTGTGTGTGTGTGTGTGTGTGTGTGTGTGTGTTTGCAAATGTGTGCATGTGCCTATAGAGGACAGAGGAGGTTCTCAAACCCTCCCTGGATCTGCAGTAGCAGGTGTACAGCATGGGTGCTGAGAACAAAAACTCCATTCCTCTAGAAGAGTAGTGAGCACTCCAAACTGCTGACCCTCTTCTCCAGCCCTTAGAGTATATCTTTAGAAAACATTTTTAACCTAGCAAAGACTTTGATCCCCTTCTCAGCGTTCTTATTTTAATCTTTATTTATCATGTCACTTTCATTAAAGCTGATTATTTGATTTTAAGGAAATGATCACAAGGCTTTATTTTGTAACATTAAATCACCATTTCCACTGCTGTTTATTTTTGTTTCCACTGAAGTTTTAACAGAAAGTATAAGAGACAGTACTTTGCCAGTTCATTTATGAAAAATATCTTTATTCTTGATTTTGTGTGTATGTTGCTTTTATGGGATGATATTCTTTGTACTCTGTATCTGAGTACCCAGAAGCTCAGAAGTTTGCAAGATTCACAAGATCGCTCTCTGAAGTTACTTAGGAGTGACAGCCTCTGGGGAGAGACTCCCACATAGCGTCCTCCAGAGGTTATGAAAGAAACTCCATGGGTGCCAATTTCATGAATCCTTACCTGTGATGGAAGCAAGCTGTAGATATCTAACTCTGAGTCACGCATGCACCTGTAAGTAACCTCAGTAAACTCATTGGATCACCAAATTGATCTTCAGAGAAATAATTCTTAGTTGTATCACCCACTTTCAGCCAAAAGACACTTGTTCACACACCCTCAGGAAAGTCACACAATGCTATCTCACCTTAATTATTCAGGTGACAGTATCTTCAGAAGTATGTTCTATGCACCATAGTAAATTTAAAAATTATTAAATATTAAAAATTATATACAACCCTCCAATAGTATCCTCCTTGTGAGTGTGGCTGCCACTTCTAGTCCCTTTTTGTTACGCTTTTCAAGGAATCATTAATAACCCTCATTTTAAATCAACAGCTTTCAGCCTCCATACATTTGCTTGTATTTTTTTCTGTTACATTTCATCTTTTGTTTTATGCATTCTGGGAAATCCTTTCAAGCTGTTCCCCCATATCAACTAATCAATATATTTTGTATTCTTCTGAGAATTCAATACTGTTTCCTACATACTTTTCAGAATCATGCAATAGATCATTTTCAAAATTAATTCCTTCCTTTGAATCTTCAGCATATTATTCAATATATGTGATTCTTTTAATTTTCATGAATTATAGGTTGCCAGTAAATATATTTATGTTTTTTCCTTAAAAATCACTTGAATTGCATTCTCCCTTTTACTGTTTGTCAACAGATTGAAAATTCTAATTATATCTCTATCCTCAAGACAATCTTACTGTGTCTTTAATGTACTTTGTAGTGAGTTTGAATTTTGGAAACATAAAGCCTACAACTTTCTTCTTTTTCCAGACATTTTGGCTATCGAGATGTCTGTAATATAATCTTTAAAACATACTTCTCAAATTCTGTGAAGATAAAACTCAGTAGTAAAGGAACTGAACTTATAAGTTAGATTGGTTGGTTTCTTGGTGTTGTGCATCTTGGGGCTTATGTATGTGGTAGATAAGTGTATATTCACAGATACATGTTTGTATGCTTCAGTGTGAAAGCAAAGGTTGGTATTGTTTGTCCTGATTGCTCTCCACCATATTTCTTTGATGCAGAGTCTCTCATTGAATGGAAGTTTATTAATGTAGTGAGACTGGATGCATGTCTATCTCAAATCTGGGCTTAAAATATGTGCTGCCATGCCTGGTGCCTGGCTTTTATGTAGTTCCTGAGATTTAACTTGGGGCTTGATGCTTGAGTGGAAATACTTCCCACTGAGATTTCTTCCCCAGCACCTTTATTGGCATTTTAACAGTGTTAGATCACCCAATCCTAATTTGAGATATCTTTTCATTAACACAGACTTTCCTTAATTTTCTTGCAAAGTTTTTTTTTCAAGTAACAGGCCTTACACATTTTTACATAATCACTATTTAAATGTTTTATATTTGTGTGCTTGTAAGCAGAAATGTTTTCTTAATTTAATTTTGGATTGGTAGTCCTTATATAGAAATGATAGGTTAATTTTGTATATTGAAGTCTTGCTACACTGATTAATTATTTTTGATAATTTCATTTGTATAACGATCTTAGGAATTTCTGTGAGTAGTCTGTAAATACATACGCACAAAGCATAAGCTGCTATTTAATCTAGGCAATTATTTTTATTTTTCCTGCTTAATATCTTTGGGTAGATCCTCTAGAATAAGTCAAAATAGATTTGGGAAATATGAACACTCTTTATTGATCCTAATATCAGGGTGGGAGTTGTTTCATCTCTTCACCTTAACCACAGGTTAACTACACAGTTAGTTATGGAGTTCTATAGATGCTCCATATCAATGTAACAAAGTTCTTTTATGGAGCAAAATTATTCAATGTTTTTATTCTGAAGGCCATTGGATTTTTCAAACATTTTTTCTATCTCCCTTGAGAGAATGACGTGCTTCTTATTTTAAATTTTATTAATATTACTATTACCTGACAAAATTATCACTATCAAACCAATCTTAAGTTTCTAGGGTAACTTGCAAATAGCTGTGAAGTATAAATGATTTTATTTTGGGAGTTGTATTGAGGAAGTACTTTGTATCATTTCTTAGTGTATATAGTGGCTGTATTTTTCTCTTTTTTGATGGTGTCTTATTTTGAAATGAGATGAATATGGCCTCATACTAAGCTGAGGTGTGACCTACAACTTTCTCTCTCTTTTTTTCAGACTATTTAAGTGAATTATTATTTTAATTAATCCACCTGGGCCCAGGACATAGCTCAGGGGTGCTGTGCTTACAGGGTCCTTTGTTTAAGCCAACATATAGTAAGAAACTATTAGGAAACACAACTGGGGCCTAGTTCTTTTTTTTTGTGAAAGTTTTGATTAAGAAGCTATTGTCTTAAAACTTTAATATATTTATCTAGATTTTCTTCTTTGTGTACCATTTCATTATTTAACTCCATGAATACTTTTTAAACGCAGTGTTAAGTCTGTTTTTAAATTTGTGAGGTTGATAACAATGTTCTTTCTTTCATTTCCTCTTTCAGTGATTTCAGAATCCATCCTTTATCATGGTCATGATAAGCTCAAGTTGTCTACTTTATTATTCTTCTCAAATAATTACCTTTTTAAAATTTTTATTGTGTATGCACACACGTGTATAAAGATAAGAAAGCAACCTTCCATTCTGGAGTGCTTTTTCTTCTACTGCAAGAGTCACAGAGATAGAACTCATATTTTCAGGCTGTATATATGTGCATTAACTCTCTGAGTCACATTTTAGTCCCTCACTTTTTTGGTTGTGAGCCTAGCCTTTAACAGCTGAGCCATCTCTCCAGCCCAGTTCCTCACTTTTTAATTTTGTTGATTGTTTTTGGTTTTTCTGTTCTCTTACTCAGTCTGTTGTACTCTATATTAACTCATTTCTTCTTACCTATGTTGAGATCTTCTAATTCCCCTATGTGGAAATGTAGGAAATTGTTTTCCTCTTTCTTCTTTTACAAATACTAGTTTTAATATGTGAAAAAATATATTATAAACTTGTTTTAGTTTTACATTTTATTTTGCTTACTTTTATTACTCTCTATTTTATAATGACTATGGGGTAAATGCTTTGGAAAATTAGTATTTCATATATTTAGTAGAGTATAGTAGGAGATCTAATTTGTTATAGAATGGCTAAAATTTTTATTTGTATATTAATCTACTGTCTGCTTTTCCATGATTGAATGCCAATGTCAAAGTCCCTGTATAAGAGACAAGATTATTCATTCTCTATTCAATTCTGTTGATATTTGTTCCACTCATGATTGAATCCATGTTGTTAGGTGCAGATGCATTTAAACAGAGAAATCACAATGTCTCCCTGTTCTTAACAATATTTGAGGCTTATAAAATGCCACCCTTAATGAACAGCTTTGCTGCTCTTTGTATATCTTGTTGATATTATTTGAGGCAATCCAGCTATCTTTTGATAACTGTTTCAATAACATGTATAATTAGTCTCACTTTTTCAAAGTATTTGCATCTCTGAATATAAATTGGCAACATATAATTGGATCAATTTTTCTACTGCACTATTCTAATTATTGCTTTATTATTGGAATATTTATTCAACCAAAAGTTATTTCAATTACTCATGAGTTGAGGCTAACTTCTGCTATTTTTGACAATTTAGTTTACTCCTGTTTTTCTCTATTGCTAACTTTGTCATCATTAAACATTTCTAGAATGTAATTTTATTTTTTTAGTATTCTTTTAAAATGGTTATCATTTCTGTTTTTTTTAGGGAACTCATTTCAACAACCTAGTTGAGATTAATAGCAGCTTAATTTCAATAACATAAGTTTTTCCTTACATATTTATGCCCACTATGGCTCCTTTTATATTACTATTTTGTATAGTGTACACACAACTTTGAGAATTAATTCCAATGAAAATTTTAATATACATTTATTATTTATTTAAGTTTATAAGACAAGGCCTCCCTTATTCTGTAGTGTAACTTGACCTTGACCTCAGTATGTAGCTCAGGGCAATGTTTTACTCATGATAACCCTCCTGCCTTAGCATCTTGAGTGTGGGATTGATGGTTATGAATCTCCACACCTGCCCTAGAATGCTTTTGAATTATTACATTATGCAGTTTATTATTTAGTCAATGAGAATTGTAAAGAGCTACAAAGAAATGCACTGTGGACCCTTTGCTGTGTCCACACTGTCACTGGTTAGTTCTGGTGTGTTCTATTCCTGCCTGGCTGGCTTATGCTTATTAGTTTTTTGTTTGTTTGTTTTGTTTTATTTTCCAGATTGAGGCCTCTTCTCAGTATTTCATGCAATGCCTGTCTGCAAGAAAGTAATTCTCTTGAGTTTTGTTTATTTCTGAATGATTTCCTCTATCTTTGATGATTAAAAAATGATTTTGAGAGATGTGGATTCTTGGCTCACAGAATCCTCTTTGCCTTTGAATGTACATGAACCTGCTGGGATCCTTTTCTTATAAGAAATCAGCCTAAGATTCCTTATATACAAATAGTGAGATGACTTTGATTACTGAAGCTTTGCAGATTTCCTGTTAGTGTTTGGCCTTTGGCTGTTTGAATACTTGTCTTTTTGCTGATAACATTGTAACCTCTGTACAAAGTAACTTAGTATTTTTTATTAAAAGTTAATATTTAGTGGCAAGTTTGGGCAAAATACTCTTCCTTTCTTTTTCATTTTTTAAATTATTTGTATTAATAATTTGCATTATGCAAATATTAGTGTATTGGTCTTTCCTTTATGTCTTTAGGGCTAGTTTAATACTTCCTCTCCTTTTTCAAGTGTCCACTACCCACCTTCAATAAGCACTGGTGATTTACCAAAATGCTTTTTATATTTCTTTCTGCCAGGCTAATTCTAAAGTTGAGCCCTTCTTGTGAATAATTTGATTTAATGGTTATGGTTGTCACTCTCCACACTTTTAACTTTCTTTGTAATTTCTCACTTTATTATAATTTCCCATTTTGAAAGGCAAAAATTTCACACTTTACAAAAGCTCATTAGTAAATACTGCAATGTAGGACTTGTAACTAGCCCTTACTTTTAATTGTGATTTTGTTTTGAAAGTTTGATATTTCACTATTTATGTTTTTGCAGATGTGTATGGGTGTTCCTGGTAGCCAAAAGATGGTGTCAGATCTCCTGCAGTTTGAATTCCATAGTTTGGGTTCTGAAAACCATAATGTGATCCTCTGCAAGACCAGCCTTGCCAAGCCATCGGTACAGATCCTTTTTAACAATATGAATCCTTACAAATAATGATAAACTTAGATTTTCCATGGACATTTATTTTAACTTATTTTCCCAAGTATATATACTATTTTTCTCATCTACTATTATGTCTCATATTTTTTTTTCAAATACTAGAAATTAGAACAAGAATTTTCTGTTATATAGAAATTATATAAACTAAAATTATCAGTTTCTTAGGATTTAGATATTACTTGTCATTGCCATTTATTTGCTTTAGTAAATTCTTGAACTTGCCATGAATTTTGCTGTCATTCATGAATTGCCCTGAAGTCTATGTACAAGCAAGAATAACTAAGTGGGAATGTTTCCTTAAATGCATCTCTTCTAAGAGGTCATATGTGCATATTGGGGGCTTAACTTTACTATTCTTTCAGATTAAAATTCTACCATGGGGTTCACTCTGGCTGGAACTTTGAGGGCCACGTAGTTGAAATGTTAGGGAGTGTGTGAGTCTTCCTAACCATGCACACAGCCTGGTCCACACATAATTTTGCTGTTCTTCAAAGGCACATCAGAACTTTACAAACACTTTTATGGACATAATTTTCTAATGTTCATTTTAAGTGCTTTGTTTATCCTTCCATTTTCCTTAACTGGCATCACTGGCTCAGTCAGTTGTGATATTGAAATATTGCTGCTGATTCCTGTCAACACGTTGTCTGGAATAAAACCTGTTTACTGTGAGTTCTGGCTCAGATCAAGTCAACACAGTCTGTGCAATTGAGGCTTTTGGGGAGCTGCCAAGCCAAATCAGATTTGAAAATCTACACCAGTAGAGCACCCCAGGGAGCTCAAAGCCATTCTGCCACTCACTACCTGCTAATTTAAATATATGTTATTTATTTTGTTTTCACTTTAATAATATATATTAGGGCAAGAGAGGTGGCTCCGTGGATAAGAACACTTGCTTCTCTTTCAGAGAAACTAGGTTTCAGTCCCAGCACTCACATGGCAGCTCACAACCATCTTTGACTCCAGTTCCAGAGTCCACATGTCCCGGGCGTACACAGGCATCAGGTGTATTTGTGATGCACATATGTGAATGCAAACTAAGACTCATACAAATAAAATAAAAAAAATCTTTAAAATTTTACATATGTTTATGATGCTTCTGCATTTTATAATGTGGCACATCAAGTAATTTATCTGTTTAACAGAGGCAAAATCTACTCTTGCATGGTTTTCAAGTACACAACGTGATTTTATTAGTTATAGCCACTGTGATGTATGAGATATCTCTTTAATTTATTTCTTCTTTCCAACTATTTTTTGTATCATTTGCCCAACATATTCCAATGAATATAGACACTATCTTGTTGGCTTGCCATTTTTAGCAGTGGGAACATTCCTAAATGACTTATGAAGGAAGATAATCGTAGCTAAATTTTGTTATGGTGCTGTGTAGTAGAAGTCTAAATCTCAATCCTTCTCCCTAACTGATGATAAAACTGTCCAGAAAGAAATCAACTGAAACTATGAAAGGGTTGATATTAATTTTGTTGGCATTGGTGGCAGCCATTCTCTTTCTGCTTCTACATGACTAGCATGCGTTGACTCCATATATTAGTATAATAATGCATTATTTTGGTCTTGGCTCATTTGGCTTAGCACATTACCTTTCTTCCCCAAGTTCACCTATAAAACTTAGGTAGAAATTACTTCTTTTAAAAAGGATCACTTCTCCATCTCCTTCTCTAGATACACAATTTTGTTGCTTTTGCTACTATGAACAGTATATATGTCTTTTTCTCATATTATTTAACCTATTCAAGGTATTTTAACAAAGATCAGATTCCTGAATGTTATTGGATTTCTCTTTTTAGTTTTTTTTTTTTTTTTTCTGAGCCACTTCCTGTTGTGGTCTGAATGCTAGGTATGTCCCACAGGCTATCTCTAGCTGAAGGTGCCATCTCAGGAGGCTGTGGAAACTGTGAAGAAGGAGACCTACTAGAAGAATTGAAGGTGTGTCTTGAGGTCTTGCATTCCAATGTCTTTTCCCTTCCCATCTACTTCCTGTACTGGTTGTGCCAAGATGGGAGGTATCAAGTCCCAGGTATACATTCGTGTCCCCATGAAGCCATCTTCTTCCTTGTCTTTCTGCCACAATGAATTGTATAAAACTGGAAACCAAAATGAACCCTTTCTCCCTTACTTGTATTTGGTCACATCAATAATAGGAACTAAGATGCTTCTGCCACGTTTTCTACTATGTATTATTAGTGCTTCCATTCTTTTAGATTTATTTTAGTTCATGAGTATGAGTGTTTTATGTGTGTGTAAGTACATGATGTATGTGCAGTGCCTGAGGTCAGGAGGAAACATTGCATTTCCTAGAAACTTCCTGGAACTAGAGTTACAGATGTCTCTTAGCTTCTATGTGGGTGTTCGAAAACCAACTCAGGTCCTCTGAAAGAGCAACAAGTTCTCTTAGCTGTTGAACTATCTCCTTAGTTCCCATGGTAGTGTTGAATTTATATTTATTTCCAGTGATATGGGTCAATACACAGATACAGATAGATATAGATAGATGATGCATATAAATAGATGATAGATGATATGTAGTTGCTAGATATAAATGTATATATCTTCATACTTATATAGACATGTAAATATCTGTCTTTAGTTATAAAAAAAACTTTAAAGTAAAACGATAACCAATTTTAAGAATGAAAACGTAGGTGCTTTAGTAGAAATTCAGGCTAACCAATCGGTAGTTGCAGGAAACCACGGAGTTGGATTGGCCCAGCTGCCTTGAGAAGCATGTGTTGTTGGTTTTTCAGGTTAGAGTCCATGGCTCCTCGGGCACTGTGTGCCTTCCAGATTCTGAGAGACTGGCACACTCCTTCTGGCAGTGAAGGATTCAGATTGCTTTGTGTTTCTCTTTATGATCCCTTAGTAGTCAAAGAAGCATGAAGACTTGACATGACAACTGGTCTCAGACATTAACCTTGTATACCCTGTAGGACTTGTAACTTCGCTGTATCCTGGCAATCACAACTAGTAGGAATGACATTTCTACATAGAAGTTCTGAAAACTTTGTGGCTGGTGGAAAGAGTGAAAGCAGGAAACCATCAGTGGATGAAATTCCTGGAGCTCATGGTGAACTTCAGCCTTCTTTCCCTGAAGAGGGGCCTCTGGATCCCTAAATTTGGTCCTAGGTAAGAATAATAATTCAGGAAGAGTTAGATACAAAATGACCAGAAAAAAATTCTTTTTTTTTTTTTTGTTTTGTTTTTTGAGACAGGGTTTCTCTGTGTAGCTTTTGAACTTGCTTTGGAGACCAGGCTGGCCTCAAACTCACAGAGATCTGCCTGCCTCTGCCTCCCGAGTGCTGGGATTAAAGGCGTGAGCCACCACCGCCCGGCCAGAAAAAAATTCTTAGTGATGCTTTTCAGTTTTGGAGAGAAGTAAAAACAGTAATAGATAAAAATGACATAGTTAAATTTAAAAAAAAAAACTGTTATCAGAAAAAAAGCAAAATTAACACTGAGAATAGCAGAAAAATGTAAACCTCCAGATATATTATCTATTGTTTCTCTATGAGACGAGGTTGAGGGTTTTTTTCCTCTTTGTGCTGATTTTCCTACCCCACCTCCAGCTCCAATTTTCTCTGCTCCTAAAACCTATCCATCAGTAGCAATTCCTGGTAGGATGAAATTTTTTTCTCTGCTTCGCTTATTTCCTTTCTGAGGTTGTTAGGGATGTTTCTCACCCTCCATCAAATAATTAACTCCTCTAAGTCACGATACAGGTCTTCTAGCCAAGAGGCTTTGTATCAAGCCTGAGAAATAGAAAAAGATATGGAAAGATTTGTCTCCTTTAACAGTGAGCAAAATACCCGATCCTAATAAACAGGGGTAACAATTTAGAAATTATATGTCTATTTCCTTTAAGACTCATAAGGATCTTAAGCAGGCTTGTGCTCAATATGGACCAACTGCTCCTTTTCCATTGTTTCTCCGTGATTCTATTTCTGGGAAAGCTTTCCTTCCTTCTGTCTGGAGGATCTTAGCAAAGGCCTGTCTTACTGGGGGGAGGGAGAGGTGGTGAATATTTACTGTGGAAGATTGATTATTGAAAAAGATGTCAGGAGAAAATGGATGGAACTAGAAAATAGCATCCTTACTGAGATAAACCAGACTCAGAATGACAAACATGATATGTACTCAGATACTAGATGTAAAGCAAAGGATAATCAGACTACAACCCATAGCTCCAGAGAAGTTAGCTAACATGGAGGACCCTAAGAGGGATGATGTCATGGGGACAGTGAGAAATTGGGTGCTTGGGAAGTTCCCAGGAATCCACAGGGATGATCCCAGCTTAGACTACTAGTGTAGCACAAAATTGTTAGAAGGTCTTAATAAAAACAAATCTGAAGTCAGGTATTGGGTTAAAGCTGGAAGATCAGAGAAGCAGAACAAGCCACAGCTTCCTCACCTAGGCAATTCCTCAGCTGATCCTGCTTCTTCAGACTGGAAGCCTCTTTGTCCTCATCCAGAATGAATCTCAGCTGAACTGCTACTCAAAAGCCTAAAAGCTTAATCAATTCTAGTACCTAGTTTTCATGACTTACATGTCTTTCTGCATTCTGTCATTACTTCCTGGGATTAAAGGCGTGAGTCACCATGCCTGGCTGTTTCCAGTGGGGCTTTGAACTCACAGAGATCCGATTGGATCTCTGTCTTTGGAATGCTAGGATTAAAGGTGTGTGTGTGTGTGTGTGTGTGTGTGTGTGTGTGTGTGTGTGTGTGCCACCATTTCTGGGTTGTGTATCTAGTGGCTGTTCTGTCTCTGACCCCAGATAAGTTTATTAGGGTGCACAATATTTTGGGGAACACAATATCACCACATACTAGCAATAGTCTAAGAGGGTGCCTGAACTGGCTTACCCCAGTAATCAGATTGGTGAATACCCTAACTGTTATCGTAGAGCCTTCATCCAGGAACTGATGGAAGCAGATGCAGAGATCCATAGCCAAGCACCAGGCCGAGCTCCAGGAGTTTAGTCGAAGTATAAAAGAGAGATTCTATGAGCAAGGGGCATCAAGATCATGATGAGGAAACCTACAGGCACAACCAAACCAAGCTAGTGGGAACTCATGAACTTTAGACCAACACCTGTGGAGCCTCCACGGGACTGGACTAGGCCCTGTGCATAAGTGAGACAGTTGTGTAGCTTAATCTGCTTAAGTGGTCATCTTGCAGTAGGATCAGGGTCCATCTCTGGTGCATGAGCTGGCTTTTTGGAGCCCACTACCTATGGTGGGACATCTTGCACAGCCTTGGTGCAAGGCCGGGGGGTGGGGTGGGGTTGTAGCTGTCTCAACTGAATGTAACATGCTCTGCTGACTCCCCATGGGAGGCCTTACCTTTCCAGAGGAGGGAGTGGGGGATGGGTTGGGGGGAAGTCTGGAGAATGGGAGGAGGGAAGAGAGGGGGATCCGTGGTTGGTATGTAAATGAATAAAAAATTCTTATTAAAAAAAAGAGATGTCAGGGTCCTGCTATTCAAAATCACAAAATTATCTGTCCATAACTTTTGAAATGTTAATAAGAGATGGCATATATAGTGATATTCAGTGATAGATTATATTTCCTCCTGAGGCTTATGGACAAATCAATACTTTGACTTTACAGGTATGACATAAGGTACCAAATTTTGAAAAAAAAAAAAAAAAAAAAAAAAAAAAAAAAAAAAAAGGCAGAGGACCTTTCTGAAATTGGACAGGGGCCTAACAAGCCATACCAAGATTTTATTTCTCATTTTTTACAGGCAGTCAATCTCCTGATGTTGATAGAGAGGCAAAGATGCCTATTGTTAAGCAACTGGCATATGAGAATGCTAATGCTACATGCCAAACTGCCATCAGTTCTTTTAGAAAAAAAAAGGGGGAGGGAGATATTAAAGATTACATCTGCCTTTATGCTGATATACTGAAATATCTTCATATAATCAAAGATTACCTCTAGCTACAGGCCTCCCAGGGCACACAGTGCCCCAAATGTTGGCAGTCATTCAAAAAGGATAAAAGAAATGAAAAATAACAAATAGCCCAACTTGATATCAAAAGTTTGCGGCCACTGCTTTAATGAGAGCTAAAAAAAAAAAAAAAAATGATGTTTCCTCTAAATTTCATCAATATACTGCTTTCTAAAAAAATAATAAAATACTAAAAGATTTCTTTACAAAAATATAAATTAGATTAATACTTTAAATTTATATAACTCATGTTTTTGTTAAGTGCTCCAGATAATTTATTACTGGCTTTTACTATTTTATACACTGCCAAAACTTCTCAGAATTTTTGTCAACAGTTACATATTACTCATATCACATCACAGGCATTCCATATAACCCTCAAGATCAGTCTTTTGTGGAAAGAACTAATGAACAACTTAAATGTTATTTAAAAATAAAGGGAGGGTAAGGTTGAATGGCTAATCCTCACAATAGTTTATCTTCTGTTTTATGCAGTTGAAAAATTTAAATTTAGGCAAGAATGGACCCGCTGTTGCAGAGCATTTTGGGAAATTCTTAAAAAAATTCAAGGTCATGGTCCTTTGGGCAGATGTTATGTCTGACCAGTTGAATGACCCAGCGCCAGTATCGACTCACAGGAGTCAAGACTGTATTTCTGTTTTTTCCTCATGGTGCCAAAAAGTCAGTTTGGACAGCTGAAAGACTAATATTACCTGTGGAAGACAGATGTTAAGGTTCCAAAGAGTCTACAGAGGCTACACCTGAAGAAAAGGAAGGAAGAGAACAGGGTGACAAGGTTGTCAAGCTAAAAAGAATAGAGTCTGCCTACCAATAGTGACTCAGATGAAATAACTAGTGACTGAGAGAAAAAAATGGTGAAATCTTAGGGGAAGGGTGTGACTGCAGGGTGGCTGTTCCTTGCTAAGCTGTTTCTGTCGAATGCATCTGTCACTGCTGAGACAGAGTGGACTTATAAACCCCATCAGCTGATGTTTCACTTTGTTAAATTGGAAACATTCCTGCTTACGTCAATGACTCTGAGATCTTGGGTGCCCCTACTGTTAGTTATTTATTTAGCGGTGCTCTTCCCCTGTGAGGAAATGTCACGAAACACGACAAAATCTGCTAACAAGAGTTTTATTAAGATGAAAGAGACAGACGAGTGCTCAGGCCTGTGGGAGAAACACGTGTGTGGAGAAGAAGAAGAAGGAGCCAGGAATATGGCACAGGCTTATAAAGGCTGGGTGGCTCACACGGACGCAAGTCGACTTAACTACTCCATGCATGCGCAGATCATATGGCAGCATTTCATGCTCTTATGCAACCATGCAAAGTCACGGGATCCATGGCACGCAAGACGCCTTAACCCGAAAATGGCAATTTTGACTTGGAATTGTCTAGGTGGAAGTGTTTAGGTCCGCTGGGCATGCGCAAACACGCCCAAACATGGGCGCGTGTTGTGAATCCATTACCCACTGCTAATCATATAGTTTCCCAAGCAAAGATGATCACACAACAAATTAAGTATTGATGTTTAGGCCTGGCATGATGAAATATTAACCACTCAAAATTAGCTAAATTTTCCTCTTCCATTGCTACACAAGTCCTAACATCTATTTTTGCTCATTATTTTTCTGTCTCTAATTGAACTTCTAAACTATGGTCTATAGGAATATTGCTGGCGAGTTTTTTCCTTGTTATACTGGGAAGCATTATAGCCTTGAGATTAGTTTGCTACTCCATTTCTTCTTTAAACATTGCATTGCAAATCCTGAAATTGAAAAATTAGGTAGTATAGTCACTGATCCCAATGTGGATATTAATATACAGAATTATTTATAGTTCTATGCATTCCCTCCATAATCCTTCTTCTCTTTTCTTTGAAAAATGTATTATTACATGTATATATGGGTACAGATGTCATTGCATCTGTGTTTGTGTGTGGATGATGTCAGAGGACAACTTTGTGGAGTGAGTTTTCTTACTTTGATGTGAGATCTGGGTTTTGAACTCAGGTGTCCAGAATTGTGCTTCCTGCATCTTTACCTGTTGAGCAACCTTGTTGGTCCAAGGTTACTCATTAGTCAGCATTTGAGGCTCTTGATGATTTCATCTCTCCTAAAGCCTCTCATTTTTATCTCTTCCCATGCTATTTCCATGCACTGACAATGTTCTTAGGGTATTTAGCTATATTACAACAGAAAACATAAATGGAAAAGAAATGTATAATCTTTGACTATCACACTGTGCATTGTAAAGTTGTTCTACATAGAGCTGTATGTTATTACTCTAATTATAGATAAATGACAACTTCATCAAGAAGTTTGATGCTATCTGTTCAACTGACAAGTTATCAACAAGATAATACATGTATGTTGACTAATTCATGGAACATTGAATGTTCCCACAATTGAGAGCAGGGGATTCATGTTGATGTTTGGAGCAACTAAGTACTATAGACATCTCTTGTGAAGGAAGCAGGCCAGTGTCAGAGATCTTTGTTCTTTTTGTGTTGGCCATCTAGCACAGGCCATGAAGCCTGCCTTTAAGAGTATCTCTAGTAAGACTTCCCTGGAGAAAACTTATTTTTTGTTTGCAAGTGGTTGACAAAGTCTGTCTGCACTGGGTTTTCATTTTTTATCTCTTCATGTGGTCTGCTTCCCCGTATGACACCTGTAGGGAACCCCTCACAAATTTGCTAAATTGTAAAATTCAACTTTAGTTATAAGGGACTGGTTACTTTGTACCTAGAATCTTTAACAGTTCTATATTTGGAAATAATACATTTCTGAATGTCGAACTTGGAAGTGATAAATAAAAGTAAACCACCAAAATTTCTACTTATTTTATATTTCTTGATGATTTTATTAGAAGTGTCAAAGTCTGTGTGCAGGTAATGAAACAGTCTTTTTTTAATTTTTACTCTTTACTTCAAAAAATGCTATGCAATCATTTAAATGTATGAGCATCAACATATTAAAAACACATTTTGACATCAAAACGAACAATTTGATCTACTATTCTCTCTTAAATTATTTTTAGGAAAAAATGAATATTCTTTGATCAAAGCACTGTAGGATATCTGATTAATGCTATTAATATAATTCATTAGGAGAAAAAGTAACAAATGACTTTTAATGAGCCTTCCAGACATAAATTGATTTCAATCTCCAAACTCATTAACATCTTTGTAGTGTATCCAAATCAAATTAGTGTTCTCTGATATTCACAGAAGCTCTGTTTCTTTGCAAAGTAATAAATACAGCATTTAAGTCAAAATAATCTCCCGTGAGATGAGCTTTATAGTATTTTCAATATAATTCTAAATAATTCTGATAATCTCTGTTCTTTGTTATTTTTGTCCAGATCAATTGTGTGTCTGAGGCATATCTGACATGTATGTGGAGTAGAATCAGGTAAAGACACTTTTTTAGACCATCCCAGTTACATATAAAATACATGAAAAATTCTTGTAGATGTCACTACATCACTATACATATAAAAATATAACCTTTTAGAGTTAAGCTTGTGTATGATTTCTGGATAAAATATTTTCAAATTTAGAAAGAATCTAACAGTCTTCCTTCATTTGTTCTCTTATTTGTAGAAAAACTTGCAAATGTCTGATGATTGTAGCTGAATGTTATTACAATGTATGATTTAAATAGCTAAAAAAGGCCTTATTCCTTTATCTTGAATGAATTTTCATACATAACAAATACAACCAATTTTAATCTATCTACAATGTATTTGTAGATCATAAAGTGTATCTTTTTACAAGATAATAATTTCTACCTTAAACTCCTTGTCATCTCTAGATACATATTTGAAGATAAAAATCAGTCAAGAAACATCAGAGCTAAATGACACCACACATCCACTGACCTTGAGAGATATTTACAGAACATTCATTCAACATAAAGAATACAGTCTTATCAACAGCACATGAAGCCATCTTCAAAACTTATAACATAGTACACCATAAAGCCAACCTTAACAAAAACTAAGTGCTCTGACAATGCTCTGTATTTACATATAATAATAATGAACTTGCTGAGAAAATAATCACAGAAAATTCCATTCACAATTACTTTCCATACCCCATAAAGTGTGTTGGAATAAACCTAATGAGAATTGAAAAAAAAAAAAGAAGTAAACTCTTTGGACATAAAATAAAGAAATAGAAACAGACGTTGGAGACATTGTGAAGCCTCTCAGATAAAGTTGAATAAATATTGTGAAAATGGTCATATAACCTAAAGTCATCTATGGATTCCTTGCAATTTCCATAATGGACAGACTCATGCCTTCCCTTGTTTCTTGTTTTATTTGGGTTAACTCTATCTCTTTCCTTTGATAAATGCAGGCAATGGTTTATCAATCTCATAACTTTTTCAAAAAGGTTCTTTGGTTGGTTGATTATGTGTTCTGTTCTTGTTTTCTCTATTACATTAATTTATTCTCTACTCTTATATTTTCAGTCTGTTTGGTGTTTCAGTCTAGTTGGAAGTGGCTTCTTGTTTCCTGAGAGTCATAAATATGTTCTTAGGCTACCATTTGAAATCACTCTGATTTTTTTTTTATGTGAGTACTCACAGCTATAAATGTTCACCTTAGGATGCCTTAGATTTGTGCCAGAGGAAGTGATGAATTGAAACTTCATTTTTATTTGTTTCTAAGAATATTTTTTTGTCATTCTTATATAACAATGCTGGTCTATGGTGATATTTTATTTGTACTAAAATGTGATTTGTATGTTAATAAATAAAGTTGTCTGGGGGTCAGAGCTAATAGCAAGCCATCGCAGAAGCTGGGCATTGGTGGTGCACGCCTTTAATCCCAGCACTTGGTAGGCTGAGCTAGGTAGATCTCTGTGTGTTCAAGGATACAGCCAGCCTTGGAGACACACGCCTTTAATCTCAATACCAACCAGAGAAGACAGTTGGAGGTCTGTACAGACAGGCAGTGACAAGGCGGTCATGTGGTTGAGTTTACAACCAATGAGAAGGCAGAACAGAAAGTCTTTATAATGACAAACACACAGAAAGTAGCTCTCTTTCAGAGAGGTAGGACCACTGCAGGTGGAAGGGTAAGGTTTTTAGCTCTTAGCTCTGACCTCTTGGCTTTCTTCTTTGCATTGGTTCTGTGTTTCTTATTTAATAAGACAGTTGGCTACATCTACACTGGTCAATGAAATTAGGGCAAAATTCTCAAGAATATTGCAAAAATATTTGATGCAAATACAAGACAAAATTAATAGCTCATCAATCTCATTCAATACCTGCATAAAAGGTCTATTGTTATTTACATATTAATAATAAAGAGAAAGATTTAAATATAAGATAAAAATAAACGATAAAATATTTCTTATGTTCTTAGATAGTAGTTCATTTCAAAGCATTTATGTAAAATCAATGTGAAAGAGAAGAATTTTACTGGATTTGCTTCCCTATAGCAATATTTAAAACACTACTTATGGAGTCACTTGTTAAATAATTCCACTTTGACTTTGCAAAACATGTTTATCCCTTCCTTTTAACTAAAGGCTACTAAGCAAAGGTATTCTTTGTACAGAAATTAAATTTGATTTCTATTCTTTAGTTATGAAAATTTTCCAGGTGATATTTGACTAATGTAAAAAAAGAAGTCCAAATATGTTCAGTCATAATTAGAGAGCTGGATTTCTTGCAGATCTTGTTGCCTGTTAAATTTAGATAAGCTATGGAATATTCCATTGTCAAAAGTTGGCTGAGTGATAAGTATTGGTGATTTATCAACTTTTCATCAGATTATTGACTGATAGTTTTAGAGGTAAAAATGCAAATAAATACTGAGGGACTAGAGGGATTACTTAGTGGTTAAGAGCGTTTCCAGCAGATTTGTGTTCAATTCTCGGTACCCACCTGTAGGCTCACAACCATCTTTAATTCCAATTCCAGAGGACCTGATGCCCTCTTCTGGCCACAGCAGGAGCTAGTCACACAGGTAGTACTTATGCATGCAAACAAATACACAAACACATAAAATAATAAAATAAAAAGAATAATTCAAATATCTAAATAAATTGATAAAAATAAAATAAATTTGAAGGATGTTTAGAGTAAAAGACTTTTCACCCTATAAAAACAATGTATAGACACAAGCAGTTTACTATTGTAAATGTAGAACTGTTCACTGGTATAAAAGGAAATCACATGTGTAATTGAATTTTCCAGATATCTGAATTATTTGTTAATGAAATAATTCAATATAATAATTTTACAAATAAAAAGACAATTTTTATTAATTTTAGTGTAAGTAGGAAGAACTTGTATCATTACATGCTGTGATGCTTCAGAAAAAAGTACATTGAATATATAATATCAAATACATAGAATTGTTTTAGTGTACATAAACAATTTTAAAATCTACTCAATAAATATCAGGAA
Organism: Peromyscus leucopus; assembly: GCF_004664715.2. Taxonomy (NCBI): domain Eukaryota; kingdom Metazoa; phylum Chordata; class Mammalia; order Rodentia; family Cricetidae; genus Peromyscus; species Peromyscus leucopus. The sequence continues at coordinate 95,467,853 of NC_051065.1, forward strand.
ATAAATTCCCTGAACCCAGTAGAAAATGTATAAATCTGTAACGAATTGGGTGGGATGTATCAATCCATTATATGACTTTGTTATTTTTTTTTTTTTTTGGTTAGGTTTTTTTTTTTTTTTTTTTTTTTTTTTTTTTGCTTTGGTTTGGTTTGGTTTTTGTTTTTTGAGACAGGGATTTGCTGTGGGATACCATTCTGTATGCTGTGAATGTGTATTGCTCTGCTTGGTTTTTAAATCAAATGCTGATTGGCCAGCAGCCAGGCAGGAAGTATAGGCAGGGTATGCAGACATGGAGAATTCTGGCAAGAGGAAGGACTGAGTCAGGAGTCACCAGCCAGACACAGAGAAAGCAAGATGACAAGGAAGAACTGAGAAAAGTTACCAAGCCAACTGGCTAAACATAAATAAGAATTATGGGTTAATTTAAGTGTAAGAGCTAGTCAGTAATAAGTCTGAGGTAATGGGCGAGCAGTTGTAATTAATAAAATCCTCTGTGTGTTTACTTGGGGGATGTGAGTTGATGAGATTTCTCCCAACCACCAGCCAGCCAGGATACAGGAATACTTCCAGCTACAGGGTTTCTCTGTATAGTTTTGATTCCTGTCCTTGATCTCGCTCTATACCAGGCTGACATCAAATTCACAAAGATCCTCCTGGCTCTGCTTCACAATTGCTGGTATTAAAGGCATGCTTCACTGCTGCATGGCCACATGACTTTATAGATTAACTTGATGTTTGAAAACATAGATATGATGATGTATCATTTATATCTGTAATGGTGAAAAAATGACAATTGGTTATACATAGAATACTATGACTATGAAGATAAAGGTCAAGTCCTATATTCTGGGAACATAAAATTAAATCAGTATAGCCATTTACAAATTGATTGTTTAGGACTACCTAAATCATGAAATCTCTATTTTGTAGCTTACATACATGAAAATTTACATGTACATATATACATATATATATATATGTATAATAAAAACTTACAAATGTTAACAGTTTTTCACATAAATATGGTATACTAAACATAGTATTCTACAATTTATATGTGGGTTCTTTTGTAGCCTAAGGCATCGTATCCTCTTCCTTTCTGGGTTTCATGTTTTTTCTGTCAGCAGTATGTAATATTTTTCTTCATCTTCCTTTTCAGAAATTTCATTAAGATGGTCTTTTTTTAATACTCCAGAGATTCCTGGGCCTCTTTATTTTGTATGTTCATAACTTTGTTAAGTTTTCCTGATATTTACTACAAGCATACCAGTTTCTCATATATCTTTGGAAATCTAGATCACAGTTATTTAAAATTTTGCTCACATCCAGTGAACTCTCTATGTATGATGTCCCTTCTTTTTCTTCAGGTTACTTTCTGTACCCTGGACCTCTAGTTCATTAATGTTTTCCTCTGTCTTTATTTTCTGTTTGGTACTATCTTGAGAAACATCATCATTACTGTATTTATATTGAAGCCCCAAAATATCAACAACATTTTTCTAAAGCTGCTCAGAATGGAGACTTCTCCAATAGTTTCCAAAATGTTAATTTTTCTCTAGTATCATGACCATTGTTATTAATAGTCTTTAATTACAACAATTAAGTCAAATTAATACTGCCCTCATTAAATTCATTTTCCTTTTAAAAATAAGCCCTAAGCCAGGCGGTGGTGGCGCACGCCTTTAATCCCAGCACTCGGGAGGCAGAGGCAGGCGGATCTCTGTGAGTTCGAGGCCAGCCTGGGCTACCAAGTGAGTCCCAGGAAAGGCGCAAAGCTACACAGAGAAACCCTGTCTCGAAAAACCAAAAAAAAAAAAAAAAAAAAAAAAAAAAAAAAAAAAAAATAAGCCCTATTTTCTTAAGCTCTGTTTTTCTGTTTTTGGTTTTTGTTTGCCTTTTTCTATTGGTGAAATTATTAAGGCCACTCCACATAGTTAAATGGGAGGTTTATTTAGTGGCATAACTTAAAATGAAGGTATAGGTAGGTTGCAGGGTCTGGGGAAGACATATTGCAGTCCAGCAGTGTTCTCTGGAGAACTCTGCTTGGTCTACCTCTACCGTCCAGGGTCCGGGAACCAAGAGCAGGCGTCGCATCTGGATCTCAGGTCTTCAGGGCCCTCTCTTGGCCCTGCCTTGTAGGTGTGACAGTTGCCAAAGCCTCAGTGGGGGATGGAACTTCCAGATCAAAGCTGGAATGGCTACCCACTACATTTTTCTCTTCCTCTTTCATTTTTTTAACTCCTCTCCCTACCTCTGTCCATCCCTTCCTTCCTTCCCGGTGCTCAGAGGGGAAGTAAACACAAGCCCCACCCCTAACCAAGACACCATCTACAATTGACAAGCAGGTTTCCCAGTAAACCTTCCTTCCCACCATCCTTTCTTCCTTCTTCCCCTCCCTCCTTTCTTCCTTCCCTTCTCTTTCCTTCCTTCCTTCTTCCTTCCTTCCTTCCTTCCTTCCTTCCTTCCTTCCTTCCTTCCTTCCTTCCTTCCTTCCTTCCTTCCTTCCATCTTTCCTGTATTTTTTATGTTGTGTTCTGGTCCCCAAGAACATCCTTTAAATGCTAGCCACTTCATAGAGCAGAAATAAGGGACATAAACACCAAGACAAGATAAAAACATTCTTATATTTGAGCCAACTTTATTCAAATGTAACTTCTCTGTCCAGGGACTATGGTATTGCCATATTTCTACCATCTTTAAGTGTTGCGTTTTATATTCTGTATAGGAATTTTAGTCCTATTCTGTTAGATGAAGAAACTTCACAGAAAATTTTATCTTGAATGGCATTCTTTTGGAAATTAGAAAAACTTTATATCTGCAAAACAATATTACTCATTTAATGAAAACAGTTTCAGTACGTATGTACATATTTTATAAATGTAGTTTTATGGGGCACCTATGAAAACTGAGCAATTCCAAGTATGTTAAACCCACAGGAGGGAGCAGCATGACCTCATTTCCTGAACTCAGACCCTTCCTCTCCACCCACATTCTCTTGTTCCTTTTTCATGATCCAGACCATTGTTGGTCCTGTTTCTTTCAGATACTGTGTGGGTTTATTCTAGTCTAGAATTTGTTGTCTTTAACTGGGCATCAACTCTGTAATTTTCTCTTTATTGTCCAACTATGTTTTATAGTTCTTTGTTTCCCTCATCACCTCTTAGAACATGTTTATCACATTGTTCTAATTTCTATATTTTTCTATTGCAGCAAGTCTGGTTCAGGTGCATGTATAAATTGATTTGACTTTCTTTATACTGCTTGAAAATGTGAATTATCTAGATAGTAATAAAATACATTTTTTTTGTCACTGTCAGTAATTCCCAATAGTTTTATAGAAATTCTTAATGAAAATTCTATGGATCTTGTTTTATTTTCTCCAGGGTAGACAGAGGGGAAAAGGGGTCTGAGCTCATTCTCTATGACACGTGTTTGTCAGTGAACCTCCTGGGAAACCTTACTGTGTTTTAAAGTTTGGCTTGGCTTGATTGTTCAAGCTGACTGCCTGGCTCCCCATCTTGAATTCTCACATCACCAAGACTTTAATTTAGAAGGCTCCTTTGAACTAGAGTTGACTATACAGTTTCCATTCTTCTCTCAGGGGTTTACCAGGTATCTTTATCATTTCCATCTTTCAAGGGCCCCACTTTTGTCAGTGGCAACTGTTTTGGAGATGATACCAATGAGATTATTTAAGCGATAAAATAATCATTTTCTGAAATTAAAATGTCGAGGGAAATTAAAATGGCCAAATATTTCTTATAATTCACCATATCACAGCTATATATGGAGGAATTTTGAGCTAGATGCCTATAGAAAAAGAAGCAAATGTGAGCAAGTGATTTAATGCCATTCCCAGAGCATATGTCCTCATTACTATGCAAATAATGTGTTCTTTTGATTAGATGATCAGAGTACTAGATAATACAAAATAATAGACAACCTCCTTTGTTATACCCTTCCATTAAACAATGATCTGTTCAAGGTAACACACAGTATATCTTCTACCTTCTTAACATATCTAACTAGCATATTTTATGCTAATGACACTACAAATATTCACCATAATAAGAATATACTTTCAACACAGGTAGAAATTATAACTAACTCACAGATCAGGCAGTATTGCATCTATTATAACCCTAAATGCTCAACCCGGCTGGTAATGTCAGTTGCATGGTTAATTATATACTTAAATTTAACAAAGGGTAACTATTCATTTAACACCTACTCTACGTGTGTGCAGAATAAGTAATAAAAATAAAGTAAAGGCATGAGACTTACTAAATAACTAGGAGTTGAAACTGCTTTTAAGCAGACAATAACATCTTTCCAGAAAACAATAGTTGAAAATTACAATATGTGTTATAGTTTGGAGAATAAATAGTATTTCTGAAGAGTATTATTTGAGTGCTATATTCAGATGATAGATGTTTGTGAACAAAATGCTCATTGTTTCTTAACATTTATTTTTGGATTTCAATATATTTAGCATAAGTTGTGTAATGTTCATCTATTTGATCTAAACGTGAATGGTTCTAACTACTGCCTGCCTTTCTGTCTTATGTATTTGGTCCTTTTATCACCCTAATCTTCCTTCCTTATCCTTTTATTTCTGCCAGACATACATAAAATATTTACAAATACATAATGATTGAAAATATATTTTCTGTAACTAAGAAAAGAAGAAAGTTCCACATTCACACATTGAATTTCAAATAAATGTGAGACACCAATGAGAACAGTAAAGACACAAAAGTTCAAATAATCAAGTTTTGAAAGGCTATTATTTAGATTTTCAGGCATACATTCAAGAAATTCTCAAAATAAAATTAAATGCAATTTTATATGATGGACATCAAATTAGATGTAAAGTATTTTAAGTCTAGGAAAATGAGCTGATAATAACAACGAATGTAAGATGTCTTTGCTATCATGGCTACAAAACAATTAAAATGGGAAGAGCTGAGATTCAATTAACCTGAAGTTGCTCTCCATTTATCCATAAGAAAGTTCAGAAATAAAGAAAGCATCTTATCTTAAATTAAACTTTGCCCTGTCTAAAGAACAGTATGTGCATTTGAAAGAAAACATTCAAGATCAGTAAACTTACTATCATCTCATACCATGGCAACACTGATTTCAGGACACAAAATAATCATCCCAGCTTGTTGGAAAGACACCAATATGGTGTGTAAATGGTGACGTAGAACCTTCTTTGCCAAGAAGTACTGTATTCTGAATTTATATGGAGTACAGGATATTCAAACAGGATTTTATTCATAGATTTTCAATGTCTGATTCACAAATCTCATGTATACTTCCTCAATTTTCAGTGGATATGACAGTATTAGAATACATGTAGCTCAGGAGTAAAGAAGTTGGTTGGTAAGCAGAGGTCTTCAGGCTTGATCCTCAACACCACAAAGGATGTGCCTGAGGAATGTGCTTTCTACTCATTGATGTCTGTCTTAACTGAACTACTTCCTACACAGGGAACTGAAGAGGTGTCACAGCTCATAACAGGAATGATGATGAAGACATCTCTGTCAGTCTGATACTTCCTATGAATATTCATCTAACAGTGATTGGTGTTTCCAAGCCTCTTGCTTTAAATAAAACACTGAAAGCTCCAGTTTGATTAATATGCTTAGTGATAACTACCTCTTTATACAGCCACACATTGTTGAAGTGGAGCTACTGAGAAGATCCCAGTGTTGGTGAACATGATGGAGTAAATATGACAAAAATCTAGACAATACCAGTCAATCACCCAAAGTGGATGCTTGATGCAATCAAGGGACAGTGCTAAACACAAGATGTATGAGGTTGCCACCAGCTTGATGGAGCACTCTCCTTTACATTTAACTTTAATATATAAGTAGAACACAAAATAGTGTTAAATGCATAGTACAAGAAATATAGAAATCAGTAACACACACTCACACACAAGCACTTCAATTTTCTTATGCTACATGTGATTGCAGGATAGACTTTCATGTAACTAGCGAGGGAATAGGTTATTTTTTCCCCATATCACCACATGCATCAGAATAATGTATCATACTATCACATTGAAGCACTGCTGTTATCATCAGATAACAGAAACTTCTACCCCATGATAATCTTAAGAGACCTTCCATGGTCATATGTCCATAGTTGACTGAAACATTTTCTTTCAGACATGACTATTTTCTTTTGGAAAGGCGCATGGACAGGCTGGGGATGGTTGATCATGCCTTTCATCTCAGCATTCAGGGGGCCAGGGCAGAAATGGGCAGGCAGATAATTTTCAGCTTGAGGGCACCCTAGTCTGCACAAAGAGTTCCAGACCAGGCAGAGCTACATTAGAGACTCTGCACGCCTCCACCTGCAAAAAACAAAAATGAAGAAAAAAAAAAAAAAAACTACCCAGGCTGTTGTCTCTTGAAGGCCTGCTCTTTTCTGAAGAAGAAATAGAGGGAGAGTGCATCTGGGGCAGAGAGGAAGTGAGTGGGAACTGGGAGGAGTGGAGGAAGGGGAAACAGTGGTCAGGATATTTTATATGAGAGAAGAAACTATTTTCAATAAAGAAAATTAATATGCATAAACATATTCTCCCATGTAATGTATAGGTGCTTACCAGGGATGGACATTAAGTGTAGCACTTTTGAAAACCGAATATCTCCCTTGAGAGTCCTTGGGGCATGATGTATATACTGTGCAATTCAGTTGATAAACATGTTGAAAGTTTTGTGACCACCAGTGACATCTTTCTGTTGTTTCTGATCTTTCACTATAATGGATAATGGGGAAATGAATAACTCTACTTCTAAGCTTTTTCACTTACATTGTTTTATTACTTTGGGATCACTTCCCAGAAGCAGTATTACCTTTTCAAATAATATGAATCCATTTATGGCTTCAGAGACTCATTGGTGAACTACTTTAAAAAAGCAGTGCATAAAAATTTACAGCTGCTCTAAAAGTAGAAGAATTCCGCCAATTTCACTGTTCACATTGTCACTGGAAATATGACACACAACAAGAAAGCCTAACACAATCCTTTAGTATGCAGGTAAATTGAATAAATTATAATACTTTTCTAAGAAATATGAGATCAGTATAATCACAAATCCCAAACATGTGATCATACCAGAAAACTTAAAAGGTATTAGGGTTTCTGTCAAAACTGGGCAATTACACAAATGTTTACCCTCAGAGTTAGAGCCAGGAGGGATCAGGAGTCAGAGGCTAGAATAGTTACATATGAATTCCAGGCCATCCTAGGAGGCACAATGAGGCTGTCTAAAATAAAACAAACAGAACAAGAAGGACTTCAGGAGAAACTTACCAATTCCAGATAATATAGGAATATCCTTTGAAATACAAAGCACTATACTGAATAACTGAGGTATATCATAAAGTTTTCAGAATGAAAATATTTGGTAAGATTAAAAGAAAACTAGTTTCCTAATATAATTAGTATTCATTCGTAATTTCTAAATTCAATAAAATAACATGGAATACTAATTATCATGACATTTGCTATAAAGAATAAGCCATTTAAAGTGCAGATGGAGGACCAGGTCATGACAGCATTGGCCATTATCATTGCAAAGAACAGCAGTAAATAATAGTGAGAAAGTGGAGAGATAGAATATAATTCAAGTGGGAAAATAATATATGCATATATAGGCACAAATGCAAATATATACATAAATAGGCACAAGTGCAAAAACACATGCAAGCACACAGACACATACATATATATGTATGTATATATATACATATACATGCACAGACACACTGATATATATATATGTATATGTATGTATGTGTGTATATATATGTATACATACATACATATTCACACACAAACACACACATAAACATGTGTAATAAAGTTAGAAGTAGAAGTTGAGGTGGGCTAGTGTTCTGGTTGGTTGATTTGTTTAACTTGACACAAGGCAGTCTTATTAGTGAAAAGTAATTTCATTTGAGAGAATGCCTCCAATAGAAATTGGGATGTGGGCAAGTCTTTCAGACATTTTCTGGATTAATGACAGATGAGGGAAGACCCAGCCCCCTGTGGGTGATGCCACCTCTGGGCAGATGATACTGAGTTATTTAAGAAATCAGATTGAGCAAAACATGAAGAGTAAACCAGTAAGCGGTGTTTCTCCATGGTCTCTGCCTCTGTCCAGGCTCCTTCCTTGAATCCCTGCCCTGACTTCCCTTTGCGATAGATTGTAGTCAGGAAGTGTAAGCCAAGTAAACTCTTTCCTTGACCGGTTACTTTTAGTCATGATGCTTTACCATAGCAGTAGAAGTAACTGAGGCAAAGCGTGTCATATAAGTTACACAAGTATGAAATACCAACATAACTGGCGTAGAGAGGCCAAACTAAAAAAAAATTAAAATAAAATAAAATAAATAAATTGGTATTTAATGATCATAATTATTTAGTTTTGTAGTGAAGAGATATACTTTCCACAAATTATAGAATAGAAGAGAAGCCATATATGGAACTTACACTATATAACAGCCTAATATCTGAATGCATCAACCATTTGTATCTAAAATACAGTTAAAATATGGACAATTCTGTTGACACAAAAGTACAGGTCACACTTCAAAGGGGAGAGGAAATACTTTACTCCAGAACCAGTTGTAAGTTGCCAAGGCTCACAACCAGATTCAAGTCACAATAACCCAGAACACAGATTCAGGTCACTGTAGTAAACTCCATGTTCCCACATGGAAGCAGTTTCATGAAGTTTTTGAAATAATGGAACAAAGTAGGGGCAGCAGTAAGTTTGCTGCCTTAATTTTAAATGCCCTTTTTTGTCCTGTCCCAGTTAAGTTGTTTGTGTGAAAAATGTGCAGTTTGGGTTACGGAGGGTTCTGGGGATCAGTTCCCCTGTGGTTTTTCCTGTTTGGAAAACAGTGTCCGGCTTGCCTACTATACAGAGTAACCATTCCTTGACTCCTGCTGTTAGAGGGGTATATAAACCCTTGTTGGTACGACTAAAGAGAGCTGCTTCCCTGATGAACTGAAACTGGGTGTCTACAGTGCTGTTTAACCAAGAGTCCCTCCCAGATTTCGTGCTCCAGCTGTGCGGGCCGCGGCACAAAGAAAGTCAAAAATCAAGAGAAGTGTTAGATACAATGGTGGAGACATCAGAGACAGCAAAGTGAGGAACATTTGTGATAGGATTCAGATGCTGTCTGATGACACTCGAACCTCTTGAGTTAGGGGAAGCTAGTGGATTTCCATGTTAATTCCAAAAAAAGTAGGTTTCTATTTGTATGTTCTGAATGACTTACCTAAAGTTATAAGGCTGTAGGTCAGACACAGAGGAGAGTAATGGATGACTAATAATGACAGTTAATGATGGCTCAAGATATGTAGGCTTTGGACTTGCAGTATTATTCTAACGCTGCCACCCTCCCCGCCCCCACCCCCTTCACACACACTGTCACTAAAGGTCTAATCCATCCATTAGGCTTGCAGGAAGTTTAGATTGAAGGCACAGTTTCTACCTGAGAACTTCCATAAGCAATACTTTTAAATGAAATATATTCTTATCAGAATAACAAAAGTGATTGTCATAATAAGGGAGTATTATAAAATGGTACCCAAGCATATTATCCCATATTGAATAACTGAATTAAAATATAACATTTATACCTTTTATCAGACAGAAACTCTAAACAATGTAAATGTCAGTGATATATAAAAACCATTAATAGAAAATGGAAAGAAAAATATGCAAATCTTGTAGAAAATACAACATAGGTAAGTAATTGAAAAAGGATTTTTATACTCAGGTAAATGCAATCTACTCTTTTTATGTAAAAGGAAACACAAAGTAGAATTACAGTGACAATATTACAAATGTTGGGTGGGGTGGGGACATGTAGTTCTGGTCTTCTGGAGGAGAGAGTCAGTCAAGAGAGAATTTTAGCAGTTAATTTAGCAAAGATAAACCAAGTAAACACTGAAGAGGGATTGCAGTGGGCTTTCCCTAGGCAAGAACAGCACAGTGAATACTTGCTTATAGACTTTGGAGAAGTATTTATGAATATTTATGAAGTGAGTGTTAGAGAATGCCACAGGCAATCACGGCTTCTAGCCCGGCTGCTGCCATCCATGGCAGGGTGGAAAACAAGCCCAGCCTCCTGCTGCATGGGTCAAAGGTAACTTGAAAGATATTCAGACATTAGTCAAACATACCAACATTTCCATGACTGTTAGCAGGTTGCCCAAGTTATTGGAGCTATGTATAACCTTAGAGGCTCATGTAGAAACCTTTAGGAGCAGAAGTGTAACAAGTGAAGGTTTTCTTTGATGGCATCCTTTCAGTTTAGTCAGTTGTAATTAGATGTACTAGATTTGAAAATATTCAGAGGTAGCTCCTCTTACCTGGCCAGCTTGCCCATTTCACATACAGATGCGAGCTTTTCTGTTTCTCATTTCCACTTTAACCCCACCGTTGATTTTAACTTGCACATTTGGCTTCACCGTAGTGATTTTACTCTTTTGAATAATATTGCAAATTCTAATTTAAGGAAACTCTTTTGGAAAGGAAGTAGGGGAACCACCAAAGAAAATAGATTGCCACAGCTAATACGTTTTACATTTATATACACATCGAAGTAGCAATCCTATTTCTATTAAATTTCTTATATAGTTGAACACGTTCTTTAGCATCTTTTGTTAAGCTTTTGTGTAACTGAGAAAGTCTTTGAGCAAGTGACATCTTTAGCAAGAAATAGTTAAATGAGTGACTATAGAGGTAATTCAGGGGTAAAGAGTGTGTAGACCTTGCAGGGGAAATGAGTTCAGTTCCCAGGGCCCACATGATAGGCTCATACTTGCCTATAGCACCCAATCTAGCAGATACAATAACTCTTCTCACATAACAACTCAATCTAAACCTCAGTGTACTACTCCACTCCAGGTAGAATGGCTGCTGTCAAAATGGTTCTTTATGCATGATATTCTTTTTTTTAATTTTATTTCATAATTTAATGTAATTTTACATATCAGCCACGGATTCTCTTGTCCTTCCCCCCTGCCTTTCCCCAGCCCACCCCCACCCCCCATTCCCATCTCCTCCAGGGCAAAGACTCCCTGAGGATTGAGTTCAACCTGGGAGATTCAGTTCAGGCAGGTCCAGTCCCCTCCTCCCAGGCTGAGCTAAGTGTCTCTGCATAAGCCCCAGGTTCCAAACAGCCAGTTCATGCACTGGGCCGGGGCATGATATTCTTCAAAAAACTTGGCCATATAATCTTTTCCATTTTGCTTCTTCCACCATTTGTGAGTGAGTGGTCATGTAGTAAATAATTGTTTCTTAGTATTTCAAATTTATTTTTATAGACTTGTTTGTACTAAAAAAGATTATCTTCAATGATTAAATTAAAACTAGGTTTCAATTTTTCATGGCAGAAAAAGAATAATATGCCTCTTGATCTGTAGACTAGAATGTCCAGTTGATAGAATAGCTCAAAATACCTTTTTTTGGGGGGGGGTTATGATTTATATAGGAAAATCATTATAAACATAAGCAAATATATGGTATCTGTGCATTATTATTATTATTATTATTATTATTATTATTATTACTCTTATCACTATTAACATTTTGTTTTTTCTGACGCAGACACTCACATAGATCATGTTGGTCTCAAACTCTCTAGATTCCCAAGGATGACCTTGAACTCCTTCTAGGATTTCAACCACTAGCTTTACAGACCTGTGTGATCATGTTTATCCCCACTTTTGTTTTAAGGATAGTCCTCTTAGGGACTGTCATTTCTTTAATGAAAGAGAAGAAAAAGAATAAACATGTGTTTTACTGTTCATCTCAATAAAAGAACACTGAAAAACAACAACACCAGCTCAATGGAAGGAAGATGTTTAGAGATGCATCAAATGTAAGAATAAATTCCAGAAAGAAGTTCTTACAATTATCCCTATTTTAGAATATTTATTAGCTGTATGGCAGTCAATTTCTTTGTATTCAGCTCTACCATCCCAGATATAAGCTTAAATGTCTTTGGGATAAACCAGCTGATTCATAGGCAGAACACAGAAAGGTATTAAAAAATAAAAAATTCTGTGGTTGACACATCATATGTAACATTAATCATGAGATAAAAGATAAAGTCCAATAGGTGGCAATCTAAGAAACATAAGATACATAATCCTAGTAGTTTCATAAATTTATTCAAGTGCATAGTTATTTTTCCACAAATATTTCTTGTTTCCCATTACCTCTATATTTGAGAGTTGGTTGTGTATAACAACTGGAATTCTAAGTATGTTTATTAAGTATACCAAAATTTAATGGCTCCTATCTTTTCATTGTATATGTTTGAACTTATATCACAAGGAAATGCCTTCTGATTGTAGTTTCATTGATTTCACACCTATATTGTGTTTAGTTTTCATAATACTGATTGTTCACAGTATGAAAGTGAGAAAACTTGATGACCATGCTTTGAGATATAGAAATAGTTATTCTGTTTTAAATGTGGTTTCATTGATTGATTTATTGATTGTTTTTCAAGACAGGGTTTCTCTGTGTAACAGTTCTGGCTGTCCTAGAACTCACTCTGTAGACCAGGCTGGCCTCAGACTCACAGAGATCGACCTGCCTCTGCCTCCGGAATGCTGGGATAAAAGTCATGTGCCACCACATCCTGGCTTAAGTACTGTTAAATAGATGGATAAGCTAAGATGTTCAACTATGCAAAAATAATAATAAACACTCAACTTACTGCTGTGGATATTGCTCTATATAAATAAAACACTGAAGGCCAGTGTTTTATTTATAAAGAGTCCTCCAGCAACAAATGGCGCCCAACGGCTCGAGTTTCCACCTTAAACCTGAGAATATTTAATAACCAATTCTAAACAGAGCCAAAACCAGGTTCCTGCTTCTTGTCTCATACGGGCAGCTAGACGCCGCAAAACGCAGGTTTGAACACTGGCGGGTTCCTGGCCTGAGCGTTTGACCAGCACTATGGCAGAAGAGGCGTCTGCCAGCAGCACATTAAGCTGTGTGGTAGATTTAGTCTTTACTAGTATTAAAAAAAAAAAAAAAAAAAAGGTTTCTGGGCTACACACTGCTTTGATAAAAGCTTAGACCCACTATTTCTGAGACTTGATGACTCCCAGAACTGGCGGAAAACATACCACCGCCATGTGGAAAAGCTGAAGGGGGTGGAGCCAGCAGCCACATCGCCTTTTCAGGCTTAAAAGGCTACAGTCAATAAGACTGATTCAGATAAAATAGTTTATAATACATGTAAAAATGTACATAGGCAAGCCGGGCAGTGGTGGCGCACGCCTTTAATCCCAGCACTCGGGAGGCAGAGCCAGGCGGATCTCTGTGAGTTCGAGGCCAGCCTGGGCTACCAAGTGAGTTCCAGGAAAAGGCGCAAAGCTACACAGAGAAACCCTGTCTCGAAAAACAAAAAACAAAAACAAAAAAAAAAAAAATGTACGTAGGCTTAAAAGACAGAAAAAAAATACCATTATATAAACAAATAGTATCTAAAATTAAATTGTTTAAAAAAAAAACACTGAAGGTAATAAGCCACGTAAAGATGGCTATCACACACAGAATCTGGATTATGTTGTCTTTGATATTCATAACTAAAGAAAAACATTTGATTGTAAAAGCTGTTCAGTTATGCCAAAATGTAAATTTTAAAGGTACCTTGACTTCAAAATTTGGATATAAGGATATATTACTTTGAAAAAGAGGTTCTGCTTTTGTTTCCACAGAAAGCCAGAGGCTATGGATTTGTTCCAGATTAAGATACATCAGGTTTGACCAGCCAAGACCCCCTGAAAGGTCTCCGATGACACCATGGCCCAGATGATCCAACATCCAGAGCTGTTTCAAGGCAACTGGTTCACACAATACAGCCTCATGGACTACCCCATAGGCCTAAAATTTTCTTTGCGTCCCCATAAGATACAGTGCCCCCCTCCAGCAGGAAGTAGTAAGAGATGCTATGCCCAAATTCCCAAATATACCAAGCTGGCTTTAGAGGTGGAATTGGCTCACTCCCCCTCTAAACCCAGACATATTGCTTTAAAAAAAAATGGTTAAGAGATTCTTGTGTCCCAAACCAGAAGAGCCCTCTGGTGTGGGACAGAAAAAAACCAATATTTTTATTTTAAACAGGTTGATTGTAAATGTGATCTCTTTCTAAAAAAGAAAAGGGGATATGATACAGATATATAGGAGGATATGGAGATGATAAGATAAAGGGGTAGATTAATGAACCTACTTTTAAAGAACAACTTGTTTAAAATGTTTTACATTGGTATAGATTTTAGTTTATGTTTAAAATGTTTTACATTGGTATAAATTTTAGTTTATTGATACAAACGAAGTTAATTTTGTTATACTGTATATATATATATATTTCTATTCTTGTTTGATGTATTATGTTTATGTAACTCATTTAAAATTGTAATGGATAATTAAAAAATAGATTAATAATTAGTCATCTATGATAATCATATCTGTAGCCATGTTAGTTAAGTTTTCTAGGTAAACAGATATATTTCAGATAGATAGGTAATCTTCAAACACTTCATAGACCTAGAGAATATGGCATTTAAATAACTTAGAATTCTGTTGACATGAGACACAATTGCTTCTGGCTGCACCAAGTGATCCCGAGAGAATGTTGGGCTTCTAAGACATTTTCATTTGGAAGTTTGTCTTTTTGGCACAAAATAGCCTACTGGGAAAAGAACTGCCCTTGCCTTGACGGCTGACAGTACAAATGCAATGCTGTCCTTTCTGGACAAGCGGGACACAAGGAAAGTGACCACTGTACTCTGCCAAGACAGGGTAAGATGGTCTCTCAGAATTCCTGCTTCTAAAAATGGTCTGTCAGATACTCTAGGCCTGTAGCCAATTTAAATGCACCAACAATGCTGAGAAACATTAGGTGACTGCCCAGGCTGCCAGCTGTCTTGGTCTACTTTTGCAAGATTCCTGAAAGTTTCTTACATCCATCTACCATTTCTCAGGTACCATTATGTTCCTTCTCAGGTCTTTGATGTGGTTGAAAACTAGATAGTTGTAATTTCCTCAGTTATGATAAAAGATAAGTTAGATATAAAACCTTAAACTCACAAATATAAGATAGATAGGACATCTTCTTTAATATTGTAACTATAATTCTTGCTCGGTAATTGTTTTGTTATATGTAATTTTACCATGTTAAAGTTAAAACCTTCCTTTTTAAAAAAAGAAAAAAAAAAGGGAAGTGCTGTGGATATTGCTCTATATAAATAAAACACTGATGGCCAGTGACCAGGCAGGAAGTAGGTTGCCAGGCAGGAAGTAGGTGGGACAAGGAGAGAAGAGAATTCTGGGAAGCAGAAGGCTGAGGGGAGAGACACTGCAGCCACCGCCAGGACAAGCAGCATGTAAAGACTCTGGTAAGTCACCAGCCACGTGGCAAGGTATAGATTTATAAAAATGGGTTAATTTAAGATAAAAGAAAAGTTAGCAAGAAGCCTGCCACGGCCATACAGTTTATAAGTGATATAAGCATCTGAGTGATTATTTTATAAGTGGATTGTGGGACCGCGGGGCTTGGGGAACCTGGAGAGAAGCCCTCCAGCAACACCTTACTGCCTAGAGTAGTATGTCTTTACCCACAATGAAACTTACGTTTACAAACTTCCCTATCATTTTAAAAACATCTCTCATTGGCAAAGGAAATACTATTCTGTCAATGTAACTTTATGTTACATTGTGTATTTATGTTAAATTGTGTATGTCAACAATACACAATTTTAGCTTAATTTTGTGCATAACTTTGGTTCATTTTTTTCTTTACAGCTTTTTTACATGAGGAAGTTTGATTTAATTAGAAAATTCCAATAACTTTCATTTAGCATGAAATGAAGATGAGTAGATTTGATACCTCACAGAAGATAGTTGAAGACTATTTGGTTTTAGCTTTCCATTTTGTATCAGCACAGGGAGAGCCACCAAAGCTGTGTTATTACTCGTGTTTCTAAGGGTCCCACGTTCATCATCTTGTGTGTTATTGTTTCTCAGGTCTCAACAGAAATGGATATTATAATTGGAACATTGCTTAAACCTCATCTGAATTTGAGAAAAATGAGATTTAAAAGATGTTGGATAATTAATTGTTTTTCAAGGGAAAAATGGTTAAGGTAGGATGGAAATGGTTAAAGCACAATAATCACAGATGGAGAAGAAACATCAAGCTGAAATCTCCAAAGTACAAGACTGGAACACCCAAGTTCTGGAGACCATGAAAATGAAAACCATTCATCTGAATGGTCTCACTGGCATGCATTTTGGCTGAGCTGGAGTTTTGAACACAGAGGAAAGTGAATGTGCAAGCTTAACCAGAGAGGACAGGGAATCTCTGCCTCTCCTCTCCAAGACCCTTCGTATATGGAGGAGAGAAAGCAAGCAAACAACACTGATCTACCTCAAAGAAGTTCAGGGGTAGCAGAGATGGCACAGTGGTAGGGAGCACATGCCGCTTGTGCAGAAGACCTGTGTTTAGTTCCCGCCACTCATACTGGATGGCTCACAACCGCTTGTCACTCCAGCCCCAGAGATCCAACACAGGAATCCATGGGCACCTGCATGGATATACAAATGATTTGATTTTGATCTTATAAAAAAAAGGAAGACACAGGATGATGTTGATGACTTAAATTACTCGCTAGAGCAACAGGAGGAGTTATTAGGTTAAAGATATGAGTGGGGATGAAAGACTAAAGGATTTTGGAACTGAGTAAAAGCTAGACTCCTTTAAGGGGTCAGAAGACCAAAGGTGGCAGACAGGATGTAATAAAAATGGGTCTTCTCAAAGCCCATTCCAGACAGAAAATAATAATAAAAACCTGAAGCTTTAAAATACAGATGCCTCACCTCTGCCCTGCCCTCGACACCAATGTTCTCCTAGAACACTGAGCTCTTATTGTGTATAAGAGTGAAGTGTGTTCTACCAACAGAGACAAAAGTACTTTCACTGGTCTATCACTTCAGCTGTTTTGTAATGTCATACTTCAGTTATTTTTAGTATCTAGAAAATTCTTACATATTCATATTCTAGATCTTTTAACTGTCCATGGAAAAATACTTTGTTTTATAAAGTCATTGATTTTCATAAATATTTAATCTATTTTTCTTAGTTTTTGTTACTTTTGAAGTCAAGAATTTCATATAAAATGTTATTAAATTATCAATTTTGTATCCTTCATATTATTTAATATGGTTCACATATAAAGCATCTGTAAGATTTCTGTTTTTCTTTTGTGCAGAGAAATTCTGAGATAACCTAATTCATACCATGTGGTGATATTTTGTTGTACTCTAATAAAACTTGCCTGAAGATCAGAAGACAGAGCCAGCCTCAGAGTTTAGCCACAAAGGTAAGGCAGTGGTGGCACATACCTTTAATCCTAGCACACAGGAGGCAGAGATCTGTCTGGAACTCTGTGAGTTTAAGACCACACTGGGCCACATGAAATTAATCCAGTCTAGGAGAGAAACAGAACCAGGCAGTGGTGGCACACACCTTTAACCCCAGTACTTGGGAAGCACACATGCTTTTAAACCCAGCACTAGGAAGGCTGGGATAGGAAGTGAAATGGCTGGGTGGAGAAAGGCATATGGCAGAGACAGGAACTATAGGCCCTTTTGTCTGAGGACTCAGAGGTATTCAGTCTGAGGATTCACTGAGGCAGGATCTTCTCTTTTCTGCTGAGGAGTGGGCTAGGTGAGAATTGGCTGTGGCTTATTTTCTCTGATCTTTTAGCTTTCACCCTGATATCTGGTTCTGGATTTTTATTATAAGGCCATTTAGGATTCGTGCAACAGTATCATCTTTTAGATTTCATTATTTTGGATCATGACTTTGTATGGCATACACTACCTCAAGCAAAAGAGTTGGTATGTTTGCCAAGTAATGTTTTACTGAATGTTTCATTTCTTCATCAAAAAAGAGTGAGAAGTGGTGACTCCCATTTGTAATCCCAACACTCCTATGATGAGACAGGCGATGGGAACCGAGTAATCTCTTCCAAGCTCCAGGAAAGCAGTATGGCAGCAGAAGAAAGGGGACCCCTTCTGAAAAGCTGAGCAAGATGGAACAAGAGACCAACCCCTGAAAAGATGCCTTCTGACCAATACCCCACACAGAGGCAGTACATAAATGTGTCCTAATGTGATAATGTTATACACTGGGATATTAATCAGCAATAAGTATGACAGCCTATTATTTGCAACAAAGTGAGCACAAATGCCAAATATTATGTCAGGAAAAGAAGTCACATTCATGTGGAGAGAAAAATTCCAAATTCCACAGGCTATCTTTCATCCCTGGATGGTTAAAAATGAAAAAAAAAAGAAAGAAAAAACAAAGAAAGAAGAAAAAACTGAATTTTTAACCATTTGTAAAGGCTGAGGTATATTACTGAGAGGAGGGATAGTTGGATATTATGTAATCCACTTTGGGTAGAAGCAGTAAATTTGAGTATAAACACTTCATATGTTATGAACAACTGGAAGAGATGAGCCTAGAATCTCCAAAGACAAGGCCACCATAGTACCATAAAAATAATACTAACTGCTCTGGTATGGAACATACTATATACATGATTTAAATGTCCTGTGTTTTATAAATATGTACAAATATTATGTGAACAAGGTCTTAAAATGTTAAGACCATTAAAATGTTAATAATCTAATCTGATCAGAGCATTGTTCACATGAATTGACTTCATACTGTTCTCCATTACTAAATATGATTATTGTGTATTGAAAAAATTGTAATTTTTAAGTAAGTGAAAATGTTAGGAAATCTAATTAAGTCAATTGGCAGAGTGTTCGTATATGAAATTGTAACAATGTACCCCAAAAATCTATACAATTAAAATAAAAAAGTGATTTACAGAAAACATTTAAAATCAAATTTAAAAACAAAATCTATCCATCATCTATTTGTCTATGTATATATGTATGTATACAACACTCATCTAAAGTTAATGAGTTCTCACTAGCTTGATTCAGTTGTCTCTGTAGTTTTCCCCATCATGATCTTGATGCCCCTTGTTCATAGAATCCCTGTTCTATCTATTTTACTGGACTCCTGGAGCTTGGCCTGGGGTTTGGCTAGTGGATCTCTGCATCTGTTTCCATCAGTTAGTGGATGAAAGCTCAATGATAACAGTTAGGACATTCAACAATCTGATTACTTGGGTAAGCCAGTTCAGGCACCCTCTCCACTATTGCTAGTAGTCTAAGCTGGGGTCATCTTTGTGGATTCCTGGGAACATCCCTAGCACCCAGTTTCTCACTATCTCCATGATGTCTCCCTCCATTATGGTATCTCTTTCATTGCTCTCCCACTCCATCCCTGTTCCAGCTCAGCCATTCCATTCCCTTATGTTCTAATCCCCCATCTTCTACGCTCTATTGCACCCTTTCACCCCCATTTTACTCATGGAGATGCATGGACCACCCTGAGAAGGGAAAATAGATGAGATCTCCATGAGGATAAGGAATATTTCTGAAGCTGAAGCTGACAAAGGCCAAGGGTATCCTTAAGTAAAACAAGGACGTAAAGTCTCCCCTTGCGTAATACATTTTATCATAGTTCATAGTGTGTTCTTTAGATACTATGCTCAATATTTATGGATAGTAAATGAATTATTCACAGTGAAGCTAAAATTCACTCTAAGGATTTTACTTTTTTTTAATAATTTAGGATAAATGATCAATGGAAAGAATGGTTTAACCAGCTATTCAGAAACCTCTTAAAATGATAATTTGTTAATTATTCTGAATGATAACCCAAATGAAGAATGAAGAGGAACTTTATCAAGTTTTTTACAACTTAAAATGTGAAAGGTATAGTTGGTGGATCATTTTTAAATAATCTGGAGAAAAGATACCAATATTAAATATAAAATACAAAACTTATGAGAGTTAATTAACACAATCTATTCCAATAATCTGTATTTAATTGTTTATTATAAAATTGCTTGTTTTGAGCTATTTAAAATCATTTATCAAGATGATGGAAAGGAACACCTTAATACCATGAAAACGAAGGAATATATAGATTTTATATGATGTTGGTATTTCTGAGCCAATTTCCTTCAGAAAAGAATCAACAGAGTAGATTTGAGGACATATTAGAGAAGGGGAAAAAAGGAATAATGCACTATTCAAATTAAATCCTTCCTAAGATAAATGGATCATTTGAGAGAATACATTCATATTGATATTTGATGTGGAAAACACAACAAATGTTGCTCTCACCTGCCATGTTTCTTCTTGAAGATCCTGAGGAAGACTTACCCTCCAGCCTGGAGTCTCCTCTCAGTTTTTAATGTCAGGTGCAATAGTCAGGAATTCTGATGTCTCTTGACAGGTGTCTGATGCTAGGAATGGAAGCAGTCCTGAGGCTCTGCAACTGCAAATCACTTCAAATGTTATTTGTTATGAGCTTAAAGGGAGCTTAAAAATAAGTGTACTTTGATATAAAGTGCATTTCTAAACTTTTATGAATAAAATACAAATTACACTGAATCACAGAAAAAGGACAGTGTTCAAAGTATAGCACTTTTATAGACATGAAGAAATGTAAAAATAATCTTCATTCAGAAAATAAATAAATTAAAAAGAACCTGCATTTTCTATCTTAATTATCTCTATCAAAAACATTACCAAGTAAATAGATTTTTTTGAAAGTTATTTGACAGTTTTAAAATAACAACACCTCTTTTTGACCTAGGGATTCTGTTTGTGTCCTCAATCAAAAATGTAAAATTTATGCCAGTTTTCACATAGGAAAGTAAGAGTAAACTGCATGTTAAGATTATTAATGTCCTGAAGTTGATTATATTTCACTGTTAATTTAATATATTTAAAAGAAGAATTATTTATTTATACTTTTTAAGGGTGATATATATTTATATAAACTGATTTGATGAATTTAAAGGTTTTATTATAATGCATACATGGAATATTGTATGTATTTTAGTAATCATTTGGATTAATGCAAAGGAAAATAGAAATGGAATTCTGATGTGGAATGTCCTTCTGTATGGTTTGAATATGTGTTGTTTTTATTGGTGAATGAATAAAGATGGTTTGGCCTATGGCAAGACAGGATATATCTAGGCAAAAAACCAAACTGAATACAGGGAGGAAGAAGGGCAGAGTCAAGCAGACACCATCTAGCCACCCAAGGAGCAAGATGACAGTAGACTGGTGACATAACATCACGGCCCCCTTTGCAACACATAGATTAATGAAAACGGATTAATTTAAGTTGTCAGAGCTAGTTAGTAATAATCCTGAGCAATAGGTCAAACAGTTTTTAATTTGTATTAAGCCTCTGAGTGATTATTTTAGAAGCTGCTGCAGGATTAGGTAGGATGCAGTAATGCCTCTGGCAACAGAATTTGGATTTCTAGTCATCTTAAATACAAGCTGAATAATAGTTTTAGAGATTGTGTTTCTATATATTTCGTTGTCACTAAACCACTGCCAGTTTATGACTTCAGTGTTTTTCTGCCAAGTATTTTAAATATCTGGGCAAAAAAAAAGAAAAGAAAAAAAATTTTGTGAAATTCAGGGAGATGCCTCAGTGAGTAAGGTGCTTGCTAAACCACAGCACCCACAAGAGAATCAGACACGGATATGGTTGATGGGAGGTGGAAGCAGGAGAATTTTAACAGCTTGGCCAAATAGCTCAGCACAAGTGGTCAGCTTTGGATTCACTAAGAAACCCTTTCTAATAAAAACATGAAAGAGATGGAGAAAGACAAGGGAAAAAAACCTATGGCTTTCACATTTTTAAGGACAGGAGTACAATCCTGTGCAATTCCCATGCACACATTCAAACAGACGCACACACTTAAACAAAAAAATAACCTTTCTTTCTCTCCTCTTTTAGAGAGATTATATATATATTTATATAGATAAAAATATAAACATATAAATTTATATTTAGTTAGGTAGACAGACAGACAGACAGATATTCTTTAGCAAATGGAGACTTAAATCTAGCTTGAATTCCTCTGGGTCATTTTCAGCTTCAAGTATGAGGGAACATTCACTCTCCTTGGGCATTTCTGTTGTGCCCATGTAAAGTGTTCTTTGTTTCTGTTAGACTGTTGTATTCTAGAATACAGCTATTCACTTCAGCAGGGTATTTTTCCAGACTACTAACCTTTCTTGTTTTGAAAGTCATTTTCTAATATACCAGTGACCTTTCAACTGTCTAACCCCTAAACACATAAACAATTTTCTTTCTCAAAACCACTCTTGCTGTATCATTTGTGTTGTTTCTCTGGGCGGATGGAGAAAGTGATGAGAATATGTTACACGTATGAATTCATGATCCATAAAAAATTAAAATGACTGAGTCTCCCTGACCTGGTAAGGATACCTCCATGCTTGTCCTCCTTCTTGGGACATCACTTCACTATATAATGGTACAGATTTGCTCTGTGACTCATGTATGTTATTAAGGAATGACATTTCATTTTATAGTCTCCATTTTAGTATTAAATATCAGAAGCCTATGTATGTTGATGATGTAGTTATCAGCAATCCAATTTCAGCCTGCTTTGGAGTATTTAAATGCTAGGGTAATATTTCATAGAAAGGCTTAAACTTGAAGATAATATAAATCCAAAAACAAACAAGCAAACAAACAAAAACCAAACAAAACAAAAATTTACTCTCTAACAATAACTACCCCTGTGGAAATCCCCGGCCCATCTGTTGTGGTTGTTCAGGATTCCAACTGTTGTTTTCAGAGACTAAAAGCAAGAGTTTTTAAAGAAAGCCTGCTCATATACACAATGCTTCTAAATAAACTTAAACAGGTATTTATGTAAAATTTATTATCATTTTAACAGCATTCTCTTATACAGACTTTCATATATGAAAAACTAACTATTATTGGAGCCCCGTGGTTCAGGTACAAATGCCACTACTGTCATGAACATAAATGATACAAAATGAAACTTATTTTAATTTAATGGATGTGAATCACTGTCACAAAATGGTCTTAATACTGATTGCAAAAGATTATATTAGGTATTCTCTGTTCCCTGAATGTAATTCATGCATACACCAGTTGAGAAGAATTCATGTTGATCTAGGGAGACCTCTATAATGCCCTATTTACAAGTTTTTGACATTCTTCAAACTTTAGCTTACCTTATTACTAGAAGGTGAGTGATTCCTTGTGTTTTCTGATATAACATTTTTTTTTGCATTGCATGAAGCAAAAAATCTACAATGGAATAGAATTAATATGTGAGAATTAATAAACACTACTACAGCAAATCATTTATCCAAAAGGAATACTGACTATAAGAATGAAAATAACAAAACATCACAATCTATTACAAAACACATCATGAAATAGGTATGCACGGCCAGCAAGATGACTCAATGTATAAGGAACCTTGCAACCTTACTCAGTGACTGGAGTTCAGGGACTAGGATCTACATCGTGGAAGGAAAGGTTCCAGTCCTATAAGTCACTCTCTGGCTTCCATATGCACAACATTAATTACTTGTTTAAAATTTACTAATTGGATAAAATATTAAAACTAGGTATAGAAGAATACTACACATTGATTGTTATCTTACACTGAAACAGCAAAGGTTTTTGACTAAAATATAGAGTAACAAAAGACCCAGATACAGACACACACACACACACACACACACACACACACACACACACACACACACAGAGAGAGAGAGAGGGGGGGGGAGAAACCATTTCTATGTACAGAAGCAAAAAAAAAAATGAAGGGATAGATTAAAGTACTGCATGCATATAGAATCCAAAGGAAATCAGAAAAATACTTATATCCGACATGATAGACATAATTCAAAAGCAGTAGAAAGATCTGGAAGGACCATCAGAATGGCTCAATGGTAAGTGAGCTTCCTTCCAAACCTTATCACCTGAGTTCAATCCTTGGGACTCACATAGTGAAAGGAAAGAACAGACTTTAGTGAGTTTTGCTTGGATCCTCTCATGTCTGCTGTGCAATGCGGCATACACACACAAATATATCCAAGTAAAGAATGTAGTAAGTATATATTTTCTCCAAACAACAATGGTCTTCAAACCATCTGCAAAGTTCTTTTTTCTCTTTCTTTATTATCTATTTCAGCTAATATCACCATGACCTTCTTCAGAAATACTGCTCTATCCTGACATTTTTGCTCATACGTTCTGAAGCCCTAATTCATTCTCTCCTGCCAATCTTTCTTCTTAATATTGCTTGACTTTATACAGCAATTCCTGTTTATATTGCCTAAACCTAAGTTCACATCATCATATTTCACCTTAATTACTGCAACAGGCATGTAAAACTTTTTCAATCATGACCCCTTTAAGTTCTCTTCCTTCTCTGCAAGAGCAGTTAACTTCATAAAATATAGTAATTAAACAACCTGCTCTTCTTACTCCCTAACTAGTGTGGAAGATTTATAAAACTACCACAGTTTGCATTCATATTTTATGCAATGTATAATTCCACTTGACATCTTGACTGACAGTGCATTAAACACACATGAATACTGAAAATTCCACAGTATTTCAATAGTGATTTATAGAAGTTGAAATGTTCTGTGAAGCTAAGGGAAGACATATCTATAACAAAGAAGTAAGGGGTCAACACGAATAGCTGACAATAACACTCTATATTAAATAAGAAATGCCAAATGTGTTTTCAAAACAGATGACACCTGTATAAATAAAAGTCCCCTGAAAGGATCAGCAATTCTGTAACGTACATGACTTTTGTCCTAAGAACACACATACTTTCTTTTCTAGTATGTTTTTCAAAGTTTGTCTTCAACTTTATCAGCCCAATAAGTGGAGAATTTAAATTGTAGTCATGACAAAGAAAATACATTTTTAAAAAAGCCTTCAAGGTCCATTTTTCTAGATAGTTGGTTTTCAAGGACCCTTAGAGATGAACCAATTAACCTGTCATGGAGAATATGAAATGTTAAGCAGAGTAATAAACTAAAAAATTAACATTGTAACTTTCACAATGTTACATGGTCATTGTGTCACTTTTTTAGAAACAAGAATTATTTAAATTATTAAAATAAAATGCCTCTGTATTTAATATTGATCATTAATAATATTGTTTCTGTTATAACACTACTTGTCGCCTGGGTAGATGGCTTAGTGGGTAAAAAGTTTGCAGTGAACGCACGAGGTTCTGAATTCAAATCCCAGAACTCAGCTTTAAAAGTTAGACACAGTAGTGCATATTTATAATCCCAGTATACCAATGGAAAGACAGATACAGATAGGAGAATCCTCAGAAGCTCACAGGCCTGGTGGCCGTATTATGCAGGTCAGACAACTTAGAAACCCTGCCTAAAAGTGAACTGTGAGGACTATCACCTGCCATTATTCTCTGACTTCTACATACATGCAAACACACACATGCAAACACACACACACACACACACACACACACACACACACACACACATACAGTACACATCACAGCATTTTGGAAATCTGAAAGCAGCATTGATCACAGATTGGTTTGCAGTTGTATATTAAGTGAACTGAATGAAATATTTCATGGATAGATCATAATAATGATGAAGTTATGGGCCTCCATTTATTAATGAAATAATTCCTTCAAATGTCTAAGTGCCTAAAAAAAAAACAATTGAATATATAATATTTGAGAATATGATTGTACTCTGTGCTCCTCTCATCCCTCTAAGATGAAAAATACCTTTGAAAATCTAATGTTCAAGAAATTACTTACTAATTTGCCACAAAGTATCAGAAAAGAGGTCTGGAGAGATGGTTCAGAAGTCAAGTGTGGTCACTACTCTCTCAGAAGACTAAGTCTCTCTTCATAACACGCACACAGCACACAAGGCAGCTCATGACTGTCTATTTATCTAGTTCCAGGGGAAGTAATGCCTTCTTCTGTCTTCTGAAGAAACCTTCTTGTATGTGACAAATCTACATTCACACATACAGGCACAAGTGCATAAAGTTAATAAATAAGTTAACAAACAAACAAACAAACTTCAAAAAAGAAACAGAAAGGGTCCAATCATGGGAATGTAAAAGTGCCACTAATTTGAGTACCTCTATGAAATGTACGAAATAAGAGGATTCTTTGTAAGTATTAGACAAGGATTTTGTTGCTGTCTAGGTCAACTTAGAAAAACCTATGTTTCTTAAAAATCTATTTGTGCTTAGGGCAAAATAGAAGAACTCTGAAAAATAGAAGTGACAGAGAGAACACCTCCCTTCATTCCTATAAACCTATGCAATGGGGGAGATTAACAAAGCAACAGTTACAGCAGGAAACACACCCCAAACCTACATTTCTTTAGAAAGTTGGAAAAATAAAACTATGGAAATAAGTTTTTTTATACGAGAAACGTATTTGACTACATGACACATCACATATTACAGAAATAAAAAGGAATACTTTCTGTGCTTAGAATAAAATAATTTTAGAATACTTCATGTGATTGAAGTACATTATATTTTTTTCAAATTTCATAACAGTCTATTATTATAAACAAATTTAAGACTCTCACAATAAACAAGAAAATTTGACTGGCTAAGTATCTTTTCTCATTGTGAACATTTAAGATACCAGAAAACATGATTCTATCTTACTGCATAGAGAAAAGATTGAAATAAATATTCAGAGTTCAGAAACAGAAACAATAATATTATAAATTTTATTTTATAGCATATGATTTTGTATTTTTATAAAAGTATATGCATATTACCTACACATTTTATTGGCATGTGTTTTAAATGTATAGGATATATTTTCAAATATCATTCAAAGAGCCAGTTACAATCAAGAAATGCTTGTGTGTATGCTCACTCATGTGCATAGGTGGAAGTCTGAGAAGAGCCTGGGATCTCTTGCTCTGTCACTCTCTGCCTGATTTCTTTACCACAGTCTCTTGGCTGAACCTGGAGCAAAGATGGCAATCAGCATTTTACATATTTTACAATCCTGCTAATGAGTATCTTAGTATATAGTTCTACAGATAATTTGTATGAGCATCAAGTCTGTATCTGTAGATAATTTTATGACAAAGATGAAATAGATTTTTTTCTTTTTATGGAGCCAAATGTGAGCGAGTAAGACACAGGAACACAGAATTAACTTCCCTGAAATACCTGTTCTAAGAGTAATAGTTTTCAGAAGTTATATAATAACATAACAAAAAAAATCATGTGAGGACACTTTTGATATATATTGTGGGAAACATCAGGTAGGTGGCAAAGCAGGGAATTCTTTCATAAACCTGAGATGTTCTCTGTCAACAAACACAGCTTTCTGTTTGGTGGGAGCTAGGGATTTGTTCATTTATTCCAAAGGATTTACTTGATATTCACAAACATGTGAGATCACATATAGGGATGGGTAATAAATGGCTCTAACGGGGGCATAAGACAGCTCAAAATATTTTGTCTAGGAACTTGCAATATTCCAACTTCCTCTTATCTTTGTTACTCTAAACAGCCAACCTTTGTCAATGCACCTTATTTTCTGAAACTTTCTTCCACTTATCAAGTATATTTCAGTATTTAAAATCTAGGTCACTTATTTTTATTTACATTTTATATTTCTTTCCCATCATTGATCATTTCACTATGTATTGAAGCATCTCATTCAATCTATCACTTTCCTTCCTAAAATTTATTTATCACTTATTTATATATCATCTATCAATCACCTATTATCTAATTATCTATCATCCATTAGCTGTATGTCATCCATCTATAAATCATTTATTTACCTATCATCTATCTATTAATCATCATGTGTCACTTAATCATTTAACTATGTATCTGTCAATCTACCTATCACCATGTATCTTTCTGTCTTCTTACTTACCTTTCTACACATATCTGTTTACCTACCTCTCATCTATCTAAACAATGGCTGTATATAAGCATGTCCATTGTGAAACAGAAATAAGCAAAACTCACAGTTCTGTAACCCTCTAATTTTCTGTTCTGTTACACCTGCATCCTTGCTGAACCATAACTACTTACTCCAGTAGGAAAACAGATCATTATTTGTTAATATATCCATTCTATAATTCTTTATCACAAACAAGCTCATGAAAGTACTTCTTTCTTGCAAATACATAGGACTATTATAAGAGAAGGTGGCTAGGAATTAGGATTCCTATAGGAATATCATGCTGGGAATGAAAATGACCCACCAGGAAAAAGATTAATCTCCCAGGAACTGACCATTTCAGGTCCAGTAATTGAACCCCAGTGTTAAATCTGCATATGCAAATTCTCTAGCTTTTGTTTCATCCTTTGTAAATTGTAACACTGCCAAGTAGGAACAACACTGTAAACAATTTCTCACTCAGAAGTATGGGCCAAAACTCCCAGCAAAGATGTTATGCTTTTAAATTTATTTTATGTACAGTTTTTTTTTTTGTTTTAGATTTTTGTTTGATTTTATGTACTTATTTACTTATTTGAGACAAGGATTGACTCTGTAGCCCAGGGTCACCTAGAACTACAATCACCATGCCTCTGTGTCTCCATTGTGTATCTCCCCCCACCCCAATTTAGATCCACAAGCTAGCTGTATATGCTGAATTTTGAATTCATATTGAATCCCAAACCCTCTGTGTCTCAGAAGATGGCTCACTTGAAAACATGGTGTTTAAACAAGTGGTAATACTAAGTTCATATGGGAACCCTTTTCAGACTAGAAGTGGGAAAGCATGCACACACAGGAAAGACGGAAACTTACAGATGATACAGATTTAACCCAACCAGCAAGGCCTTGTGAGGCCCAAGGACACATTTCTTTTAGAATGTTTCTGGAGAAAAAAACATCCAGGTTAACATATTAACATATTAAAAAAGTTCCTGGAAAAACCTCAGCAGAGTTACACCTAGCCAAATAGATCATGTATGAGAAAAGTCCATTCAAAAAGCAGATGCTATGTGAAGGATCTATGCAGCGCCTTCTCTGGATTTGAGACTTTGGTGTCTCAGCTCAATCCTATCTCTCAGTCACAAATATTCTGAGGAGTGCTTTTTTCTTCCTAGATAAACTGATCTGCTTATTTTACTGTCTCCAAGGGTGCCCTATGGACTTACATCTGTGCCTATCATGACAGTTAACTTCCTCAGTCAGACTTATGAGAAAATTCCTTTTTATTATTTAAAACACATAGTCTAAGATATTTTGCTAGAGTTTCGCTAGCATGCTAATAACTACAGTTATGAAGCATTTGTTTTTATGTCTACATCAGATAAAAATGTAAATTTATATGTAAGATCAGCATTTCATTTCATCTTGGACCTCTGGAAGCTACCTTAGCCTATTGAAATAGGGAAATGGTTATTCCTATTCTATGCTATAGATGTGTCTTTATGTCATCATTATTTCAATTAGTGCAGATGGAAAAATAACTAAATGTTTGACTATGCTAGTTTGTTTATAAACTGTATTTAGAGAAGAAATATCCAATAACTGGGAAGTCTAAGCTTGTGATGCTCTGTTATGCTGCATTGTCTGTTAAGTGGCTGGAGAGATGGCGCTGTGGGTAAGAGCACTTGCTGGACAAGGGTAAGGACCTGAGTTCAAATCCTCATATACATATCAGAAGCCTATTGTTCTATGTGTAAGCCCATAACCATGGCACTATGAGGAATGGAGATAACAGGATTTCTGGTGCTTGTGGCTGACATTCTAGCAACAGCTTCATGGAGCAATATCTCCAAAGAAAGAAGGCAGACAGAAATGGATCAGGACACCTGATGTTCTTCTCTTGCCCTTGCAAGCATGCATATGCATATGTTTCTACATACATATTTGTGTGTATAATTACCTACACACCAGATGCATACATACATATATATATATATATATACATGCACACAGAAATATAAAAAAATACATATAAATAGAACTCATAGTTCTTTTCTTCCTGAGAGTTCTTAATTCAAAATCTGGAAAACATCATGTCAGGAACTGAGACAAGAGGGAGGTTGTGACATGCATAGGTGAGAGACAGAGATTGTTGTTCATAGCTATGAACTGGACATAGACACAGATGAAGCTTTCCTTATACCAGTCCTGTCCCATAATGCAAGAAGTGACACATTTACTGTTTAGAGGAGTCAAGTGGTAGATGTTGAAGAAAGTAAGCAAATACACATTTCTTTCTCCCAGCTGCATAACCAACACCAACTGTGACCCAGGGAAAAGTCTGTCTTTTACTTCCAGCAGAGCAATGTGTGATTCAAGCAGTTTGATATTGGAGATTATTTTCTATATTCTGTAGTATTATTCAGTTCAAATCAGTACTTGCAGAACTCCCAAATATCTAGGCTGTTTCATGGTGTTAACAGCTCATTGAGGAGTGGGAAATGATATCCCTGCAAACAAAAAGGGTTCAAGGGTAAACCTGGAAATTATATCGAACTGTTGAAGTCTCCAAGGGAAAAATGGGAATGCTTAAACAGTGAGAGAAATTGCTTTAGCTTTTCTTTAGTGATTTTAGTATCCACATGTGTAATCTCGTAATTTCCAAACCCATAGTTTGTTTGTCTGGGCCCATAAGCCAGTAAAATGAGAGTAGGTCATGTGGGAAGATTCAAGGAGAGTTTTAGAAAGACTATTTCTAAGCATTTAAGAATCAGCTAGAAAGACATGAAGAGCAGTGCAATGCTAAATGTGAATGAGAGATGTGGGAAAAAAGGGAAGTCAGCCACACTCCTCCATGGGAATGGAGGTACATAAACATGGAAAATGGATTAAGATAGTGTTTATGTTCCAAAAGCCCACATTACAGGATCTAAAGGGTTGATGGGAAAGTATTGATTAGGAAGTTCTGAGACCATCTTGCTTCTCTATTGTGTGGATTAACAAGGCAATTCCACATAGTTAAAAAAGAGGTTTATTTTGGGGTAACTTACAGTCAGTAAAGGGTTTGGTTATAGGATCCAGGAGAGATAAGATGCAGTCCACCAGGGTTCTCTGGAAAACTTTGCTCAGTCTATGATCCAGCATCCAGGATCATGAGGAACCAAGAGGGCCAGTATGTCTGGATCTCCATTATTTAAGGATTCCTGTCCTTGCCATGCCCCAGAGGCAGGTCCTAGGTAGACACGGCATTTACCGGGTGTCTCACTGGGGCAGTGCTTCAAGGTCAAAGCTGGAACCCACTACACTTCTCTCTCTCTTGTCTGGTAAAACATATTGTATAAACCCATTTTGGTGTTTGATGGTATAAAGGTCACTATTATGTATGGGTGCTGCATTAATTTTCGTGGGATGCATGATCATCTAAAAATCCCTAGACCACAGGTGACAAACTAAAGAGTCTACTTAAGGTGGCAGGCCAATGAGTTCCTTTGGAGTTTCATAAAAGAGATAAAGGAGCATTAGTGACTTCAAAGCAGCTTCATCACCAGAACATCCACCAGCAAGAGTGAAGATTCATGCTGGCTCCATCCCTGGATCTCCTTGCCCTTCTAGCAAATATCTCCACTGAAGAGTCTCTCTCAGAAATTATTTCCTGTATATAGAAACTGGATGAGTATCTTCAAGAAGTATGCAAGCCTCTGAGCTTCTTGTATATTGTTCTGTGAACTTCCTGAATTATGTAACATTTATTAACTTCCTGTGAGTTTTTCTCCTCTCTAGGAGGAAGTGTGTCAGTTTAGATAAAATAGCTATGCAGAACTCCACCACAGTCTCCATCTGTCACAATAATCCTGTCCCCCCCTTCCCTGATGTTGCCTAGGCCTTGGAGTGGGTGATAAGATGTGTGACAATGGTTTTTCATATGGCTAAGAATTGGACCACTATATCACAGTAGTGTCATTTTTTTTCCTCAGGAGTTTGATAGGCTCTGTGTGATCACAATTAGCATGACCCATAGCAAAAAGAAGTATTCCTCTATAACCTTGGCTGACTATACCAATGATCTATTAGTATGAAAACACATGTTTAGAAGGCAATTTATCAGTCATGTTATAAGTGTTTAACAAATCACACAATAGCTGTAGCTTCCACATGGAGATCATGACTTCCTCATCCACAGGATCTTGTCTTCCAGTTCCATTGTTTATGTCTCATTCATAGGGTAGGTTTTACATATCAAAGGAATTAAAGTGTTGAACCCACAACAGTTGTTCCACTGTTGTACCCACGAGAATATCTTAGTATATACTATATTGGTAGTGAAGTACACAGGTCCATAACCAAACAGGATTCTGAAGGACAATTCTCCAGGAGCAGCCTGCCTCCTGCTATCTAACATTATAATGGGCATCCAAATAGGAAGAGTGCTTTCAGCTCAGTACAGGTTTTATTTTCTATGTTCTGCAGCTGAAGCTTGGGGTGTCTTCAATAATAAGGACTTACCCTTTAGTTAATGAATGTAACTAACAACAGTGATAATAGCCTCTACTGTGACAAGAGAGCTCAGTGCCTCACTGCCCAACGACACATAGGGAGGTAGCTCACCTGGCAGTAGGAATTTTACCCAACAATCTTATGAATCTTCAAAGTGCTATTCCCTGCCCCAATGTGCTTGATACTGACTTTTTAATTTCTTATCTGCTCTTTTCTGTTTTTTTCCAGATGATTCTTTAAGCATTAAGATGTTCAGAATTTTATATAACAACATTCATATAATAAACAGTTTTTACTTTTATTGGACAGATTCTCTGATTCAACCTATGTCTATTTAAAAAAATAGCAAATGGAATTGGTATTCAAGAGCTAAGGTTATACTTAAATAAAAAGTAGCAAGAGCCAATACAGCTATTCTGTTAATTCTATCAGTCTTTCCACCAAAAGAGTAATGCTGGGACAACAGTATGAATAAAAGAAACTTTCAACTTCTAGTATGATTATGAAACTTATTAATCTTGATTGTCAGTTTGATGGCATCAAGAATAACTGAGGAGACAAGTCTCTGGGTACAGAAGGACTGTAGTGATTAGAAAATTTTAAGTAAGAAGACATATTCACTCTGAATGGAACCATTCCTGGGCAAATAAAAAGAAGAGAAATTAAGCATTCTATTTTGTCTGCTTCCCTACTGTAGACACTAGGTGAGCATCGGATTCAATCTCCTGCCATCATGCCTGCCTTCTCCGATGGACTTTACCCATGAACTATGAACAGTTATAGACTCTTTCCCTCTCACTTGCTTTTGTTGGGGTACAGTACGGAACTCTTAAAGTGATGTTGGAAAGTTGTACTCTGGCCACACCTATGCATATACTAGAAATAAGGTGTAAAATAAAATAAAACAAAATGTCTTTCACCAAAGGGATCAGAGACCATTAATAAAGAAAAAGCAAAGAAGGCATGGGACAGATATACTCAACACATATTATATTCTTATATAACAGTATTCTTATATATCCCAGTACCACATTCAATGTGTACTAGTGAAATGTGTGTGTGTGTGTGTGTGTGTGTGTGTGTGTGTGTGTGTGTGTTTATAGGTATATTTTCATCACTTCAGCTTCACTTCCTCCCTTCCCTTATCTGATTTTTCCCATAGGTTCCAAACGTTTGGATACCAATGAAAATTTTTTGGCACAGATTCAATTATACTCTTTCCCTTATATCAACCTGTCCACTATAAAAAAAAAAAGATGGCAAGCCATTATGTCCATCTCATCCATTTTCACCTTTCTTTCTACTTTTCTTGTCAAACTGCAGGCAAGTAAAGAGGATAGTATTCACTTGGCATTTTCTCATGACAGTTCCTCCCCAACATAGACAATACTACTCTACCCCTGGCAGAGATCTGAGCTCAATTCCATTTATTGTCACCCACACCAACAGCTAGTAGCATGCTACTTTCAGAGATTGCACTAAATTTCTACTCACAATAAATTGGTGGTCTCCCTGTACTTTTATGGTTTATCTCATTCATCAAGAAGTCATGACACTTTACAAACATAGAAGCACAGAAGAAATTGGACATTCTGGAATTTTAAGACTCCTCGGATTTGGTTTCATGTCTTATCAACCATCACAGGGAGCATGCAACTGCAGCCACCATTGTAAAAGAAGTTGTACCATCATATCATATTTCACATGTAAGCAAGTCCCCATTAAATGATTTCAGATGTGAAGACTTTTATTGGCTGTCCTAGAAACAACTCTTGTGATAAGTTGACAAATAAAAAATGTGGCTGCATTTTGCCCCTGTCCTAAAACTACCTGTGTGGGGACCTACAGAGACTCCATAGATGACAGCACAGAGGAGGCAAGGCCATGCACAGAGAAGTTAATGGAGCCAGGGTGTAGCAGCCATGACTGGCTGTGGCTCACTGAGGCTAAGTTTCCTATGGGACTTGGGGTACTGGATGGAGAGGACCCAGATATGCTACACCTTGAACCCTGGTGGCATGAGGCAGTAGAGAGCCTTCAGGCCCCAGGACACTAGGGCTCTGGGCAGATAGGCCAGCAGTAGGAGGCACAGATGGACCAGGACTATCTGTACTGGCCTAGCTACTATGATACCACCTTTGCTCTGGAGCAGATTTCCTAGGGGGAGGCTACTAGCCAGAAAGCACTACTATATCTGAGAGTGAAGTTTCATAGACTCTTATTTAAATTGGGTTGTTACAATCAAAAGAATTATGGCAAGTTTTTGTTTGTGGGTCTCCTCATATTTGGCGTTTGGGTACATTTTTGGATAAACCCAAAAACTGAAGAGCAAAATGCTCATGGTGCATGGGAATGGCTTGCATTACAAGGACTTCAGGGCAGCTTGAAAACCAGACCCTAATCTTGAGCTATCAGTGGAATGCTATAACTGGTACTAGAACTGGCTTTTTGAACTTTTCAAACCTCAGAAATGGGATGGCAGGAGCAGTTTAATGGCAATTGGGGTTTTGATTTCACCTACACATACTTTATCAACTGTGGAGACTTCATGAACAGTTTTGTATAGGAAAGGAGAACTCTGTTTTTCTACCCAGACTCAAGACACAGCTTTAAAAAAATATAAGGAAATGGGAAATTATATCCGCAGTCACCTCATTGTGCTCTCTTTATTTTAATTTTTTTAATGTGCTGATGAGGAGGAGTTGGCTTAAAGTTTTTGCTGCTGGTTCTTGGTACTCAGAGACTGGAAACCCCAAACATATCTTTAGAAGTTACTGACAGCAGTGCTTTGGATTTTTGGAGAGGGAAAAGAAAAGGTTCAGAATTATGGAGTTACTCATACTTTATCCCATGCCAAAAACATTTTTTTGTCCTTTGATTGGATCAAACTTGTGAGAATTGTAATTTGACCAATTGTGTGTCCATTGTTAATAATCATGCTGGAATCATGGTGTTAACCTGTTAATGTTATTGAACCATTTTATGATGACAAAGGGTTATTGCCAAAATTATTGCCCTAATTTCCTTGATATTATCACCACTAATGCTGCAGTAGAATTCTCTCAGTCTATTCAGACTGTAGGGTATGTGAATCAAGTGTCTCAAAATATATCTATGATCCTGGGAACTCAAGAAGATATTAATGTTAAAAAAAAGAAGCATAAGCTGAATGCTTTATTTGAATTAGTACAGTTGTTAGGAAAAGTTCAAGGGTTAAAGAACTCATTTGAAATGCCATGCTAAATATGAGTAGCCCCTTCTAGTTACAATGAAAGTGCTGCCAGATGAGAAAAAAGCTAGGGCTCATCTGAGAGGAATTTGATATGATGCTAATAAGTCCTTATTACTGATTATGAAAAGACGTGATGCAGCTTAAACTGGACCAATTTAAAAAGGTCGTTCCATTCTTGGTCATTCCTTTACTTCTTTATTAGAAGATATTGCAGCCATGGGAGCATGTGTATTGCTATGATTATTCAAATTACTTGTGAACTCTTGGTGGAAAATTGATCAGAGCTGCATAGAGTTAAACTCTGCACTTCATTTGAGATTTTTCCAGAGACTGGTAGTCAAAGACAGGTAAGTCCTTTTTGCCACCTTTCAACCTTAGACAGGGCATTAATGATGGAATTCGTGTGCCAAAAATGTGTAAGACTGGTTGTTTGAAGAAGACCTAAGACAAGCAGAGTCATCTGAGGTGTCCAAGGGACCCTTTATATTATAAAGAGGGGGGAATCTGTGGGGCCCCCCAGAGACTCCATAGTGTGGCCTTATTTCATCCTGATGCAAGATCAGAGAGTCCTAGCTTATTTTGCCCTACAAGACTCCATAATAGTATGTTTTAGCCAAAAGTATTGTTACCAGGTGTCTTATACTTTGAGGCCTAATTACAGGATATTTTGCCATAAGACATGGCTACTAGATGTTTTTAGAAATAAGGAAGTGTTTACACTTGTCTGTACTTTGTATCTTGAACCATAGTATTCTTGAGAGAGGGAGGTTGTTTGCCTCTCCCCTTGCTGGTATATAAAAATCCCATGAAGAATAAACTGAAGGCGACTGCACAAATGACCCAGAACCATCCCAATGCTATTCTGTGTCTCTGTCTTTTTTATGTCCTCTGTCTCTATTTTTCCTATCTGTTATTTCTTAATCCTCTCTCCTCCCTTCAAGGACTGTTTGGTAGTCTTTTGGGACCTGTCATACCTGAGACTAAACTGAAGAGTTTTGCATTAATGTTTTTAATATAGGAGATTTTAAGATATCCTAGTATTCATTGTTAGTTATTGGTGAACACTCTTATGTAGTTCTACAATGAAAAGAAACAAGCAAGGCAAAGAGAAATACAAAATGTATAGTTTGAAGAGGAAAAGATCACTACGAAATGAAATGTTGTAGTCAAGTCCTGTGCTTAAGGAGATGAAAAGTTTAGAGTCTGAAACTAAATGGAACGTAGTGGTCATTTCTGGACAAGACCTACCCAGCTAATCTAGCAATTATGGAAGGGAAAGGCCTGAGGGATTTACTAGGACTAAGTAGAAGCAGGAATTTTATGCAAATCTATTTCAAGAAGAGGACCAGTTTCTACCCCCAGAAAACTAAAGCATGTGATATCCATGAACATGTTGTTCTGGCTTTAGGGTCAGGAAGGAGACAGGAGTAAATGAGTACTGGAATTTTCTTCCTCAGTTAAGGAGAGCCACTCAAGGCAGGTATATGGTAGGGGAGTACATACAGAGAGAGACCCAGAGAAACCATTAAGTGAAGCTGTGAAAGTAAAGCCTGGATTACATTGCAGACTGCAAGATGTTGGAGATGCCAGAGCCATTGGATATCTGCCAAAGAGAGTTGGTAATGGTGTATAACCAGCCCAAGAGAGAGAACTGTGTGACAGTCAGAAAATTGGAAGGGCAGAGCCATCTAATAAGCCCTTTAACACCAGACATGGAGTTGCAGAATTTGGAGTTTGTCCTCATGGTTTTTGGTCTTACTTTGGTGTAATATTTCACTATGCTCCCTTTCCTCCCTTCTGCAATGATAATGTCTATTTTGTGCCACTGAACTTTGAAAGTACAGAATTTGTTTTAATTTTATGGTCAATTACAGTTAAGAGACTGTCTTAAACTCAGAGGAGACTTTGGATCTTTGGAATTTTAAATACTGTTGAGATTGTGGAGGAGTATGGGTGCTTTTGAATTTGAACTGAATGCATTTTGCATTTTGATATGGCTAAAGTCTATGGGGTTTAGAGCATATAATATGGGGTTTTGAATGAGAGTGGCCCACATAAATTCATATATTTGAATGATTAGTTCCTAGTTATTAAACTCTTAGGAAGGATTAGGAGATTGAGCTTTGTTGAAGGAGTGTGCCACACTCTTAAACTGTAAGCAAGCCCCTAATTAAATGCCTCTGTAATAATAGTTGCCTTGGTTATAGTGTCTCTTTATAGCAATACAATAGTTATAATAGTACTAAGACACAGATCCTCACAATCATACAAGACAGATCATAGGATTTTATATACATAAATACTGTGTGTGTGTATGTGTGTGTGTGTGTGTGTACATATATACTACATTCACTATATATATGTATTTATGCATATATTATATATGTGTGTATTCACATACACAATCCATATATACAGAGAAATTTAAGTAGATTGATTGATTGATTGATTGATTGATTGATAGATAATGGGTGATAAGTTGGTATATTGATAAATTGGTAGATTATAGATAAATATATAGTTGACAGCTAAATACATGATAGATAAAGATAAATATCAAGAGAGATGATAGATAATTGTTAAATGACACATAAATATATGAGAGTTGGCTATACACACACACACACACACACACACACACATATATATATATATATATATATATATATATATATATATGAAAAGTAAGAAGAGAAGGCAGAAATATAGATGATATATTGGGAGAAGATAGATAATAGGTGATAAACTATATCTATCTCTGTACACATGACAGCATAGATATAGCAAATTGTTAAAAGATTATATATATATATGTATATATATATATATGGTTTAAATAGATAAATGATAAACAGATAGTACGTAGATGGGTAGCTAGATGACAGATATCCTATATGCTACATTGCTCCAGATATCATGACTAATTTATATGGTGAAGAAACAGACTGAAGTAGCTGCTGTGTGTCAGTCTCCTGGGAATAGTGTAGCTTGGAAATGAGGGAAGTATATTTCAGTTGGGTTGAATAAAAAGTTCTTGGTTTAATACTTAATCAAATTCTCTCATGAAGCATTCATGTACAGTTATTTGCATGTAGCTATATAAAGTTGATTGTGGTGAAAACTGTTGGAATTATTTTAGGGAAATTAACTGGATAATCAGTGTTGTTGAAAGCTGCTTGCCTGACATTAAGCAAACCCTGGTCTGAGATGAAGCTGTCTTTCTGTTGTGCTAATGGCAGTGCCAATGTCAAACTCAATTATTATTTTAGTAATGAAAAACAGCATCAGCAGCACCTGGAAAGTTTTAAGAAATGCAAATTCTCTGGCTCAAATTCAGAACCAGAAGTTCTGCCTGGTGTTAAGACTTCAAAACATGTGTTTCAGGTAAGTATGTAATTATGAAGAACACTAAAGTTTAAAAATCTTGGTTAATTGTAAAATTGTATATCAAATGTGTTTTAGACAGTTTTAGTTTTATATTCCTGAAGACTCTATTAGGCTGAGAACATGAGAGATCAAGGTCATCATACCATCTGTGTGGACAGCTGATGATGAGCATAAAATTACATTTATTAATTTAGTTCCACATGGCATGCACGTGTAGGTCAGAGGACAGTCTGCAGGAATCAGTTCTCTCCTTCTCTCCTGTGGGTGCTAAGGATCAAGCTCAGGTCATGAGGTTTTGTGGCAAGCTCCTTTGTGCTGTGTTCTCTTTTGCCAGCTCTACTGATTAGTTTTTTAACAAATGACAATAAACAAAATATAATAGAATCAGTTAGTAGGCTATAAAGATAGTAGAAAAGCTATGGGAAAGTTTATGTCTATGAAATATTAACACACACTTACACACATAAATATAAACATTCACACATATACATACACCACCAACAACAACAACAACACCTCCTCCTCTTCCTAAAATTCACCAAATGCGTGTTAAGTAGTGCCCTCAGCATTTTAAGGGAAGTGAATTAATGAGAAATAATTAGACAGTTGAGAGCAACCACTGTTAAAATGAAGAGGAGGATTTGAATGGCTTAAAAGATGAAAAAAGAAACTATAAAGCTGGTACTTAAATTATAAAGACTGTAGAAACACCTAGTATAAAAATTGCATAAAGACTGAATAAATGGGCAAAGCAAAAGTAAATTATTGAGATGGAAGAAGTAGTTGAAGAAAAATTTTATTAAAAGCAACCTATAAAGAAATGGGAAATGTAAAAGTGGATTTAAAATCTATGTGAGATAGACAAAGATGTGCCAACATTTATCCACTAAAGACTAGTTGGCACATTTTGAGTTTGAAGTTTCTAGTATTAGTGAACTAGAGACGTTTATCTTGTACAAGACTCAAGCTTTAATTACAAACCTGAGTTTTAAATTTATGTTTAAAGATATTGGACATCAATTGCCTGGGACATCTTAGATCAGCAAGCATTCTAACATAGGAATGATGATATCAAACATACCTGCCTCCAAGCTGAATTAAGTCTGTACTGCCAATTTCAAACACTACATTTTGTTGGCACTGGCTGTTCTTCAATTTTCCTGTCTTCTGGAGAGATACTAGGCAGTGCAGCATAATGTAACATGAGACTTGCAGCCACATGCATCCAAACAGAAGTATCTGCTTTGTGTTTCTATGTATCAGGAGGACTGTCAATCACTATTCTTTAGGTCATTCTAATAGGAGTTCCAATTGGGGCTTAATTTCACATTTGCATACTGATTTATATTCAAGTATATTTCTTGAAAAAGCTACATATTTTTGAGGATGTTTTGAGAATAAACATGTACTCTAATTAGACAAAAATACATTCTTTTTCTAAACAAACAGAAGTATATAATCCCAAATATTTGTGAGAATTTAAAAAAAAGACCTTATTATAAATAAGCTGAAGAGTCTCATACATTTTTAAATTGAGAAGAATAATTTTAAAGTATATTTGATTTGAAAATTGGTTTTAGAATGGAAACAGAATTAAATAGCTAAAGTAGAGATTATCAGAAAACTGTGACCTTTTGAACTATAAGAATTATATCCATACAAATTAGCTAAATCCTCATCTAAAATGTTAACAAGAAAAAAAGTGAAATGCTGTAAAGCTAGGAGGTAAAAATTATAAAAGTTATTTAATAGTGATACTGGACCTAAATCCATACTATAAATTTAAATAAAGAAGTCATGAAGCCTACAATCTACTAATCATGGGTAGATTAAATATTCTATTACCACATTCATGTCTAGGAATTATCAATATCAACTGTTTCTGAGTAGTGAATATTTTACTCCAAACAAGACATGCTGGAAAATAGTTCCATTTGTCATAATGATCCATGTGCTATCTTCAGTGGGTAGCTATCAGGATGGGAGGTCCAAGTGCTTTTGACAACCACCATGATGAAGTGTTTTACAGGACTTGGAGATGTCACAGAAAACTTCAGTCCAGTTACCAGTTTCCAGACCAGGCAACTCCAGCTCAAGGAAATGCAATATGCTCTTCTGACTTTTCAGAGGTACCCATGTGATTATAGCACACAAACACACACATGCACACACACATACATGCACACACACATGCCTACACACAAGTATCAAACACAAAATTATTTGATTCAAATGTTTAAACAAATGACCAGATTAAACAATTGTGGTACTGTGAAAAATATGACCCACAAAGGGAGCGGCTCTTGCAGTGGGTATCTGTTCCAGCTTTGACTTGGAGGTACTATTCCCAGTGAGCCTTCTGGTAACTGCCATACCTACCTATGACCTGTCCTTGTTGTGGGGCCGAGATGGAAGCCCTTAAGACCAAGATCTGGATGTCCTGGGACTCTTCGTTCCTTGTGATCCTGGATGCTGGATGGAAGACTGAATCAGAGTTCTCCAGAGAACCCCACTGGACTGCACCTCACCTCTCCCAGATCCTGTAACCAACCTCTTTACTGGCTGTCAGTTACCCCAAAATAAACCTCCTTTTTAACTATGTGGAGTTGTCTTGTTAAATCCCCACATTAGTCTCTTAGGAGATATGGCCTTGTTGGAAGAAGTATGTCACTATATGGTGGCAGGCTTTGAGATCTCTTTTGTTGAAGCTTCACTTAGTGTGACAGTCAGTCATCTTCCTGTTGCCTGCCTAGCAAGATGTAGCACTCCCAGCTACAGCATCACATCTGCCCACGTGCTGCCATGCTCCAGGTCATGATGATAATGGACTAAACCTCTGAAACTATAATCAAGCCACCCCAATTAAATGCTTTCTTTATAAGTGTTTCCATAGTCATGGTGTCTTTTCACGGTAATAAAAACATTAACTAAGACAGAAGTTGGTAACAGGGACTGGAATATTGCTGTGATAGGCTGGACCTTGAGTTTGTTTGAAGAAATTTGGACTTTGGTACTTTGGATTTGTGAAGCAGCATAATGCTTTAATCACTGTTTAGTGGTCCATACTAGTAAGAGCATGGAAGACAGTGGTGCTAAGTGTTACTTGAACTGTAGGGGGCTCACTCAAGAGGTTTCAGGGGAGAAGAATTTTAGTTTGTTACCTAGAGATCATTCTCTTGATGTTTTGGTGAATAAAGTGACTTCCTTTTGTCCTTATCTGAAGAGTTGGCCTAAGGCTAAAGTGATGAGTTTTGGATTAATTCCATTGGCAGAAGTTTTAAAAATGCCTAATATAAACTCTGTCATGTGGATATTAGTGGTAACTCTAATGAAGATTTATAATGAAAAACGTAAACTCAGCAGAGTAAATTAAAAAGGAAATTTTGAGTAGAAAAAAAAGCACTAGGAAGTGGACCAGAGGTAAATCCATGTTTAAGAATATAAAAGGATTAAGAAATGGAATAAAGATAGAAAAAATGGGTTATAGAATTTGCTTCTGCACCTAGAGAAGAAAGGGTTATAGAATTTTTTTTTCTGTACCTAAAGAATTCTTCTGAGACCAGGCATGTGTCAACAGTGGCCTTGAATGAAGTCCTAGTAAAGAAACCATTTTGTGAAGCTGTGAAATTGAAACCTGGGTTGCCTTGGAGAACTCAAGATGTTAGAGATGCCAGAATTGTGGGACACCTGTCAAGGAGAGCTACTAATAGGGAGTAGAATCAGCCCAAGAGAAAGAAGTGTGTTACAGTCAACAAAGCTGAATAGAGTTGGAGATGTGCAGAGTCATTTTCACATCAGACATGGAGATGAAGAGTTTGGAGTTTGCCCAGTTAGTTTTTGGTTTAATTCTGGTCCAGTATTTCATCACTATACTACTTTCCCTATACTTTGGAATAGTAATGTATATCCTGTGCCATTATATTTTGGAATTATATGATCTGCTTTTTGATTTTGATTTTTATAGGAGGGGTTACAGTTAACAAATTACCATGCATCTCAGAAGAGATTTTGGACTGTGAAATAAGTTTGAGACTGTTATAGACTACAGGGATTTTTGAAGTTGGACTGAATGCATTTTTTTTTTGTATTATAATATGGTTATAAGCTTTTGGGGGCCAGAGCGTGTAATGTGGTGGTTTGGGAAAAAAAATAGCACTGTTAGGAGGTTTGCCCTTGTTGGAGGAAGTGTGTCATTTTGAGAGTAGATTTTGAGGTCTCTTTTGCTTAAGCTTGCTTCAGTGTGACTTTCAGTTAACTTCCTGTTGCCTGCAAGATGTAGCAGTCTCACCTCCAGCACCACATCTGCTTGCTTGTGGCCATGCTCCCGATTATAATGATGATAATGGACAGAGCCTCCGAAACTGTAAGCAAGCCACCCCAAT
The DNA here is from genome assembly GCF_004664715.2 of Peromyscus leucopus. Classification (NCBI taxonomy): domain Eukaryota; kingdom Metazoa; phylum Chordata; class Mammalia; order Rodentia; family Cricetidae; genus Peromyscus; species Peromyscus leucopus. The sequence continues at coordinate 95,511,330 of NC_051065.1, forward strand.
TAAATATTTTCTTTATAAGAGTTGCTGTGCTCATGGTGTCTCTTCATAGCAATAAAAACCCTAATTAAGGAAACAATCATTATCTGTATCATAAATTCACTTAATTTTAGTAGAATTACATTGGTTAATCTTAATTGTCAACTTGATGAGATCTAGAATTCCCAGCAATGCACTCTATGCAAGGAACTCTATGCATGACAGCAGGGAATTTTCTTGATTGGGTTATTTATAGTGAGAAGGTCTGCCCACTGTTGGCAGCCTTGAGCTAGGATTCTAGTTTGCCTACAAAGAGAAAGTAAGATGAGCACAAACACTCATGGTTCCCTTCTTCCGACTGCAGATGCTTTATGAAGAATTGCTTGAAACTGCTCTAATGCTAACTTTATCGCCTTGATGTAATGTATACATAGATTGTATGTCAGTCCAAACCATTCCTTCTTTTGTTAGGATATTTTATGCAATAATCCAACTATTAGAGTTAATATTACAAAATAAGACAGTTCACAATATATCTTTGTAGCACAAATCTTAACAGGTCTTATTAATAAAATCAAACGTAAAGCCATGTATTGGGGTGAATGCTGGAAGATCAGAGAAGCAGGACAAGCCACAGCTTCCTCACCTTGCCATTTCCTCAGCTGATCCTGTTTCCTCAGAATGGATAGTTTCTGTGTCCTCATCCAAATGGATCTCAGCTGAACTGCTGCTCAAAAGCCTAAAAGCTTAACCAGGCTTTAGTTCCTCGTCATCTTAAATACTTTTTTGCTTCCTGTCATCACTTCCTGGGATTAAAGGTTCTTGTGTTTCCACAAATGCCTAGCTGTTTCCAGTGTGGCTTTGAACTCATAGAGAGTCAGACAGATCTCTGCCTCTGGAATGTTAGGATTAAAGGTGTGTGTGCCACCATTTTCTGAGCTCTGTATCTAGTGGCTATTCTGTTCTCTGACCCCAGATAAATTTATTAGGGTGCACAATATTTTAGGGAACACAATATCACCACATATCTTAGTTACTGTTTTATTGCCATGAAGAGACACAATGACCACGGCAACTCTCATGAAGGAAACCATTATTTGGGGGTTTGTTTACAGCTTCAGAGGTTTTCCCCGTTATGATTATGGTGGGCAACATGGTCATGGTGGTATGCAGGCAGGTGCTGGAGTAGTAGCTGATAACTACATACTGATCTATAGGTAAAGAGTGACTCAGGGCTTGTCATGGGCTTTTAAAATCTCAGAACCCATCCCAGGGACATATTTGCTCAAACAGGGCAACCCCCATCATTTTTTAATTCTTTTATTTCAAATAGTGCCATTTCCTGGTGACTAAGCATTCAAACATATGAGCCCATAGGGGCTATTGTCATTCAAATCATCACACAGTACTTTTATAATTGACATTTTTCAGTTTTCAAAAAAAGAAATTAAAAACATTAAGTTAGTTTCTTATATTATGTAGGTATAAAGAAGAAATATTGAACATTTCACCTATAAATCTTAACTAAAAAATAACATGATGTTTTTCAAAGCAAATGAAAAAGATCAAGCTTTGTATTTAATATTGGGTACTGTATTTTTTTTTCTGTTTTATCATCAGCAAGTAGAGCCTATATGATTACTGGTATTGAATTTTATTGAATATTGAAGGTTAGAGTGCATTACCTTTCATTAATGTGTCTGTCTGTCACAAATACAGGTTTAAAATTATTTATAAGATTTTGTTAATTGTTAATATCAATCTAATTGTATTGATATAATTTAAAACATATAATAATATCATATGTATTGAAGCACATGAATCTGAAAAAGGGTACCCATAACTTAAATGGACAACTCAATGACCACCACTCAGCTCTGAAAAAGCCAGAAGTTTCCTGATATTTCCACTGGGTCACAATCTGCTTTTCTACACAGAAAGAAAATATTGGTCTAACTTCTGTCACTGCTATTTGCTGTGTTATTTGAAACTTTCTTTTGACAAGTCACCTACAGAGTCATCCACTCAAAATTACATGTTGTGAGATTGTTTCTGCATGTTGGGTAGTCATATGTCACTCATTCTCATTGTACTGGCTGTGGAGATTACTCAGTGGGAAAAAGCATGAGGACCTGAATTGAGATCGACAGCAACCACATGCCAGTAATATCAGTAAACCAGTTACACCAGTAAGGGTGTGTTGACAGAAAGATTACTGCAGCTTTCTGGACAGTTATAACAACCCATAAAATGGTAAGTTCCGGGTTCTATGAGAAACCCTGTCTCATAGAAATGAGATGGAGAATTATAGAGCAGGATTATAGATGTCATCCACTGGTCTATTCATGGGAATGAACAAATAAATTCACTCATGTACACACCTATACATGCAACACTCACAGACAATCCAATGCAGTACACTATTGCATTGCATATTTATTTCCAAATGTTTATCAAGTCCACTCAACATAGATTTTGGTTTGGTTTATTTGTTTGCACTTTCTGTTTTATTTTTCAGTCTCAGGTATTTATAAATAAAACTATCATTTACTCCTTTTTCCTGTCTCTTAGCATATATAAGAATGCAATTAATTTTTAAAAAATACTACATCATAAATTTATTTATTTATTTTACAACCTGGCCACAGTTTCTTCTTCCTCCTCTCTTCCCAGTCCGTCTTCCAAGCCCACCTTCTCTGTTACCACCCCCAAAACACTGCTTTTCTCTTTAGGAAATGAAATATCTTCCATAAATATCAATATAACATGGCATATCAAGTTACAGTAAGACCAATGTATTAAGGCTGGGCAAGGCAACCCAGTATGGGAATGTAATTATTTTTAATGTTATTTTAGTGAGTAGAATCACCATTCAATTATATGCATATATAATCAATGCTAATGAATTGTGTTGAGTAATTTGCAAGGTAGCACTCCAACTTATGTTTCCTGTTAGCTTCTGTGAGTACTTGTTTTTCTCCTCTTTTAATAACATAAGTGTGCAAATGTATCCTTAGGTCAATCAAATACATGATGGAGCCCATTATAGTATACCCTGTATTTATAAGATTTTGTTAATTGTCCAGTGGTTATTAACATTGGAAAATGTTGTATTATTCATAAATAGTTGCTTTAGTCTCTTCCTCTGCTTTACATTGTGTTGTCTTTTTATGGAGTGTAGCACATTCAAGAACCAACACCAAAACAAAACCAAACTGAACAAGCAAGCAAGACCATCATTAGATATGTTCCTGTATGTATCACAACTATGGTGTTTTCTCGTGATATGTTTCTTGATTTTATCCTTGAGTTGGTGTACTGATTTTCTCAAAATTTATAATCAAATTTAGCCATATTACTTTCAGTGCTAGTTGTTTTTGCATTGTATTTAAGAAATCATCACCAACTCTGAGGTGACAGCTATTTTATTCTATTTTTTTCTAAAAACACTGCTCTTTTGCTTGTCACATTTAAATATGCAATATACCTGGAATTACATTGCTTTTCAGACCTCCTCTATTTCAAATAATAGATTCCCCTAATACTTTCTCTTTGTCTAACAGGAAACCATTCACCATGGGTTATACAGACTCCTCCATTAACCAAGAATCTATAACGTAGAAGCTTTATTTCACAGTTCCATGATTCTAGGAAATTTCTATAATAAATGGTTCAAAAGTACAACCTCTGTGGCTGTTATGAAGGGAGAATTATGGAACTTGTGTGTGTTTGTGTGTGTGCATGTGCGTTTGTGTGTGTGTCTGTGCCTATGTGTGCACAATCACTTTTTTTTTCCTCTTGAATTTAAAATCACAGCAATTATTCTTTGAATAACACATTATTAAAGGGGTTTGTTTTGAACTGGTCTTTAATCATTGCATTTGCTAGAGTCTTTATGAAGGTCACAAAATAAATGAGTGAGACTTGGTGCTTTTTTTGAACTGACAGTACTGTCATGTGATTGGGGGTGGTTGGGGCCCTGCTTATTCAATTTAATGATAGAGACCAAAAGTTCTGTTGGCAATAAAAATAATCTTTGTAGAAATACATAGTCAGTTGGAGTGCTATAAAGGAGCTTTGTCAATAAAAACTATAATCATTACTATGGTTTTGTTCCATTTCTGTGGTAATTAGTTATTATCATTATTTATTACTTCATTTTATGGTTATTGCTTGCAATTTCAGAGTTTAAATACTGAAAGCATAAACAGTGTTAATTTAATTACTGTGTTGAAATTCTGAAAACTCCCATGTGGTGTTAAGATTATTAATAAGTATATTTCAAATGGATATTCTAATTACATTTTGCATTTTGCCAGATTTCTTGTTCATCATAATTTTGAACAAATTGTTATGTTTTGTCATTTGAAAATTGTCATGCAAAAATAAATGTCATTTCATGGGGCTGTGTTTAGGCAAACACCATGTATTTTGTAGTTCACAGAGAAAACAATACAGTGATTAAGCAAATAATTCTACATAGGTTTTATATATTTTCAAATGCAGCTTCAAACCTTAAAAACCTTTGAGGGGACAGAGAGGTTGCTCAGTGGTTTAGAGCACTTACTGTTCTTCCAAAAGATCAGGTTCAGTTTCCAAAAACTACAAGGGTGCTCACAACTCTGTATCTTCACCTCTTCTGGTCTTCTAAGGCAATTGCACTCATTTGCACATACTCTCACACAGGCACAGACACATAATTTAAAGGAAAGGAAATAGTTTTTTTTTTTAAATGATTCTTCACACAATATAAAACTATGAAAACAGGTGACATTTATTGTTATTTCTATTTGTTTCATTAAATTTATTTTTAATTACTATTTTGTGTGTATGGATGTTTTGTCTGCACATACATCTGTACAATGTGTGCATAACTGGTGCCCTTGGAGGCTATAAAAGAACATCTGATTCCCTAGAACTGGAGTTATAGATGTTTGTGAGCTGTCATGGAGGTGCTGGGAATTGAACCTCAGTCCTCTGGAAAAGCAATCAATGCTTTCAACTGCTGAGTTGGCTTCTTCCTCTCCATCATTTGTTTAATTTTTATTTATATAAAATAGAGAATCTATAAAATTTAATATAAAGTGGTATACAATTTGATTAGTAACCACCATAATTCTTACTAATTATCTTTGATGTTGTATTTTAAATTCAATGTATAGTTTAACCACACATCAGTGATTAGCATCATCAGAATATGGTGAAAAACTAATCGCACTGGTGTAATTAGACTTTATTTACTGCATAGAAAAAAGTGACAAATAGGAAGTAGGTTATTTTGGCAAAGTTTTTGGTTTTTTTTTTTTTTTTTTTTTTTTTTTTTTTTTTTTTACAATTTAATTGTAGCTTGAGCTATAGACAAATTTCTAAACAGTCTTATTAATAGAAAACACAGAGTCAGATATATGGGTGAAAACTTGAGAGAGATCAGAAGAATAGAACAGCCACATGCTAACCTCACATCACAAACTCTGCAGCTTCCTGTCTACCCATGCCTATGTGCCTTGCTATTCTGCCATCTGATTTGCTATCTCTGTCCAGCTACATCACTTCCTCTTCTTGCCTAGCTCTGTCACTTCCTGTCTGTCTGTACAGAACTTCAGACTTCCATGGATAACTAGTGTTGGAATTTAAGGTGTGTGCCACCACACCTGGCTCGGTTCCCAGTATGGCCTTGAACTTACATAGAACCAGACAGATCCCTGCCTCCCAAGTGATAAGATTAAAGGTGTGTGCTAACATTGCATGACTTTTGTGTTTACTTATAATGGCTGCCTTTTTCATTTGATCTCCAGGCAAGCTTTATTTATTTATTAGAACACAAATAAAATATCACCACATTGAGCATTAACAGCAAAGCTTATGAGTAATGAGATAATATTTTCTTGCAGCAAGATCCTTGGGGTGATTTGAGATCATGACTCTTTGGACAAATAAGGCAATTCCCATTAGGCACAAACATGCTAATACTCCTGTATATACCTACAGAGGCCAGTGCACTGGGGTTTTCAAGATCACAAAAAGGAATGTGGTGAAATTTTAGAAAAGGTTGTGCATCTAAATGTCTTCTGTGAGCTGCTTGGTAGAAACTGAGGAGAGATTTTGCAATGGAAAAGAAGTCATTGGGACATATCTAAAGACAATAAAAGACTAAGTGAGGAAAAAAGGAGCTGGTCACATTGTACTGAGGCCATGTAGGGCTCTGACCCTGGAATAACCCTTTAGAAATATGTCCCATTTAGGGGCACATCAGACTTAGAACTAAAAAGTAGAACAGTCACATGATATGGGTGGCTGCTGATAAGAGAGCAACTCATAGGAGGCACAATCCAGGGAGGGATTCTCTCTGTTACTGGTAGCCAGTAGTTTGGGCAAGTGAAAACATGAGTGTCTAAACCCAAGTAGCACATGATAGCATCTATCCAGATTAGTAGGATGCTAGATGTGTCGCAAAGCTGTTGAAGGCACTGTTAGATAAGTGGGAATAGTCCATGAAGTTAACACCAAGTCAACAAATACAGACCAGACTGTTTCTGTGAGAACTGTTTTGATGAGAACTCTGGAATATAAGACATGGTGAAGCCAGTAGATTTTAGCAAAGGGGATAGAAACAGGAATATTCAGTGTTTTAACTGACTGTATTTACGACTCTGTGATTAAATGAGCAAACAAACAAAATAACTAACAGGATGAGATTTGGGGCTTCCAGAAATAGAAATAATATTTTTAGCATGCCAGATATGAATGCTTACAAATAGTATATTAATAAATAGCTTATAACTCAAAATAAGATGAAGTAATACAACCAAGGAATAAAACCAGACCAAACAAACAAAATAGTAGGTAAACTAATTTTTACAAATGGACAATATACCAGGGTAGACATTTGTTAAAATAGGACATAAACAGATCAAATGCACTCATGAAAATACTTCATACCATTAATCACAAAACCAGTGTGAAGTTATCATTATGAGTTCAGTTTCTAGCTTTCAGAAGAAATCCTATGAAACATATGTCAGCAAGAGTTTCGAGATATTGAACTGCCTGGAGCAGGTATAATTTTGTGTGGTCATTAGAGAAACAACATAGAAAAAATAGGCCATAAAACTAAAAAAGGAACTATTAAATATGATACATCTGTTCTACTGTTATATGCTTATCTACATTAAATAAAATCAAGAAGATAAAGATATTTATCCTCTCTTTTCCATACCAGCCAAGGTGTGAAAACAGTTTAAAAGCTTACCAACAGACATATGGATATTTATAATAAATAAATATTCACATGTGCTGTGGATATTGCTCTCTATAAATAAAATGCTGATTTGTCAGTAGCCAGGCAGGAAGCATAGTTTAGGCGGGATAAGGAGAGAGGAGAATTCTGGGAAGTGAAAGGCTGTGTCAGGAGACACTGCCAGCCGTTGCTATGAGAAGCAAGATGTAAGGTACCAGTAAGCCACAAGATACATGGCAGCTTATAGATGAACAGAAATGGGTTAATTTAAGATATAAGAATAAATAACAGGAAGCCTGAGCCATTAAGCCGAACAGTTTAAATAATATAAGTGTCTGTGTGTTTATTTGGGTCTAAATGCCTTTGGGTCTGAGCAGGACTGGAGAAAACTCCAGCTACACACATGTAGGCATATGTATGCATAAATACACATTCATATAGATATCCACAAAGTATAATATTGTCGTTGCTTCAATAGAAAATAAAAGCAATGTCTCCAAAGAGGTGGATAGATCTGAAGAATGTTATGCTATTATACTCTGTGTAATTAGTCAGACATTGACAAATGAATGCTTGTATTTAGGATCTAAAATATTCCACATACAGAAATTTTAAAATTCTGATCAATGTTGTAGCAAGGCATCAGTATCATTGAAGCTTCGCAAACAAAATTTCCATGTAGACAAACAAGGTCAATGAATCTAATTTTGTAAGTTATTGAACAAGTGAGATAGCTTGTAATTGCTTATGGACATCAGATATATACCTCACACACAATATGTAAATTGCCATTATATATATATATATATATATATATATATATATATATATTATGTAAAGTGAACATAATCATGCCTTTCATTTTTATATAAAATATATGAACCAACAATACATACACTTTATTTTCCTTGCCTCTACTCCTCCCAGTTCTTCCCCAACTTTTCTCTCCCCCAGATATACTTCCTCTCTGTTTCTCAAGCAATAAGTAAATAAAGTATGAAATTCTTAGCATTGGAACCCAAATGTTAGTTATATAAATGTTTCACATTAATTCTTTCAACTCTAATGCAAGTTTAAAAGTATTTTCCATTTAAAAATTAAAGTTGGAGGATAGTCTGGAAAAATGAGCTATACAGAGTACTTGCTGCTGTTCCTGAGGACTCATGTTCAGTTCCTAGAACGAAGCTCCAACTGTCTGCAACTCCTGCTCCAGGGGATGGAAATTCTTTTCTGTCCTCCATAGATATCTGCACTTACATACAGAAATGTAGGCCCACATGCATACACACACACTCACACACACACACACACACACACACACACACACACACAAAGACAAAATCTTTTTTAAATATCCGATATTATAGTATTAAAAGTAAATTCCAAATATTAGATATGACTTCATGTCATTGAATAAAAGATAAATACTTGGGCCTATGAAATAGCTTAGCAGGTAGAGTAGATTGCTGCTTAGCCTAGTGACCTGAGTTCAATCCCTCAGACATATATAGTAGAGAAGGAAAACCAGCTCCCTCAGGTTGTCCTCTGACCTCCACAGAAGCACCATAGCATAAACAACACACACACATACACATGCATATATATATATATATATATATATATATATATATATATATATATAAACATATATATTCTATACTCAGGATGAACAATTAATATATTTTAAAATATATAAATACCTTTAATCCCCTGATATTATAAAACTATTGATAACTTACTTGATATTACTTGTTATTCTTTCAGAGTATTTTATTTCTTTGTGATAAACACTATGTAATAGGCCATAGAATTTGTACCAATCAATAAAATCTTAGCATACAAAAGTACCTTACAGTTCTGGTTTTTATTGGCTTTCTTTGGTCATGAGGCCATTAGATCTCTGGCAAGCATACTCTTCTTTAACGAGTCAAGTGTAGCATTTGAAAGTCAGCTACAAGATGATGAAATAGTAAAAATAGTTTTGAAAACAAGAAACATCTGAGAGTCTTTTAATAATGTACTATAGAATGGATATAAATCCCATTAGTACAGTTTAAAAGGCATGAAAATTATCTAACTAGGAAAATAAAATCAGCTGGTCCATGATGAAATATGTACGAGGAATTTCAGAAACATCTACTTTGGAAAAATTTTAAACAAAAGACATGTAATTAATCCTACTAACATGTATGTAGCCTGTCACACTTACCATGTCATTGAGACCATTTATATCATCTGAGAGAACGATACTTATACTATCTGTTAAGATTAATTCATAATATATTTTACTCTATTAACTATACAGTGATCCTTTAATTTCATCAAGTTTGTATTTGAGGTCAGTTATGTTTTTAAGATAAATTTTTCTAGTATTAATACAGTTGCAATGGAACTATTGCAAAGTCATAGCTTGCTAAATATAATTTACCTTACCTCTTTCTGTGGAATGCCCTTCCAGTCTGACTTGTAAGCACACAGCATCTTATATTCTGTAAACATTTGTGCAATGCCCACAGTTTCTCACTCAGACTCAAGCAATAAAATTCTTCCAATCATTTGCAGTAAAACAACCTAATAAATGTCATACTGGAGTAATAAATTTTCATTTGTTTATCCTCTACAGTTTGGGCCACACTGAACCGGGAATCCTGCAGTGAAATTGATTATGAGATGAGTGGTCCTATCTGTCTTGGCTCCTGGCTTTCCATTCAATAACTGCAGTGTGAGGCTCTTGTAAGTTCAGGGTACTGAAGGAAGAAAGATAAAATATCATTGAGATATTATTTGATAGGTTAAATATAAGCATGGCACTTCTAACTAGCAAAATCCGTACTAATCTATACAGATGGTTTTTGGAGGTGATAGAACCCAACATTGATTCTCTTCTTTCCTATCATAATAATGCGAGTCCTTAGATGATTTCTCAACTTGGCTCAAAACAATTTGGCATGAGCAAGGTTATATTTAATGGAAAGTTAGAAGCTTTTTCTTACTTCTGGGTTTCCAGTAGGACATTTCTAATATTATTTCTGCATACCAGAAACAATGATTATTGAATGAATTTTGGATGTGTTAGTATTTATTAATATATAAGAAGTGTCCATTGAAGTACTTGTGCACCACTTCTGAATTGACGCAGAAAACATGCTCCTGTTTTAATGATCCATATTTGCCCTCAAAATAACACTGTTTTCAGGATTCAGTGTAGCACTGAGTTCTACAAGTTCCCTAAACTGAAGATTCAACATGTCAAGACAGCTGAGGAAATTATTAAAATCTGCATCACTTGGCTAAAAAAAATGGTACACATTCCTTTCTCCTGTCTCAGGAGAAACTATAGACAAAGCTGAAGCTGCAAATTCTCTTCGAAATGACTATTGTATTGATCTCTTCTTTCCTCAGCAGAGTATTACCACTTTCCTCTAGTCCAGAAAGGAGGAGAGGGGTTTGTTGTGCCATTTCTTGTCTCATTTAGTTTAGACTGTAAATCAGCTGACTGTAAGACATCCAGATAATATAGCTTGGTATAGAAAATAGGAAAATATAGAGCAGAGGTAAACACTACCACTCACATATTGATTCATAATGTTACTGTTGAATAAGCCCTGAATGTAGGGTGAACCTCTGAAGGTAAAGCAGCTTTCTTTAAGAGAACAAGCAGCATAAAATACAAAATCTTAATATCTCCCAGATAGACCACTTCCATTACCAATCTGTCATTGTTTGAAATTTCTTATGGATGCAAAAACTGTTTATTCAAGTACCATATTTTGCCCTTAGGGTATGTGTATTACTATTGTTCTCATTGTCCACACAATTGACAAGGAACTTAAGAAAAGAAAGATTGCTTGACTTACAATCTGAAGCTACTTTTTTCTTCATGGCAGCGAAATCATGGTAGGTAGTAGGGGCATCAGCTGGCCACATTACAGGTGCAGTGAGAAAGCCAAGAACAGGGTCAGGCTATGAAATGTTAAGTAGTGCCTTCACTGACACACTTCAGCAGTAAATTTCCATGCCTTAAATGTTCAGTAATCTTGCCTAACAGAGCAAACCACCTGAAGACCACATGTTCAAATATACTAGCCTATGGGATATTCTACTCAATTCACAAATATAAGTAAAGACCTATACTTTATAAATCAACTCATTAATCTATTGAGATTGCATCACATTTTAAGTGTTAATAAGTTTATACTTGGAGTCCTAGTTCATATTTTAAATATATGTGATTCATATATTAGTTGCTAGATAAGCATAGCCCCATCATTACATTTCTGCATACTTTTGCTAATTTAAAAATGTCACGATAAAGAGATTAAAAAATTATGTCAAACATATCTTCGTCATCATACTTATTCCTTGGTCATATAAAATATTGTCACTATTTGTTCCCTGCTTTTGTCCTCAATGAGTATATTTTATAAATTTGTACAAATAATCTCCCTGTGCATTCCCATATAGAAAATAATAGTCACAAACTAGTGGTGCTCAGCCTGGAGAAGAGAACCTCCTTTCTACAAAGAGTGACAATCAATGCAAAGAATTCTATCTGACCAAGATCCTGAGAAAAACACAATGCTGAATGCTTGGTTTTTAATGGGGACACTTGTATCAACATCCCTCCCCCTGCCTTTTCAATGGTCATGGAGCATCCTAGATGGAAGGCAAGGGAATTTAAGGGCTGGGGAGGATTTAGGAATCAGAGATTAGAAGAGTCTCATTAAAGGTGGCCATGAAGATAACATATTCATGCTTCAGTGATAAACAAACAGCAATTATGGATGCCTGCACACAATTAGGCTCTCCAGCTTTCCGCCACTAATAGAGAAATGCCTATGAGGATCCATTCTTTCCTTAGGAGACAATGACTCTTTTGGTTTAAGGAAGGTGTGTCATTTTTTTTTGAATACTGGGTACCTATTAGGTAAAAGGGGTCTAAGGTAAGGAATGGGGAAGCCGGAGCACAGTGGGAAATAACTGCAATCACAAAATATCCTGTAGCAGATGAAATGTTGAACAATAAAGAAAACAGAAAAAATCCCTTCCAAAATTATACCTTTGTTATTTATTGTTTATATTTGTTTTCACTTTTTATAAAAGTTATTATAAATGAGTTATAAAAGTTTATAAAAATTATTATATAAAATGAGCTTGCAAATAAAAAAGCAAGGACCACACACTGAAAAAAACAAGACCCAAAGTCATACATTTCAGTGTACTGCTATATAGTTAGACTTCACATTCTCAATGAAAGTTGTAAAGCTTCTCTATCAAAAATATCTTATATACTTATCTACCACCCAAACCAAAAAATCCATGACAGAATAAGGACCAGAAAAATAACTATATTTATATTATCTTTCATAACTCATTTCCAATACCTACATTCAATCTCTCTTCATGCCCCAATATTTAGCCTTTTTTTGTTGTCTTTTCTTTATACTCTATACCCAAATGTACATTTGCTTACATTTAATACAACAAATACTTGCTCACCTGGACATACACAAAAATGTTTGTTGTAAAAGACCTCTCAAAACAATTAAGAAATATTTATATAAATTTGTTTCCTTTAACTATATTGAGTTATTTGATGTGGCAACAAAGCATGTTTTGTCTTTAAATGCAAACTATGAATGGTTAAAAATGAATGGAATATTTTATTCTTATAAGACTATGTTTACTACACTGTATAACCATGTAAAATGCATGCATTTCTATATATTGGAAGTGAACACATACAAAATGGAGCACATACACAATATATAAGATAATATATATCTTTATTTCACCTTCATGGGAACGGATTTAGACATATACATTTATGATTCAATTTATGTAGTTAGCACCTTCTTGTTGTAGATAATGGGGGTAATGGGGCTGTTCTTTCAATACTCTATAATGATAAGGAAATTTTTACATAAGAAAATAGATATGCATTACTGTCATACAGATGAATATGATATTTATAACACTTTGGTTGAGGAGAGGTAAATTAAACTTTAGAACTTCAGTGTGAGTACACAATAGAGACCACTAAGAGAGAATGCTCCAGTATGATGATAGACAGCTGCATGTAGTGAACTAGGTATTGGATCATCCCAGAATTCAGAGAAAATAAAACCAGTAACAAAAAGACCAAAATAGCCTACAAGATCAGAGAAGGTCTAGAATTAGCACATGGGAATTGAACATGTTTTTACATTTGCTTACTAGGAGAGGGCACTGAAAAGGGTGGTAAGTGACACCTTTTGAACTCTGCTGTCCTTTGAGCAGTAATAGGTTTGATTAGGATAACATTTTTAATGACCATTTCATAATATCATAAATTTAATATTTTGACACCTGAAAAAAAATCTTTGATGACCAATAAAAGAAATTAGTTCCAAACAGGAAAAATCATTTTAAGAAATTAAAAAGAGTAAATGTGTTCTCCTAATTTGTGTTTCTGTTGCTGTGATAAACACCATGACATAAATTAACTTTGTCAATAAAGGGTTTATTTGGTATTCTATAATCCATTACTGAGGGGGTCATGGCAGGAAATGAAGGCAGATTCTTGGAGGCAGGAGCTGAAGCAGAAGCCACAGAGAATTACTATTTATTGGCTCATTCCTCCTGGCTTGTTCAGCCTGCTTTTTTGTACAACTCAGGACCAACTGCCCAAGGATAGAACCACCCACAGTGGGCTGAGCCCTTTCACATCAATTATTAATCAATAAAATGTTCCACAGACATGTCCAGTTCCTCAACTGAGAATTTTCCTTCCTAGGGACTTCAAGTTGGTCAAGGCTATCTAAGCGGCCCATGAGTGCTTTAAAACAGACACCAAAGCTAGGTTACTCTTATGGAAAGGCTGAGTGTGATTATACCCCTAAAAGGTTAACATTCTCTCTGGGAGTTTCCCTTCTGGGGCAAAAACCTTCTAAATCTACATGTGCCCTTAAGGTTAAACTGCATCTGAGATAATTAAGTAAGCCATTATTTGGAGAAATCTTCAAAATAGCCTCTTTCTTGAAGGTACACTATGTTACAAAAATATTTTAACTGGCTCTTTACAGTTGCACCATGTAATAATACTATCTATAAAAAGTATTCCTGTGCAAAACTTAGAAATATGGGGGAGGACATGTATTGTTTAACCAGATGTTACAAAGCTAGGCACCAACACAAATAATTTTATTGACTTTTTACTAAGGTACTTATCTACACCATCTTATGTCAGTTTCCAAATTTATTGTATTCTGAATTCCAGTAAGAACCTATCAATTAACAATAATGTATAATGTAAATAAAGAAGCATGATTGAGTTTAAATAAAGTTTTAGCTTCATAAAGGAACTCTAATTAATTTTTTCTCTCTTTCTTTCTTCTGTTTGTATGTAGTAGTGAATGCCTGTCAAATCCTACATGTGGAAAACAGATAAAACTTTTTATGTAATGACTTCTCTCCCTGTATTTGGAGGCAGGGTCTCTCTTTTCTCAACCACTATGTTCTGTAAATTTCCATGCCTCCACATCTCATATCTCTGTAGAAGTGCAGGGTTTACAGATGCATGCCCCTACGTCTGGCATTTCATGTTCTCAAGATCAAATTCAGGTCTTGTTCTGGAAGGGATTTATCTACTGAGCCATCTCACAGACTCCAATGCAGAACTTGCTTTTAAAAATGCATTGTGCAGAAATGATGACACTTTACATTTTAGCTTATAATTTATGTTTGAATGCATATTTCAAACATATTTGGGACTGAATTCAAAATCATATCTCCTATTCCTTTTTTTTAAAGCAAGATAACATAGGTAATTGGGGTGTGTTATACTAATGATGTTGAAGGTCATCATCTAAGACAGTGGTTGTCATCCTGTGAGTTGTGACCCCTTCAGATATCCTGCATATCAGATATTTATGTTATGATTCATAAAGTTAGCAAAAGTACAATTATGAAAAAGCAAGAGAATAATTTTATGGTTGGGGTCAACACAGCATGAGGAACTGTGTTAAAGAGCTGTAGCATTAGGAAGGGTGAGAACCACTGATTTGAGAAATATTTTTGGTGCTAAAATCTTGAGTTGTATATATGTAGTTTACGTAAATAAAAAGCCAAAAGTTAAAGTTGTAGCAGACTGAAGTTGTTGGTTTATCTGACTCACATCTAATACTAATGTTTATTACTTAGTAATAAACTGTATCTGTTATATGATTTCCAGACCTTGCTTTACAGGCTGGTTTATTAAAAGGTGGATTAAATACTGTTTTGTACCAACTAGCAATTACAACTCAATGGCTGTATCCTATGCATGAATGAGGATTGCACTGGTTTGCAGGTCATCTGGGACCGGTTGCTTTAAGAGAGGTTCATCTGGATGGCTTTGCTGTGCATTTGGTTTGCCTGGGATTAGCTAGACAGTGCCATTTTTAGGTGCGTTTATCATAAGGATAAAAGAAATTCTAGCAGCTGTGAAGGAGAAAGTGCATCCTCCCAAGTTTCAGTCCTGGTGCTTGTCACATGCACTTATTTATTGAGTTAAAGAAGATATTTTCCTACTTGTATCCTGAAAGAAATGGAATCAGAGATTGGGCAGTAGAAGAAATGTTGGGGGTATAATTTACATATTAGATGTCTTAGTCAATGCTCTATTGCTGTTAAGAGATGCCATGACCACTGCAACTCTTAGAAAGCATTTAATTGGGGTTTGATTGATTACAGTTTCAGAGGTTTAGTATATTATCAGCATTGTGGAAAGCATAGCAGCACTCATGCAGACATAGTGCTGGAGAGGTAACTGAGGGTTCTATGTCTAGATCTGCAGGCAGCCGGAAGAGAAGAAAAGTCACTGGGCTCAACTTGGGCTTTGGAAATGTTAAAGCATAACACCAACGACATATTTTCTTCAACAAGGCCACACCTCCTAATCTTTCTAAGTAGTGCAACTCCATGATGACTAACCACTCAAATATGTGAACTTATGGGGGCTAATCTTATTCAAATCACCACAGGGGCTTAGTGTGCATGGTGAAGCTCCAGTCCTCTATAAGCTCAAGTAATGAAATCTTACCATTAAAAAACTGAAGGTTCATTTCACAGTGAATTCCAATTCATTATATATAAAACACACAACTACAGTGCCATTCATTCATATCTAAATACTAACTTGATTAACCCTTTTTCAATAGATTTGCTTGATTTTGTTCTATGCATATGAGCATTTGTCTGCATATCTTCCTGTGTACCTTGGGCATGGTGCCTTCAGATCCCACGAAGTTGGCATTACAGACTGTTGTTACCTGTAAAGTGGGTACTGGAAACCGAACTCAGTTCTTCTCAAGAGCAGTACATAATTCCTCTTAATCATGTAGCTATCTTTCCATGCACAAATAAATTGTTTTTTAACATCAGAGCAGGGTGGCCAAAGAGAGAGATAATTAAAACAGTATTCAGAAATGTCATAAATAAGCAAACAATGCATTATAATAGAAACAAAATAATCAAAACAAACAACTAAAAAGAAATTAGCACAAAATAAAATTAGAAAGCAAAATTAGAGAAAGTTATACATGTCTAGTTAGTTCCCACTTTAAAAACAGTGCCATGTCAAGTTCATACACATACACCACAGTTCTAAGCTACAATGCAGATATGTAACACACTGTAATCATAGAAATAGAATGCTAGCTTTGGTTTCTTTAATTCTTGAATGTGCTTAGTCTTGGAGGAACTTCTCTCAGGCTGATATAGTTGCTATTCCAGAGTCCTATTTCCAAAGCACTGAATATGGAACACATGAAAATGTGAACCTTGTGAACATAAAACAATAGAAGGTGTTGACTGAGGAGTGACCTTCTTGATATTAATAAGGTCCTTTATAGGGAATGATAGTGGGCTTCCAAGTTAAGTCAGTTCCATCTTAAAGTAAAGCAGAGGAAGAAAATGTTGCAAGTGAAAATTAAATCTAAATACATACAAAGATTATTAAAATACATATTAGTTCATAAATGCAGACATAGATATAGAAATATGCAAGGGAATGTCATAATACTTTTTACTATAAGAAAAATGTAATAAGTTCTTTGTACAAATAAAAACAGTTCATATTAAGCAGAAAGCTGAGTTCTTAAAGCAGGCTTGTAACCTAAGTTCTTAAGGATCACAAGTACCATTATTGCCTTCTTTTTTGATGAAGCATGAGGGTAAAAACAGTAGAAGCCATCCAAAATACATACAAATATTAAAACAAAAAATTTTATCTCTTCCCTGAGGAAATAAAATTCTAGACAGACCATGTAGAATTTCTAAATCTCTTACTCATGAGGGAGTACATATTTTTTTTTTACATTCTAGAAGTTTCCAGGGTTTGAACAACATTCCCATGTTCATCCTGATACCAAGCATATGCTGGGAGCCACTAGGGAAGAAAGCAGATTGCAGTAGGTTTTGGCTCTTACTTTATTTATATGGTGTCTATGGAGTCTGAGATCAAAGTAAGAACTGAGAGATAAATGGATATGAGCTTAACATGAACATTAGGTTGATTGACATATACCATTTCATAAGAGAGAGTTCCTTGGGGTGTAAGCATGAACACTTTTTGTATTAGAAAAAGAAATTGGAATAGGGAGTAAAACTCAAACATTCTGGGTTTTATTGCAGGTTTAGGAGAGGCCCTGTGCTTATATAATGTCCTGAAGTCTATGATATATTATGCATTGCCACACAATTAATAGTCTCAATCCTAACTCTTTGTTGATGGTTTATGTGCATCTGTACCCACTTTCTAAAAATGTGTTGTTACTCCAAGGTCAGTTGCTTGTAGCATGCTCACAGTGTTTAATGAATGTTCATGATAGACATTTGTATGGTGATTTTCTCTCTGATCATAACAAGTTGCCATCTTGCACTTTGGCCAGGTAACCCTGACAACTAGAATAGTACAAGATTCTTACCTGGGATTACAGCTTTAATGCCTCCCCTAGCTGTAGGTAATCTTGGAAGATGCAAATGTGGATTAGAAAATGATTAAAACCACAATTCTGTGATACAGTTTCTGTGAGGTGACTATCCATGATGGGATGGGACTTAGGGATGATGTAGTTAGAGTTTTCCTGCCTTGCCCACAGTCAGGACAAATCTCTGTCACCTGCCAGTCCCACAGCCGCTCAGACCCAACCAAGTAAACACAGAGACTTATATTGCTTACAAACTGTTTGGCCATGGCAGGCTTCTTGCTAACTGTTCTTATAGCTTAAATTAATGCATTTCCATAAATCTATACCTTGCCATGTGGCTCGTGGCTTACCGGCATCTTCACAGGCTGCTTGTCATGGTGGTGGCAGGCAGTGTTTCCTTCTGCCTTCCTGTTCTTTCTTTTCTCCTCTCTGGTAGTCCTGTCTATACTTCCTGCCTAGCCACTGGCCAATCAGTGTTTTATTTATTGACCAATCATAGTAATTTAACATACAGACCATCCCACAACAGGATGACATACCTAATTTGGGTCACCCACACTCCTCACCTAAGAAATGTTCAGAAAAATGCCCAATAAACTCGTGCATCTCACCAAGTCATACTTTCTGGTCTTGTGGATAGTTGGACATTCCCTTGTATCTCTCCAGGAAAAGCTGATACAGCAGCATTCCATATATATATCACTTATAGGAAATTGACACAATAACAACCACACAGACTGGAGTATAGTGTGCAGTTATCATGTTGCTGCTGTTGTGAGGATGTCATGAATAGTACAAAAACAAAACATCACTCTAGGAAGATGAAAGAAAGGTTTCCTGACAGCAAGATACTTAAACGAGTTTCTAGACTTGAGGGTCAGAAAAGAAAAAAAAAGTTAATAGGTAAAATTACTATTAGTAAAAATATTAGTAAGAATACGATGGAGAAAAAAGCTGTCATCTAAAAATATGACTGATTGTATTACTTTTAGCAGAAATTCAATAGGTAAAGGAAAATGTTACATGGTCATAGAAAAAAGAAACTTTAGGTTGTGTACATGGAGAGAAAGAGAGAGGAGCTGCAATGTTTTTGCATAGATGAGAACTACTGATATTGGAATAGCATAATAACCAATATTTACTCAGAAATTTGCTCATTTAAATATTTAATATAAATAAGAATGCTATAATATATGTGCCACCAATTAGATGGTTGTGTCCAAATCTCTGGGGGTTTAGAGGATTCTTGTAATCCTCTAAAATACATGTATTTGTAAATGTCCCTTGTGTAAATTAAAAAGTAGTACAGCTTCTAATTCAGCACAAATATTTGGAGAGTTAGTAAGACATCTTGTAAACCAACCTGAACATTAACACATTTTCTTTAACTCCTCAGAATAGAAAGCTTTCTAATAAGCAGCCAAAGGAAAAGACAGAACTGGGAAAATGAATGGGGTTTTGAATGCAAAAGGCTTGGTATGAACCATTAGAAATTAGAAGATTTCAAGTGAATAGGAATCAAGGAAAGGAGTGGTTTTAAAGCATATTTGTTGAAAAAGATAAAGACAGAGAGACAAGGGGACAGAGAGGTGTGGTGATATTTTACTTATGCTGAAATGTAATATTTTATTTGTATGTTAATAAATAAATTTTGACTCAAAATCAGAGGTTATAGAGAGCCATAAACAGAAGTTAGGTGGTGGTAACACATGCCCTTAATCCAATCACATGGAAGGCAGAGTCTCTTCTGTGGTCAAGGACACAGCCAAGGGTGCTGACACATGCCTTTAATCCCAGTACCAACCATCGAGACCTGGAGGTCTGCATAGACAGGCAGTGACGAAGATGTGATGTGGCTGGGCTTAGAGCCAATGAGAAGGCATAACAGGAAGGCAATAAAAGCACAGAATAGACAGGAAGAAGCTCTCTCTCTCTGTCTGGGGAGAGGTCATTGAAAGTTGAAGACTGATTATTGCATAATAAGAATGGGTGTGTCTGGCCATCCTATCCCCAGAGTAGGTCAGTTCCTGCCGTCTCTCAACCATTGCCAGCAGTCTTTTGTGGGGGTATCTTTGTGGATCTCCGTGGGCCTCCCTAGCTCTCTGCTTCCTCCCCTTCTCATGTGGTCTTCATTTACCATGGTCTCCTATTCCTTGTTCTCCCTCTCTTTTCCTGTTAGTTGTGCCATAAACCCCATCCAAGGAAGGTCTGAGGAATCTGGATGCAGACATCCATGGCTGGGCCCCTGGTGGATCACTGGGAGTCTAAATAGTGAGAAAGAAGAGGGTTTATATGAGCGAGAATTGTTGAAGCCAAAGTTGGATAAAGCACAGGGACAAATAACCAAATGAATGGAAGCACAGGATCTATGAACCAAAGGCTGAGGGGCCCCCAACTAGATCAGGCCCCCTGAACGGGTGAGACAGTCATTTGGCTTGATCTGTTTGGGAGGCAGCTGTGTGTTGGTGCCGGGTCCTGGACTTGTTGCATGAGTTGGCTGTTTGAATCCTGAGACCTATGCAGGCACGCTTGGCTCGATCTGGGAGGGGGGGACTGGACCTGGCTGGACTGAGTCTACCAGGTCGATCCCGGTCCTCGGGGGAGACCTTGATCTAGAGGAGGTGGGAACGGGGGGTGGGCGGGGGGAGGGGGGCGAGAGTGGGAGAACAGGGGAATCTGTGGCTATTATGTTGAACTAAATGATGTTGTAAAATAAATTTACTAAAAAAAAAAAAAAAAAAAAAAAAGAATGGGTGTGAACAGATAATGGAATATTCCTCACTTGTAAAAAGGAGGAAATCCTGTCATTTATTCTGAGATATAAATCCAGTAGATATTATGCTAAGAAGAATAAGCATATCAGTCGTAAAAGGTAAAGCTGGAATTGTTTTACCTTCAGGGATCTAAAATGCTTAGGAAGAGAAAGCAATGAGGTTTTTACCAATGGCTATGGGGAGAGTGGTCAATGGGGTTATTTACCAATAAGTACTGGTTTCAGTTTTGCAGGAGAAAAGTTACATAATTGAACTCACAACCATAAGCATTTAGTTAACAGCACACTACAACACATATCAAACAGCTAAGGTATTATGTTTCAAATAGGCACTTTTACCACTATAAAAATGATAAATGGTGAATGGAAGAAATTTGAATTTAATGCAAAGCTAATGAACATAACTCTAGAGGTAGCTACAGAAAAAGAGGCCAGTTGGGAAAGAAAATAATAATACTTGTCTCCAAAGTATCAATGTGCTTTGAAATCTAGCAAAAAACAATGTATAAAAAAGAAAAACATGTGCAATGTTCCATAAATGTCCATTCCACTCTGATAGCAGGATGTGAGCATCTCTAAAAGTCAGATTCTTGTTGCCCTTGAAACTCAACAGAAAGCACAGATGTTATACAAATGTAAAGAAAGCACCAGAAACAGACCCCACAACCCAATGTAACAAGTCTGAGAATCAAGAAGGCAGGATAATATGCTAATTTCACAGTTTATCGCTTGACATCTGAACATTAATTTAAAGCTGCGAAGTTCAGTGTTAAAGTGTGAATTGAGAGACGTGTAAACTTTGAAGAAATACGGAAGTGCTATTGAAAACTGCCAGTGGAGTATAAAAAGGCAGGACATGCATGGGGAAGAGTAAGGGAGGGAAATTCATACTATGCATGTAGTGGGGTCTCTGTAGGTCAGTAACTTCATAGCTCAGTTAGACCAGCATAGAAATATCACTGCTAGAAGATGAAAAGGTGACTCAGAGGTTAAGAGCACTTGCTGATTCCATCTGTTTGCCTACAAATTTCATGATGTCATTTTTTTTTTCAGCTGAGTAATGCTACATTGTGCATATGTACATTTTCATCATCCATTTTTCAGTTGAGGGACATCTAAGTTGCTTCCAGGTTCCAGCTATTACAAATAATGCTGTATGAACACAGATGAGCAAGTGTCCTTGTGGTATTCTTGAGCATTCCTTGGTTATATGCCCAAGAGTGATATCATTGGGTCTTAGGTAGATTGATTTCCAATTTTCTGAGAAACTGCCATATTGAATTCCAAAGTGGCTGCACAAGATTTCTCTCCCACAAACAGTGGAGGAGTGTTCCCCTTGTTCCACATCCTCTCCAACATAAGCTGTCATCAATGTTTTTGATCTTAGCCATTCTGACCTGTGTAAGATGGTATATCATCCTGAGTGAGGTAACCCAGACTCAGAAAAACAAGCATGGTATGTACTCACTCATAAGTAGATACTAGATGTAAAGCAAAGGATAATCAGACTACAACCCATAGCTCCAGAGAAGCTAGGAAACAAGGAGGACCCTAAGTGGGTTATACAGATCATCTTGGGAAGGGGAAAAAGAAGAGATCCTGGGGTGGGAGAAGTAATAAAGGGTAGGGGATGGGGGATGAGAACATGAGGAAACAGGATGGTCGAGTTGGGAGAGGGATGGAGTGGGAGAGCAATGAAAGAGATATCTTGATAGAGGAAGAGATTATGGGGTAAGGGAGAAACCTGGTGCTAGAGAAATTCCCAGGAATCCACAAGGGCGACCCTAGATTGGACTACTAGCGATAGTAGTGAGGGTGCCTGAACTGGCCTACCCTGGTAATCATTAATAAAGATTGGTGAATAACCTGTCATCATAGGACCCCCATCTAGTAACAGATGGAAGCAGATGCAGAGATTCACAACCATGCAGCAGGCAGACCTCTGGGAGTCCAGTCAAAGAGAGAGAAGAGGGATTATTTGAGCAAGGGGCATCAAGATCACGATGGGGAAATCTACAGAAACAATTGAACCAAGCTCAAAGGAACTCACATACTTCAGACAGACAGCTGTGGAACTTGCATGGAACTGGACTAGACCTTCTGCATACGAGAGATAGATGTGTATCTGGGTCTGCTTGAGGGGTCACTGACAGTGTGATCAGGATCTATCTCTGGTGCATGAGATGGCTTTCTGGATCCCATTGCCTATTGTCGGACACCTTGCTTACCCCTGATAAAGCAGGGAAGGGCTTGGTCCTACCTCAACTGAATGTACCAGGATTAGCTGTCCCCCCCATGAGAGAACTTATGCTGTTGGAGGAGGGGATGGGGGAAAGACATGAGTGTGTGTGGGGGGAGCAGGAGGAGGAATGAGTGGGGAATTTGTGGTTGGTATGTAAAACTAATTTAAAAAAAAAGAGCCCTTCCTGGAATGCAACATTTTTTGTTGTTGTTGTTGTTGTTTTGTTTTGTTTTGTTTTTCAAGACAGGGCTTCTCTGTGTCGCGTTGGTGCCTGTCCTGAAACTCACTCTTTTGCCCAGGCTGGCCTTGAACCCACAGACATCCTCCTGGCTCTGCCTGCCAAGTGCTGTGATTAAAGGTGTGTGCCACCGCCGATTGGCTCAACAGTTTTATTCGTAGTAAACATGTTCTGCTCCAGAGATTGTGACCCTCTCTTCTAGCTTCTGCAGACACTGAAGTTATATGCACATACTAGCCATGACCCAAATACACATAGTGAAAATAGTCCTTAGAAGGAGATTAAATGGCAGATAAGATAGAGAAGAAAATAAGATAGAGAAAAAAGTGGGAAACAGCCAAAAATTGGTACATAAAAATATCAAAATAGAAAAGGAATTCATGGTTCAAGGTAGCATTAAAAAAAAAATCAAAGGTACAAATGTTTATTGAGATAACTAGGAAAGCAACTGAGTTTTGCAATGTGATCTTATAAGCTGCAGTTTTTCTGTATTTCAAAAGTTTATTTGTTGACACTTCGGGGTTTTCTATGTAAATAATCATATTCACAGATTTGCATGTAGAAAACACAATTATTTACATATTTTCTGTAAATAATCGGTGTTTAAAGATAGTTTATTTCACCTTCTACTTCATTTTCCTTATTTGTGACTAATCTTAGGAAGAAATTATCTAACTTCTCATTATTAAATAGGTGTTACCACCAGGCTCACATGCAAAGTGCCTCATTTCTGACATGCCCTGGGATGCTTGCGGCATCATTGTTCCAATTACTGTGTAAAATGAATAAAAAAAGATTAATACTAAATGCCATCTTTAAAATATATCACTTTAATATATAGACAGCCAACATTAAAACCCAATTAATGACAAAAGAATGTTCTGATGTATTATTTTAGCTTTCTTTCTTCATGACATTACAATATCTGCTGTTTTTGTTTTACATAATTAGCATATTGGTTGCTAATAGGGAATCTCATAAATTTTACTATTCTGTTTATTAAATACATGGAACATCTCTGTATTTCATAAAACAAAATGACTACAAGCCATTAAAAAACACTGAGGGACTTGTTATATCAAATTGAAAAATTAAATTTTTAGAGTCATGTTAGATGAAGTCCTAGCTTGAGGATAACCCAGAAAATTCTGTGAATAAGATGTTATCTTGGATCTCCACCATCTTTCCTCCTCCCTGGCAACCATTTGTCCTGTGGAGGCACAGTGGGGTCTCAGTGGGTTCAAGACCTGGCCCAGATATGGGTGATGATTTTCCAGACATAGAGCAAGAGGAAAACTTGAAAGAGTAGGTTTTCTTATTCAGTAGTGTGGGTTCCAGGTTTAGAAGTCAAACCGTGAAGCCCAGTAACAAGAGCACATACTGCTCTTACAGAGGACCTGATTTCATTTCCCAGCACCAATTTCCGGTGTCTCATAACACCTATACTTTCAGTTTATGGGAATGGTATGAGTTCTGTCCTCTCAAGGCATAGTACTCATGTTTACAAACAGTGCCCTCTCACATATGTATGTAAAAAAAAAAACAAAAAAACACAGGTTTAAAAATATCAGTTTCTTTTAGGGGGCACATTAAATTACTCATTTAGTGACTGCATTCCATTTAGGCATTGGCCTTGAACATTGAGAAATACCTGCAAAACAAGAAAAATTATCTGTCTGTCTATCTCTATCTTATGTAACTCCATAGCAAGTTGTACCACAATAGCATTGGTGACTTAAGTTCAATCCAGAAACATCTTACTACTAAAGTTGTATCTGTTTGAAAATAATTACAGACAAAACACTATACAATATTATTTAGTCTTTGATTTCCTATTTAATAGTATGTATAAACTTATTGCTATTGAGACTCCATAACCATATTTCTAGCAGATGTACCTTCACTGGCTCTTTAAAGGAGTTTCTATTTTTTAATGCCTTAGTTATATATGCAGCAAATGAAAGCTAATAAGCTGAGAAAATGTAGATTTTTCATTTAGTTATACCCATATTTCTGCACATAACTTAATATGACTAAAGGAATATTTTTGTCAAACTATTTCTACATAGGAAATGGATCTAGTCAGTGTTCATACTAGAACCCATGTACAATTAAATAAAAAAGTTAAGTGATTAATCTGTTCATTAAAAGCCTTTTCCAATTATGTGCTATAGTACTTCTTTAAAAATGGACATTTAAATAGATTCTGATTGATGTACTGTAACACATAAAAGGCATTAAAACATTTTTACTGAAGAAAACATAAGTACATGTCTTTAACCATTGAGTCATCTCTGAAGCACTTTTGACTCTGAAGCTTTTGACTAATGACAATTCTGTATTTTTCTTTTTATTAATATTTTATGTAGCATACCCATATCACCATTGGCAGTCTATCAAAGAATATATTGCCCAATCCAAATTTATAAAGATTCCTCTTTGCATTTTTTTTTCTTTATTATTATTGTGGATGTGTGTGTAGATGCATGTGCGTGCATATGTGGGTGCGTTTTTGTGTTCTGGTACAAGTGAATAATGCTTGCGTGCATGTCAAGGCCTAAGGTTCATCTACAGTATCTGCCTAGGCACCATGTACCTTGTGGTTTTGAATGTGTCTCCTTGTCTTAGAGTTGGCTGAGCAGGCTACATTGGCTGGCTAGTGAGTCTCTGGGATGTGCTTTTCACCACATTTCTAGCACTTAAACTACAAGCACACACCATCATGTCCCACATTTTAAACATGGGATTTGGGAATTTAACTCAAGTCCTCATGCTAACAAAATACATACTTTAATGACAGAATTATTTCCAAAATTTTATTTTTTTATTTATCTAAATTTAAATATTTTATTAGTTGTGTCATTTGTAAGCAATCTATTCTTGCACTGAGGAAAAGTCTTCCATTTTGATACTATTTTTCTTTTCATAAATTATCCTTATATTCCACCAAATGCTGCCTCTCCATTTATTATTATCATGTCTTTCTTTTGATGTTATCATAAATGTGTTAAGCTCATCAAAACTTATGCACTAACCATCTCTACTGGAAAAACATTAAATTTATTATATTTTCATATATCGTGCCATTTGAAAATGTAATATTATTACAGAAACACTGGAAGAGTTACTATGAAGATTATAATATAAATATAAAACTTTACAACAAAATTTCATTTTTGTATCCCAACTCAAAAGGAGAATCCTGTAAGAAATTTGAACCTCAATATACTGGCCTGATATGGGGATAAAAATGCAGTTTCAAGTGATGTTTAATGTTGTCCAAATCTGGGTGGTCTTAAAAAAAAGAAAAAAAAAAAAAAAAAAAAGAGCCAGATATCAGAGTGAAAGCTGACAGATCAGAGAAGCAGAGCAGCAAGCCACCAGTTTTTACCACTACAAAATTCTCAGCCTAAAGGGAGTAAATTCCTGTTTCCTCACACCTTATATATGTGCTTCCCCACACTGGGATTGAAGGTGAGTGCTACCACTACCTGACATCTATGTCTAATCTAGTGGCTGGCTCTGTCCTCTATTTTGGTGAGTCCAAAATGTTGTACCTAATTCACTTTCTATCCTAACTTTTACTATCAGCCAAAAATAACTTTTAATGTCTTTCAATCTTATACACTATACACCTCTTCAGTGAGTTTCTTTTCTGAATTTGTTAACAAGCAAAGCCATAGCTACCTAAACTTCAAATCCCTTAGAGACCTAAGAAAGATGTAACATTCCCTAGGTAAGCAGGAAGTGCAAACAAGCAACCTCCAAAAAATGTGAGAAATGACAGAAATAGTTGTTTGCCTGAACAATCACCCAAGATTTCTCTGCAGTGTTAGGGCATCCATGTTTGAACTGTCAGCGCATCTGACAGACTCATCTGTGAAGGAGGATTTTCTTAAGGGCCGTCCTACCTTGTCTTGGCAAGGTTCAACAATCCTTTTTTTGTGTGTCTTGCTCGTCCATTTTGGACAGCATAATGTCAGTAGTTGAGAAAAAGGCAGTTTCTTGCCCAGTGGCTAACTTTCCACGAAGAAAGTAAACTCCATATGGAGTTCTTTGATTGCTCATCATCTTCTCTGAAGGATATTGGTGCTGCCAGGAGCAGACATGTCTCATTGTCATTAAAAAAAAAGAATCTGTTATTAAAATATCTTAAATGACATTTTCTGTAGATCTCTGAAGTGTTTGAAGATGACCTGTCTATCTAAAATATATTTCCCTTTGACCTTGAAAACTTACCTAATATGACTACATGCTCCATTGTAATAGGTGACTGAACACTAACTTGAATTTCTTTATATTCTAATTAGTTGACAATAACTTTCAAGGACTAGCAATTTGCATCACATTGTTAAATGAGCTGTATAGGTGCAATACTTGAACAAGATTAGAAATATATATACAGTATTTTCTAACAAAATCTATCTCAAATTTGTATCAATCTGCATATAAAATCCAAAAAATAAACAAAATATTTAAAACTAGTAGTTGCTTTCTAAAAGTAGATTCAATAATTTACCTTTTCATCTTAACATGCCTATATCCTCCTGTTTTATCTTTTCAGAGTTGATTCAGTAATCTACTTTTTTATCCTATTATTTCTATCTCTTTTTCTCAGAGTAGGTTCAATAATCTACCTCTTATCTATATCCTCTTTTTTCTTTTTCTTTTTTTCAAACAAGAACCCTGAGTCTAATCACCTTGTTTAGCTTTTTTTTTAAATTGACCATTAACAATCAACTAATTGTAACCAACCATCCTAAACAATGACACTTATCCATAACCCATTGAATAACCGACCAAAAATTACCACCCACCCAACCTCTTGGGAATGTGAGTATTGTGTTCTTAAAATTACTTCCTGCTGTCAGGGGGTAGGGTGGGGGAGTGGGGTGGGGGGGATCATATCTTTAATCACATCTGAAAAGAAAAAAGAAATAGGGTTAATTGTCAAGTCCTGGAAGAGTTAGCCATATCATTTGTCCAGTCTCTGCATAATGGAAAAGTGCAAGTCTTTCCTCTAGTAGTCTGTGAGGCTGGATCATCTCAGATAGCCATCTTGAAATTGTCCTGAGCCATTTGTAGTCCAAAGCCAATCTTTGGGTAGTGTTTGTCATCTTAGTGGCATGTTCATCATCCTGATGGAATCGTGATTGTGGGGTCCCATTATCTTTTTGTAGATTTCAAAGATCGAATTGGGTCAGATTATTCTTTTTCTTGGTAATTTTTTTCTGGGTAGTTCTCTCTTCTGCTTTGGATGTTTATCTGTTCAAACATCTTTAAATTCTTCAAGATGACTCTTTTAATTTTCCTGAAAAACAAATCAAAACCCTTTCCCAACCCTAACTTTAGGGAGATTCTAGATCTGATCTTTATCAATTTTGATTTATGGTTTCTCCTGAATTTTTGGTTCTCTCATCTATAGCTGTTCTATCATCCAGAGAAGTATTTTTGTTGTTGTTGTTTTGTTTTGTTTTTGGTTTTTTGAGGCAGGGTTTCTCTGTGTAGTTTTGGTGCCTGTCCTGGATCTTGCTCTATAGACCAGGCTGGCCTCAAACTTACAGAGATCCACCTGGCTCTGCTTCTCAAGTGCTGGGATTAAAGATATACACCATCACCACCTGGCCATGGTTTGTTTTTTACAATAGTCATTAGGTTCTTTAATTTTTCTGGGAAGGGGTTTCTTCCATGATGTAAGGAAAGGACTGAACTGAATTTGACATGGGGGTGTGCAAGAGGTAAAAGATTACCATGCCGGTCCCTTTTTGATCTGTTATTGTTAGTCCAATGTTTGCCTTTGCCACACCTTCTACATAATCCAGAAGGCAGGGGCCTTCTATTGCCATTGTTCTTCGAAAAAACATTGTTTCTAGGAATGCCCTGTTTACAGCCCCTTTTTAGGTACCTTATTTACCAAAATCAAAACATCTGACATTACTATTTTTCTTCAAACCTATGGAAATCAACTCTCCTATCCATGTATCATAATGGTCATGAGATTCAACACTCATTGTATCTCGGATCCATTGCTCCAAGGTTGCTGATCTTGTCTTTAACTGCCTAGTTACTCTTTTGCAATTGTGCATCAGCATTTTCAGAGATTCAATTATTATCTGTCTAGCTTCTGAATTTGGTATCATTCTATTTACTGCTGAAGACAGCCTTTGTAAGAAATCAGTGAAGGTTTCTTTTGGGCCCTATATAACTTTTGCAAATGACTCAATTTTCGTACTTTTCAATTCTGTTCCAAGCATTCAAGGCTCCCATTTGTCATAAAGCCAGAGTGTGTTCATCATATAGAGATTGCCTTTCTACATTAGTGTAATCTCCCTCTCCAGGAAGTTGATCTTGGGAGGTTTCCACATCTCTAGCCCTACTTCATTGTTCAACATCTTAGCCTCATCCTTCCACCAGGTCCTCCATTGTAATTGGGGACCAGCTTCTAATATAGCTATAACCAAATCTCTCCAGTCTTGAGGGATAATTCTATTACAAATTGAACACGAGTTTAACATCTGCTTCACAAACAGGAAATGCATGCCATATGACACTACAGCTTCTTTGAATTTCCTCAAATCTAACATTTGCACAGGAATCATGTCAGCTCTTACATAGATTTGAGCATTTGGCAGTTCCTGTAAGGTTACTTGATAGATTAAGGTTGGGTGTTTGAAAGCCTTAGGCTATTTGTCTGTAATGAAGAGACACTGTGACCACAGTAACTCTTAAAAAATGTCATTTAATTAGGGTGGCTTGCTTACAGTTCAGAGGTTTAGTCCATTATTGTCATAGCAGTAAGCAATGCAACATGTAGCCAGATATGGCTTGAGCATATATGAGACCTCACATCCCACCTCCACAGTGACAAACTTTCTCCAATAAGGCCACACCCACTCCAACAATGTCATACCTCCTAATAATGCACCTCCTTGGGACCATTTTCTTTCAAACCACCACAGCTGGAGAATCAGTCTGGTAGCTGAAATGTTTTTTATTCTGTCCCTCTGAATCAAAGTGGTACAAAATTTTTTTGATCATAAATTGTGCAAGCATTTAGGTTTTCTACAAAGAAGACAATTCAATTTAAATTCATGAATATCTTTTTATTTCCCTATAATATCTTGAATTTTTATAAAACAAGTTCTTATGTCTCTCAAAGTTTTCATCTCTCATGTCTCTTCATAGCAATAGAAACCCTAACTAAGGCAGAAGTTGTTACTAAGGATTCAGGTATTGCTATGATAAGCCAGATCATGTTTGGAGTAATATAGACTTTGGTACTTTGGGTTAGGAAAGCAGTGGAATGCTTTAAGCATTGCCTAAACAGCCATACTAGTAGAAACATGGAAGACAATGGTGTTGAGAATTATTTAACTGTGGGAGGGTAGCTCAAGGGGTTTCAGAGGAGAATAATTTTTGTATGTTGCCTAGATGTTGTTCTTTCATTTTGGTGAAGAAAATGGCTGCCTTTGCCCTTGGATAGAAAGTCTGCCTAGTTAAAAATGAAGAGTTTTGGATTAATTGTGTTGACAGAGGAAATCTCAAATAGCCTAGTATAGACTCTGTCATGTGGTTATTAGTGGTAACTCCAATGAAGATTTATAATGAAAGGAAACAAACTAAGCAACGTAAATTACAAAATGTAAATTTAAGGAGAAAGGAACATCAGTAACTGGAATGGAACTAAGTTCTGTGTTCAAGGAGATAAACAGCTCAAGAAATGAAATAAAAGAAGTGATGACCTCAGGGCAAGATCTCACCCAGCTAAGTTTCCAATTTGTGAAAAGGAATTAAGAAAGTTTAGAGCCTAGTGTGATGGTACATACCTTTGATTCTAGCACTCCAGAGGTAGAGGGTTGCGATCTCTGAGTTTGAGGCCAGTCTAGTCTACAGAGCAAGGTCAGTGACAGCCAAGTTTGGGCATTGAAGGAAACTATGGAAAACAGAAAACTGATGAAGATGTAATTGAATGAGGGGGCCATGTTCCAGCTACAACAAACAGCAGACTTGGCCACCTGGGATACATGGTCCTGGCTTTAGAGTCAAGGTACATAAGAAAGGGGTTATGAAATTTGCCTCTGAGACTAAGGAAAGCCATCAAAACTAGGCATATGTTTGGGGGTGTTCCTGATTTGAGACATCGAGAGTCCATTGTGTAAAGCTGTGAAGTTGAAGTCTAGATTGCCTTGAAGACCCCAGGATGGCAGGGTCCTAAGACACCTTCTAAGGAAGGCTGCTAACAAGGAGTATAACCAGGAAACAGCCTGAGAGAAAAAAAGTGTCTTCCAATCAAGAAACCTGAAGGGAGTTGGAGATCTGAACAGCACTTTGATATCAGATGCAGAGTTTGGTTGGAATCTTCTCAGCTGGTTTTCAGTCTTGCTTTGGCCCAGTGTTTCCTCACCATGCTCCTTTCCCTAAGTTTTGGAATTGTAATGTATATCCTGTGCCATTATATGTTGGAAGTATGTGATGTTCATTGATTTTTATTTATAGAGGATAACAGAGATTGCATGATTATCCATAGAGACTTTGGACATTTAAATATTGTTTAGATTGTGATAGACTATGGGGACTTTTGAAGTTGGATTGAATCCATTTCTTCATTATAATATGGCTACAAGCCTTTGGGAACCAGGGAGGAGAATGTTGTGGTTTGAAAGAAAATGAATCCCAAAGGGAGTGGCCCTATTAGGTAGTGTGGCTTTGTTGGAGTGGGTATGGCCTTGTTGGAGCAAGTGTGCCACTGTGGAGGTGGGCTTTGAGGTATCATAGACACATCCATTGTCTCAGACCACTTCCTGTTTCCTTTGGCTCAAGATGTAAGGACTCTCAGCTCCAGCACCATGTCTGCCTGCATACTGCTTTGCTTCCGGCCATGAAGATAATGGAGTAAACTCTGAACTGTAAGCAAGCCACCCCAATTAAATATTTTCTTTTATAAGAGTTGCCATGGTTGTGGTGTCTCTTCACAGCAATAGGAACCCTAACTATGATACCATTCTACCCAGCTCTCTATGAGTACTTAATATGTTGATCTCACCAAATGACCCCCACCCTTCACCCTCAAGAAAAAAACAAAACAACAATAACAAGGCCTTTAACTAAGCTTAACTAACCTTCCAGGAAGCTAGCCTCTTTGGGATTGCAGGAAAAAGGTGGTTAACACCCCCCCCCCAGAAAGTCCCTGCAGTTTCAAACAGAGCTTATCTAGAGGAAAGCGCTATCTTCCCCATTCTGGACCTGGTGAAATACCATTGCCCCTTCTCTATCCTTTGCTCTAAACCCAGTTTGAAGCCTCTAATCTGCGCTCTTCCTCCCTCTGCTCACTGTGTTGCTGTAACCAGACCATGACAGGCTACCCTAAGAGTCAGTGATGCCTCTCCAGCTATTGAGGTCAATTTGAATTCTCATTCTTCGTTTATTCTTACAAGGTTAATTCATATATCGATCACATTTGGGGAGGACTTGTTATTTTCAATATTTAATTTAGCACTACTTTTTAAAATTAAAGTTCTTCGTAAAGGGACTCTAAGTGGCGTATGTTAATCAGGAAATAGTACTAGTAATTGTCACTAATAATTTATACAAATACATTTAGCAGCATTAAATAATATGTAGTACAACCATAGAGGACATTTGAGTGAGGAAAGATGCACAGGTATTATCACTTAAGGGATAGAGACGACTCATAAGAGTGCATATTGCTCTTGTATGGGACCAGGGTTCGAAGCACATGGCCCATGTCAAGTAGCTCACAAGCAGTACTCCAGCTCTAAGGAATCCATTGCTCATCTCTGGACTCTGATCAACTGTACTCACGTAAGCATATACAAACTCCCACCCCCACACATACACATAATTTAAAATAAAACAAATCTTCTTTTAAAACTTATAAGAAGAGTCCACGTGAATATGTCAAAAGTATCATTTTAGAATGTGTAACTCACAGCTGTTAGTCTGTATTTGATCACAGATGTATTTCAGTTGATGAGTTCTATTGCCAGATTTTGTAAAGGTTTGGAATTTCATTTTCCTTATGATTTGCAGTTATTTTGGTTGAAAGAATGATTCTTGTAAGAAAACTGAGGATTTTTTTCCCACAAAATAAATTACTTCATACATTTTAACTTTTTCTCATTTTTCATGAAATCAAGGTAGATTAAAAATATCAGTATGTCTGTTGTACTTCTTATAACATTGCATAATGGAACGTTATGTATTTTTAACTGATTGGACTAGATTAAAGGTCTTCATTGTAATGAATGAAAAATTATTTATATAAACAAAGGGGATATTTATGAGAATAGGTCCTTCTTCCTGGAAATCTTTTGACTTGCTTTTAAAAATCTAGTTTTAATAGAAAATGAATTTGAAAACAAAATCATTTTGCTTGCTGCACAGGAAATAAGCCCCTGTGGTTACTGAATAAAAGATATCATCTGTGGTTGACATAACGAGATTTCTTCCTTTGCTTAAGGCAGATAGTTCACAAATGGGTTATTCACATTTTGAAAAGAAAATAACATTGCTGCAACATTCTTACTTAAGGAAAGTAAATTTCTCCTGAATCCTTTCTATGGTTGTAATGCAGTGAGTGAATATAATGGATCGAAGATATGTATAAGCTGAATGACTTCAGAGAATTCAGACAGAACTAAACAAAGCAAGAAAAGGTAAAATGCTCATAAGTTCACATAATTAGAGATAACTGATCCATTTGAATTCATAAAACTTTTTTTCTAGTTCATATAAATTACTATTTCCAATCACTTTATGATCAAGAAGATCCAATTATTTAAGTGTGTCTAGATGAAGGGGCTGGAGATTTGGCTCAGTGGTAAAGAGTGTACACTGCTTTAGCAAAGGTTCAACACCCTCTTTTGATCTCCACAGGTACCTGCACACATGTGGCACACATAAACTCATGCAGGTTCACGTATGTGTGTACACATTAAACAAATAAATATATAGAATTTTAAAAGTATCTAGATGAGTTTGGAAATAACAATTTTCATATGTACACTAGAAATAAACTTTTTGATTATTAAGTTTTCATGAAAGTGTTCCACTTAGAAAGAGTATTATGTGCTTTGAATCATCCTGAAGGAAAATGAGTCCTGATGATATTCTGCTATACTCATCGATCAGTGCCTTGTGCAGCCATCATCAGAGAAGCTACCTCTTGCAGCAGATGGGAACAAACATAGATACCCACAACCAGACATTGCACAGAAAGTGAGAGACCTTGAAACACTGAGCCCTAACTGGGATGTATCTATTAAATTCTTCCCTTCAAAGATCAGGGAATCCTGGGGAAGGGAATGAGCAAAGGATTTAAGAGCCAGGGGGGATGGAGGACAATAAGAGAATAAGATCCTCTAAATCAGCACAAGAAGAACGCATATGAACTCACAGAGACTGAAGCAGCATGTGCAGAGCCTGCAAGGTTCTACACCAGGTCATGTGCTTTATAGCATGGCTTCCAGTTTCTTGTTGGTATAGGATTCCTGAATGTGCGAACAAGTGGGTCTCTGATTCTCATGCTTTTTCTCCTGGACTCTTTTCCTTCTTTTTGTTTGCCATTTGCAACTATGATGTGATCCTTTTTGTTTTATCTTATTATTTTATTGTGTTATATTAAAATTGAATGATGAATGAATGAATGAATGAATGAATGAATGAATGAATGGGTGAAAACCTAGCCATTAAGGGTAAAAGTTAAAAACTGAACATCTATACCTGCTGGGAAAAAGAAAATCAATTTTTTTCCAATGGAGTGTCACTGGGCATATCAACCACTCCAGGGCAGGCCTCATGTTCAATAGTTGAGCAACTTAAAATGGATTATACAGTATTTTTATGTGCTTTTATTTGGTTACAATTTTGTAGATTTGCTTGGATTTTTGTTTGTTTTCTTTGGGTTTCTTTTTTCTTTTTGTGTGGTGTTTTATTTTGTTTTCTTGGTTTTGGGGGGTTTGTTGCAGTAACGGGGTTTTTGTTTGCTTTTTGAGAAATAACTTATTGTTATGTGAATAGGGAGAGGATCTAAGAGGGTTTGGGTGATGGGAAGAATATGATCAAAATATACTTGAATTTAAAATTTGTTTTAAATAATAATACAGATTATGATTATGGCTTAGAAACTCAAGATATAGATATGAGATTGGAATAGGACTCCTATTACTTTAGAATAATTTTAATGTTAACTTAGAAAGACATCTAGAAAAGATATTATTGGTTTTGCTCCTGAGGTGACTGTGTTAGATTTATAACTGGTGAATGAGGGGTTTATTCTTAACATATAAAATAGATGGCAAAATTCACTCCTTGGCTTCTTATTAAATGGGATTTGTTGGATGTCTGATTAACTCAGATTTACCTTCACCATGAACTATTGAGATTTTTTCCTTAAATTTCCTCAGCTTCATCTGTATCAAAAGTTTTAATTAATCCTTTAATTATTTTGGATTTTAAAAACATTTTCTTTTAGTCCTAAGGAGTATTTGCTAGTTTTAGCTGAGTTAGAAAATAAATTAAAGTAGATAATAGCCTAAAACAGAGATAAAAAAATTGAAAATGTATATAGTAACTTTTAAATACATACACCCACTTATTTATTTATCTACTTCTTTTCCATCTATAACTAACAACTGTCTTATCAATTCATATATTTTAAGGTAAAGTTGCTACAATATTGTAAATACATATGTATTATGTTTCTTGGTGTACATATTTTTTAAAATTTTATTTACATGACTGAGAAAGAACTAGTTGTAATTTACTAATGTTGTAAGCAAAAAGTGGCATAAACTGTCTCATTTAAAAATATGTTTGAAAGGATAAATGGTCTTCATAACTTTTCACTTTTGTTTTTGTTTTTTTTATTGACTATAAAATACAGTCCATAAAACATCTTTTCATTGAAAACTTATTTTAAAGGGAATTGAAGAGTTGAGCATTGTCCAAAACTAATGAGGTCTCAGCTGATAATTGTCAGACAGGATGATTAATAAATTAGATAAAACACAAGAAAAATAAAATCAGTCAGGCCTGTGGGCACTGACTTCAAAGTGACCAAACTCAAGAAGGAATTTTCTCCTGTGATGTACATGTTTTCCTCATACTGAAAATGATTAGATTGATTATCATAAAACTGGGAAATAGTAACTATTAAGACGCCTTGGAATCAAATGTTCTTCATATCTTTTTGGTCCTGGCCTTTTCTCATCTTGTAATAACTCTGAAAATCCAAGATGGCTGTGTTTCTGCTGGCATGCAATTGCCAAGAAATTTATGAGCCTCCCTAATATATCAAATGGATGTAGTCTGTCTAACAAAGTGGTTAATAATCATGGTGGTTTGGATAGAAATATCCCCCATAGACTCATGTGTTTGAATGCTTTCTCATAAAGAGTGACACTATTATGAGGTATGGCCTTATTGGAGCAGATGTGGTTTTGTTGGAAAAAAATGTGTCACTATGGGGTGGGCTTTGAGGTCTCAGAGGCTCAAGTCTGTTCACTTCCTGCTGCCTTTTGATATGGATTTAGAATTTTCAGCTCCTTCTTCAGCATCATGTCTGCTTGCATGTCAATATACTTCCTGCTATGACCATAATGGACTAAAACGCTGAACTGTAAGCCAGTCCCAAATAAATGTTTTCCATTATAAGAGTTGCCATAGTTATGTTGTCTCTTCATAGCAATAGAAACCATAACTAAGACATTGTCCACTTGGCTGGGTTTAGAAGCAAGTAGGAGAGACAGACCTGGTAATGCCTCTGGACATGTCTCTGAGGGATTTTGGTAAGAATACCCATCCTATGTGTTTGTAGCACCATACCACGGGCAAGGTCCTCACTGAAAAGAAAGCTAAAGAGGAGAAAGCAAGCCCAACACTACCATACATGTCTCTTTATCCTGTCTCCACAGTGCTGCTAGCGTAATGAGTCACATTGAATTTCTTTAAAGACTAACTTATAGTTTTTTAAAAATTATATGCATATGTGTGTATTCATTGAGTGTGTGTGTGTGTGTGTGTGTGTGTGTGTGTGTGTGTTTGTGTGTGCGTGCGTGCGCATGCGCGCATGCCTCAGAGCCCTGAGAAAGCATCACTTCATTTGGATTCAGATTTGCAGACTGTCCTAAGCCATCCCATGTTGGGGCTACAACTATACTTGGGTCTTCTGCAAGAATAATGGGTACCCTTAACTGCTGAGACATCTCTTCAGTACCATATTTAAAAAGTTTTGAGTAACCTTCATAAAATAAAAATTTAGTCATAGACCATTTATGACTGAGGAAAGATCAGTTATGTCGATATAAGCTTACTTTTAGTAAGTTCTTAGACACACAATGTAATGTGGAAATAAATCAGTTTGTAACCATAAGCGAAATAGAATTTGTAATGACCATGAAAAGGGAAATTAAGTAAAAATGTTGCTTCTTATGAACATGGAGCAAATACAATCAGCTCAAAGGTTTGTAGTATGACCACAGTGAGGAAAACTTAACATGATATGGAAAAAGACAGAATAAGTGATATGCAGTCAATGTAAAAAGTTTAGGAGGGTATTTTAAAATATCAATAACAATGAATATGTGCTGGTGAGTGTTAACTGTTAACTCAGAACACACGGGAACCATCTCAGTAAAGGATTGCCTATATCAGGTTGGCCATTGGCACATCTGTAGGGCATTGTTTTGATTGGTAATTGGTGTAGGAATACTCAGCTCTTTGACAACAGCAACCTTTCAAGGGCTAGGACCTTGAACAGTCTGACAGTGTAGAAAGCTAGCTGAGAGCAGGCAATGACCACCTAGCAAGGATGCACACATCATCTCTGCTCCTGGATATGAACAAGATGTAACTAGTTGTTAAAGATCCAGGCTGGCTTCTCAATGATGGACTCTAACCTGGAATTGTAATCTAAATACACTCTGTTTCCTTCCTCAGCTTCTTTTACTCAAAGTGCTTTATCACAGCAATAGAAAATAAACTAGATCAAATATTTTAGAACTCCTGTACTTCTCCATTTTTTAAAATTTTATGTGTGATGCCATGGATGCAACAGTTTAGACAGAGACCTTTTTGAAAGCAAAATTATTCATAGGCTATGGAAAAGGTTGCATAATCCAAGTGTCTTTTATTTTTATTTTTTCATAAGCCACCTCAAATTCCTCTTTCGATTCACAGGTCCATAAAATTGGACAGTGACGCAGCTATGCAGACATACTTTCTTTGTCACTTTAAAGGGTAGGGAACATAACAGTCAGCACAAACACTTGCTTGAAATTGTTGTAATTAAGATTTCTGGAACCCAGCTTCAAACATAAATTCAAGAAATCAGTATTTGCAGGTGCCAGACACCAAGCAGCATTTTCCTGGAATATTGAATATATTAAAGTCAGAAAATTGACAGGGTGGATAACTTTCATAACTAGGGTGTCGGCATATTCCTTGCATTTTAAAAACACTTGAGGGATGGAATTCATTTTCTTTCTTTCTTTGACTCCACCTGCTCTATGCCTCTAAGAGGTTCTGAGATATCTACTCCTTGGAGCAATGCTGAGCTCTGTCATAGGAAGATCCAAATATCCCATCCATCTCATTGGGATAATTAATTCAAGTGTGGTATTTACATCAGGTGGCAACTTCTATCCCACTGCAGTCTAAACAAATGAGAATTTTATGTCAGTTATATTATAATCCCAAGAAGATTAGCATTTTAGTGGCAGATTAACCAACCCACCCAGGGACAGTGACTTCAAAATATCTTCTGTCAGCATGTCTCACATGAAAACACAACTCCAGAAAGCCTTTCATATTTCCTGGGATAGAGCACTTGCCTAGCTTGCATGAAGCCCTAGGTTCAACTCTGAACAGTATACAAACCTGAGATGATGATGCTACCCATAATCCCAGCACAAAGCAGGTAAAGGCAGGGAATTAGAAGTCCAAGGCCACCAACTACATAGAAGGTTGAGGGTCAGAGTAAGCCACATGAGACTCTTAACTTTAATAATTAATAAAGGAACATATATAGTGAACCAATCATATAGTTATGTGCATGGTATAGCAGAGGCCAGGATAATAGACAATTAAGTTTGTATTTCTTAAAATAAGTTTGCTTTGTGAAAGAAAGCCAATCCCTTCCAAGCATGAATACCAGTTTAACACCATATGGAGATAATGGGCTAGCTACACACAGATCACTGGATGTTTCTATTCATGAAGCTGTTGAATCTGCTTCATTCTCATTCTCTCTGCGTAGATGTAAGCTATTCAGACACAGTATCAGTCTAAGATCAAAAATAAAGAAAGAAGAGTGTTCATGGAGGGTGAGGTTTAGCAGGGTAGGTTATTCTTTGGGAGAGTTGTAACATACACATTCTAAGGAGGGACAAGTTGATTAGTATCTTCACTGAATTTTTCTGGGCAAAGCTTTAGCATGCATGATACATAATCCAGTTTAGTAGAGAATAAAGTTTTAGGGTGAGAAGTCTTAGCTCATTTCAGAATTCTATCCCTGGAAAACATTCTGAGAAACACAAAATCATGCCAAGAGCAATGCTCATGTTGGCTCATGTTCTATAGCTATTTCCTCCAAATTGATTTTTTTTTTTTTGCTGGTGGGAAGCAAATCTCTCAAGAAACTAAGAAAGCCTACTGAGAGCAGCCCTACATCACTTAGTTATCAACTATACCAGTGGTTCTCAACCTAGGAGTCATGACTTCTTTTGAGGATCGAATGACTATATCCCAGGGGTCACCTAAGACCATCAGAAAACATAGGTATTTACATTGTGATTCATAACCATAGCAAAATTACAGTTATAATTCATAGGGTTATGATTAGGTGTCACCACATGAGGAACTGTATAAAAGGGTCAGAGCATTAGGAAGTTTGAGACCCACTGAACTAGATATAGTATAGAGTTTTCCTAGAGGAGAAGCTGCAACTGGGGACTTGCCTAGGTAGATGTGAGTATGTCTGTGAGAGACTGCCTTGGTTTTCAACTGATATAGCAGGGCCTAATCCACTATGAGTGACACTTCCCAGGGCGAGTGATTCGGGAAGCAGTGTTCCTCCATGGATTCTGCTTCAAGTTCCTGTCTGAATTCCTGCCCTGCCTTCCTGCAATGATGGACTGGAAGAATAAGCCAAATAAAATCTTTCCTCTCCAAAGTTGTTTTTGGTCATGTTGTTTCTTGTAGAAGTAGAATAAAACTAGGAAGCACAGGATGTTACGAGATTTACAAGGCCTGTTTCCAAGGTTGCATGAGCAATGAGGAATCTCCAGGGAACTGTTTAGTGGAATTGCCTGTGAGTTGTAGAAGGGGTTGTGGTGTTGCAGTTTCTTGAGTCTTTATCCACACTCTGGGTCTTTCAGGGATGAAGCTTCCCTGGAATAACATATATTTCTGCAAGTAAGCACAGTGCACATTGATTCACCAAACTAGATAAGAGTAGAATTCCTTGGGTTTCTCATGAAATCTTACATGGATGAATGTTCACCCTAGAAAAAGTTACACAACATCTCGATAACCTCGGGTTAACACTGGTTCCAATAGTTTATACAGATATAGATGATGAATCCACCCCCTCAAGGCCAATTTAGAAGACAGACTCTAGAGACTGATTCTGAAGTATTCTACACCACACAGTTCAATCTCTAGTCATATGGTGACTTTGCTTCCCATTATCAAAATGTCTTCCTTTCTGAAATTATGTGTTTTGTGTCTCAAGGACAAGATGGTCTAATAATAACTATTAATTATTATATATTTATATCAGTCTTTGTTCGTCGCTACTTTAGGCTCTGTTCTTCCCCCCGTAAAGAAGACTCGATGCTGATTACTTTACACAGGAAATTCTGGGACATTGGTATAGGAATCTTGGATATGTTTTTAAGGAGATCATATACAAAGTCTTCAACTTGCTAAGCAAACTGAACTGCATCCTTAGCTGCAGAAGGGTAGACTTAAATCCTAGTTTTTCCATTTTGGTAACTCCCACCATATTATTCTGCTTTAAATACAATGTTTCAAATCATATAATAAGAGACTGGCAGTTTTCACCTTATTCTTCACATTGGAAATTCTGGCATTTTCTCATACAAGAGAAGAAAAATGAAAAATAACAAGCTCATTATCTCACTCAGAATCAAGCTATTGTTTTACACTATTCAGAAGGAAATATGCCCTTTCTCTTTAGCATCATGAATTAAACCCCCAAGGTAGATGTTTCTTTCAAAAAAATAGTTGACATCATACTATTAAAGTAATGAACTAGAAAATCCAGAGAAATGTTAACATTGTAAAGAGACATTTGGCAAAATTTGTTCTGCTATATTACATCAGAGTGGAAAAGGTTTTGTTTGATAGTTACAATGTGAATTAAGAACTGAAACATGAGCAGAAACAAACTGTAATCCATTATAAATGCAAATTATCCTCCCCATTACAAATGTAATGCATATTTATCATGGAGAATTTAGACAATCTTAGTAAGAGGAACAGGCCAACATTTAGAACTTAGAAGTAACATAACCAAATTAGAAGTGGTAATTATAAACACTACTATAACTTTTAATACATTTTCTTTTAGATATTTTTATATGTTTCAGTGTCTTATCTCCATGCATGTCTGCACAGGACATATGCATTTGGTTCCTGTGTAGGTCAGAAGAAGGTGCTGAGCCCCTGGGATGAGGATCAGAAAAGGTCATGTGCTGAGAAATGGCTTCTGGGAACTGATTTGTCTCCTCTGCAAGAAAAATTGCTTTTAGCCACTGAGCCATCTCTCTGGACCTTATTTAATACATTTCTAATTTATCTTTATTCAAATATGTTTCACTGTATCTCATTTTAGGGTTTCTTCCAACAGGGATATATTGCAAAGATACAGTCATATAATTGCTTAGATTATTTTGCTATTAAGTATGCTTTTATTATTGAAGTTGGGATTTTTGGTTGTCAATAATTCAGATATGCATGTGAAAAAGAGTAAACTTAAAAGGAGCCAGTGGAATAGCATCGTGGATAAAGGGCCTTACCACCAAGCCTGAAGTCATGCTTTTGACCTCGAGGTCATGGGGACAGGGAAGAAACAACCCCATATTAGGAAGCACCCAGAGTTTTCAAACTGTATTTCTCTTAGTACCTGACTTTGATCTACAACTGGGATAATGTTAAAGATCTCATCCTGCTGTTCTCATTGGCTTAAGTTCCTCTGACTCCCCTTCTTCAGGTCAGCCCTCAGCTATGAGAAAGACTAAGAGAAATACAGTTTGAAGACTCTGGGTGTTTCATTTTCAAATGTCTATCTTCCTAAGAAGAAAGCTTTAAAACTATACACTCAGAGAGAACAACCATGGATACATTTAGGAGGAAGATGTTAGCCTCATTTATCAACAAAGTCTGCATGTGGTTTGATGGCTCTAAGTTAGTACATGGGATAAAAATTTGTAGAAAATTATGCAAAAGGCCAAGTTCTCTTTCAAACAAAAGAGGTGATGATGTTTTCTAATATATATATATATATATATATGTATATATATATATATATATATATATTAGAGGTTCCATTTATTGGTCTTTTTATTGTGTGAATTGCATTTTTAGAATAGGTGGAAGATGATTAACAAGTGATACTGAAGACAGCATTGAGTTTGAAAACC
Source organism: Peromyscus leucopus (assembly GCF_004664715.2). Lineage (NCBI taxonomy): Eukaryota > Metazoa > Chordata > Mammalia > Rodentia > Cricetidae > Peromyscus > Peromyscus leucopus. The sequence continues at coordinate 95,554,430 of NC_051065.1, forward strand.
TGGAAGTGTGTTGGTGACTGTGTATTTTTTAACAATGCAGTTACATTGTCCCAGGAGTCAGGCAAGCTTTCTTGGTTTATTACCACTTGTTTTTTCTTTCTTTCTTTTTTTTTTTTTTTTTGAGACAGGGTTTCTCTGTGTAGCTTTGTGCCTTTCCTGGAACTCACTAGGTAGCCCAGGCTGGCCTCGAACTCACAGAGATCCGCCTGCCTCTGCCTCTCCAGTGCTGGGATTAAAGGCGTGCGCCACCACTGCCCCAGCTCTACTTGTTTTTTCTTATCCATATCTTTGTGGTTGAAGTAAAGCATGGAGTGCAATTTAGCTGTATGTAAGAACATGCATGCATAGAACTGAAGTAGGCCCTGTCAATGTGGGTGACAGTTATATGGCCAAGTCCGTCTGGGCAGCCTCTGGCAGTGGAACCAGGACTTATCGCAGGTGCATAAAATGGCTTTTTTGAACACATTACCTAGGATGGGATACCTTGCCCAGCCTTGACATAGGGGACAGGGACTTGGTCCTGCCTCAACTTAGTGTGCCAGACTTTGTTGACTCCTCAAAAGAGGCCTTACCCTCTCTGAGGAGTGGATGAGGGTAGGATTAAGAGAGGTGTGGATATGGGAGAAGGGGAGGGAGGGGGAACTGTGATTGGTATGTAAAATTAAAAGAAAAAACTTTAAAAAACATACATAATGGTAACCTTAGAAGCCAAGAAAGATGGATGTTCAACTGATCTTTACTTTGAGAAGCAAGAAAGGGGGAGGGGTGTGATTCCACACAGTCTAAACTCCATGAGTGGAGAACATAAAGAAATAAAACTATGATGTAGGAGGCAAGGAATACAGCTTTGGAGTTTGACATTTAGAGGGTGAAATAATTTGAGGATGATCATGGCTAGGTAAGTATTTCCTAATCTGAAATATGAATGGAAAGACTAATTGAATCAGAATTGCTTGCAATCTTATAACTTAGCTAGTTTGAGGGTCTAATTTCAGAACTTGGGAAATTTCCAGAGAGTTATCTGAGGATCATAACTGTCAGCACAAGTCCAGATATCTCTTTATAAACAATTGTTTGAAAGATAGCTTTATAATTCTCATGAGAATTAATAGTCTTTGGTTTGGATCTAAAATGCCACCAATGGGCCAGATATTACAACCTTGGTTGGGAAGTCGAGCTGTTTGGATCAGGGGGACTCGGATCTCATCAACAAATCAGAGAGACTGGTGGATTTATAATTGAGTAGATTACTGGAAGGTGGTGGGTACTTTTGAAAGTATAATCTACTTGTAGAAAGTAAAACACTGGAAATTGTTCTTGAGGATCATATTCCCTTTCTCTCTCCTCCCTGCTACCTGCTATTTTTCCTTGTCTCCCCCTTCTGTTCCTCTCTTCTTACTTTGCTCCCTCTTCTTTCCCCTCATCCTTTACCTTTTCTTCTTCTTCTGCCTTCTCCTCACCTGCTAGGATCCAACTGACCATCTTTGCTCCACCACCCCTTCTACACCATGATGTTCTTTCTCCCTGATACTAATCTGGAAACCACGGAGCCAGAGGAGAATATTGTGTACTGTCTAAAACATAGAATGAAAATAAAACCTTTACCTTTGAAGTAGATTTTTTTTTAGCTATATTGTCACAGTGAAAGAAATCTAAATTATACCAAAGTCATGGATGGCTGAAGCTGGGGTAGAATTAATCAGGTCTTCAAAACTTTATTTTAAAGAAAAAATAAATTTCTCAAAGACCTTGGACATTGTTAAAGAAATGCTAAGATTACAACAATAAATAGTAAGCATCATCTCTGTAATACCTCTGTGAAGGTTAGTCTGGATTTTCAACTTGAAATAAGCCTTGGACAAGTCCATAAGGGTGATCTAGATTGGGTTAACAGGGTGGGGACAATCTCATCCTAAATGTAAATGGCACCACTGCATAGGATGTGGTTTCAAGTTTAGTTAAAAGAAAGCCAGCTGAGCAACAGTATTCATCTGTGTCTACTGTGTTGCTGTAGGTGCAATGTGGTCAACTGCCTGAAGCTCCTGCCACTACGATTCCTCCCCATGTAGAACTGCATCATAACTTTCAGTAAAAATGCATCTTTCCTAGGTTGCTTTTATTAGCTATTTGTCACAGCAAGAGAAAATGAACTAATACATCAGCCAGTAAGCTGTGTGGCCATGTGGATTTTGCAGGAAAGAGAAACACCAGCTGTTGTCCAGGGAACATCATGTAGAGGCAACAGGTAAAGCCACGGAAAATGTGGCAACATATAGATTAACAAAAATGGACTTAATATAAGAGTAAAAAGCTAGACAATGGTAGGTCTGAGCTAATGGCCGAACAGTTTAAATAATATAAGAGTTGGTGTGTTTTTTATAAGTGGGCTCCAGGACTGGTGGGGTTTGGCGGGACCCCGAGAAAAAACTCTCTAACAACAGGATGTAATTACTAACATGTGCTTATCAAATTTGCATGGTCCACTTTAGCATACAGCATGCATACATAGCAATGTAATCATCAATCAATAGTGAAACTCCTGCTTTATCAGCAGAGCTCTACAGAGCAGAAACTAGTTTACTCGTGACCCTTGGTCAAATGGGTAAGAAGACCAATAGGTGATGTCCCCAGTCTTTGTTCTATCAGACAGCTGAATATTCAAGAAATGCTATTATCCTTTACTTCTTTCCAACAAAACCCTGATGTTCCCAACCTTGCCCCAGGCAATCAACAGGTAAAATTAAATCCTAGTAGGGTTTTAAGTTTTTACTTAAAGGAGATAAGATAATTATGAAGGATCCAAAAAGGGCACATTTTTGCTTTCAGAACAAGGTATCAGTAGGTAGGTAAACCTCCAGACCAGGTGTACTCGCCATCATCTGGCAAGGACTGGAATCTGAGCACCCCGAAGAGCATATGTCAAAATGAAGACTTCATTGCACTACTCCACCTACTGCTGTAATTGTAGGGTCTGTGCTGATGACTGAGTGAGTAAAATAACTTGCTGTGCAAACATAAGGATTTTAGTTCAGAAAACCAGCACCCATATGAAATCTGGTAGATCCTGGAGGATTCCTGTAGCTTTTGGCCAGCTAGCACAGGTGAAAAATGGCCTTCTACAGTTCAATGATCAACACTGTCTTGAGGAAATAAGTTGGAGGTCATACATCTAACAATCACCTCTGACCTTTGCCCACGTACTCACACACACACACACACACATCGGAAGTTCATCACTTTGTTCTTTTTCTGTTCAGATTAAGATTATACCAGAAACATGAAAAGCTAAACTCCCTGGTTTAGTAGCCATGGTTTCCCTTGAAAGGGCTAAAGAAACTCAGAGGCACAGCAATTTAACTTTCAAATGAAGCACCTATTGCTATTAGCATGACCTCACATTTCCAGTTCTCTCTGGTGTGAAGGGAAGTGCATCCACTGTGGAAGCTTTTTGCATAAAGATAACATGAGGTGGTTTAACTCATTATGCATATAAGAAGAAAACATGTATTTAGAAAGAAATTAACTAAACAGTAAAAAAGCAAAAATCACAAATGTAGGGACCCCAAAATTCATTAGAGTGTACAGTGAAATGTGTTTTTTAAATATAAATACCAGCTTTAGCGAGTTTTTTTTTTTCCTTTGGTTTCTCACATTTTGATTTCTCAGTGGTTGAGCTGTCTGGATAGGAAACAGACAATAGAGGGAGACCAGTGGTTGATCCACCCCATGAATCTACTTTAGAATTACTAGCAGAAGGAATCTGCTATGTCCCAGAATGTCACATTGCACTAGACTCTAATAAAAAACAATCTATTTTATTTTCTGTGTGTATGTTTATCTATACATGTGTCTATGTGAGGGTATTGTGTACCTTGCTCCTACAAATTGAATCATTCCTTCCTGGCGTGGAAAGGAAACTCATCAGACTTGGTAATAGAATGAAATTTACAAGGCTTACGAAGCTCAGAAAATTATAAGCCTCACGTGATGGCTATTCTTGGTTGTCAAGTTGACTACATCTGGAACACAATCCAGAAATGGAAGGCACACCAGTGACAGAGTCTTTACTTATTTTGAAGGGGGTGAATTCACTTCTAGTCTGTAACTTTGAGGTAGGAAGACACACACCTTTGATCTGGGTGGCATCTTATTCTAGAAAAGGGACATTCTGTTGATATTCCTGTTGATATAGAGATATGGAAGAAGGAAGCCTTTACTCTTTGCCTGTTTGTTCTTACCTTGTTAGAACATCCATTTCTTCACTGTCATTAGAGCCTACTTCTTTGGAATTCCAGAATCTACTGAAGATCAGCTGAGACATCCATACTTGTGGATTGAGCAACTTCCTGATTCTTAGACTTTCCATTCATAAGCCACCAGCTTTGGATTAGTTGGACCATAGCCTGTAAGTGATTCTAATGAGTGCAATAGATAGATAGATAGATAGATAGATAGATAGATAGATAGATAGATAGATAGATAGATGGATCATCCTATAAGCTGTGCTACTCTAGAGGACTCTGACTAATAAACTTGTAAAGGCAGTCCCTAAAGTTATATAAGCAGAAACCAATTGCTGGTGTTGAGGGGACTCTCCTGGAGAGCTGCCTCTCAGTTGGCAGTTTATTTAATACAGCTGTTTGAGTTAACCATGTTCCTATAAGTAACTACAATAAGCTCATTATAATTTCTCCAAGATGGATTCAGGAGTAATTGCTTTTTTTGGTCTGTTCTCAATACTCTGCTAAGGATGAATAGACCTTTGTTATTGTACCCACAGGGAAAAAAATGGTACCACAGTGTATAAGAAAAAAAGAGACAATGTAAGAATGTTTCAGAAATGAAAAATGGGGTTTGGAAGATAGATATGAGATGATGAAATACCAAGAATGCCACCATGACATATGTTGATATAGTCCTATGTTACTGTGTGTATTGTGGATGGCACACTGGGAGATGATTAGTCCATTTGTGTTAGATTCCTGAATATTTTCACCATGTGAAAGACAACCTCATAATATGAAGGAGTAAAACTTGAGGTTGCAGTTTTAGCATGTTCCAGTGGCATTGGCTGTGTAATTAAAACATAAAGAAAAATTTTATTAAGGATTTTGATAGTTTACAATTTCCACCAGAATGAAAGAGGAAAGGGATGTCTTTGTTTCAAAGGTAAAGACAATTAAGTGCAGATATATAAAAGACTCAAAGTGAGATATAGAAAAATGGCTACTGTTCAAGTTGTCAAGTGCTTTTCCTCATAACTGAATCTAAGTAAGAGACAAAATAAACATAGCAACTCACAACAGTGCAACCTAAAGCAGTTCACATTATGCTATGAATGTTGTAAAATATAATTATGGACTATTTGTACCATTAAAATAGCTTGGTAGCCATATAATACTAACAAAATAAAAAAGATTCTGTGTTTTTCATTACCTGAAACAAGCTGCACATGTCTCTCAGAGGTCAGTTATTAGTGAGTAAAATTCCTGCTTCAGTGACTCTACATAGAAGCTTCCATGACTAAGATACCCAGCTGGTACTAAAGAAATCTCTTTGATTCGGTTATTAAAGAATTAATTAATCCATAGCTGGCTTATGGAAGGAACTATGCCAGCTGCAAGTTCAGCATCAACTGTAATATGCCCAATTTTGAAAAATTTTACACATGGTGTTTCTAGGGATTCTTGATTAAGATGCCTAAAGATGGCAAAAATGAAAAAAAAATGTGCATACTATTTTATTTTATTTTATTTTTTAACTTAAGCGGGGGAGGTAGCTCATCAGTGAAGAGAGTGCATTGCTCCTACAGAGGACCTCAGTTGGGTTTCCAGCACCCAAGTCAAACACAACCATCTATAAGGAGAGCTGGTGCCTCTACCTTGCAAGGTGCTTGTGCTCACTTACACACACCACACTTCTCATATATGCAATTCAAAATAAATAAGAGTTTAAAAATATTATGTCAACACTAAAAATCTCAGTTTGTGAAAGCTGAATTGAATTATGGGTACCAATGTGGTGTTTTTTAAATAAAGCAACTTGGATGAAATAACTTCATATTAAAATAACACTCTTAACACTTATAAGGAAGTTCATACAATGAGAGTAAGGACACAGAAGTGCTCAGGACTCAGCAGTCATGGCATCTGCCCGGAGATGATTGGGCTTTGCTGGCTGGATGCTGTAGGTTCCACTTGCTGTGTGCTGTCAGCATTGAGGACAGGAAACAAAGCAGACAGCTGGGCCTCTGCCCAGGGGACATACCTTGGGATGCATTAAGCTTATACAGCATGTGTGGAAACAGAAGGGAGAAATCTGAAAGCCCACATCTCTCTTATCTCATGAAGCGAGGAAAAAAGTTGAGAAGAAAATGGAAAGCCACCCCCAGGCACACCACACTGAGGATCTTTGATCCTGTCAGCAGGTGGACCAGCATCCTGCAGTGTGTCAGGCTACTTGATATCAGTATGTGGAGCTTTCTCCACTTACAGGATTGACTCTACCCATGTCATTTACTAGAGGGACATGATATATGCCAATTTTCAGTACATTATAATTCATGCAACTTACTTGGAAACTCATTTATGCATATATGTTGAAAATGACTGCCTATGGCAGGACTTTACTAGGAAGTGAAAATCTGTAGGCTAGAAGTTGACAGGTCATCTTCCCCTTCAGTTAATGCAAAATATGTGGCCATGTTTATGGGACATAGTGTGGCTGTTTGAGACTTGTGTGATATGTAATGGTCAAATCAGGATAATTTGTCCTGTCTCAGATTTGGGAATATTTTCTTAAACTCTTACTACTTCTATGTAAAATACATATGATTGTTTCTTTCAAACATCTATTTTTCCATGTTTTTTCCTCCAAGTTTTCAAAAGAATTGATAAACTAGAAGTTATTCATATTTACACTGATTTCAGAGTACAGAAAGTTACCCAAAGTGTCCGATGGGAATAAACCCTGGGGCCTAGGACATCCATCATTGCTAAGGATATTTGCTAGCTAGCTCAACTTTTTCAGAACACAGTCACCAGGGAGGACTCAGCACACATTGCTTATCATTTAAAAAAAAATCTTTGATTTCACTTTGTTCACACAGTTATTTACATTAAACTTCATGTGATTTTTCACTTAAGTTTAAGGCAAGGCAGCCTTCATCTTTCAGTAGGTTCCTGTCGACCACTGGTTTGCAGAGAATATATTTGGCTCTATTGCTTTTTAAGATAAGCTACATTCTTTAGGCAATGGTGTACTTTGCTTTATATTGTTTTTTAGTGTTTGTGGTGGGGAGGGTATGTGTACCCATGACCAAAATGAGGTCAGAGGATAGCATAAGAAAGTCTGTTCTTTCTTCCCACATGCTGGTCCAGAGATGGAGCTCAGGATGTCAGGCTGGGAGGCAAGAACCTTTACTGCTAAGCTAACTTGCTATCCCTAGATGTTGGTTTTTAAAGCTTGTAAATTTAGTATTGTATAATCAGGTTCTTATAGAAAGTTTCTATAGCCCCATGTATTTCCAAAGCATTCTTATATTGTTTATTGTATACAATCCTTAAGATATATCGTAATTTTTACTAGAAATTGTATGTTTTTGACACATTTTGTTATGTTCTTGTCTATTTTGTATGTTTATATAGTTTTCTATTCTTTAAAGTCATCTTCACCTATTGATTTCTCTAGTATTTTCATGTGTTCTATACATATATGCACATTTGCTGTGAATGTCTTTCTGTATGGTGTGAATATGTGTTCTCTGATTCGTTGATAAATAAAGCCATTTGGCCTATGGCATGGCAGCTTAGATGCAGGCCCAAAATCCATACAGATAAACAGGAAGAGAAAGGAAAAGCAAGGAGACTCTGTTAGCCACCACCAAGAAAAACAAGATGTAAAGGTAGCAGTAAGCCACAAGCCAAGTGGTAATGCATAGTTTATAGAAATTGGTTAATTTAAGATATAAGAGCTAGCTGGTAAGAAGCCTTACATGGCCATAGTTTAAAAATAATATAAACCTGTGTGTGTTTATTTGAGTCTGAGTGGCTGCAGGACTGTGGGACTGTGGGAGCCGGGTGGGACCAGAGAAAATTTTAGCTGCACGTATTTGTGTATATGTGTGCTCACATGTGCTTGTGTGAAGGCCACTTCTATCAATATCCACTTTATGGTTCCTCAACAAGGTATCTCACAGAAACTGGCACTCACCTATGGACCAGCAACTATCTAGGATGCTCCTCTTTCTGATTCCCTGTGATGGTGTCGCAAACATAGACCACCACTCTAGGCTGTGTGCATGGGTGCGCTGTGATCAGAATGCATGTCCTCACATTTGTTTAGCAATCACTTCACCCACTGATCCATCTCCCTGCTCCCACATATAGATTTCTTGGCTCTACTGTATCATGAATTTCTTGATTTCAATCTAACAACTGATCCAATGTCCTTCTCCTCACTTCCTAGCCAGTAATTGATTACACCAGGTGAGTTAATCTTCTCACAGGCATGCAATGTGTGAACTTAATTCTTTAAGACACTGTACTCCTAAGACTCACAGGGCTGCTTCATTCTAAAATTCCTGTGATTATCTGGGATGGCTGCATTTCTGAGCTCTCAAAATCAGCCCTTTCTTTTCCACTCAAACCCATCTTTTGGCTCTCACAAAGGACCCTCATTACAGGTGTCCAGCTGATTCTATGATTCCTGTAAACATCCACTTTCTTCTGACTTCCACCACTGTAGGATGCCATGCCTATTGTTGCTGTGGCTGTGGTCTGTTTTCTTAATCCCTTTCCTGTCAATGTCTTCAAATCATTTCCCCCATTCACATTTCTATACATCCTGCCAGGAAAACTGCCTGGAAACTGAGAGTTTGAAGAAGTGTAAATATTAACGTGGTATCATTTTCACTAAGCTTTTAAATACTGATAGAGAAAAATCTCTTCTTAGTAGATTGGCAATGTGATATAGCCCAGAAATCATTATCTCCCTACTTGGCCATCTAAAAAAAATGTTCCTTAAAAGAAATTTGTGCCCAAAGGGCACCGGAGCAGATCTACAGTAGGTTCATTTATTACTCTGGGAAAGTAGTTTGAATCATGGACTCTGCCAATGAATGACATCACATTACCAATTCATGAGAGGCATCAATCTTTACTTGGAAAAGGAGAGCGGTCACACTTGACAGGTCTCATGGATTCTTCAGAAGTCATGAGGAGCATAAGATACTTACCTTCTTCAGCAAATGAAGTCAGGTTGGCGAATCCACTCACCATATAGTGATTACCATGTCAAGATTGAGCACACGTGTTCTGCAAGTAAAACTCCACCACAGAGTGAGCAGAATCAGTGTTTAAGGCTAGGGTTATCATTTTATCTATGAGTCCACATAACTGTTCACATGTTAGTTTGAGCATTGATGCATGTCAGGAGGACTCTGCTTTTGGGAATATTTTGTGTATGTTCTAACAAATGAAGCTTGCCTGAAGATCAGAAGGCAAAGCCAGCCACTAGTTAGCCATAGAGGCCAGGCAGTGATGGCACACCGCTTTAATCCCAGCACTTGGGATGCAGGAAGAGGCAGACAGATCTCTGTGAGTTCAAGGCCACCCTGGGCTACACAAGATTGATGCAGTCTAAAAGAGAAACAGATCCAGGCAGTTGTGGCACTCACGCCTTTAATCCTAGCACTAAGGAGGTAGAGATAGGAAATGATATGGCAGGCTGAGAGAGGCATTTAAGGTGGAGGAGACAGGAATCAGGTCTTTTCAGGCTGAAGATTTCACAGAGGTAAGAACTAGTGGCTGGCTGCTCTGCTTCTCTGATCTTTCAGCTTTCACCTTGATATCTGACTCTGGGTTTTTATTAATAAGACCAATTATAATTCATGCTATATCTGCCAGCTCTGCCCCATGATTCAAGAGCAGTTATCATCCAAGAAGAAATGGAAATTTGTTTTTCCTCACATATAACATATAGGTGAATGTCTGATCACACAGGAGCCACACTACAGTTTGTCTGCAAAGTGCCAAGCTTTACACGCGAAATATTTTTCTCTCACTTTTGGTTTCCTGAGTACTGGATTTCAAGTTTTTTTAAATGTTATTTTTCTACTTTGAAATTTTGTGCAAGATTTTTTTTTTAATCTTCACACTTTTTCCTCTTGCCATATCCCTTGGATATCGGGAATAGGCACATTTGTTTAATGTTCCCTTGGTGGATTTGTTTGAGCAGCAGTATGAACAGTTTCTCAACATGTAGACAATTAAAAGTAGGAGCAGTTGGCTCTGCTGTTGAGAAAAAAAAAAATGAATACTTTAGACTTGGGCATAAACACATCGGCTACATGTAAAGATGTAAGCCTTCTGATTTGCATAATGAGCATTTTACGGTACATTGGCTTACAAATTTATGGAACTTTTCACAATTACCAATGATCATCTCAAAATGTCAAAAATCCTGGTGACATTTTATTCTTCAGTTATCCAAGGTTTTGCTTTCCCTTTCATGTTTACAAGCAGTTTAATTTGATGCAATTGATTTTGTAAGGATAACTTTGAAAAGTTTCTTTCCCCACCACTCCACATATATAGATTTTTGTCCAGATAGGAAAAAAGGTAAAAATTAACTCTAGGCCTCAAAATGATGAAATTTAGCACTGCTGAAGAGTGAGCTTAGTGCATCTTCAATGTATATTTCCCACATAACTTATTTCAAGTTAAAAAGTGAAAACCATAAACAGTGCTGACTTTATGCCAAATTCTCATCATAATTTCTAGGATTTTTCTATTACTTTTTGTCACCTTACATTCTTCTTAATAAGTTCAGCTATACATTTTGTTTTGTTCCAACTTTATTTACATAATCTGTATTAAGTCAGTGCAGATACATACTGCTAGCAAATAATTTCACATTTGTCTTTTACATGCCATTGTTTACCTTATCAAAGACTTATCTAATGTTTGTAGAAATATTTTATTTGTTATTATTCTGTGTGTATGATGAGCATGCATATGTGGGGACCTACTTGCAAAGTACAAAAGACAATGCATAATGCTTCTTTTCCTGCACCATGGATCATGTGTGTGAATTTGAGTCCCCTAGCTTGCATGGCAAATGCTTTGATATAATGAGCCTTCTCATCACACCCAATTATATTTTTTTGATTCATATTGTTACAAAATAATGATGAGCAACCCTGTAATCCAGTTTTACCATAGATCTCTGTGTATTTCTTTGATACAAATTCTATGTGGGTTATGTTGATATTTTTATTTTTAATTTATTAATTTTACATACTGGCTAGAGTTTTCCTTTTCTCCTCTCCTCCCAGTCCCAATCGCCCAGACCCCCTTTGTTCCCAACCAAAGCACTCCTCCTCTGTTTCTGTTTAGGACAGGGCAGACCTCCCATGAGTATCAATAAAACATAGCATATCAAGTTTCAGTAAGGTAAGTATTGCCCCATTTATTGAGGCTGGTCAAGGTGACCCAGTATGGTGAGTAGGGTCCCAAAAGCCTGCTGTTTTTAAACCAGAGTTTAGGATAAGATTAAATGCATTAAAATAATGGTATCTAAATGACCTTGGGTAATTTTTCCGTGAAGAATTTATTAAAAAATATTGAGTGGTTGACCACATTTTGATATTTCTAATTCAGATATTTATGTAACATTATCACAGTACTAATACTTTCCTTTTTTGTGACAAACCTAAACATTTGGGGATGAAGAACAGGTTTGAAAAAAAAAGTTACAGATACAAAGGAAAAAAGTATTCTGCATAAATTAATAACAGAGAAGATATACTAGTAAAGTTTTGAATGTTCCTCAACAAAGAGTGGCAGATAAATTAACCAACTGTTCTTTGTTAGGCAGCTCACTGAATCTGGAGGTTTAGAAGATTATTTGAATGACTCCAATCATAATATAAGAAATTGCACCAAAATTCTGTCCACAACCACCCTTAAAACTCTGGAAATTTGTACAATAATTTTAGGAGCTTAAATAAGCCTGATATTTGTGCTTTCATCCTAGCAACATCACCCCAAATACTTAGTCAACAGGCTCTCCCCTCTAACAGGAGAATACATGTTCTACACATATTTTAACGCTGCTAACCTCCCCCCCACACACACACCTTGATATGATTCCTTCTCTGTGTCTATGTTTTGACTTTATTTTTTAACATCAGCTATATGGACTGATGAGATTGCTTGATGTAGTTTAGAGCAGGTATTGCTCATATTGCTCATACAGAGTTCAACTCCTAGTGTCCCTGACAGGATTCAGACCTGTCTGTTACTGTCTCCAGGAGATTCCATGTCTCTGGCTTCCTCAACCATCTGAAATCCCTTCACAAACCCATGCTCAAGCGTGAGCGCATGCACATACACACACACACACACACACACACACACAAACACACATGCCTAATTAAGGAAAAATAAGAATACAGTTATTTCTTTTAACCTTAAATTAAATATATTAAACAAACAACAAATCAGTCAGGAGCATTTCGAGTTAATGTATTTAACTGCAACCAGCATTTACTGGGCATTCTGTGTGTACCAGGAACTTTGCATTTATTATTTTGGTGAAGTCATTACACACTGAGTCATACAAAATTTCGTACTTCAAAAATGTATATCGTTAACATGCCATTTCAGCCATTTCAGAAGATCAGGAGTCATGAATTTGAGAAGAATCACCTTTTATGCAAATTTTTTTTTAAAAAATGAACTAAAATAATTGATAGCATATGTGATTACAAGTGATTGTACTAATGACCTTAATGATTACACTTCTGTGAATCTTCGTATTTAGGCAAAACCCACTTACTTCGTAGCTGAATCAGAATCTGTGGGTTGTGATATTGATCAGAGAATTGATTTCTTGTCTGCTCTCAAGAAAGGCACTTAATAGCTGTCAGCTAATGCTCCTGAAAATACGGGCTGGATGTGCTCATGATACTGTTTTGACAAGTTAGTGGTAAAATGTCAAAACTGTCTCAAACCAACATTTTCTAATAATGTCACTTTCAAGTATTGTTAACCGAAATGCCAATTTGTACTCAGATTTCAGAGTCTACTAATTTATTCCTATTCTTCTATGACACTATCATTTTACAATTGATAGGTAGAATTTTCCCCACAAAAAATTCAATAGGAAATATATTCAAGGAAAATATTTAAGTTAGTGCTTTAATTCTTTCTAAGAAAAGTAACCAATGGGAAACCAAGGTGGCTCAGTAGACAAAGGGACTTGACACCAAGCCTGATGAACTGAGTTCAGGTCTCCAAACCCACACAGTGGAAGGAGACAATCAATTCCTTCAAGCCATTCTCTGACTTTCAATCATACTTCATGGTACACACACACATACACACACACACACACACACACACACACACACACACACACACAGATTGACTAGACGCAGCAATTTATGGCTGCACTAAATATATTACATAATTAACTAAAATGGAAGAAAGGAATGTTTTCATAGGCACATTACTGAGGTAAAACACAGTGTGCAAGTCACTCCTGTCATTCCCTAAATAAAATAAAGTACATATAAGGGAAATAATCTACAGTTACTGGCCAACACTCGGTGAATTTAGTTCATGAGACAATATGAAGCAGAAAGTACTTGTGGGGAAAATTTGGTTCTCTTTGTCACAAGCAGATATCACTGAACCTGAGAACATGGTGTGCTGGTTGGTTTTGTCAATGCCTAACTAATCTAGACATAGCTGGAAAGAGAGAACCGCAACCGAAGAACACCTCCATTAGATTATCTGTAGAAAAGTCCATAATGCATTTTCTTGATTGATGGTTGATGTGGTAGGGCCCACCCCATGTAGGTGGGTCACACATGAGGCTCCCAGTGCTATATGAAAGCATAATAAACATACCATGAGAGCAAGCCAGTAAGCAACACTCCTCCATGACCTCTAAATCAGTCTCTGCCTTGAAGTTTCTCAGTGATGGTCTGTGATCTAGAACTGTAAGCAAAATAAACCCCTTTTATTTCCAAGTTGCTTTTGTCTGTCATGGAGATTATCACATTAACAGAAAGAAAAGTAGGACAAGTAGGTTTATGAGAGGCTGATAGATTATCCCAGTAGTGCATGTGGCTGCAAGAAATGCATTTTACACTAATAGTATGCTACACAGCTTCTGTGTACCAAAAATCCTCAGGAGGTTGACAGCACCTGGTGCCTGCATCAGCATGTAATAGATTTAAATTCAGAACTGAGAAGTCATATGACCAGAAAAGATGAGAGTGTGTGTGTGTGTGGGGGGACTACGACAGAGATAGACAGAGAGAAACAGAGAGAAGTTAATTCAGAATTCTCTGCACTCAGTGGACCTTGGCAATGCTTAGTGGTCAACATTGCATTAGAAGCATAGATTACTCAGAGATTAAGTTTAGCTGTCTGTTCTGTAGCTAGAGTTTTCCTGCCTTGTCCACAGTCAGGACAAATCTTTGTCACCTGCCAGTCCCATAGCCACTTAGACGCAACCAAGTAAACACAGAGGCTTATATTGCTTACAAACTATATGGCCATGGCAGGCTTCTTGCTAACTGTTTTTATAGCTTAAATTAATCAATTTCTATAAATCTATACCTTGCCACATGGCTCATGGCTTACTGGCATCTTCACATGCTGCTTGTCATGGCAGCGGCTGGCAGTGACCCCCTCTACCTTCCTATTCTTTCTTTTTTCCTCTCTGTTAGTCCCACCTATACTTCCTGTCTAGCCACTGGCCAATCAGTTTTTTATTTATTGACCGATCAGAGTAATTTGACATACAGACCGTCCCACAGCACTATTCACCACTTAACTGATTAAATAACCTTTACTTCTAGACAATAGTCAATAACCAATTACAATTTTTATCATGTCGTTGAGATACACTACTTTGTTTTATGAGAAAAAAATAAACAATTCATGAAACTTTGGTTAATTTCACATAAACATATATACTCATCATCAGTTTTTACTTGGACCTTTTTTCATAACCTATCTGGTGATGTTACAGAATCAGCAAGACCCAAGCTCAGCATTCTTTTAAATTTTACTTTTCTACTTAAAAAAATAAGTGACAGATCCTGTAAACTAGATTTTCCCTTAGACATAAGTTTTCTTATGGAAAACATGGAAACTTTTTAATTAATAACAATTTCAGTGATAACTATGTGAACCACTTAAAACAAGGACAAAGTTACTAGCATGAGGGTGTGTTAAAGCCATAATACAGTAAAAATGTTTATAAAGCAGATTAATGTGAATTTCAATTATAGCACTTATGTACATACTTACATTGATACATTAATTAGAGAGATAAATAAAATACCACAATACTCATCCTGCTAATTTGTAGATTTTGACATTGCAGACATGTTGACCAGGATTTAACACACTGAACACCGTAAAGCAAATTCAATTCACTGCCTATTAATCCATGACTTCCTTTCCTATCTGATAAATTCAGGTTTCCATTTTTCTATTTTAAGTGGTTGAAAATGGACAGAAAGAAAATATTTTGTAATCCACATCTGCTATATGAAATTAATACTTTGATGTTATCTGTGAAACATTAGATGGCAAAGCCATGCTTGCTCATCTAAGTAAGAGCTCTGGTTACTTTTGTTCTAATCACAGTGTTCATCAGTATAAACAGATGTGTGTCTGGGTAATCTTAAAATATTAATAACTTGATCTTTTATGAAAAATGCTATCTTCTGTGTTGGGGCATTTTTATAATATTTTCAGACCCTTCTCTCATGTTTCCATATTTTCTTAATGAAATTGAATTGAATTGTTTTTAGATTTTAAGTTCCTATTTTATTTGTGTTTCTCAGCGTGTATGCACTACATGTCTCTAAGAGTGTATGCACTACATGAGTGAAGGTGATGTGGAGACTTGTAGAGGGCGTCAGATCACCTGCAAATAGAGCCACAGGCAGTTATGATCCCATGACATGGATGCTGGAAACAGAATCCTGGTCCCCTAGAAGAGCAGCAAGCACACTTACCTGTTAAGCCCTCTTTTCAGGTCCTGAATTGAGTTTAATAAAGTTAAAGTGCCCAGGGACTAGAGAGATGGTTCAGTAGTAAAGAGAACTTGCTGTTCTTTCAGAAGACCCAGGTTTGTTTCTCAGCTCTCACATGGCCCACAACCATCTATAACTCCACTTCCAGGTATTTGGTGTCATCTTTTGACTTCTATGGGTACTGCATGGACACAGGGAACAAATTCACATGCTGACAAACACTAATTCAAATAAACAAAATATATTCTAATCTTTTAAAAAAAAGTTCACTGATAATTATAATAAATCAAGTTAAAATATCATTGTATTCTCTTGAGTTTCTATCAAATGTATTAAAGAGTGATTGTCACTGTTCAGTCAAAATAAATTCTAAGGTATTTTATTTTGATAGTTTAAGTGTGTAAAATAAATTCAAATGAGAGTAGTTGTGCCTTTTAAAGGCACATTTCTGCTTTGTATGACTGGGCATTGATTGTTTACTTTCTGAGTTTGAGGTGCTCAATTAAAATTTCTGTTAATAGCAGTGTTTGGCAGGGGCTTAAGGTTAAGTAGTCCATGGGCCTAAAGATTATTATGTGTGGCTTGTAGCCAGAAAACCTCTCTAACTAAAGCTCCCAGGAGGTTAATATGCCCAACCTTTCAGACATCAAATGGTTTTCTGCAGTCCTAATTACAGCCTCCCTCAGAAAGTGCTTCCTATTGAGAACACGCTGAAATGGTCTAAAAATTTTCTTCTATTATGTGAGTTAAAGACAGTGGGTTATGGATTGAATATCAATACCTGTAGATCCTCTCAGACATGTGCTTCTTTAAGGAGGGGATGAGTATGAATGTGTGTAGTTATATGTATTGTGCTCTTGTGTGTGTGTGTGTGTGTGTAACATGAGTATATGCACATATTTTTTGTGAAAGATTTTTTGTATATATGTGTATATGCATTTGCAAGTGTTTGTATGTATGTGTCTTTCCTCTAAGTGATAGCTTCCTACACCCTCATGCAAACAAGGTATTATTAGAGCATTGGTTCTCAACCTTTCTAATGCTGCAATTCTGTAATACAATTCCTAATGTTGTGGTGACCCCCAACCATAAAATTATTTTGTTGTTACTTTATAACTGTAATTTTGTTAGTTATGAATTGTAATGTAAATACCTGTGTTTTCCATTGGTCTTAAGCAACCCCTATGAAAAAGTCATTCAACCCCCAAAGGTGTTGCCACCCAAAGGTTGAGAACTGCTCTGCTGCATTAAAGAATAATAACAATCATGATGGTAGCATTGTCTGTGGTACATCACATGTAGTGTGAAGGAAAACTCTTGCAGGATCCACATACTTCTCAGTTTGGAATATTTATGTTAGGGAAGGAGAAGAGTGGAATATTCAATAGGTGTAAGTACAGTATACCAAGACCACCTTAGCCAAAAAGCTGAACAATTGCACAGAATAATATATATCAAACTCCCCAAAGACAGTCATTTTATGAGCTTTTCTTTCTGTTCTCTGGTTCTCCTTAGCATATCTCTATGCTTTTGAGCCATCTAGAAAGTTTCCATGAGGAATTCATAGTTTAATAATGTTTATTTTAGGGGTGGCTACTACAAACTGGATTCCAGGAATTTACTAATAGATCATCATGGAACCTCTCATGAAGAGTCTAACAGATAGACTAATTTGATCTCTAGTTGCAGGGTTTCATTGAAGAAATTTCCCATACTGGGGTTTCCTGTCTCTTCCTTATATTTTCATTAATACAGGCTAGCCAATGATAAGCTTATTAAAAACCACAAATTTAAATAACTCATTTTTAAAATTTTTCATTTGGTTAAATATTTCTAAACATGACTAAAGTTTTTGTTGTTTTAGATCTTTATAAATACATTATAAAAAAAAAAAAAAAAAAAAAAAAAAAAAAAAAATAATATATATATATATATATATATATATATATATATATATGTTTTTTTTGAGACAGGGTTTTTCTGTGTAGCTTTGCGCCTTTCATGGGACTCACTTGGTAGCCCAGGCTGGCCTTGAACTCACAGAGATCCACCTGGCTCTGCCTCCCAAGTGCTGGGATTAAAGGCATGTGCCACCATTGCCCGGCTCGAGTATATTTTTTAATAAGTCTCCTAAGTCTTTTTTAATAAGTCTCCTAAGTTTTAACATATGAGAAAAAAAGGGTGAAACTTTACCAATGTTCATAAGCAACACTATTGAACTGATTGGGCCACAATAAAAAAGATGTGAAAGTGGAAGAGGCCATTGTGAAGTAGAAGAGAGCAACCAGGGGTAGGAAGTGGACATGAGATGATAATGGGAGCTGCAGAGATGACTTGGAAGCAAGAATATACTGCTCCTGCACAGGACCCCAACTTGGCTTTGCGATTCACATCAGATCCCTCAAAACTGCCAAAATCTCAAGTTATTGGAAATCCAAGGCCCACTTCTGGATCCTGCAGGTGCTTGCATATACATGGTACACATAAATGGACACTAATGCATGTAAATAAAAATTAAATAAAATAAAAAGAAATGCTAATTGCAGTGTTTATGTTCATAAAACATTACAAATATGCATAGAATGTCATTATGAAACCCATTATTATGTATAATTTGTGTATAACAATAAATCATTTTAAAAGACAAAGAGATATTCTTATTTGTGTCATGATTGTGGAACAGGTTTTATTTATATTTTCTTTGAGAATTTCATACATCATACAATGTAATTTGGTCCTTTCCACACTCCACTCTTCCCCTCCAACTACTCTTACACCCCCTCATTTCCCTTCACACCCCTACAAGGCTCAAATTTTGAAACCAGAAATTGAGAAAGAAACCTGTGAAACAGCTTCTTTTGAACCTCTCAAAGCTATTGCAATCAGAACATTCAGTGACTATGTCTACTTGCACAAGGGCGATGATACATAGTAATTCAGTCAACATTCCAGAGGATGGTCAGGTGAACTGATGGTATTTGAATCCATGGCTTCTCCTCTGTTTAGAATAAAAGAAACATTCTATGTCTGAGCTGAGGAAGGTTCAAGGTAAAGGTCCATGGTGAGAGTAAAAGAAAGGTTGGTAACTGGTTTTTAATATATTCTTAAATCTGAGATATTCATACAATATATTTTGATCAGATTCAACAAGTCACAACTCCTTCCAGATCCAACCTTCTCCCAATTCCTTCCTTCCTGACCTAATTTTGTGTCCTCATTTTTTTTCAATACCACAAGTCATATTTGTGTTGTTCATATATTCTTGGGTGAGTGAGCACGCAGTGGAGCTTGGTTGACACACTAGAGATCATACCCTTAAAGAAAACTAACTCTACCTCCTTCATCAGCAATCAATTCCCATCTAGTCCTCAGTTGCGAGTGGGACATCAAGCCCACCTGTTGTTTTTAACTAAGTCTCTATCATTCTTTTAGCACTAAAGATTTTGAAGTCATGTATTGGGCTGAATACCTGTTAGCTCAGAGAAGCCAAGAAGCAATCAGCTGACCTTTTTGGCCAGAGACCCAGCAAGAGAGCTTCTTCCCAGACATCTCAAACTAAAACAAAACAACAACAACAACAAAAAAAAAAACCATTAAAAACTCCAAGTTCCTTCTTACTCTTTCCTGTGCATCTCTCTATCCCCAACTCCTCTGTACTCTCTATGACTAATTCCTGTCAACTAGTTGCTGGCTCCCCCCTTCTAATCCAAGGTTGATTTATTAACACAGTCTTGGAGTTTCACAGTGCTATCAAATCACCCATAACACCCACCTCTTCTTCCCATCCTTGGATTTTGTCTGGTGTGAGCTTGCACAGGTCTTGGGATGCTCTCACAAACGCTTTTTGACACGTAGTTTTGTCAGGCTTCCTCCGAGGGGATGACCCTCACACCTCACATTTTTTTATTCCTTTCTAGTTTTAGGAGAGCAAAGAGTGAAAGAAGCAACAGAATATTTTGAAGGAAGCACAGATAAATGAATAGCATGCAATTAAAAAGTAAATAAATGGTTCATGTGGCAGAAATATGATATCTAGTTATCCTCATTATTTTTTTTTCTGGAAACTACTCCAGGAGGTTTCCTTTTATAATTCATTGTAGAACACATTAATGCATCCTTAATATTACTTATGTCATTCATAAACAAACTCAAAGTATTCTTTTTCTTAATTGAGGACCACATATGGAGCATGTTCATCAGAGATACCTGCTTGATTTATATGCAAATTAGGGACATATCAAGAGAGAGAGGAAAATGCAATACAGAAGAGATTTTTTCCCAATAAAAGCTATACAATATTTTCTTTTAGACAAGTATTGACTCAGAGAAATTTAATTAAGAATATGTATCATTTAATTCAAAAATATAGATGCAGCTAAAACTTTGGCAATTAATTAGAGTCTATAATTAGTGTCTATAATAAAGAAACTCTTTTCCCTTTTAACAGGATGGGATGTCACTACAAGATTTAACCTTCTAAGTGATAATCAATAGTTAGCTGTTGGAGATAGTGAAGAATCTAACAAGTACTTACTAGTGATGGAAATGTAATGTTCAGGGGTCTAAGTGCTTCAACGGAAATTTGCTTTAGAAATACTCAAATCTCACTGGTAAAGATGTAAGTGAGTTTTGAAATTTTATGAACACAATGTTATAAAGACTTGATAAAATTTTTCTTGGCTCTGCTGTCATTGTTTAATCTAGTTGAGCATATTCATAGTGGTGTATTTACAGCTAAAAGTTCTTTGATCTCAGCAAACTCTGCATGAGATTATGCATTAAATAATAATGTTAATGTAATAATAGTAATAATAAATAATAATAATTAAAATGTTGAGAAGGGGATGAAGAAACAAATTGAGGGAAAAAAGATAAAAAGAGATGCATTCCATGATGTCTAGGCAGTATGTAAGACTAATTATTATGCTTAAATAAAGAGCAGAGACAAACAGCAAACCCCAATATAGACTTTGGATCATTTAACTGATTATTGCATTATATTTTTGACAATTTCATATATTTATATAATGTGTATGGTCATATTTGCTGTCCTATCATGCCCTATCTTATTGGCCTCCTACCCTGCTGAACTCTCTTCTCAACTATTTCTCATCTCACTTTCATCATCCCTTGTGGCACAAGTCTTATGCAGGTAACCATGGCTTCCATGAGTTCATGAGTCGATGGCCATGTCATGTCCAGAAGTTAGCATCTCATAGCTCTCATCTCCATTTTCCAAATCTTACATATTTTCTGAATTTTCTTTCAATTCTCTTCCAAGAAAGCCCCTGATCTACAGTATTCCTTGCTTTTGGAGATGGTGATGATATATGTTCTATTCCAGACTAAGCACTCAAAAGTCATCCTTCTCCAACTCTTTTTAATGTTACATGTCTTTGCATTTAATATCACCTCCTACACAAAGAAGCATCAAGACTGAGAGCATCAGATTACTTCTCAACTGAACATTAATATTTGTATCTATCTGCACATATGTGCTTTAAACTGCTTATAACCTCTAGAAACAGGAACTTTAGGCAACAATTTTTATCCACACAGAAAATAAAAATAAAAAACAAATAAAACATGCTGTATTACAAAGCATAAACAAAAGTTATAAAGTCACACACTACTTCCCTAACAATAAATGTCAACATTTTATACAATGTTGTAAATTGATAGTCTCCCATACTCAGTAGAAAAATCAAAGGTTACAATGGGCAGTATAAAAATGGTCATCTAAAATCAAACAAATCAAGAAGGGAGGAAGCATAGAAAGTATACAGGCATTACAATGATAATATTATACTTAAAAGTCAATGTGACAGTGAAAATGTCAAGTATCAGAAATGATAATCTAAGCAAAAGATCCTTCATGAAAATATAAGGAGAAAAATGTGACAAAGGTTTCTTGCAATGGTTAATAATGATGATCAGCTTGACAGATTCAGAATCACCATTAGACAAGCCTCTGGTCATGCCTATGAGAGGTTACCTAGATTATGTTAATTGAAGCAAGAAAACATATTTTAAGTGTGGGCAATATCCCTCCATATGCTGGCATCCTGCAACAAACCAAAGGGAGAAGGCAGGTGCACATGAGTATCCATCTCCTTCTTCTTCAGACCTGACCGGCTGCCTCAAGCTCCTCACAATAGTAGGCTGAACTTTGGAACACAGAACCAACATAAACCTTTTCTTAATCTGCTTTTGTCCGATGTTTTGTCTCCACAAACAGACATGTTACCAGGAGGGTGCTAAAAATGCCTTTTTAAATTTTTATTCTAGTCTCATTTCTGTGGTTGTGATTAAAAATCCTGATTTAAAACAACATTGAGAGGGAAATAATTTATATGGCTAAAATTCTAAGTCACAATTCATCATTTAGGGAAGTTAAGTCAGGAAATCCAGCAGGAGCTTGAAGGCAGGCTTATTGACTGGCAGGCAGACAGTTCAGGCCTACTTCACAAGGGGATGATGCCACCAACAGTGGTCTGAGCACGCTTACATGAATTAATATACAAATGTGTGTAGCATGAATCTTAAAGGTTCTTATTAATAAAATCAAACCTGAGGCCAGTTATTGGGTTGAATGCTGGAAGATCAGAGAAACAGAACAAGCCCAGCTACCTCACCTCGCCAATACCTTAGGTGATCCTGTTTCCTCAGACTGGATGCCTCTCTGCTGAACTGTTGCTCAAAAGCCTAAAAGCTTAACCAACCTAGTTCCTGGTCCTCACGCCTTATATACCTTTCTGCCTTCTGGGATTAAAGGCTCACTTCTTGGGATTAAAGGTATGAGTCACCATGCCTTGCTGTTTCCAGTGTGGCTTTAAACTCACAGAGATCCAGCTAGATCTCTGCCTCCCAATTGATAGGATTAAAGGCGTGTGTTCCACTATTTTCTGGCCTCTCTATTTAGTGGCTGTTCTGTTGTTCTCTGACCCCAGATAAGTTTATTAGGGTATACAATATTTTGGGGGAACACAATATCACCACAAATGTGACCACAGGACCATTCAATCTACACAATTGCTCAGTTTCAACTATAGCTTTAAAACCTTTATTTAGGGTGCTAAATTCCTAGTCTAAGTAACTAATTTTGGCAAGACCCCTATTTTCTAATCCTGATCACCTGGAACATGCAATTTGACTCTTCAGCCTTAATCTCCTGTATGTGGTGAAATCTATTCAACCTTGTTAGTATCCAGCAAGAACTCTGTTGATCCTCAGGATCCTTGTCATTGAGGTTACCGTTTAATGATTTTACATGCACGGATTCTTCCACTGTGCTCCCTAATGATAAATCACCCTTCCTTGCTACATGTACAATTCAGTCTAGTTCTGTATTGAGACATCTTATCCACTACCGCAAATTGAAAAATTGGCATTATGACATTAACAGACTGACAACATTTTAGTTTGGGGTTTGTAACCCTGTACTACATGGCTGTTACATCCCACCATATTGCTATGCTATATGTTTTAAAAATTTGGAGCCATCTAAATTTATTGTTATAAAAAGTTAACAATTTTCTCAGCTCTATTTTAGCATGTGTTATCAAACATAAAACAATCGCATAGCAATTTCTCTGAATTGAAATGCTCCTTCTGGGAGAGAGGCTCGTAGGACTGAGAAGGACCATGAAAATTACAAAGCAGATGAATCTCAGAAAACAGGAACCAGGAATCTCAGACAGTAAGAAAGCCGCAAGGCCTCTCTCCCAAGTAATGATGACAGAAGGCTTTCTGCTGGAGGGCTGCCTGAAGTTAGGGAAGTAGTCTCAGGGATGCAGTTTTCATTCCTTATCACTATGATTTTTAATGACCTGTTTGTAGTGATGGCTCCAGTCACCCATGATTCTGTGAGTAATCCCAATAAACTCAATTCTTCAACTAATCAGACTTGATTGGAATTGCTTCTTTGATCTGTCATTGGTGATCTATCTGTAGTTTCTAAACTTTTTCTTTTATGTCCTCAGAAAAAGTCACTCTATAATAATAAATGACAGATACCCATAAATAAACAGATTTAACATACATGTGATATAAGATGTTTTAATTGCTATAAAGTTACAATTCATGATCAGTAAAGTTAATTAAGCACAAATATTCCTCTTGTAGGCATTTTGATTTTGAATGAATGAATAATGTTAGTGTTTGCAATTTATGAGAAGAGAAAGATTTTTCAATACCTATGTTATTTAAAAAAATCCTCTCATTTCTTTCCCCAAAGCAAGAATTAAGGCACATATATCATTTGTGAATCAACAAAAAGATAACTCCTAAAATTGAAGAAGTCCAAAGATAAATGTAGCTACTTAAAGAAAATATGAATAAATTTGCTCATCTGCAGTGAAGGTACACATTTTAACTATTGCTGCTAATATAGAAATGAATTAAAGATTGGAGCCTCCTAGTTGGTTTCAGCATGTATTTATACTGCACATGTAAGCATATTCACAGGACAGACTTTTTAGAAACAGATATATCAAGAGCTGGTAAGATCATGACATGTGGATAGCTGCTAATTCTACTTTCACAGTGGAACTGAAATACAAATGCTGATGATATTACAAATTGCCATGACACTTCTGATGTAATATTTGCCTTACAACTTAATTTTAGAACATTGAAGATATGCATAACCTTCCTAAAACTTTTTATTTTAGTAGCTAAGTGCCATGTCTTATATATTTATTAAGTTTTATTAATATTTCAACACATTGGATTAAGTATTTAAAATTAAAAATACAAGATTAAAGATTTTATTGTGTGTAGCATGAATCTTAAATGGTCTTATTAATAAGAACAAGCCTGGAGCCAGGTATTGGGGATAATACTGAAAGATCAGAGAAGCAGAATAAGCCACAGCTACCTCACTTTGCCAATTTCTCAGCTCATCCTGTTTTCTCAGACTGGATGCCTCTCAGCTGAACTGTGCTGCTCAAAAGCCTAAAAGCTTAACCAGGCCAAAAGCTTTTAGTTTCTGGTCTTCACGACTTATACACCTTTCTGCTTTCTGCCATCACTTCCTGGGATTAAAGGCGTGAGTCACCATGCCTGGCTGTTTCCAGTGTGGCTTTGAACTCAGATCCGGATGGATCTCTGCCTTAGGAATGCTAGGAATAAAGGTGTGAGTGCCACCATTTTCTGGCCTCTATATCTAGTGGCTGCTCTGTTTTCTGACCCCAGATAAGTTTATTAGGGTGTACAAATATTTTGGGGAACACAGTATCACCACATTTCCTCTTTTTTGTCTAAAATTTAAAAAGGTTTATAACTAATACAAAAAACTATATTGAATAAGTATATACAATATATACAGTCACGAATTATATTAACAATGCCTAGTCCATTAACATTTGACAGATTCAGACAAAAATTCATTATATATATTAACAATGCCCAGTCCATTAACATTTGATAAATTCAAACAAAAAATTTTTCATTACTTGTCCTACTTAAAACAAGTAGTTCCTTTTTAAAAGTAAATTCAATAATTGACCTTTTTATCTTATCACATCCATATTCTGTTTTTTCTTTTCATAATATATCCAATAATCTACCTTTTGTCATTTTTATATCTCACCACAATTGTGTGTTGCTAAAATAATTTTTTTCTGTAGTTACTAAATGTCAGATCTTCCAGATGGAGCTATACCTCAGTGGTTAAAAGCACTGGCTGCTCGTATAGGGTACCTGGATTTAATTCTCAACACCCTCATGGTGCTTCACAACATCTAGAACTCCAGTTCTAGCTGATCTAACACCTTCATCTGGCTTCCATAGGCACAAGGCATGCATATAGTACTTGGACATACACAGACAAAACATATATGCACATAAAATTAAAATTAAAAAAGCATGGTTTTCAAATAATATGCAGATATCAAAATTAGTTTGAAATTTTATAAATTAGAAAACCAAGAATCTTTGGTGATGCAGATTCATAATTTAATAAATATTAAGAGCTGATATTAATATATGTTTGTTATCAGACATGGATCTGGGTTTCACAAGTAAGCAATGACTTGGAGCCTTTTGAGTAAATAACCAAGAGTGGCATAACTGAGTCACACTAGGTTTGTTTTCAGTTTTGTGAGAAACCAAATACTGACTTACAGTATGCTGGACTGCTTTACATTCTAATCAGCAGCGTATAAGGCTTCCTTTTTGTCTACAACATGATGTCATTTCCTTTTTTGCTATCTTACATTTTATTTATTTATTATTTAGTGCATGTGAAGGTCTGAGATAATTTGCTTAAGTCCAATCTGCACTTCCACTATGTCTGTCCCTTTTTACCAGTAAACCAGATCCACACTGTCAGCAGCATGTTTTTCCACTTTATCACTCAATACTAGTGTGAGATCTATAAATTTAATTTTTTATAAAAGAGAAAATTTCCACTAAAATTTGTGATCCACTTCTGATTTATCTGCTGTACCAAGATGGAGATATTATAGTCTCCCTAAAATACTGCAGATGGGATATAGGTAAATATAATTTAAAAACAATATGTAGGAAGCAAGAATGGCTGCCTGTTGTAAGAATATAGAAGGATTTACAAATAACAAATAAAGATATGTTGTTCGAGAGATGGTTCAGTGCTTAAGTGGCCAGCCATACTGTTCTTGCCTGGCATCCAAGTTCAGTTCCCAGCATGCACGTCACATGGCACTTATAACTCTAACTCCAGGCGACCTAATGCTTTCTTCTAATCTCTGAGGGTACTGCACTCATGTGCATATTATCACATATACACATACCCCCACACACAATTAAAAATGAAACAAAATCTAAAAGTAAATGACAATTATTGGACAGATCAATAATCCCCTAAACCTGGGAAGCTGAAGCAGGATGTTGGAGACCACAAGGCCAGCCTGGGCTAAATAATGAGATACTACTATGTTTAAAAGGCGGGAAAGGAGGAGAGAACTGCTTGGTGAATTATAATTCATTCTTCACTTTAAGGTTCATCAATATATCTTATAAAACAGAATTGTAGTGATCTGACGTCCCTTACATGCTCAGATTCCTCATTCTACTGACCTTCAAAGCATATCACTGATGATCTTGCATTCAAGTGACAGATATTAATGGAAAGAGAATGTCCTTCTACCCAGTTGTATGCTGACTGGAGTCTTCCTCTATTTAGAAAATTTGTAATCAGTCCCTGATGTCAAGATGCAGAGAACTGAAAATCCAGAATGTCCTTATTTACCTTGGGATTTAAGTCTTCCGAGATCAAATTGAAGATGGATAAGAAAAGACAGTAACTCATGTAAGCTCTTTGGTTATCAGGCTACTGCCAATGAAAAAATCTCTTAATCACCTGCTTCCAGGTGGTGTCATGGTAAAGGATACTTCTGAAATTCTTTGTAGAAGAGTGTGTAATTTCACTGTACCTTAAGGCATTGAAAGCATTCCTACCATGAGCATAGAATGTCTCTCATGAACAGCCAATAAATGTTCCTTGTTTTGTTTGTGAGTTAAGAAGAATTTTCACTTTTCACACTGTTCCAAAGGCAAGAAAGAGTTAGATGAGAAAACAAAGAAAAAGGAGAATAAGAAAGAGAAGAATGAGGAGGAACAGGAAGATAAACTGACAGTATTGTAAAGAAAATCCAAATGGACCAAAAAAAAAAAACAGTGTCTTTCCCTGTACAGATATAGCTATCTGACTCCCTTAGCATGCATGGATCTCTCAAGAAAGATGTACAGAATGTACTCGTGAGTGACAGTTCAGAACATCTGGAGCTCAGAATGCATTGGCTCACGTGGTTTCAGATAAACATACAGAAATCAGTGACATGCTGGAGATTCTGATTTTCCTTTGAATACTTGAAAAAAAAAATCCCTAAATTTCACCACTTATGAGAGAAGCCACTTGCTGAAGTGGACAATGGTTAAGACAGAGACTCACACTAGTCAAAGTTCTGAGAATAAGTAACTGTAGAGTGCTCAATCCGAAGCAGGACATCTATTTCACCCCTCCCATCCAGATTTCAGGAGTCAACTGGAAAGAGGGACAGAAAGATTATAAGAGCCAGAGCTAAGGACAAGCTGCTGAGAAACGGTGTCTTCTGGATTGACCGGGCAGCTGCTCTTATGAACTCACAACAGCTGTAATGCCTACACAAGACCTGTTGAGATCAAGACAGTGAACATTCCAACAACTGTAAAGGGACTCATCAGACTCTACCCCAAGCTGAAAACTACTGGCAGCTTGGAAATGGAGAACAGTTTTCTTCAGGGGTGTGGCCTCTCATAGAGTGACCTCACTTTGGTGAATGACACCTCATCCACATTAACAATACTTGGACTCATTGGGTTATAAAGAAAAAGACAAGAATATGAACTTGGGAGGGAGACATTCCTAGGAGAGATTGGAAGCAGGGAAGGAAGTGATGGGGAGTATTAAAATACAGTCTATACATGTATGAATCTCTCAAATAACAGATTTTAAAAGTTGAAAAATGAAAAATTCCCTGTAGTTTCAATTATATAATAGTGGATATGGGTCACTTTTATACAACATAATATCTCATGCACAAAATGAAGAAAATTAGGCATACTTTTGTGAAAACTAAAGTATTATTCACCATAAAATGTCACAGTTTCAAATAAAAAGGCATATTAAAAATATCTAACACCAGTATTATTCATTCATTCATGCTACTTCTGTGCACTCATGTCCTATATAAGTTTATTAATGAGTAATGACTACACAGTATTGTGATATATTTCATCTCAAACTGAAGAGTAACTGTACATATGGGTGAATAGCATAAATTCTATAACAATACAAATCAGATTCATCTATCACACCCAATGATTCCTAACTGTGAGGACCAAATTACTTAATTTTCTGTCACTATATCTTCATCCATAAATGAAAATATTAATAGTGTACACTCCACAGCCCCATGAGAATCAAATGAGCTGAGAGTGGTAGAAGCTTAGAACAGATCAGCAAATATTAATCACAAATAGATATTAACATCAGCTTAAGTAACCCGTGAAATGAAAATAAAAGAAATGGTGTGTGTACTGCTATGTTATATCTCTCAGAATTTTTTTAAGATAGGGAAAAATCCCAAGCACCTCTTTGATGCATAGAAATAACATAATTTATTATAGTGAGGAGGAGAGTGGAAATTGGAGAGTCTTCTGATGATAGAAAATCAGCAAATTTCATTATTAATAATCTTCAAATATTGACATAGCAAGCCATATATATCAACATGTACATGCATATATCCATATATAACATGTATAAGATATATTCACCATAACTAAACAAGAAGCCATGAATCTGAGAATGAGGAGAGGAAAATGGAGGGACAATGGGTAGAAATGATGTAGATACAGTGAATTGAATTATGGGGTCCTTGAAATAATTATAAATTCACAAGTATTTCATAACTGCAATAGAGTTTCTGTAATGCATATGAGCTTATGGCAGGTGGCCAGAATGCTCACTAGTAGACTGATTTTACTTTTGTTTGTTGTTAGGACAATGAGTTAACCCAAGCACTCTTCCACACTAGGAAGACAATCTACCCTGATCTGCATGCCAGATATTAAACATTTCTTCCCTTGTTTGGGTGTTCTGAAGTTCAAGCTTGATATGTCTATATATGTACTGAGTTTTGTGTTGTATTGTTTAATTTTCTGGATTTGTGTTTTGGTACCTAATTAATCTGAAAAAAAAAAACTTAAAATGGACCACTTCAGTGAGTCCTTTTCACTTCAGTGCATTTGAATCAAGCCGAGTTCACCAACAGACCATTTAGTGTTTCGTTTTGTTTTCTGAAGTCTTTCTTAAAATTTTTTTATTTTATTTTTTTTATATTTCAAGACAAGGTTTCTCTGTGTAGCTTTGCACCTTTCCTGGAATTTGCTTGATAGCCCAGGCTGGCCTCGAACTCAGAGATCCGCCTGCCTCTGCCTCCCGAGTGCTGGGATTAAAGGTGTGAATAATCACTGCCCAGCTGTTGTTGGAAGTCTTGATTCATAAAATATCAACCTCGTTGATATATCCTCAGGAGCATATAGACACTGATTCCAGGCATCATGTTACATTTGTTGTTTGGGTGTATTTTTATATGCATTTCAATATAATATGCAATGGAAAAATCCTCTTGAAATGCACGTAATATCATGTATGTGCAAATACCCATGGATGCTTGAGGGTGTGCAGGTCAGAAAGCATCCTCATTTGTGTTCTCCAATTTAATTATTGATAGAAAATCTCTCCCTAAATCTGAGACTTGCCAGTCAGGCTAGAATGGGTGGCCAGAACTTAGGGATCCTTCTGCCTTTGCCACCAGCCTGAGGAATGAAGCCATTCATTAGAGTGCTTTGCCATTTTTACATATGTCCTGGTGATCAAACTTGTGCCAGGTCTTTACATTTGTGCAGTTGATTGTTACATACTGAACCATCTGCTAATTCCTAATGTTCCGAACTTACATTCTTGCAGTCTCCATCTCTCTGTTTCAGTCTTAGAATGCTGCAGTTTAAATCAATAGTTACACAATAAGGCAGATTCAGATGAAACAAGACTTTAAATGGTTTACAATGGCTTTACATAGGCTTGAAAGAGAGAAAAAAAGGAATATATGCAGTTATATAAACAAATAGTTTTTAAAAATAAAGTCTTTAAAGAGACAGTAAAGGTAGTATAAAAAATAAGCTATGCAAAGATGGATATTACACATAGAATCTGGATTGTGTTGTCTTTGGGATTTTTATCTGTGGAAAGAATTTTGATTCTAAAAGCTGTTGAGTTCAGCCAATGTGTGTGTGTGTGTGTAATTTTTTTTTTTGTTGTTGTTGTTTTTTGAGACAGAGTTTCTCTGTGTAGCTTTGCGTCTTTCCTGGAACTCACTTGGTAGTCCAGGCTGGCCTCGAACTCACAGAGATCTGCCTGGCTCTGCCTCCCGAATGCTGGGATTAAAGGCGTGTGCCACCACCGCCCAGCCCAATATGTATATTTAAAAGATACCTTGACGTCAAAATATGTATGTAAGGATTTGTTGCTTTGGAAAGGAGGCTCTGCTTTTGTTTTCACAGAATG
Source organism: Peromyscus leucopus (assembly GCF_004664715.2). Classification (NCBI taxonomy): domain Eukaryota; kingdom Metazoa; phylum Chordata; class Mammalia; order Rodentia; family Cricetidae; genus Peromyscus; species Peromyscus leucopus. Next base: position 95,585,584 of record NC_051065.1, read on the forward strand.
CCAGAGGCTATGGACTTGTTCCAGATTAAGATATATCAGGTTTGACAAGCCAAGAGCCTCTGAAAGGTCTCCGATGACACCATGGCCTACATGATCTAACATCCAGAACGGTTTTAAGGCAACTGGCTGAGACAATGCTGCCTCACAGACTAGCACATAAGCCTAAAATTTTATTTATGTCCCCATAAGATAAAGCACCCCCCCTCCAGCAGGAAGTAATAAGAGAAGCCATGCCCAAATTCCCAAATATACTAAGCTGGCTTTGGAGATGGAATTGGCTCACTCTTCTAAACCCAAGTATATTATAAAAAAAAAAAATGTTGAGAGATTCTTTTGTCCCATATCAGAAGAGCCCTCTGGTATGGGACAGAGAAAAACCAATATTTTTATTTAAATAAGGTTGATTATAAATGTGATCTCTAAAGAAATAAAGGGGATATGATATAGATATAATAGGATGAAAAAGTAGATTAGAATCTACTTTTAAAGAGCAACTTGTTTAAAATGTTTTATATTGCTATGGATTTTATTTTATTGATACAAGTTTAAACTTAATTTTGTTATACTGTATACATATTTCTATTCTCCTTTGAGGTATTATGTTTATGTAACTCATTTAGATTGTAATGGATAATTAAGAAGTACAGATTAACAATTAGTCTTCTATGATAGTCAAACATATTACAAAAAACAAACAAACAAAAACCCATGTTAGTTAAGTTTTCTAGGTATATATAGATATAATTTAATTAGGTAGGTAATCTTCAAATACTTCAAAGACCTACAGAATATGGCATTTAAAATGTTTTAAAAATTTACACTCTCTAGACAAGTGAGACATGTCTGTTCCTGGCAGCACCAATTTACTTCAGAGAGGAGGATGGGCATTGAAGACACTCTATAGATAATATGGAATTTATCATCACCTTGGCAAAAATAGCCATATGTGCAGGAAACTGTTCTTGCCTGTACTGCTTGATTGACTGGATGTGCAGGGTCCATAGGAAGTTGACCACTGAACTTTGCTTGATAACATGGTCCTTGAGGTTCCAGCTTCACAGAGGAAACTGCCAGACATTCTACAGGACACAGAGAAAAATGCCTGGGAGAGTCTAGGCCTGTGGGCTGAAGACAGAGGCCCCAACTTTACAGAGGAACTTTGGATGACTGCCAGGCTGCCATCTGTCTCTGTCTACTCTTACAAGACTCCTAAAGTTGCTTGTGTCCATCTCCCATTTCTCAGGTAATATTATATCTTTCTGATGTCTTTGATGTAGTTGAAGATAAGATAGTTATAATTTCCTTGTTAGGATAAGAGATAAGTTAGATATGAAACCTTAGACTCACAAATATAGGATAGATAGAATATCTTCTTTAATTTTGACAAATACAAATAGACTAGATATTATAAATAGACTAGATACTGTAATTGTAATTCTTGTTGATGATTGTTTTGTTATATGTAATTTTACTATGTGAAAGTTAAAACCTCCCTTTTTGAAAAAAAGAAAAAAGAAAAGGGGAAGTGCTATGGAAATCACGCTGTATAAATAAAATGCTGATTGGCCAGTAGTCAGGCAGGAAGTATAAGTGGAACAAGCAGAGAAGAGAATTCTGGGAACTGGAAGGCTGAGGAGAGAGACACTGCCAGCTGTCATCATGAGAAGCAAGATGTAAGGTACCGGAAGGCCAAGAGCCATGTGGCAACTTATAGACTAATAGACATGGGTTAATTTAAGATAGAAGAATTAGATAACAAAAGCCTGCCATGGCCATACAGTTTGAAAGCAATATAAGTCTTTGTGTGTTTACTCGGTTGAGTCTGAGTGGCTGTTGGACTGGCAGGTGAGAGAGATTTGTCCTGACTGTGCGCCAGGCAGGACTGGAGGAAACTCTAGCTACACTCTGTCCTTGTAGATTCCCTAATTTCACCTGTCCTTTATATCAATAATAATTATTTTTACAGAGACAGGGTTTCTCTGTGTAGCTTTGCACCTTTCCTGGAACTCACTCTGTAGACCAGGCTGGCCTCGAACTCACAGAGATCTGCCTGCCTCTGCCTTCAGCTGGGATTAAAGGTGTGCGCCACCACTGCCCGACTCTCAGTGTATCACTTTTAACTCACATTCAGTGGCCTGATTTTTTCCCCTTCAGACTGTAATTTCTAGTCTTTTCAAAAAGACAGTTCACTTATTTCTTGGAAATGTGAGTATATTGTATCTGATAACATGAACTGATGCAGAAAGGCCTGAACCATGGGGATTGTGTTAATTCAGCTACAGGTTGGACCAGATTTACTCTTCACTGGACAGTGAAAACCTTCCCACAAGCCTCTTGTCTCTACTTTTCTGTCCTCCCTTATCGTTCTGTTCCTTTGTGAATTCCTTCTTATAAAGAACCTGAACTTGCAGCCCCATCCCTGCCAACCACATTTCCTACACAGGAGATGAGTAGGTTTAGAGACTATTGATGTAGGGGAGAGGTAGCTTTCCATAACACAACGCTTAACCCTGCCTTCTTTAGTACCCTTGTGTCTTGGAGCTGTGACCTTCATAAATATTTCTTTCAGTTTCTTTCTCTCTTAAGTGAATCAGAAAAGCCACAAGAAAGTGGGTTTTAACAGCTCTCCTCCTGGATGGAAATAATCTTATAAACCCTGTCCTCCATGAGAGTGATGCTTGCAGAGGACTTTCTTGGCCTCTTGATGACCCCTTTTGCTTAACCCTCACATTTTCAAAAACATAGTTGTGTTTATGTGATTCTTTTTGTCTTGTTTTGGCTTTCAGTTCACACACACATGCATGTACTAACATGCATGCACACACATATGCATATGCATATAAGTGTGCACATACACATATGAGCAAATACACAAGCAGCATTTACACACACAATACACACAAGCACACACATGTACATAAGATACACACGTATGCATACACACATACACACATATACAAACACACAGAAGCACACATACACTGGTTCTTACACATGAGAACCTATTCTGATTCTTAGCAGAAAGGCCAGAAAACTATTGCCTACTGCTTTGTAACATCCAGAAATTTCCTCCTTCCATGCTGCACCAAGCACAGCCTCCAGACATTGCCCAAACTAAACTTTAAGTAAGAATGCTTTTGTTTCAGATAAACAGATTTTATATGTTGTTCTCTGCATTTTGCAGTGTCTAAGAATTAAAGGTTCAGGGTTTCCTGCATACTTCTGATCAGCTCCAGAAACATCACTGACTTCTATGTTTCTGTTTATCTTGTGTTAAAACAGGAATTTTCACCTTGAGGCCCTTTACCTATTACACCTAACGCTAGAAAGCTTATTCTTTCGATGTAAGAGACTCAGCTTTTAAAATACATCTCTTTTATTTTGAATTGCTTGTTTATTTTTATGTGGATGGATGTATTGCTTGTCTGAATGCCTGTGTACCTTGTGTGTGCCTGGTGCCCTCAGAGGCTATAGGATGGGACAAGATTCCATGAACTTGGAGTCACAGATGGTTGTAAGCCACTACATGAGTGCTGAGAATAAACCTGAGCCCACTAGAAGATCAGCCTGTGTTCTTAACCACTTGCCCATCTTCCCAGCCCCAGAAAATCACTGTTTAAAAAGAAAGAACACAGATGAAAGATCAAATGTATATACTTGATGAAAACCCATTTTAAAATACTTTTTTGGGGGCTACTGGGAATGCTCATTTGGTAAAGGCCAAGCCTGGGGATTGGGTTCATTCTCTGGTCCAGGTTGTTAGAAGGAAAGAACTGACTGCTCTAAGTTGCCCTCTTATCTTACACACACACACACACACACACACACACACACACACACACACACACACACCATATACACAAATAAATAAATAATAAATGAATAAAATACATAAACAACTATCATAACATATTTTTAAATGTAAAATACTTTTTAAAGTCTTTTACATATGTGTGTAAAAGGACTATGTGTGTGCCTATCTGTGAGTCACATCATGCATGCTAAGCTGTGGAATGTGTGTGGAAGTGAGAGAAGAGCCTTGAATGTAATCCTTGCCTTTCTCTTGCTTTTGATAGGGTCTCATCAGTCATTGCTCCCATCTCACCATAGGACACAGTCACAGAATCAGGTGTGTCCTGGCGACCCAAACTCAGGTCCATCTGCTGGTCCAGCAAGCACTTTACCAAGTAAACCTGAACTACACATTTTTTTTTTTTATAATTAGAGGAATATATTTATTGCCTTCTTTTTACATCATTCTATATTTTCCAAATTGACCAAATTTGCCTTTTCTAATTAAATCTGTGTTTCAAAATTTTCCAGGATTTTAAGCCAGGATTCAGTGTGGCTAGATAAGAATTTTGGACAGAACATGCCTACTGTAGGACCCAGCTCACTTCTTACATTGAGTAATCCCATTAATTATTCAGTGTCTCAGATTCTCAGCATGTGACATCAGTGCAGTAATATCACAGGTTTGTAAAAGCTTTCTGAGAATGGAGGGATAAATGAATGAAAGCTTCACAGTGCCTCAAATAAATACCTTGCTATGTTCTTTGGAATAAGCAATCAAGAAACCATTTCATACTTTTAAACTGTGGAAACAGATGTAATTTATTATTTATTTCTTTAATGAAAGCAGAGTCTGAGCAGCTCATCATCTCCTCAAGTGGGTCAATTAACTATTCTCACCATCTGCTTGGCCAGTGGTCTTATCCCTTGCTTCTAATCACATGCAATGGCCTTTCAGTGTTGCAGAGAGCTGAGGGTTCTGGAAGGGCACCAGCTTGAATATTGTCTGGCTATGAGAAAATACCAGCAAAATATGTAAATATTTAGAGAGAATTAAACATGCAACTTTTATAATCATTTTTGCAAACCTATCCTTGGCTTGCAACTCACATCAGTGCATAAATGCATCATGTTAGCTTGAATGACACTCTTCTATGAAATCAAAGCATCATTTGTGTGAGGGATTTCACAGATGACAGGGATCAAATTTGACCTTCCTAGCCTGTTACAGCTTGTACAAATGCTGGATTTTTATTTAAAGGAGAATACATTTGTATGCCTGCTTTAAAAGACGTTGTACATCTAAGCAAGATAGTATTAGGTACCTGATTTGATCTACATAACTAACTCATTTCTGAAAACACAGGTGACTTAATTTTTTAATGATGAAAAGAGAGTCATAATACTCTGCTATAGAAGTGAGTTTTGAATTTAGCACTCTCTTATTCTCATACCTATATCCAATTTTGTCATGTACTTCATATTCCTCTTTTTCACATCAAAGACAGTGGAACTTTTATTATGAAATACAATTTCTGGTTCAATTGTGGATTTTAGAAAATTATTCAGTATGTTCAAAATGTATGCAGTATTTTAAAGAAATGTGGTTCAGTGTCCTTATTTTACATTTGATTTATCACGAAAAAAAATGTGCATATTCATAGGCTCTAATTCTCAATGGCCCAGTTGGAAAACTTAGTTTTTCTATTAGCTTAGACTTTTACTGAAGTGTGTGTGTGTGTGTGTGTGTGTGTGTGTGTGTGTGTGTTTGTGTAGTAATGGCACTCTTCCACCTATTTTAACATATATACTAATATGATCATGATAGAATATAAGACAAACTGCTTACACTAAATAATATCCCTTTTTAGTTTTGTTTCTTTGATAACACTGTTAACTATGTCATCATGGTTTGGATTTGTGCTTTCTTAATAACTTGCAATGCTGAACATTTTATTGTTCATTTTTATGTCATTCGCTTATCATTATTAAAAAAAAATCTGTTGATGTCTTTACTTACTGCGGTAGTTTGAATGTAACTGGCCCCATAATCTCACAGGTAGTGGCACTATTAGGAGGTGTGGTTTTGTTGGAATGGTTGTGGCCTTGTTGGAGGAAATGTGTCACTCTTGAGGCAGGCTTTGCAGTTTCTTATGCCCAGGATACCACCCAGTATCTCAATCAACTTCCTGTTGGACACTTAGCTACTTCTCTAGCACCATGTCTACCTGCATGTCATCATGCATCCTGCTTTGATGATAATGGACTGAACTTCTGAAACTGTAAGGGGCCTCCTCAGTTAAATGTTTCCCTTCCAAGAGTTTCCATGGTCATGGTATCTCTTCACAGCAATAGAAACCCTAATTAAGACTCCTACTATTTTCCTCAGTTTATTTTGTAATTTTGTCTTTACTAATTCAAATTAATTATTTTTTCTTGCTGGTAAGATATTTTAATTTTTTCATTTAATATAGCTATTAACTCTAAGATATGAACCATAAGGTCACATTCTCCCAATTCCATATTTTTAATGCTGTTTTTAAATTGGTCTGTGTAGCCCTCTATGTCCTGGAAATTGCCATGTATACAAGACTAGCTTTGAACTCACAGAGATCTGCATATGTCTGCTTACTTAGTGCTGGGATTAAAGGTGTTAATACCCTTACCTAGTCCCATTTAGTCTCTTTATTTTCCTTCTGTTTCTCCTCCTCCTGAAATGTAGAAAAGTATTCAATATGGCCATATTAGGAAGAGGATCAAAGAAATCCCATAAATTTCTGACCCCACACACATATTCAGGGGCATAGCATGATGTTTACGGTTAAATAAAAGGCCACAGGTGTGCATTGCTAAGCAATATTGCTCAGGGTTTGCAACAATGAAGACAGCTTTGTTGGTGCACCTCTTTATCAATATGCCTTTATGGTCTTGTCCAAAACATCCTTATCTACACTAAATCCATAAAGGTTTTCTGCATTAATTCTTCTAGAAGTTTTACTAATTTTGGTTTATACATTTAAAATTTTAGTTTGTTTTCAGTTTACTTTTATACATACTTACAGATAAAATCCTAATTCCCTTCCTTTCTATGTGGACCTTGATAATCTCAACAGTATTTATTGAAGGAATAGTCCAGTCTGCCCTGTGTTCATTGATGACTTCATCAAAACTCAGTTTTTTTGCAAGTACATTAGATGAGTTCTGAGGATTATTCTCTGTTTATGTGGATGATATTTATGCTGCCAGGTAGCTATAATCTTCTATATTTTATATTTCTGTGTTCTTTGATAGCTATGACCTTGTATTTTTTGAGGCCAAATAATCTAATGCTTCTAGCTTTGTTCTCTTCATTCAAGATTGATTTGGCTTTTTTGTTGTTCATTATAAAATCTGGGACTTTTAAATTTTTGGTGAGGAATACCATTGGCACTATGAGAAAGATTATAAAGATTTGTAAATTTCTTTGCATGTTGTGAACATATACAAAATTATTAATTCTTCCAACACACAAACATTGCCTCTTTTTCCATTTATTGGTGTTTTCACCAATTCTTCATTCATTTCTAAAGTTTTTAATTATAGATTTTCTGTCTCTCTTTGTTTTAAGATATTGTGTTTTATTCCTTCAAAAATGAGTACAGTTTTTCTCATTAATCATTGCTTTTGGTTTGGAAAATGTAGCTGTGATATATACATGCCATTTGAGAGTTACTGGGAAATTATCTGCTTAGTCATTTGATCATTGCTATACCTAGAAATCCCATGAGTTTAATTTAAGGATCTCTTCTGGTGAACTATTTTCCTGGATTTTAGATGTTTTGACTAAGGTCCCCATTACACTACTGATGTTTCATAGCTGATTTATCTTGAGACTATAAACTCCATAGGAACAGAGGCTAAGTGTATCTTATTGACTGAAATACCCTCAAATCCAAGGCCAGAGCCTGAGAAATAATCAGAGCTCAATAATTATGTTTTGGATGGTACTCCATGTCTTTTAAAAGATAGGAAAGAGCGACTGATAAAGATGCTCAGAAGAGTTAGTGCTTCAAAGTTGTTGCTGTCTCCATGTAAACACACCATGCTGAAAGGGTATCTGATGTCCTTTGCTATTTGCTTTTGATACTTCACAGTCTCTGTTTTCTCTTTGGAATCTGAAGAAAGGAGGCTTATGATTGTGCTGGTAGCAAGTGTTTGGGGAGGCTTCAGAGAACTGCCAGAGAGGTACTCTTATAAGCAAATCCCCCTCTCATCCATGTTTCAGTACTCTGCCCTAATGAAAAGGGGAGAGAACCTAGGGCAGAGTGATTCAAGTTAAGTCATGAGCCTCCTGACTCACCCAAATGCAGTTTTGTGTTTAAGTTAAACGTAGGGGTTGATATCACAGAAAGAATGGAGTAAAGTTGGGAGAGCTGGGTTACTATTTGAATGTGGGAATCAAAGCCAGTTGTTTGTGGCCTCTGTGTCATTTATTACCTTTACCCAATCAGTGTGAGGCATGGCAGAGATGAAAACTATTAAAGAGCAGTTTAGGATTATTCATCAGGTATCCATGTAACCATGGCTCACTCATACAGTTGCACATCTAAGCTGCCAGGTTTGGGAAAGCCATGTTTCTCTCAGTTTTTAGGTAATACACTTGTCCAAGGCACAGTGATAAGAAGTTAGGTTTAAAAGGGGGAGAAAAGCTAGATTTGCTATTAATAATCAGAAAGCACAGTTTAGCCCTATTCTGGATATTCAATGTTTGTGTCACAAAAACTAAACAGTCCCTCTGAATAGGTTTGTGAGCTGAGACGCAGCACTGACAACACTTTACTGTTGCATGGCTTCAGCAACAAGTGACATCAATACACAAACCCAAGCAGCCTAACTGGTCTGAGCAGTTGATCATGGCAGACAAATAGAAGACTGAGGAAGGGTGAGTGACTTGTGTAGATTTTCTTTCTCTCTTATCAAATATATTTTAAATGATTTTTGTTTTTACTGACACAAGATTGTATTCTTATTTTTATTTCAGGTAAATTGATGTTAACATTTATCTAGCAAATTCCTACTTTTGCTAATGGTGTTTGGATCTTGGTTTTATACCTTGTTACTAGGTTTATTTTCTTGATTGGTCTCACCATGTTTTAGTAGAGTCTTTAGGATGTTTACATATAAAATCACACTATCTTCAGACAGGCACAGTTTAACTACTTTCTTTCAGATTTCAATGTAATGTGTATTTTATTACTTGGTTATTCATTCTGGGACTTTCAAAATTCTATAGAATATACATTAAAAAGAGAAATGTAATAAAAGTACATAGCTAAAAGAAGAATATTTCATTACTGTATTTAGACAAATACTTTGCCAGACATGGCAGAAATTTAAGCTGAGCATCCAGAAGCCCAAGACAGGAGGTTCTTTGTTGATTTGACGTCAGCCTGGTCTACACCAAGAATTCCAGTTTAGTCAGCTCTACTAATGAAACTCTGTCAAAAAAATGTTACTAGATAAATTTCTATATACCCAATTTGTAGAATTTTTACAAAGACAGGATTATTTATTGGGTCAAATTCTTTTGCATATTCTGGAAAGATCCTTTGCTTTTATCTCCTTTTTATGATAATGTGGTTTATTATGTTTATTGGTTTGAAATCACCGAATCACCTTTGTACTATGGGAAAGAATTGAAATTGTTCTTGCTTATTATCAATTAAATATGCCATTTAATTGTTGCTATGTTGATGAGATATACTACACCTGTGTCCACTAGCATTTGGAGTTACAGTTACCTTTGTGGCTGTGGGACTGTATCTAGTATGGGATTCGGTGTTTTGAAGTCATTTGAGAGACTTGCCATATATTCTTTAAGTAGAAGCACAGTGCCCCATTGGCCCCAGGTCTGTGATTTCTTGGGCTACTTTTAATTGCTGATTAATAATTTGTTATGGGTATTTCCAATATTTCTATTTCTTTTGGCTTCACTACTGATAATTTGTGTGTTAACAGAGATTGACACATTTGTTCAACATTATGAAGCTCCCTGATATGTAATAGTTTGTAACAGTCTGGTACAGTGCAGAGTTCCCAGGAACTTTGTGCCGTCTCTGCTTTCTTGAGAGAGGATTGCTGACTTTAACTTTCCCCGGATCTTTGCCCTTTGACATTTTTTGCCATTTTGTGATTATTTCCTATTCTCTTTCTCTCTTTCTCTTTCTCTCTCTCTCCCTCCCTCCCTCTTCTTACACTTTTTTGCCTTTTGCTTCTGCCTTGTCTTACCATTTTTAGGATGGTACATTTCCTTGTTTATTTCTCTTATGATGTACTTTTAAGATGCAATTTAAAGTCTTTGCTTACCTATTAGTAACTGTTAAACTTTATATTTCTTTCCCTTAACTTCCCTAAGTCTCTCTTGTTACTCATTTAAGTTTTATAGCTTCAGGTCAAAGGACACTTATTGTAGCCTGTGATCTCAACAATCCTTGAAGTTGGGTGCCTGATACACAATCTATCTTTCACTATGTTCCATAAGCAGTTGAAGACAGTGAATCTTCTCTTATTTACTTTAACATGGATTATTGTATTACTATCTCAGAGAAACATTTGAATTCTAAAAATACATTTTAGTTTCTATGAAACTTCTTCAGTTTCAGCGTAACTAATATACCCATTGGTGAAAATGGTATACTTGTTTCTCCTTTACTTTACTGTTTTACTGTAAATAACTGCTTATTTCTCGTTTTTTTTTGGAGTATTGCTAGTCCATCCCTCTGCTTTTTAGTGTAATTCTTTGTGATTAACAGATTTTTTGTAGTAATTTATTTTCATTTCTTGCCTTAAAATTTTAATTACAGGGTTTCTTGCACATTATAATGGCATAATAATGGTACATTTTCCATGAGTCTGGGAGAAGACACTTTAATCACAACAGTATTGTATGAAACAGATAACTAGATGGCATTGAAAAACAATTATATTTTAACTGAACTCTGCCCTATGCAAATCTTGATTTTTTTTTAATGTTATTTTATGATTTTTAATTTATATGTATGTGTGTGCATTATTTCATTTTAAGGATATTCTGGATTTGGCTCTATATGGATTCATGGGTCTTAAACCTTCAGATGTATTTGTTTTGCCATCAACATTTTTTCCTTTTCAGATTAAAAAATATATATTTAGATTTTCTTAAGAGTCTGTCTGGTTCAGAATCCTTAAAACTTTTCTTTGTTTCAAAAAACTCCTTTGCTTCTGAATGATGGGAAATATTGCTGCTTAGCAACCTTGTCATCTCTTAGAAGTTTGAAATCAGCATCTGAGAATTTTCCTGTGCTTCCTGGATAGAAGCCTGGTGAGTGAGGCACTGGAAGTCTCACAGGAGCCATTGTTTCTTGTCTCATTTTCTTTTACTCCTTTGGTTTTCACTTTGACATTGACAATTCATTTATGTTTAGAGTGATATTACTAAGTTTGAATCCCAAGTGTGACTTTTAACCTTTTCTATATGAGGATATTTCTATATGTACAAAGGACTGGAAAGTTTTCTGGTAATATTTCTTTATATAAGCTTTCCCTTCTCCCCTCCTCCCCATGCCTCTTCTCCCATTCATTCCTTCTTCCCTCTATCATTTCTCTCCCTCCATCACCTTACTATGTCTTTCTTGCCTTTATATTTTTCTTCTCATTTTCTCTTTTGAATTTTTGAGAGAGGATTTTATATAACTCAGGCTGACTTGGTATATGCTATGTATCTTGGATAGCCTTGAACTCCTGACTTTCCAACCAACACCTGAGGAGTGCTCAATGTACTGTTTCAAAGCCTCACACTTTTCTCTTTTTCCATTTCCATGTTTACTTCTAGTTCCTATTGATCTCCCAATACCCAGACATAGATCTTTTCATGGTATTACATACATCTTAAAAATTATCTTTAAGTATTTTTACATTACTTTTTCTTCTTTGAATATATACCTTCCCGGTGTACTTTAAATTCATATGCTCTACTGAGTCAGCTCTGTCTTTATGTTCTCTGCTGCCCTTTTCAATGAATATCTTATTTGACCTCTATTGGATCTTCTCTGGATATAGACTGGTCGAAGTCTTTCAACAATTTACTATAAAATGTAGAAGGATCTTTCAAAAAGGATAAAACCAAATTCAGATTCTCCATGACCCCCAAGCCGGGTGGCGGTGGCACACACCTTTAATCCCAGAACTCAGGAGACAGAGTCAGGTGGATCTCTGTGAGTTCAAGGGCAGCCTGATTTACAGAGACAGGACAGGCACCAAAACTACACAGAGAAACCCTGTTTTGAAAAAAAAAAATCCATGACCCTGCAATAATGGCACAGATGGGCATGTATCTGACAAAGTTCAGGACAATTAGCATAGTTATTCTAGCAAGAAGCAGAGTTGAAACTGGGCCTTCTCATATGGGTTGTGAGTGGAAGCTGATAAGTCAGAAATGGAGGTTCAGATGATAAGTAGCTCTTTGAGTGTTAGAAATTGTCCAATTTCTCTCTGGTCTCCACACAAACAATAGTAAGTCGCAACTACAGCTAAAGGAAGTAGCTGCCTAAACCCAGGATAACCTTCAGGCCCCTAGACAAGATCTCTATTGACAGGCAGAGGAGCCTACCTGCCAAGACACTAGTGCACATAATTTCTTCTGAATACTTTATCAGGTAATTTGGAATGCACCCAAAATACCAAGCAAGTCTGTGGCCAAGCTTTCTGAGGAGCAGAACTGTTTCCAGGCTTGAGACCAGGAAGATACCAGATGGCTCTTCCACCTAGTTGCATGTATGTACTTTCAAAATGAGCATATAAATCTTGGCAGCCTCTTGAGTCCCTCCACCCTCTACATAAATCTCTTAGTTCCCAGGAAGAGTCTATTGTCTATGTATGGTTTCAGAATTATCTTTTAAAGATATTACTTATTTATTTAGTGTCTGTGAGTGTGTTCAAGTACACACACCAATGCACTCAGGTAGAGATCAGAAGAAAACCTGGAGTTGCAATTGTCTCCCTCCCTCTGTCCTGTGGGTCCTGGGGATTGATCTCAGCTATTCAGGCTTGGAGGAAAGTATCTTTACCCCCATATCCATCTGGCCTGCCCTAACATTATTCTTCTTGTGAAAGCCTTTGGACATTTACCATCAGTTCAACCTTGCTGGTAACATCACCCTTCTGGCTTTTAAATTTTTATTTTTTTTTATTTTAGTTTGTATTTATTTATTTTTCTTCACAATGTTTTCATGTGATTCTATGTATTTGGTTATGAAGAATGAAGAGAGGAATAATTTTAGAAACTCTAGATGAGATTTTCTTTATAAGAAAGAGAATGCCATGTTGTTTTCATGAAAGATACCAGTTGTCACTTCCTGGTCCTGTCAATCAATGGTTTTAGAATTTTGTTAAGGATTCCTTTCTTGTTCCCTGAATACTTAAGTATTTCCTACTGAGTTCAATTAATGGTGTGTGGAGGTAGGGAGACACTGACCACGTGGGCATGATCAAGCTGTCAGCGGATTTTGTAGGAGTCTTCCTGGATCTTAAGGTTTTTCTGCCCTCTCTTCTAAAATGTTTCCTGAGCCTTGGGTTCAGCAATTACTCTTACAGGGCTTTGCTCTTAAAGAATGAACCATGCCTTGAGAAAGCAGACTTTAATGGATCTCTAAAGAAGAACTGAAATATTTGTCAAAATCCTTTTAATGTGATTGGAGCACAAGTATCAATGTTGTATTAGAAGAGCAACCAAAAGGCCTGCCAGGCTTTTAAGCCACTGTTTTCTCCAGCAGTGCTTAGAGTTAGATGGGGCATGCGCACAATAAGCATCAACTAATTGAACTGTGCATCATCCGCGAGCAGTTTGACACACTCCCTTGTTTTCAGTTGCAAATACTTTTCAAAATTACACCTCAATTTCCAGCTATTCTTGAAGCTTTGGAACTCAAGCTCTGATTTCATGGCCAAGAAAGATTCCAATTTTCTGCTCGAGCTCACTTCCTCTGCACGACATCCAAGAGTGAATCCTCCTGAGCAATCTGAGTAGCAGGCAGGGCTGACTTTGCATACTGCTGTCACAGGGCTATGGGGGCCCGTCTAGTACCTGCCTGCATTCATAGCTGCTAATGCCTTCAAACTTAAAGCTTCCATAACTTTCTTGTTTTTTGTGTCTTTTAGTTATTCTACCTTTATCAAAATACATCATAATTTTATTTTATTTTTGGTTTTCGAGACAGGGTTTCTCTGTGTAGCTTTGTGCCTTTCCTGGAACTCACTTTGGAGTCCAGGCTGGCCTCGAACTCACAGAAATCCGCCTGCCTCTGCCTCCCGAGTGCTGGGATTGAAGGCGTGTGCCACCACTGCCCAACTAATTTTAATTTAGTGGTTTACTTTTGGAGCAATTTTTGAGTTAGGGAAAAAGAAATATGCATGAAAATGTGAAAAGAAATAAGATACACCAGTGCTGTCTTCCTCACACAACTTCCTCTTTCTAATATCTTACATTGATGTCTGTTATTAGTTTGTTGTTACTGATGAACTTATACTGAAAGACTAGTGTTAACTAAGCCTACAGCTTGCATCAGTTTCATGGTGATGTGTAGTGGGTAGCCATTCCAGCTTTGATCTGGAAGTTCCAACCCCCATTGAGACTCTGGCAACTGTCCCGCCTACGAGGCGGGGCCAGGGGAGGCGCCTGGACACCTGAGATCTGTATGGGCCAGCGTTCTCTCTGTTCCGGGACCCTGAACAGTGTAAGTGGACCGAGCAGAGCTCCAGAGAACACCGCTGGATTGTGATACACCTTCCCCAGACCCGTGACCTACCTATCCCTTAATTTGTAAGTTATGCCATTAAATAAATATCCTTTTAACTACGTGGAGTGGCCTTAATAATTTCACCAATAGTGATGTGTTATGCCTCTCTATAAGCTTGGCCAAATGCATAGTCAAATAATGACCACCTGAGTAACTTAAAGAATAATTTTACTGTTCTAAATAGGCCTGTTCATCTAATGACAGCTTTCTCCCTATGCCACAATTCCTAGAAAACTAGATGAATTTTTCTACGGCTGTATTCTGTCTTTAAATCACACAGTAGGGGTAATTTCTGCAATAAATTCTTTTATGTAGCAATCTGCATTAAGAATTCTATCAGGAATTTTTGTAGCTCAGTGTTATTCAGGACTGAGCAATAGTCCATAATATCTTCCACCCAAATTAATTTGGAGAAGCCCCAAACAAGATTGCATTTACACATAAGAATTGAAGTTTAAATTGCATAAAGAAACAAAACTGTTCTCATAATTTAAAATATTTACTATGAAAGAAAGCTAAAGAGAACCCCCTTTTCCTCATACTCAATGAAGAGAAGCCATATCAACAAATAATAAAAATTTCATTATCTGTAGTCTATAAAGAGAGAAAAACCACAACCTGACTATTAACCTGATATTTGCTTCTAGCTTATAGAACTGTGAGAAAGGACATCAATACTCTTTAAATCATTTAATCTGAAGAATATTTTTTGTACTCTCCACAAAATAGTTTGTTAAGACTGTTTTCAAGATTGTGTTGAAGGTGTCAATCAGATTAAGAAGTCCTAACATTTTCATGAAGTTTAAACTTTTTTGCCCACAATCTTAGACAGTCAGAGCATTAATATACATTTTGTTTGGTTTATTTTATCAAGTAATACAATTTTTCTCATGTATATTTTGTATATCTTTTATTATATATAAATGACTCAAAATTTTAATTTTCATATAAATTAAATTACAGTTTTAATTTTTAAGTCCAGTTTTTCTTTGCTAACTCTTAGAATGGCATTTAAATTCTTATATTAATCTGGAATCCTGAAATATATTCATAGCCAGCAATCCCGATGGTTCTGTTGATTGTTTCAGAATTTCCACATACATAATCTTATGCCATCAGTGAAGAATTGTGGCTTTGTTCTTTCCTTTCTTGAATGTGTACATAAATATTCATGATTTTGTTTCATTTCCTTGTTTTCTCCATTAGCTGTCATTCCCTTTATGATGTTGACAACCACTGGAGAAAGGGAACATTCTAGCACTGCATCTCATCTAACGAAATGTGCTTGTTTCTTTACATTAAGTGTAGAAGTATTTATACCACTAAATGCTTATATGAAGTAAACTAAATTTCTGTGTAATAAATTATCTAATGTCTTGCCCCAATAACTATAATAAAATGAGATGAAAACTCAACTCAAACACTAACCAGCCTCCAGAAATTTGAGCCTAATATACTTCAGTTTTTTATAATTTGCCAAGTATTTGCTATTGTGCTTCAAATGCAAAGAGAAAAACCAAACCAAACAAAATGTGGCTGTGAAGAGAAAAAATTAATAAACTTCCATCAAGATTTATAAGAAATAATGGGAGAGAGTGTGAATGATAAATATACCTAATTAAAAATATTTTAAAAATCCACGGGTGGCGGTGGTGCACGCCTTTAATCCCTGCACTCAGGAGGCAGAGCCAGGTGGATCTCTGTGAGTTCAAGGCCAGCCTGGTCTACAGAGCAAGATCCAGGACAGACACCAAAACTACACAGAGAAACCCTGTCTCGAAAAACCAAAAATAAAATAAAAGTAAATCTATCACATTTCAGTAGTTACAGAAGGAGGAGGGATAAATATTATTTTATAGATATGACACAATCTGAAAAATTCAAAACTCTGAGAAGACTTGGAAATAAAGATTTATTGCTCCTAAATCTCAAAGACTAACATGTTGTGGGATATTTGTATACTTTATGAAGATGTATTTTCTATGATTAGTGTAATAAAAAGCTGAAGAGTCAATAACTAGGCAGGAGGAATAGGGAATACTTCTGGGAAGTCAGAACTCTGGGAAGAAGAAAGGTTGAGTGTCCAGAAAAGACACTGAAATGAAACAGGGGTGAAAGTTGGAAGAGAGGCAATGCCATATGATAGAACATAGATTAATATAAAATGGTTAATTTAAGTTATGAGAGGTAGTTAGGAAAAGCTTAAGCTATAAGCCAAGATTTTATAATTAATAAGATGTTTCCATGCCATTATTCGTGAGCTGGTGGCCCAAAGCAAAGTCTGACTGGAATATATCCCCAGGAATGTAAAAACACTAAGAAACTTGCTTATTTGATTTCTTACCATATAATAATTTTAAATTCAATCATTTTATATTAATAAATATAGTTTATTAAAAAAATAAAAGTAGAATAATTTGATAAAAAGGAAAAACAAGCATTATCATAACTCAATTAAAATAATGTAGGTACTAATACATTTATACACTTAAGTATTAAGTACACATGTGAAATTTTTTTTATTTAAAATTTCACTGGACAATTACATCAGATATTGTTAATTCACATATTTTACACAATGTTTGAGGACATGAAAAGTATATCACTTTCCAGTCCATTCTGTGGGACTGGTATGACCCTGACACTAAAGTCAAAATTGACCAACTACAACCCCAAAATTGTTAACCAAATGTTACTGAGTTGAATTAATAAGTATAAGATGTTTAAACATTATAACTGGTGTGAATGACTTCATATATATACATCTTTCATAGTTTTAAAAAAATAATACTTTACCAAATAACTAAACAGGAAATACTGAGGATATTGAAGAAGAGGATCTAAAGTCCCTAAACTCAATAATACATTTAAAAGTGAAATACTAAGATGATGGATATGTGGAAAGCAGAGTATAAACACTATGTCATTTATATTAAACTGAACTTGCAAACTCAAATAAAACTTTATAAAAACCTAAAACTGATTGCAAAATTAGATAAATTCCCACATAACAAATAAAAGAAAACCTGTGAACCTGTAATTCACAGTGCATGAAACATGAATACCATTTTCCTGAATTATACTTTGCTATGAAATTCATCAGAACCACAATTATTTTATGTAAGTATTAACTTATTACAAATACTTAACTAGAAGTTTTACATGAAAAGAGAAAGATATTAGATAACCAGAAACTGAAATACTGAAGAAAAACAGAGAGTAAAGTAGATGGAACTGCCTCATTTCAGAGGATAGAATAAAGACACCATAATGTTGTAGTGTGTGTTGACCGAAGATAAACAGTTCACTGAGAAGGCCAAACCCAGAATCAGGTCTGCATGGGCATTCATGACAAGCTACTGAGTTTAAAAAGTGGAACAAAAATCCACTGGAGAAAAATTACCTTTTCAGTGAATGTTGTAGTTATTGAAATTTTTAGATAAAAATATCAAAGGAAAACAGGGTATACTGGTTTCCAATTCATATCATATATTTGCAGTATATGTGTTTATGTGTAAAATGTGGTATATGATATATATATATATATATATATATATGTATCCACAGTAATTTATTTATACAGAGCAATATCCACAGTAATATATATATATAATATATAATATATTATATATTATATATATATAATATATATATATATGTATAAATAAAATGCTGATTGGCCAGTAGCCAGGCAGGAAGTATAGAAGTATAGGTGGATAAGCAGAGAAGAGAATTCTGGGAACAGGAAGGCTGAGTCAAGAGTTGCTGCCAGCCGCTGCCATGAGTACCAACATTTAAGATACTGATAAGCCACGAGCCATGTGGCAAGGTATAGGTTTATAGAAATGAATTAATTTAAGATGTAAGAACAGATAGCTAGAAGCCTGAGCCATTAGGCCAAACAGTTTAAATAATATAAGAGTCTGTGTGTTTATTTTATAAGTGGGCTGTGGGACTGCCAGGGCTTGGTGGGAGCTAGAGAGAAACTCTCCAGCTATAAAATATCACATACATCACATATATATATATATATATATATATATATATATTATATATATATATGTAAATAAAGTCATAAATAATTAGAAAATCCTCATTGCCTGGGGTTGGTATAGGAATAGCAGTTTTCACAGAGGACCATAGTTCCATTCCCAGACACCACCTTTGGTAGCTCACAACTAACTGTCAACTCCAGCTCCAGGGGATCTGATGCTCTTTTCCACTCATTACAGTCAACTGCAGTTATATGAACATGCCCTGCCCTCCCACCCACACATATACACACACACAATTAAAGATAGAAAAAAAAGCTTTTTATAAAAAGGTAATTAAAACAAAACTTTACAGTCATTTATTGCTATTTTGTGAGAAAAGATTCACTATTGTGAAAACATAATAAAAAATATCAGAATAAAAATTCATTTGGATAAGTTCAGAAAATATGATTGGTTGACAAATTCATAATATAATCATTTTAGAAAATGCTGTGGATCAGAGGCAAAATTTTAATGGGAGTTTAATTAGGATTAAAATAAGAAAACAAGTGCACACTTCTTGTTTTCTTTGATTTTATTTTTAGATAATGGGCATAATTATGTTCTATGAAAGGACATCAAAGAGGATGGATGAGATGTTAGGTACAAAGTGGGTTCAGAGAAGAACAAAGAGATATACCTTTTAATGGATTATCTTAAATCCAATATAAAAAGAAATATGCTCTGAATACTCCCAAGCATTTTTATTTCTCCTGCTTTTATAAAATAATGCAGTTGTTTTTTAAGTTGTTTTTTTTAAACATTTTAAGTCCGGGGACTGAAGAGACATTTAGCAATGGATCACTTGTGGCTCTTCCAGAGGCTGAATGTTTGGCTCCCAGAATCCACTTTGGGTGCCTCACAACCATCTGTAATTACAGATATAGAAGATATAACATCCTATTTCATCCAAAGAATGCATACACGTTTGTGCGCGCACACACACACACACACACACACACACACACATACACACTTCCAAAAATAAATAATAAAGTAAATCTTAAATCACCAGTAATTGGAAGTAGTTTTTCCATAAATTTAAATAGAATTTGAAAGCAGTTCTCATATATTAAGGTGAACATAGAAGAGGGCCAAATAGGTATTTGAGAAAGAAGATATTTCAAATGTAACCCTTCTGTATCACTTATGCAAACATCTTAAGAAGCAATTTTGTGAACTTCATAATACACATTTAATTAGCCACACCTGATAGAGTGTGTTATCTAGTATTATCAGAAATCCAGCCTCTGATCAGAACATGTAAGTGCTTCTTGTTCTGTTAAGAAGTCTGACAGGATATGTTTGCCAACCACTGTTCAGCAGATTGGAGCTGTCAATCTGTTTTCATAAAAATAGAGCAGCTCCCAGGAGCAGGAGATTGGGCAGAGAGACTTTGAGATTGCACATCATTGTTTATGGCACTTCCTGAAGCTACCTGCGGGCTAAGACATAGTTGCCAAGGCCATGGAGGTTGTTGCAAAGATTCCTCAGTTAGCCTTTCCATAATGTGGGTAACTATCAAAATGTAGGAAAGACACTGGTAACAATGAACAAGTAGGAAAGACATGGCTTCATATATGAAGTTGTAAGAACTTTGCCTATTAATGCTATTCTTTCATTTGTCTTTAATTTAAATTTTTTCAGCCTACCTCACCTCTGAGTTTCCTACTAAAGCTGTGTTATTCTTTAGTGTGTTAGGTTACAAACAGCCCTTATTAGAATTGTACAGAACAAGGGCAAGATAAGGCTAACAATGTCCTAGGCACATACAAGTTTGCTATATATTTTAGAAAAAGAGACATAATAATTTCATAGGTACCTGTGAAATTATTCTTGTCTACATTGAACAACTGTGTGGCACAGTAGAGCTACTTTAAGTAAACAATTTTTTAAATTTTTCTTCAATACTTTATTTTCTCCTTAATTTGTTAAACATCCAAGCCTTATGCAACTGTCTTAGTAAACATAGGAAATTTCTTACAGACTTTGTCTATTCAAAAATAACTTTCTTTAAATGTTTCAGGGCACATATTGTACATGTATCTATGCACATATATATCCTCTTGTTTTGGCTTTTAGGATGTTTATTACTAGAGTTGACAAGCTTGATACTTGTTTACAGTTTCTCTGAAAATATTTTTCTATATATTTGTCTTAAATCACTCCCTTTGCTCTTTCTTGTAGTGACTTGATTATGTAACTCATTTTCTGTTTGTTTTATATTTTATTAGTGTGTATTATTATATCTGGCACTGGGAGTATATAATATTTATTGGATGTATTTCACTAAAACCAAATGTTCTTCTAGCTTTCACCCCAACCGTTATCATTATTCTTTCCCCTAGACAGTTTCTATCTCTTTTATGTGTTATAATTTCTTCATAATTTTTTACAACTGAACAATGGTTGATGGATACATATGGTACTTTTTCTTTTTCTGTTACTCTGCTGGTTCTGTAAGTTGATTTTGGAAACTATGTATTGCTAATGTCCTGAATGAATGTGCATTGTGCAATTGTCTCTGCTACAAATAACTATCTTTACTATGGTAATTAATATGGAGATTTCTTAAAAACCTGAATATATACCTGCTCTCTACCTCAGCTGTCTCATTTTCCTGTATGTACTAGAATGATTAAAAGTCAGGTGACTATTAGAGATATTATCATCTACGATTTTGCCGCTCATAATAACTTACTTTTATAAATTATATCTTCTGCTGTGATTTAGATTAGTGACAGGCAATTTGCACATACACCATTTTCTATGTTGTGTTAGTAAAAACAATAAAAACTATTTTTAATGGTCACTACCACTTTTGGAAGATACGAGGGGAAAAAAAACAAACTTTCTGTACATTTACATCACTCTACTTTCTTAAAAGTAAGCAGTGATTTTACAACATGAGGTATTAATTATAAGACCTACAAGACTCCTTGCAGTCCCTCCCCTTCTCCAGTAGATCACTCAGTCTTTCTCTCCCATCATCCCTCCCTTCACTCATTGCTTTATCCCGGAAGTCAAAACCTGTGGGCATTTCTTGGGCACCCTCCAGCCAGGGAAGCACATAGGCTAACTGCATATCTTCAACTCTCACTACTCTTCTCCAAATCCAACACTCCAGTCTCCTCCTCTGGCTCTGCAAAAGATGACCTGCTGTGCTGTGGATATCGCTCTATATAAATAAAACACTGATGGCCAGTGACCAGGCAGGAAGTATAGGTGGGACAAGGAGAGAGGAGAATTGAGTGAACAGGAAAAAGGAGAGAGAGACACTGCAGCCATCACCAGGACAAGCAACATGTAAAGATGCTGGTAAGCCACCAGCCACGTGGCAAGGTATAGATTTATAAAAATGGGTTAATTTAAGATAAAAGAACAGTTAGCAAGAAGCCTGCCACAGCCATACAGTTTATAAGTAATATAAGCGTCTGAGTGATTATTTTATATGTGGATTGTGGGACTGCAGGGCTTGGTGGAACCTGGAGAGAAGCCCTAAAGCAACACTGCTGTTTTCCCAATTCTTGCTAATTATGACACATCTCCAGTGAATCACACAGATCTTTACCTCCAAAATTCCCCACTCCCAACTCTTTGCTTTATTCTAGTATCCAACTCCAACATGCATCCCATGGGAAAATATAGGCAACTTCAGCCAGCAAAGAAGGTAGCTAATTTCATGTCTTACCTCTTCCATTCTCATTCCTAGCTCTCCCGTAGATAATTTGTTGCTGCTTTTCCTCACTCTCTGCTCCCATTCCCAGGGATAAGCAGATCCTGGTGGAACACCCTGCTTTTTTTCCTCCTGTGGAGCTCTTCAGCCCACCACAGCCTATTCCCATTCCTAAGTGTCAGCTCCCAATACCTAGAAACAAATTTTATTTGGAATTCCCAATGGCCACATATATAAGAATCTCAAAAGAATTTCCTCCAGGGAAACACACAGGC
Organism: Peromyscus leucopus; assembly: GCF_004664715.2. NCBI lineage: Eukaryota > Metazoa > Chordata > Mammalia > Rodentia > Cricetidae > Peromyscus > Peromyscus leucopus. Next base: position 95,608,172 of record NC_051065.1, read on the forward strand.
ACCATACTCTCCTAAGAACCAGAAAGGGCAACAGAAACTAAGGAACAGCATACACACTCTACAAAACAAGACCAGACAGCAGCACTTAAAATTATAATCTTTCCAAACCTAGATGCCTAGATATATGTGTGAAAGCACAATCAATAACAGCTAGGACAATATGTATCTTCTAAAGGCCAAAAATCCTACTGTAACTGGCCCTGAAATTATAACATAGTGGAAGCAAAAGACACAGACATTAAAATAATCTTTCTAAATATGATAGAGGTCTTTAAAAAGGAAATGAATATAACCCTTAAAGAAATCTATGAAAACACAAACAAACAATGGAAGGAATTAAATGGAATAGTTTCAAGACATGAAAGTGGAAATAGAATTAATAAAGAAAACCCAACTTGAGGAAAATCTGGATACTGAAACATTAGGAGCTCAGACATGAATTTCAGAGGCAAGCCTCATCCCTCATACAAGATTTGGCAGAGGGAAATTCAGGCACTGAGGACATGATAGAAGAAATGGATATCTAAGTCAAAGTAAGTGTTAACTCTAAAGCATTCTGGAAAAAAAAGTCCAGAAAATTCAGACATTGTGAAAATCTAACAATAATAGGAATAGAGAAGTGAGAAGAAACCCAAGACAAAGACACAGAAAATATTTTCAATAAAATCAAAGAAAATTTCTTTAACTTAAAGAAAGGAAGATGTCTATCATAGTACAAGAATCTTAAAGAATACAAAATAAACTAGTCAAGAAAATAAAATCCCCTTGCCACATAATAATCAAAAAGCTAATCTTACAGAACAAACGAAGAATATTAAAAGCCTCAATGGAGAAACACCAAGTAACATACAAAGGCAGACCTATTAGAATTACATGGACTTCTCAGTGGGGACTCTAAAAGCCAGAAGGGACTAGGCAGATGTTCTGCAAAATGTATGACACCACAGATGCTACACCAGAAGGCTATAGACAGCAAAACTTACATTCACAATAGATGGAGAAAATAAGACATTCCATGTTAAAACCAAATTTAAGCAATATCTTTGTACAAATACAGTGCTACAGAAAGCACTAGAAACCAGACTCCAGCATAAAGATTCAACCCCACCTAAGCAAACACAGTAATAAGTAATCCTAGTCAAAACTATCTAAAGAGGAAAAACACAACACATACAATCATATACATCACCACCTCCACCACTGACCACAACAATAAACTAACAATAATCAGCAAATACTACTCCCTGATAATTCTCAACATCAGTGGTCTCAGACCATTAACTAAAACACAGACTGACAGAATGTATGTAAAAACAGCATCTATCCTTAATCTGCAACCAAGAAATAAGTCTTAACTTCCCCTAAGGGTAAAGGAATGGAAAAAAGATATATAAAGCAAATGGACGTAAGAATCAAGCTAGTGTAGATCTTTTTATATCTGACAGCACAGACTTCAAACCAAAACTAGTCAGAAGAGATGGGAAAGAATCATAAATGCATATTTTAAAAATATATACATTACAAAATTGAAAAATATAAAATGAATATGTAATTTTCTTAATACATAACACTTATAAAAATTAAATGGAGAGATAAGAAATTTAAACAGACATATAATTCCTAATAAAATAGAAGCAATAATTAAAATTCTCCCAATAGAAAAAGCCCACAATCAGATAGTTTTAGTGCAGAATTCTACAACAATTTCAAAGAGAGTTAATGCCAATAATCCTCAAATTATTCCACAAAGTACAAACAGAAGTTACATTGCCCAATTCATATTACAAGTTTACACTTATTCTGTTACCTGAATCACATAAAAATGCAACAAAGAAAGATAATAGAAATCAATTTCTCTTGTGAATATAGATGTAAATATTCTCAAAAATACCTTGAAACCAAATCTAAAAGCACATAAAAAATCATTCACCATCATCAAGTAGGCTTCATCCAAGAGATGCAGAGATAGTTCAACATGTGTAAATTAATAATAGTAATCCAACAGTTAGACAAACTAAAGGAAAAAAAAGCACATGATAATCTCATTAGATCTAGAAAAGGCCTTTGACAAAATCCAACACTCCTTTATGATAACATTCCTAGGGAAATTATGCACATAAGGACATATCTTAACATAATAAAAGCAGTTTACATCTGGCCCAAAACAGACATCAACATAAATAGAGAGATACTCAAACCAATTCCTCTAAAATCTAGAACTAGACAAAGTTGTCCACTCTCCATACTTATTCAATATAGCACTTAAAGTCTTAGTTAGAGCAATAAGGCAAATGAAGAAGATGAAACGATATGATTTGGAAAGGAAGAAATTAGCATATCTGTATTTGCAGCTGGTATTATACTATACAGAAATCCTAAAAATTCCACCAGGAAAGTCATAAACCTAATAAACACTTTCTGTAAGGTGCCTGGAAGCAAAATGAACTCACAATAACTAGTAGCCCTTCTATATACAAATGACAAATGGACTGAGAAAGAAATCAGGGAAACAGCACCCATCACAGTAGCCTCAAATAATATAAAATAACTTGGGGTAACTCCAAGTAAACAAGTGAAAATCTTATATGATAAAAACTTTAAGACATTAAAGAAAGAAACTTATGAAGATATCAGAAGCTGGAAAGATTTCTCATGCTGATGAATCAATAGGATTAATATAGTAAAAATGGCAATCCTATGAAAACCAATCTGAAGATTCAATGCAATCGCCACCAAAATTCCAACACAATTCTTTAACGATATTGAAAGGACAATTTTCATCTTCATATGAAAATACATAAACACAGGAGATCTAAAATTTTGATGAATAATAAAAAATATGTTGCTGGTATCACTAACTCCAATTTCAGGTGATATTATAGAGCTATATTAATAAGAACAGCATGGTATTGACACAAAAACAGAGAAAATCATTGATCAAAAGAATTGAATTGAAGTCTTAGACATAAATACACATAACTATTGACACTTAATTTTTTTAAAAAAAGAATACAGAAATACACACTAGAAAAAAAGAGAGCATCTTCAACTAATTGTGCTAGATGTAGTAGCATCCAGAAAGATTCATATTTATCATCCTGAAAAAAAAACAAAAAAAAACAAAAAAAAACTCAACCCCAAGTGGAGAAAAGCCTCAACATGAATTCAAGTACACTGGACCTGATAGAAGAGAGAGTGGGGAAGAGTTTAGGGATTATTTGCTTAGGAAAAGACTTTCTGAACACAACACTTTTAGCACAAGCACTAAGATCAACAATTAATTAGTGGTAAATCACTTAATTGAAAAATTTCTGCATTGCAAGTGGCAGTCATTTGGACCAAGTAGCAGCTTATAGAATGTGAAAAGATTTTTATCTTATTATCTGTTAACAATCCAAAATATGTAAAGAACTCCAAAAACTAGATATCAAGATAAAAAAGCTCAAAAAATGAGGTACATGTATAAACAGAGAATGTTCGAAGAGGTCATTTAAATAGCTAAGAAACACTTAAAGATATGTTCATCATCCTTAGCCATCAGGGAAACACAAATCAAAACCACTAGGACAAAAAGATTTTCTCTTACAACTGTCAGAATGGCTAAGATCAACAAAGCAGGTAACACTCATGCTGGAGAGAATGTGAAGTAAAGGGAAAATTTATCTATTGCTTGTGGGATTGGAAATTTTGTACAACCAGTATGAAAAATCATTGTGCTGTTTTCTCAGGAAGATGGGAATTGGTATGCCTTAAGATCTTGCTATACAACTCTTGTACATATACCTAAATGATGCTTGATCCTAATACAGAGACAATTGCCCAAACATGTTCATTGCTTCTCTGTTCATAATATCCTGAAATTAGAAACAACAAAGATATCCCTCAGCAGAGGACCCACAGTCAGACATTATGCAGAGAGTGAAAGACCTTGGAACAATCAGCCCTACAGGGGATGTCTCCATCAAATACCTTCACTTGGTGCTTAGGAAACCCAGAGAAAGAAGAGACAGAAAGAGTTTAAATGCCAGACGCAATGGAGGCACCATGAAACAAGGCTCTCAAACATGGTCAAAGTTTGTATGAATTCATATGATTAAGACAACAGGCACATGGCCTGCATGGATCTTCACCAGGCCCTCTGCTTATGTAGACTGACTTTCACCCCAATCTTCTTGTGGGAGTCCTGAATGTGTGAACAAATGAGTCTCTGATTCTTGTGCCTTTTCTTGGCACATTTCAAACAAATGGTTTATCTTACCATATTTTATTTTATTGTGCTATATTTTATTTTATTATTATTCAGTTGAAAATTATTTAGTCTATGATTAGAGACAGAAAAGGAGTTGATCCAGCTAGGAGGGGAGGGGAGAAAAAGGTGAGGGGAGTAGAAGGAGGGGAAAGCATAATCAGGATATAGTAGGAGAGGGAAAACTCTATTTTCAATAAAAGGAGAAGGAACAATTTCAAGAGTATGTTGATTAATCAATGGTCAGAATTATTTGTTAAATCCTTTATTTAAAAAAGACAGCTCTTAGGATATATCTGACGCAACTACATTAAGCAAATTGATAATTTTTTAAGTCTACAAGAAAATTTATAAATAACAAATTATTCCAAGTCAAAAGATAAAATCAAATACACAAAATTAAAAAGTGGTCACTGATGCCAAGTTCTGTAGACGCATACTCTATCACTGAATTTTCCATGCAATTTTTTTAAATCTTTGTTTAGTCAATTTCTAGTTTTTTTTTTCAATAAGAGAACTATTACTACCAAGCTGAATTTTTACTTACATTTTCATGAGGTTTTGCAGCCTGAGTTTGATAAGTGGTTTTGTGATAATTGTCAATTACTCCTTCTCAGGAGCTGAATTTATAACTCCTTATAACATTTCTTTTGTGTATGGCCTGACTCTTTTTTCTTTTTTAGCATAATTTCTTTATTGACTCTTTTAGAGTCCTGAAAAAGTTCCACAAGAGACCACCATCCAGGAATGCAATCAACAAGAGCATTTATTACCAGCATGCTGGGGTTATCCATCCCACACAAAGGCAAAATCATGATGACCCAGAGAGGAGCTCACAGGCTCCTTAAGCACAGCTAAGGGGAGTTTCCAGGGCAGTTAGGTCATTTTAGATACGATTGGCTTAAGCAAGTGGCAATCATTTTAGTACACTCTAATTGGCTAGGGCTAGTCAGGGGTTGATTAAAGCTACAGCTTTTCCATTTTGGGGATAGGTGTGGACAAGTCCCAAGCTTTGTCCTTATTTGGTTATCACATTGAGCTGTTGTGTCTCAGGCTGGCTGGCCTAGTATGCACTGACTGTGGGGACTGGCATAGGCCTGGCACTGCATGTACCAGGCCTCCTCACTCTTGCAGTTGTGTGTGTTGGAGATTGATTGTCCTTTGTAACTCTTCCCCAGAAACTGCTTACTCAGTCTCAGGAAACTGAAATTGAGGCCTGATCTCTGAGAGTAGAAGACTGAGCAGTCTGTTATGGTGTCTGTTCGGTCCTCTCAGATTCTTTGGGAATTTAACATCTTGTACTCCAATTCTGCTCATTCAGTTCCTTCCATATCTAACCTTGACCTTTGCAGCATTCCCCCGAAAAGAAAATTCAAAAATTAAAAACAAAAATCAACAACAACAGCAAAAACTGCTTTTCACATCCATCTTTCCTGCCTCTCCAATACCTCTTCCTTTGTCTTAGCGTCACTGAGAGCCACAGTGTGTCATGCAGTCTACCCTTTTGTCCTATCAGTGTTCCTTGCAAGTGTTGATTGTAATGAGTCATTGGTGTGGTTTGAGGCCTCTGGTTTCTGGTACACTATCATCTCTGGACCCTCTTTGAAACTTCTCTTGAATATCCCACTGGCTTCCTTAAGTAATGGAGATCCTGTGGGTATCGTTCTGCAAGACCAGTGCCCTCACATGTTCTAGTAGGTGATAGATGGTGTAGATGTTAGGGTAGGCCAATCCAAGGCTCTGAATGTGGGCTTGGGTGGTAGAAGAGCTGGTCAGGCCTGGTTTCTAGGGCCCTCCCTCTCAGGAGTAGGGCAAAGCCAGCTCTCCTACACTCATACTATCAGGGCCAGCTTTCCCACACCAGTGGTGAGGGTGGAGCCATCTCTCCCAAGTATAGGGGTCCAGTTCTCAGGTGCCTGGGTCACTGGGGCCAGCTTTCCCAGAGCCAGTAAAAGGCAGGCTCTGCTCAGCCTGGATCTTGGATTTCATCATGCATGGATCTTATATCACCTGTGGTAACACAGGTCACAGAAATCAACACAGATCCCAGCTTCAGCAGGATCCCAGACTCAGACATGGCTCCCAGCAGCAGCTTGAGTCTGGACAACACCTTGACCCTATGGCTACTCAGGTTACCCAAATTTAGTAGGACTCTAGCAGCAGCATAAATCTTCGACACCAATATGGTCTCAGGTGGCTAACAAGACCCCAACAATCCAGACAACTTTTGGTGGTGACAGGAACCATGGGAGTCAACCATGGTTTGACTTCTTATATGGAGCATAATCAACTTGATTCTCCCAACAAATTTAATTTTTGAATGTAGTGAGATCTGAAGACTCTGTACTCCACACTGAGAAGAATAAGTAATGGAGTTTTCCCCAGGTTTCATGTTAGGGAAGGACCTCTAGAGAGCAATGTCTTATAGAAGCAAGATCTGGTATATATAGGAAATGATCATCTTAACTTGTTCTTTCCTTATCAACATTGGAGATATTTCTCACCCTCATCTACTATCTCCAGATCTTCCTGAGGCAAGCATTTGGGAAGGATCTGTGTAATCACAGTGCATATCATGTCTTCTCCACAAGCAAAAAATTCATGCCTGTTATAAGTGGGATTTACAAGTCTGGTCTGAGGCTTGCAAAATTGCCCCTAAGTCTTCTAGGTATATTAGTGAGATATTACTGTGTTATAACATAAACAATAGTTTAGAAATCAAACAGTTGATGGTTGGCACTCGGACAAAAGTAAAAAAAATAAGTTACACCAGTCAACAACTCTGATAAAATGCTGTCCCCCAACACATATGAAAACTTTGAGGCAGATTCTTAGCTTGCTCAACTCCCTTGAAGTCTTTCGTGAGACTGTCACCCTGGCACACATTTTTTATAGTGATAACAGTTCATAATATGTAGGAAATAATAATAAAAGTTACCACCATTATTTTTATACTTGAAAATGTTATAAATTGCAAAAATTAGATGCTTTTGAAATTGTTTTTCTAGAATAAACTGAGCATTCCAAAGTACTGGTAATTATTTTAAGTCTTATAATGAATATGGAAGAATAGTAAAAGAGTTACCATGCATAATATAAAAGACTAAACATTTCATGTACAATAATTATAAATCTATGCCGGATGAAACATGTATAGGAGATATAAGTTTAGGAAGAAATGCACAAAATGCTTATGGTAGTAATTGAAACTTTACTAATAAAAATGAGCAAAGACACAATCTTAATTTACAGAGTACTTGATTTACTCTATTCTTTCAGTATCTAAGAAGCTATTTAGTTGTTTGTTTTTTTTTTTCTAAAATGCTGCACACAGGACTGGAGAGATAGCCTAGCAGTGAAGAGTGCTGAATGCTCTTTCAGCAGACAAATCTTAATTTTGTTCCCTATGCCAGTGTCAGGCAACTCATAAACAACTGTAACTTCAGCTGCTGTGTTCATGGTTCTCTACTGGCTACTGACCACCACTACCCTCATAAACATAAACACACACACACACACACACACGCACACGCACACGCGCACACATGCACATTCATGCACATACACAATTCAAAACAGTCAAGAAAGTCTAAATGGTGTACATGTGTTGATGTACTTGTATACTTTGGGCCAGAATTGTGTGTACACACACACACACACACACACACACACACACACACACACACACACATTTGTGTTCTGCCTGCATATATGTCTGTCAGAGGGTTTTGGATCCCGTGGGACAGGAGTTGAATTTATTTATTTGTGACAGTGGAAATATTTCTGTGTGGGTGTACATGCCATCAATGGCATCAGGAGGTCAGAGCAGAACAGCACCCGGTGTTCCATCCTCTTCTTCTACCATGTGGGTTATAGGGATGAAACTCAAGTTGTCAGGCCTGGAGGCAACTGCATTCATCTGATGAGCCATCTTACTGGAAATATTTATGTTTCCATTCTCCATATAGGTATGTCTTCAGGCTAAGAAAGGGCAGCCAGGTAGGAATGGCAAAGAGTTTTACAGGAAGCTCAGAGAAGCAAAGCAGAGGCTGCAGGAAAGCTGTTTGACCTGAAAGCCAGGAGAAGGGTGGGGAAGATGGCAGAGAAGAAATAATCCTGGGGCACTCAAGGATGAGCCCCTGTGCATGGGGAAATGAAGCTGAAAGAAAAATAATGACTCGGCCCTACTTGTGATGTTGACCTTGGTGTGTCTATGGTTAAGACACTTAGTAAGGACTTGGACTAAATTAGTCACATAATGAATGTCTATGCATACACAATACTACTGTGACAAAGTGATAACCTTTATCCTATTAAATACTGTTGCTGCCCATTGGAGGAAACTTTATGTATTTTAAGAGTATTTCATGTGTTAAAAACTTCACAGCCATGCTAAAAAAAACAGAACAAAACATAAAAGGCCATATGCTGTGTTAATTTCTCTTTAAAAATCATATTTATTACTGAGAATGTCATGCAGGTATACAATTAAATATGATCACATCTTTAGCTTATTTTCCTCATATGACATACCTCATGTTTTACATAAAGCACCTCAATAAGTGGGCCTAGAAGCACTTGTACCATCTCTACCAAGGTTCTGGATAGCTCTTATGTTCCTTCTCATTTTTTTTCCATGTTATTCCCTGAACTTTGGTGACGGTGTGATTAACATAGATGTCCCTTTTGAGGCTGAGCACTCTGTCTCTTCTTCGCAGCACTTGGACCACTTATATATTTCCATAGTCTCAGGTAGCTCTCAACCTCACCATAGAAGCTTCTTTTGATACACTATGCTTTTGTCAATGCATACATTTTAAAGATAAAGGTACATAGTAAATGCGGAAGTAATGGTTAAGGATGTAAAATACCATTCTCTACAAGTATGTAAAAGACCTAATAATCAGATAGGAAGAATCATCAACAATAAGAAAAATAACATTGACATAAAGTCAGAGTATTTAAAATACATGTTATGATTCCTCAAATTAACTCATAGCACTTAGTAGAATTTGATTAAAAAGATGTTTGTTAAAGAAGACAGATATACATTCTGTGTGAATGATGTTTAATCATGAAACCAGAAATGGGATACATCTTGACCTCACAGCCTGCATAGTGATGAACCTCAGCAAAGATGTATTTTCATAATTCTGTCCTTTGTAACTTGGGTCATATGTGTGCAATGTGCATGGGTAGAGGTCAAGGGACAATCACAGGTATTTGGTCCAGGCATTCGGCTTTGGCTTCCTACCGTATATGCCAAGTCAGTTAGTTTGTGAACACCCTATGTTTTCCCTGCAGTCTCATCTTTCATAGGAGCATCTAGATTACAATCCAGTTGCTGGGTGTGACTTTCATATGGCTCCTAGGCACCTGAACTTAGGTCCTCACTCTTGCATGGAAAGTAGTTTTACCCTCTGAGTCATCTCTCCAAGCTGTAGAGAGTAGGTGTTTTTGTTTGTTTGTTTATTTGTGATTAAGTAATACAGCCTACAGTGTTTTGTTAAAATGCTTGGAAGCAGCTTGAACCACTCGTCTAGAAGAGCAAGACTGAAAATAACAAATACATAGATTAACTCCAAATTAAATTATCATAGGATTTTTAAACAGTAGAAAATGTGTCACTTTTTGAATCTTATAACAGAATTTTCTGCATATTTGTGGTGGCTTGAATGAGAATGGTCCCATAGATTCATATATTTGAATACTTGGCTCACAATTGATGGAATTGTTTGGGAAGCCTTAGAAGGTATTCCCTTGTTGGAGGAAGGGTAGTCTTGTTGGAGGAGGTGTGTCATGGTAAGAGTGCTTCCAAAGCCTGTGCCATATCCAGTTAGTTCTGTCTTTCTCTCTCTCTCTCTCTACTCGATGCTTGTGGATAGAGGTATAAGCTCTTATCTACATATCTGCTGCCTGTTGCCATGCTCCCTTCAATAATGGTCAGGGACTCACCCTCTGATATTGTAAACTCCAATAAACAATTTCTGCAATAAGTCACCATGGTCATTGTGTCTTATCACATCAATAGAAAACTAAGTTTATATTCTTTTTTTAAAATTAATATTCTGAATTTTTTTTCAGGTGGCTGTTACCGTTTATTTTTACCTGGGTTCAAACATAATTAAAACAAAACATTTCTTGCAGGTTTCCAAATTAGCCTAATTATTTATTGTTCTCCAAAGATCTTTGTAGATGGTATTTTTGATGCAGAGTTCTAAAACATAGGGCCCTTTGGATCTGGTGCAGACTTGTGTAGGTTCTGTGCTTGCTGCTTCAGTCTCTGTAAGTTCATGTAAGCTTTACTCAATTGATTAGAAGACCGTGTTCTCCTGGTAGCTGCCATTCATCCCCTCTGGTTCCAACACTTTCCCACCAAATCTTCCACAGGGTCCCCTGATATCTCAAGGGAAAGTTTTGATGTAATCACCCCATTTAGAACTGTATGTTCCAATCGTTCCAATCTCTCTCTCCCCTGCTGCATAATGTCTGGATGTAGATCTCTGTATTTGTTTCTATAAAACTATAATCACAACTCTTTCAGAAATCAGGAAATTAAGAACTCTCAAAATATAGCATGAGGTAGAAAATGACACCTACAGAATATATGAAAATAAGCTCACAGATTGTTGAGTACTTTTGTTTTTTTTAAAAATGTTGTGAAAACTCATGAAGGAAGAAGTGCATGTGTACTAAATATTTGTTCATTTTTAGGCATGTGTATATGTATCTTATTCTGCAATCCTGCTTTCAATTTTATTGCTATCTCACAATTTGAGGATTTTATATATATTGAATTTTTTTTTTCCAAAACCTTCACTCTGTTTTTTAACATTTATCTTACATGGCTTGTTTCTTCCATTTTCCTGTATATGCCACATGTAGCACAATTTCTTTCAGGCTTGAAAGAATATCTATTTCAGTTTTGCAATATTTTATCCTATTATCTTGGGCAGTGACATGACAATGGACTTCCATTTTTCATTTGTTAACCTTCACTTGCATTTTACTTTGCTCTCTGAGTTTCTCTTTCCATTTATTATTCTGTCTTTCACATTAATGGCTTTCCTAAATTGTTAGTAAGATACTATGAAGCTTTCATTATAATTATTAAGTACATGTATGAGGCTGGAGAATAGAGACTGAAAATGTCCTAAGAGAATGACCTTCCTTTTTTGGCCAATTTCCCTCAAGAGGAGGCTTTTGAGTCCTGCCTTGAAAGGGAAGCTTCCTTTTTGGTGGTGATCATAAGCCAAGTTGGGAAAGGATACTTAGGTCCTGTCATTCAGAAGTCATGACTCACTTGGGTTTTGACACAAATTCCATAGAGGTGTAAATGAGAAATATATCCCATAATCTCATAATTTGAATACTTGGTCTCTTGGTGGTGCTGTTTTAGGGAAGTCTCAGAGGTGTGGTCTTGTGGAGGAAGTACTCATTGACAATGGGCTTTGAGGTTTCAAAGCCTTACATTATTACTTGCCTGCTCCTCCCCTCTCTTCTTTCCTCTCTTCTCCCCTCCCTCTCTTGATCCCTCCCCCTTTCCATTCCTCTCCACTCTATGTTCATAGTTCAACCTTTGAGTTATGGTGTCATGCCTGCTACCTGCTTTCATGCTGTCCCCCTGGAAGTAAATGTATTGATATGCATAAAAGATGGGCCAATCAAGTTTATAAACTGAAGCATCATCTATTGAATGGCATCTTTCAAACATCCCTCTATATTTCATTTTGCCTCCATTACCAATTAAATGGTATCTGATGCTCCAATACAGGCTATGATGTGAATATGCAGAGTTTTTGGTCGCATATTGAATTTTCTTTGCTCAGCTGAATCTGTTGCCACACATATAATTTCTCTCTCCTTTAGTTTCATTTGTGTTTTTGTGATAAAATATCCTGAGACGATGAAGGCATGTGGATAAATGAATTCATTTCAGATTATACCATCAGATTGCATTTAATTTCTGTGGGGATGCCACGTCAAGAACTTCAAAGATCAAGTTACAACATACCTACAGCCAAGAGCAGTAAGAAATGAATGCATGCTTGCTCACTTGCTTGTGATCAGCTTGATGTCTCAAATCTTAGAAAGTTTAAGACTTTCTCTGCCTAGGAAATGTTGCAGCCAAGAGTAGGCTGAGTTTTCTCACATCAACTAATTTAATTAGACAATCTCCCATAGATATATGTACAGGTCAACCCAATATGGACAACCTCCATTGAGATACTTCTAGCCTATTTCAGGTAGTGCCAGCTTAACAATTAGGCTAAACATCAAGCTCTCTTTTGTTTTCATGTTTTAACTTCTATTCATGTAGGTTTGTGTTATCACACTGTAGCAGTTTCTTAAGAAAGATTGTGTTATCTCAGAGTGTCAGAGCTACATTTAACCTTACACAATTCAAGAATATTTTCTAAGGAGGCTGGTGAGTTGGCTAAATGGTTAATAGCCCTTGATGCTCTAGCAGAGGATCTAGGCTTAGTTCCCCATATCCACATGGCAGTTCACAACCCTTTTTATCACCATTCAGGAGATATGACATCCTCTTCTAGCCTCCTCAGACACTGCACACATGTGATACATGAGCACATATGCAGACAAAAACTCAGACACATAAAAGTATATAAACAAATCTAGACTCCAACCAGAGAAACTGGTACGTTAACTGCAGATTTTCAACTCTCCCTCTGCTACAAATCCAATGCCTCAGTCTTATCCCCAGCTCTGTGACAAAACTCCTCCTGCATCCTCACTTCACCTCTTGCCCCATATCCAAGGGATCACATAGACCTACTTTGTCCTCTAACATTTTTGCCCCGACTCATTGCTCTATTCCAAGAACTAACTGAAGTCGACATTCCTGCAAACCCTTGGGCTATTTCTGCCAGGGAAGCAGGTAGCTTAACCTTGGATCTTCACTTATTGTTCCTCTCTTCCAAGTCCAACCCCCAAATCTTCTTTCCAGCTATGAAGCAGAACATCTGGTGCAGCCTCGCGAGACCCATCTTCAGTGGATCACATAAATTTTCCAAACTTCCTTCCATCCACTCATTGCATTATCCCATCCCACAACTCTAGCAGGCATTCCATGGGAACCCAGAGGCTACTTCAGTTAGGAAAAGGCATATTTACATGCAGATCTTCACTTCTCCTTTAGCTATCCCAAATCTAATCTCTCAGTATCATTCCTAGCTCTGCAACAGGCTGCATGTTGCAGCCTCCCCTCACTCTTCTGCCACTTTCTTAAGTGGATCACAGGAATCCCCTCCAATCTTCCTTACTTCCACTCATTGCTTTATCCCAGTGAGCAATTCCAACAGATATTCCCTGGGAACTCTCAGGCTACTTTGACCAGCTAACTGCACATCTTCACCTTGCCCTCTGCTATTCCTCATCCAACCCCCAAGTCTCATCCCAAGCTCTGTGCCAGATCATCCATTGCTGCCTCTCCTCACTCTACCTCCATTCTGAGTTAACTAATCACATCCTCATGGAATACCCTGTTTTCCTTCCATTAGCTGCCTCTCCTAGCCCATTGCCATCCCTAAGTTTCAATCCCAATCCCCAGAAACACAGTCTACCTGGAATACCCAAGGCCTACACATATCAGGATCCCATAAAAATTTTCTATCAGGCAGTATATAGCTACCACACTTTGCCAAGAACCAGAGAAGACAACAGAAACCAAGGAAGAAAACATCCATCCAACAAAGACAAGACCAGATATCAGAACCTAGGATTATAATCTTCTCAAACCAGATGTCTAGACACCAGCATAAAGACAAAATTAATACCATCCATGATAATATATCTGTATTAGAGGTCAGCAACCCTACCACAGCAGACCCTGAATATTTTAATATAGCCTACATGTAAGAAAAAGACCTTAACATAGTTTTTTTTTGTTTTGTTTTGTTTTTCAAGACAGGGTTTCTCTGTGTAGTTTTGGTGCCTGTCCTGGACCTAGCTCTGTAGACCAGGCTGGCCTTGAACTCACAGAGATCTGCCTGGCTCTGCCTCCCAAGTGCTGGGATTAAAGGCATGTGCCACCATTGCCAGGCCCCTTAAACTACTCTTAATGAAAAACCCAAAGGAAAGAAACCTAGGAAAACTATGTAGGGACTCAAACAGGAACTTCATAGGCAAGCCTCATTAAAGGAATGCAATCTATGAAAGAGAGATTCTCAGGAATTGAAGGCAACAAATAGCTTGATCAAATGAAATGGTAAATCTATAATTTCCTGAACAAAAATTAAAGGAAATATGGGACACTATCAAAAGATCAAACTAAAAATCAAAGAATATAGGAGGGAGAAGAAGCCCAGTACAAAGGTACAGAAAATATTTTCAAGAAAATAATAGATTAAATTGCCCTACCCTAAATGAAATACCTCTCAAGGTACAAGAAGCAAACAGAACACCAAATAAACTGAACAAAAAAAGAAATTCCCCTTGGTACATAATAATGAAAACACTAAGCTTACAGAACAAAAAAGAATATTAAAACCTGTAAGGAAAAATGATCAAGTAAAATATAATGGGAAACATATTAGAATAACACCTGAATTTTTGAATTTTTGATGGAGAATTTAAAAGCCAAAAGGAACTGGAAGGATATTTTATAGATTTTAAGAGATAATAGATGCTGGCCCAGACTACTATACCCGGGAAAACATTCTATTAAAGTAGATAGAAAAAAATAAAACGTTCTAGAATAAAACAAAATTACAGCAATATCTACTACAATTTCAGACCTCCAGAAGGTACTAGAAGGACAACTCCTCCTAAGGAATTTAACCACACTCAAGAAAATGCAAGGAATAAATAATCCCATGGCAACAAATCCAAAGAGAGAAAATACACATACAGGTGCGTGCGCACACCTCCCCCCCCCCCCCACACACACATAACACAAATCTTAAAAAGTCTTATTAATAAAAACAAACCCAGAGTCAGGTATTGGGGTGAACACTGAAAGATCAGAGAAACAGAACAAGCCACAGCTAACCTCACCTCACCAATTTCTCAGCTAATCTTGCTTCCCCATTCTGGAAGCCTCTGTGTCCTCATCTGAATGGATCTCAGCTGAACTGCTGTTAAAAGCTTAAAAAGGCTCTTGTTCCTGCTCTTCATGCCTTATAGACCTTTCTGCTTCCTGCCATCACTTCCTGGGATTAAAGACGTGTGTCACCATACCTGGTTATTTCCATTGTGGCTTTGAACTCACAGAGAGTGGATCTCTGCCTCCTGATTGCTAGAATTAAAGGTGTGTGCTACCACTGCCTAAACTTATGTTTAATATAGTGGCTGTTCTGTTCTCTGACCCCAGATAAGTTTATTTGGTTGCACAATATGTCAACCACATATGCACATACACTCACACCTCAACAACAGCAAAATAACAGGAATCAAAAAACACTACTCATTTTTATCTCTCAAGATCAATATTCTCAAATCCCCAATAAAAAGAATTAGACTAAGAGAAGGGATACACAAACAGGATCCATTTTCTGCTTCATTCAAGAAACATACCTCAATATCAAGGATATACATTAATTAAGGATAAAGGATTGGACAAATATTCTAAGCAAATGGACATAAGAAGCAACTGGTGTAGCCATTGAAATATGTGACAAAATAGACTTCAAACCAAAACTAACCAAAAGAGATAGGGAAGGGTACTACATACTCATCAAAGAAAAATTTCACTGAGATGATGTTTCAATTCTAAACATCCATTCCCCCCAAATACAAGGGTATGCAAGTTTTTTAAATAAATAGTACTATAGCTTAATTCACATATTGTTCCTAATACACTGATAGCTGTAGACTTCAATACCCTACTCTCTCTAATGGTTAAGTCATCAGATATAACTAAACATTGAAATACTGGCAATAACAGACATTATTAATTAAATGGATCTAACATATTTACAGAACATTTCACTCAAACACAAAATAATAAGCCTTCTTCTCAGCTCCTTATAGAAATTTATCAAAAATTTACTATATGCCTGGAGAAAAAGCAAATCTCAACAGATAAAAAAATACATCAATTTACACCCTGCATCCTATATCACTACCATGGATTTAAGCTGGATGTCATCAACAGAAGAAACACAAAGCTTACAAGCTGCCTGAAAAATGAACATCTAACTACTGAAAAAAAAAAAAAATAGAAAGTCAAAACAGAAATTAAGATCCAAATTAAAGACTTTTTAGAATTCACTGACAATGAATACACAACATACAAAAACTTAGGGCACACAATGAAGGCAATTCTAAGAAGCATGTTCATAGCACTAAGCTCTTATATAAGAAAAATTGAAGAAATTTCAGACTAGTAACTTAACACGAAATAGCGCACCTGACAGCTCCAGAGCAAAGGAAGAAATGACACCTAAAAGAGTAGACAGCAATAAATAGTCAAACTCAAGCTGAAATTAATAAAATGGAAGCAAAAATTACAAAGAAATAAACCTTGAAACAATAGAGATGGTTCTTTGAGAAAATCTGTAAAGACTGACAAACCCTTAGGCAAATTAACTACAAGGCAGAGAGATAACATCCAAATTAACAAAATTAGAAATGTAAAGGGGATATAACAAAAGATACCAAGGAATTCCAGAGAATCATAAGGGCATACTTTAAATACCTATACCCAAACAGGTTGGAAAATCAAAAATAAATGAATAAATTTCTCAATACATGCCACTTCCCAAAGTTAGCAAGATCAGATATGCAATTTCAACAAATCCATAACTCCTAATGAATATGATTAGTAATTAAAACTCTGCAAACAAACAAAAAAAAAAACAAGAAGAAGAAAAACCTAAGACCAGAAGGTTTTAACACAGAATTCTACCAGACTTTCAAAGAGTTAACACCAATACTCCTCAAATTATGCACACAATCCAAATAGAAGGAACATTGTCAAACTCATTTTACAAAGTCACATTTATTCTGATAACAAAATCACATAAAAAACCAACAACAACAAAATAATTTCCCTTATGAGCATAAATGCAAAAATTCTCAACAAAATACTAGCAAAACAAATCTAAGAATGCCTCAAAAAGACCATCCATGATCAAGTAGGATTTATGCAAGAGATGTAGGGTTGGGTCAATATACATAAATCAATTAATGTGACCCACTATGTAAACAAACTGAAAGAAAAAAAGGGGGTATGTGTGATCATCTTAGAAGATGCAGAAATGGCATTTGACAAAATCCCAAAACTCTTAATGATAAAAGTTCTAGAGAGCTGATAGAAACAAGGGACATACCTCAACAAAATGAAGGCAGTTAACAACAAATACATAACCAACATCAACTATAATTATACAGAAATTCAAAGCAATTCCACTAAAATCTTGAACATTATGCCATTGGACATTTTCTCTTTATTTATTCAATATAATAGCTGAGGTCTTAGATAGATAGAGTAATAAGACAAACAAAGGAGATCAAGTAGACACAGCTTAGAAAGAGAAAAGTAAAATATCTTTATTTTCAGACAATACAATAGTATATATAAGTGTATATAAGTGACCCTTAAAATTTCTCCAGGAAACTCTCATAGCTGACAAACACATTCAGAAAAACAGTTGGATAAAAAAAATAACTAAAAGAATGCAGTATCTCTCCAATATACAAATGAAAAATTGAATGAGAAAGGAATCATGGAAACAACACCTTTTACAATAGCCTCAAAATATATAATTACATTGAGTAATGCTAACTAGGCTAGTTAAAGACTTGTATGATAAAAATTTTAATGCATTGAAGAAAGAAACTGATGAAAATACTAGAAGATGTAAAAATCTCCCATGCTGATGAATCAGTAGAAATATTATAGTAAAAATGGCCATCCTACCAAAAGCAATCTACAGATTGAAATTAATCCTCATCAATATTCTAACACAATCCTTCAAATATCTTGAAAGTACAATCTCTAACTTCATATAGAAACACACACACACACAACAACAGCAATAACAACAACAGAAAAAAGAAAAAATTCCAGGATAGTCCAGAATAATAAAGGAACTGTTGGAGAAATCACTGCCCCTAGTTTCAAATAGTCTTAGAGAGCTATAGTAATAAAAACAGCATGATATTGGAACAAAAACAGACATACTGATCAATGGGATTCAATTGAAGACCCAACTGGCCATCTCTTGTCACTAAACAAAGCTTCTAAAACTGGGAATGGATTATATCTAAGTGATGGGTTATATCTAATCTCAATGTTAGTCAGATTGGCCCCATGAAAACATCCAAGCAACCCAGGATGTTGCAAAGGCTATAGGTTGTTCACTACAAACTAATGACAAGGCCTTATTGCTGAAAACAAGGCCATGACTTCCTGAACATGAAGGTCTTCTATCTAGTGCCTACATAGAACTTTCACCCCTATGGTCTAGTGGCAATAATATGAGAAGGAACTATGAATGCTACCAAAGAAGAAACCTAAGCACTAAGCCAGCCACAACCCTTTTGGTTTACAATGATGTCCTGCAAGCAACACTTGCCAGTGCAATGTTGGCACAAATTTGTGGTAATAATAAATCAATACCTTATTTGTTTTCAGATCTATTCCAAGAGATGGAACACAACACAATGCTGCTTGGGTGACCATGAAACTGAGACTACATAGTCCAAGAACTTTGAATAACCAAAAACTACTGTTCTGAAAAGAAATAAAGTAGAAATAAATTGACTCCTAATGACATCCTGCTATATTCATTGATGAGGGCATTATTCAGCTGCCTTCCTGCAGCTGATAGGAACAAATACAAAGACTCACAGGGAGATAAAATACAGTCAGTGAAAGAAATTGGAACATTCCTCTCTAAAGATTAAGTCTTCATGCTGTGGGAAGATCCTTCTGTATGCTGTGAATATGTGTTCATCGTGTTGGTTGATTATAAAGTTGTTATGGCCTATAGCCAGGCAGAATAAGGTTGGGCAAGAAAGCCAAACAGAGACACAAGGTAATGAAGAAGGGTGGAGTCAGGCTGATGCCATCCAACTGCTGAGGAAACAAGACATGTAAAAAATGAGGCAATAAGCCACAAACCACGTGGCTAAACATAGATAAGAATTATGGGTTAATTTAAGTGTAAGAGCTAGTTGTACTAAGCCATAGTTACTGGCCAACATTCATAAATAATATTAAACCTCTGAGTGATTATTTGGAAAGGGCTGCAGAAAAGGATGGAACAAAAAAACTGTTTACATCCTCATCAAACCCCTTCCATTACGGTCCAGGGAACCCCTTAGAAGAGGAAGTTGAAAGAGTATAAAAGCCATGCAGTTTGGAGAACATCAGTGAAACAAAGTCCTCTAAATCAAAAGATGAAGACACATATGAGCTGGAAGACACTGTGGCAGCATGCACAGGGCTTTCATGTGTCTACACCAGAAGGGGTCCTAGAGTTGCAAGATTAGCAGACATCTATAACTCAGAAGCAATTTCCAATAGATAACCACTTGTAAATGAAAATTTAAATTTCTTCAAAGGAATCTCAGTAGGGAAACAAAGTACTCTTAAGGGTAGGCTGCATGCCCAGTAGTAGATGGCCAACCAACATGAATTCAGGGGCATCTTTGGAGGTTCCTTGTTTGATAATGTCATGTCAGGACTTTTCCTTTCCCTTTGTTTTAATTTTTTTCCAGACAGGGTTTCTCTGTGTAACAGCCTTCCTTGGATGTTCTGGAAATCACTTTGTAGACGAGGCTGGCAATGAACTCATAAAGATCTGCCTGCCTCTGCCTCCTGAGTGCTAGGATTAAAGGTGTGCCCTATCACAACCTGATGTCTGTTGGTTTTCTAATGAGAGTCATAAAGGGTGTGGGTCTAGATAGGAGGGAAGGTGGAATGGAATTTGGAAGAGGAGCCAGATGGGAAATCTTAATTGTATAATATGTGAGAGAAAAAAATCTATTTTTAATAACATTAAAAAAAAGATACTAAAAAGTTTTAATTTTTTATAAGTATCATAAGTAAGGGTTTATTATTATATTCATTCCTAAACCATGTATTTGCCTAGTGGCATTTTAATTTTTGATTTAAAATAATTATTTTGTATTCTTTCATAATAATACATTCCAGATTCTTTGATACTCTAAGATGATCTGGGTTTAACTACAAGCATTTATATTCCAAAGTAGATTTCCCATTTTTTCACTTGTGCATCTTGGGTTTGAAAACAAATGAATGGGACTCACAGTTATCCTTACTTCCCTTGGGACAATTATGTGGAACCAGTGCCTATAAAACTATGGCTGTAAATCAAAAGAGAAATTCTTAAGGTGGATGGAACCCCATTGCCTTAGAGAAAGTGCTTTGGCTGCCCATGTGTTGCCAAAGATTATCTCTCCTCTAAAAGCCAGCGGCTTCATGAGTAACACCATCTTGATTAATCAGAAGGGAGAGAGAAATAGAGAGAGACAGAGACAGAAAGAAAAGGAGGTGATGGGGATTTGTCCCTTTCTTGTCTTTTGGTATGCTGTGATTCTATTTTATAATGTTCAAGGTAATAAACTATAACTGTGCCCCCCAAAAAATAGACTTCCCTAATGTTGATACTCTAAAATTACATATAAAAAAAAAAACTAAAACACATTGTTTCTGTGAAACACAATAGGTGATGTAATTTATATAAAGTATGAAGACGGATAGGTGGCTCAATGGTTGAGCTACTTGTTATTATGCAAAGAACTCAAGTCACTTGCAAGCACATACGTTATTGTGGACCACAATTGTCTTCAAGTCCAGTTCTAGGACATCTGATACTCTCTTTTGGCCTCTGTCGGCCACTTGCCTGCATGTGTTACACATACAGACAAGATGAATTCACATACATGTAGACATAAATTAAAATAATATACAAGTCTCTGACAATATTTTTTAAATTGGCTATCAGTATTTTTAACATTTATAAAGGTATTTTTTTGAAGAGATTTTTTCTTTGCAAATATTTTATTTTAAGTGCTACTTCAAAGTTTCACTGCTCGGCATCTGTTAGAAGCAGTTTTCTATATTGTTATGCTTCTTTTATTAATTTCTCTGTGTATTTCTTAGAAGGAAAAGAATATCTCTAAGAACTTGTTTTTGACGAGGTTTGTTTTTACTTTTGTTTCTCTCTCTGTATATACTTGTCCTTGATAATAATAACAAACATTTTGTTGAATAAGCTCCAACTTCTTGGTACTTCTTACCAATGCTTATCTTCTCAGATTTAGTTTGTTCATGAAGTGTAATAAGTATTATGGACAAAGCTATAAATATAATAAAATGTCAAAGTTATTAATAAGTAGAAGAGTAGAAAGTTTGATTTTCTTCTAGTTCAAACCTTAAATGTCCCCCATATCCTAAGACCTCAAGCCCCAGCCTATGGCACTATTCTGTATGAGATGATGGGGTGATGGTGAGAGGAGATTAGATCATTGGCAGTACACCCTTAAAGAAAGTCTTAAGACTCAAGTTCTTACACTCTTTTGCTCCTGTTCTACCTCTTCCATGTGTTCTCATCACAAACTACTGTGCATCGCCTGTCCAAACTACAAGGCTATGTCTACATGGACTGTGAAACTGTGAGCCAAACTTTTAAAATTGTTTATTACTAATGCTCCTCAAAGTGAGGAGAAGATGACACAGATTTCACACATGATGTACATTTAGACATGAAACCCTGGACCAAAGAAATCTATCGCTATGTAGATTAATGCCTGGCTATCCCTAGTTTGCCACCATGCATGAGCTAGACACAGAAGATGGTAGTGTTGGGGTTTTTATTTTGTTTCTCTTTTCTGACTAACATTTGCATTTAATTTATACTTTTATATTTATTCTTTGAGGATTTCCTTCATGTATAACCTGTATTCTGATCATATTCACTTGTTTGCTGCCCTAATTTCTCCTGGATATATGTTCCCCAATCCCCTCCTAACTTCCTATGCCCTCCCCCTCTTCCTTTTCCTCCTCATCTTTGTCCATGACTCACTGAAGAATAATTAGATGTCCATGTGCCCAAGGGTGTGGGGCTATCAACTCACCAGAGGACACACTGCTATAGAACACTGACATCTTATCTCTGGACTCACTCTTGTTTCCTGGGTTAGCAAAGTGATGGAGTTTGTAGGTGTGGGCTGAAGCTTGGTTTCTTCAGCCCTGTCTTTTCCTTTTTGTTTCCCTTCTGAGTTAACACTGGATGTGAAATGTGTGTTTTCTGTGTGCTACTTTTTGGAACTGCAGGGGATAAGATACCTCTAGAGAAAGAATTGCAATTATGTTCTCATCCAAGCAACTCACTGTTTCTACATATCTAGTGCATTTCCCCCAATTTTAGTTTTATCAATGTTCGAGTAAATTGTTTAATCTCCTCATCTTTTCTTAACTAAGGTATGAGTGAGATGTTTTTAATTTATTAAATTTCCTTAAAGCACATAAAAGTCATTATAAGCTTTTTCTTTAATAGTTTTGAGTTTCATTACCGAGTTTGACGTCAGCCTGATTAAGACCATATCTCCAAACAACAATAACAATAACACTAATGAGTGTAAGAATTACAGTTACCCAACTAGGTAGTTGTAAATTCAAATTATTATGAAAATCAAAATTTTCTAAGGATTTGATTTCCTAGCCTTCTTCTGTTTTGGGCATCTTTCTTTATTCCTTGCTCCCCTCTGAAGTGTCCAGATCCCATGGATACCATGTAACTCACATTCTGTCTGATGATTCTTTCTCCCTCACATCTAGTACTTGTCTGACTTAGTCAGTTCTGAGGAAAGTTACAGCCGAGTATATTTACTAAGCACCTCTTTTTTTTCTTTGAAACTATCTTATTTTAAAATACACTTAATTGATAATTTTGGCATGCAAAGAATTATAACGTGATTTACTTTGAATTAGAATTAAGATAAGATTCTTTGAGTAATGACCAGCCAGTACAGAACTTAAATTTCCCTTCCATTTTTTACTAACTAGGTAGGTTTGAAGTGTCTGTTTCATTTGCAGCAATAATGTTCTATTTTTCTCGTCTTTAAGTACACTATCATTTCATTTACCTGTGCATAATTATAAATTATTTTGTGCTCTACACCTTCCATTGTCTTTCTATGATTTCTTATTTTAATTTTGAAGAGCTTTTATACATACCCAATATTCATTACTTAAAATGTTATTATGTCATTTATTCTTAGCTCTAAATTCTCTCAAGTGTGAAGATAACAGATTAGTTTTTCTTTTTCTTTTTTTTTTTTCATTTTTGCTTTCAAAGAAAACATCAAAAGTGTCCTCAGTTTTGAATCTCACTTGTTGCAGTAATACTAATGCAGTTTCCTTATTCCCTCTTCATTATATTGAAGGGCTTTTGGTCAGAAAGGACATCTGTTATACCATGGCTGCAGCATTGTCTAGAAGCAAAAGAGTAACAAACCTCCGATAGTTTTAGAAATAAGAACAGAACACCTTTGTCTGTTACACATCTAAAAGATTTCTGTCATCGAGAATGAATTCACTAGATTGATTTTATTTGGCAGCTTCACTCATGTTCCTGAGACTTAACCACCTTTCTCATGTATTTGTAGGTAAGTAGGCATAGGAGGTGAAGAGCTAATGTGTCTAGGACTTGGTAGAGAATTTTTCTCACAGCTGGATAACTTGGGAAATGTTCATGATGATGCAGAAGGCACTCAAATAATTTCTGGCACTATGTCCATCTTGCATCCTCTTTCAAGTTAGTTAGTGATCATTGGCTAAATCTAGACACAAAACTGGAGATTAATGGATTTTCAGAGTCCCAATGCAATAACAGACAATGAAGAGTGAGCCTAGCCTTCAGGATGTGTGATAATGTCTAGAGGTAGATGAGTTCAACCTGGTTAAATACTAAATCAATTAACATCACAATTTTGAGCGTTATTTTCCTTCAAACCTTATTCTCAGCTTGTTTAACATATTTTCCAAATAAAGCTTTTGAAATTCCTTACCACAGGGCTAAAAATCTAGCTCAAACCCTTCAGTGTGTGCAGTCTGTTTTAGTCATGAATACACTGAGTGATAAGATACCGTGGGCTTTCATAGGAAGAATAAAATATTTATTGCAAACATGAAATGGGAAAGATGCCTTGAACTAATGACCTTTAAACATCTTATGACAATAGACTATATACACAATGATTATTAGGATAATGCCATGATCATAGTGTTTGGTCTTCATCCCACCGTAAAACAAATGAACTGTTGAGGTATATCACATTTCCCAAAGTTTAAGCCAGTTCAGAATCTCACAGAACACCTTGAGTTGTTTTGTGGATCTTCTTCATGATGAATCCAATCTGGCTTTCTTAGATCTTATTGAAATGACATTGTAGACATCATCCATACACCTTTTCTTTTTTAAAAATACATTTTTCTCATATAAAATAGCCTGATGATGGTTCCCATTCCTCCACTCCTCCCAGTTCCTTTCCACTCAAAACACAAAACTGAAAGAAATAATATATATGTAAGGGACCTGTAGGATTAATAAAGAGAAAGAAAACAAATAACATACTGCTGTGTATATTGTTTTATATAAATAAAACACTGATGGCCAGTGACCAGGCAGGAAGTAGGTTGCCAGGCAGGAAGTAGGTGGGACAAGGAGAGAGGAGAATTCTGGGAAGCGGAAGGCTGAGGGGAGAGACACTGCAGCCACCGCCAGGGCAAGCAGCATGTAAAGACTCTGGTAAGCTACCAGCCACGTGGCAAGGTATAGATTTATAAAATGGGTTAATTTAAGATAAAAGAACAGTTATAAAGAAGCCTGCCACGGTCATACAGTTTATAAGTGATATAAGCATCTGAGTGATTATTTTATAAGTGAGTTGTGGGACTGCGGGGCTTGGGGAACCTGGAGAAGGGCCCTCCAGCAACAACATACACACAATTTAAAAACAAAATAAAAGATAAAATACTAAAGAATAAGCTTGGGCATGTATTATGAGACAAAATACTTCCAGAGATGTCATTGACTTCATTTTATGTTGGCCATCTACTGCTGGGCATGCAGCCTACCCTTAAGAGTAGTTTGTTTCCCCTACTGAGACTTTCATAGAGAATGTTAAATTTTCATTTACAAATGATTTTCAGTTGGAGATAGCTTATGGGTTAAGGACGAGGCATACGTCCACATCGCCTTTCAGCTCTAGGCCTTGTGCCTGTTGCCCAAGCATCTGTGAGTTCATATGGGAATTAATCCTGTTGATGTTGAGGGTCTTGTTTCCATGGTATTCTCCTTCCCAATGGCTCTTACAGTTTTTCCACCTGCTCTTCTGCTGGTTTTCCTGAACTGTGAGGGATGGACTTGACTGGAGATATTTCATTAGGACTGAATGTTCCAAGGTCTCCCACCCTCTACATATGGTCTGACTATGGGTCACTGTATTTATTTCCATCTGCTACAATAGGAATCTTCTCTGATAATGGTTTAATAAAGTACTGACCTGGATTTATGCAGCAGAATGTTGTTAGAAATCATTTATTGCTAAGATCTTTCTGTAGAACAGTAGTTTGGGGTTTTAATTGATGTTCCTGGGATATCTAGGCCAGGTTCATGGAGACCCAAGCAGCTCTGGATATGGGCTTGAGGTCAAGTCAGACATTTGCTAGTTACTCCCACGAGTTTTGTGCCACCATTGCATTAGCATATGTTACCGACAAGACACCATTGTGTATCAAAAGATTTGAAGCTAGGTTAATATGTAGGTTTCTGCTTTGGTAGTGTACAGAGTACTTTCCTATCTGTACCAAAGACACTAGCCAATAGTGGTGAGGGCTCTATGTATGTTCTGGCTGAATTTTCCAATATTCAATGAATTGGGTAGGTGCTGTCTTTAGCAATGGGGCCTTGCTTTTTGAGGAGTTTGTGGGAAGCAACCTATACTTTTGTAACAGCTGGGGTTATTTGGGGGTTCCCATGGGTCTCCTTTGACCAACAACTCAATTAAATGTAACTCATTTCTGGCACTGGAAAGTCCATTTGGTAAACAGAATCAATGAATTCAATCCACCATTTTCATCCAGAATCCATATCATATTTTTGGTCACAGATTGTCTTTCCTAATGCGGATTAGGTTTATCTTTCTGTTTCTATAGAAACCACTGGCCAAAAGCAAGTTGGGGAGGAAAGGGTTCATTTCATCTTACACTTCCAAGTCATGTGAAGTAATTGAGAGAAACCAAGGCAGGAACTGAAAAATGGCCATGAAGGAACATGGGAATATGCCTTACTGTCCTTAGCTTACACACCCTGCTTTCTTATACTACCCATGATGATCACATATCCAGGGATCGTATCGTAGCTGAGCCTTCTTACTTCAATTGCCAATCATGAAAATACCCCAACTGTGGTGATACTGTGTTCCCCAATATATTGTGTACCCTAATAAACTTATCTGGGGTCAGAGAAAAGAACAACCACTAGATACAGAGGCCAGAAAATGGTAGCACACACCTTTAATCCCAGCATTCCAAAGGCAGATATCTGTCTGGATCTCTGTGAGTTCAAAGCCACACTGGAAACAGCCAGGCATAGTGACACACACCTTTAATCCCAGGAAGTGATGGCAGGAAGCAGAAAGGTATATAAGGCATGAAAAAACAGGAATTAGAGCCTCGTTAATCTTTTAGGCTTTTAGCAGCAGTTCAGTTGAGATTCATTCCAGATGAGGACTCAGAGGCTTCCAGTTTGAGGAAAAAAGATCAGCTGAGAAGTTGGCAAGGTGAGGTTACCTGTGGCTGGTTCTGTCTCTCTGATCTTTCAGCATTCACTCCAATACCTGGCTCTGGGTTTGTTTTTATTAATAAAACCTTCTAGCAACTCAAACTACACCCAACAGATTTGGTTACATGCCAATCTGATGAAAGCAATTCCTTAACTGAGATTCCTTCTTTCCACTTGAACTAAAAAACCAACACACACACCTCACAAGATATTTCTCTTTCTACAAAAACTATATTGTGTCTAATATGTTGGAAGATGTTACTTCCTTCAGTGCACAACTGCACTTTTCCTGATCTTAACAGATGCTCCCTTTGTAGTGTTCTATAACATTTTTTAATGTCCACAGGCTTTGTGTTGTTTTCTCTAGTGTCTTCATGATATCACATCTCTAAGCAAAATGCTATCGCTCTAGGGTTTTGGTTAGCATATAAAGCATACATATGCACTACCCATGCAATAGTATTTCAGAGATTTAAAATAAATCCTACATGGAAGAGAAGGATATATGCATTGTCCTGGTTGTTGCTATCCTGAGACTGGTAAGTCAAGAGACAGATGGGGAAGAGACACCATCTTAACCACTGGCTCACTAATAAAGCATACTTGCTATAAGGAAAAACTAGAAATCATTTTTGTCTTTTCTATATCAATATTAATTCTGCTTAGATGTTGAGCTGTTAATCTGTTTTTGAGATTATTTATGGATCAATTTATTTATTGGCTGGATTTCTATTTATATCCGTTCATGAATATTCATCTATGAGCTTCTAAAGACTACTTTGAAAGAAAATATGATTATATCATATTAAGCACATTTAAATATTTAAATGTATATATATTAATATGTATATTTCTAGTTTAACTTTTATTCCCTTCATAGGAAAACTTACAAACAAAATACAAGCTAATTCTGAAGACTGTGATTATTTTTATAGCAATAGTATCAAAATGTTGAAACAGGAAGTAATTTTATTTCCTTGCTATAAATAATGATACACAAAAGTCTGAATATAATATTTCCTCTATTCCTGGTTTCTCATAATCACATTGGCAAAATTTATTTTATATTTTTTTAAAAAATATGTGTGCTGTTATGTACTAAGATATTTAGATAGCTGGGTGGTGGTGGTGGTGGTGGTGGTGGTGGTGGTGCATGCCTTTAATCCCAGCACTCGGTAAGCAGAGGCGCTCACTCTGTGAGTTCGAGGCCAGCCTGGGCTACCAAGTGAGTTCCAGGAATGGCGCAAAGCTACACAGAGAAACGCTGTCTCTAAAAACCAAAAAAAAAAAAAAAAAAAAAAAAAAAAAAAGATATTTAGATATTTATATGAGACAATTGAGTAGATTTACACATAAGAGCTTGCTCATATGAGGCACCTAGATGCATCAATTTGCAGGTTAATAAGCTTGGAGTCACCAATGATGCATTTGTGCTACATAAGGAAAGAAGGTAAAAATACATAATTCCTTGTGTTGTTATTTATTCAACAATAAGTCCTGATCTGAGTGTTCTTTCTCTTCATATCTTCAACCCTCCTGTCTTTCTGTTGTGTGAGTCCTAATCTGTGCCTGCCTGAAGGATGTCTTATAAATCTGTCTATCCCTGTGTCTGTGTGTCTGTGTCCTTAATAATGGCATTTGATTTTTCTCCTTTATTGATGTACAAAAAGCACCATACAGTACAGAAATGAGGGTTATATTACAGACAACTTTAACATAGTTTAATAATGGATTAAGAAACTGACTCCAGTGTATCCCAATTGACCCAATTGACCCAGATAACAACAGCAAGAAAATGTTAAGTAGTATCTGTATGTTACCTTCAACATTTATGGTGGACGTTTATTTTCTAATGTCTTCATACTATATTCACTGTTTACAGCATTTATTATGATAACACACATCTACAGATGAATTACTCTTGGATCAGGAGTTTATAAGACTGTATGATTTAAGATTACAGCTTACAGCTAAGCATTAGCTCCAGTTATAAAAGCAGATTACAATGGAAATCCAAAACAAGTAAAGTTGGTGGTTGCAATGTTCCCTTAAGGCAGGGAATAGTAAATGACCTCAAGCTCTATTATTAACTTGGCTGTTGAGCTCCATTTTTTAATGAAAGAAATATTTTCATAATAATTTAGTAGGTAAGAATTCATCTCAATCCAGTTCTTTACTTGTTGTGCATAGAATCTGATACTATATGACTTAAATGGCACAATCAGTCACGGTCATTTAAAATGAGAAATGTTAACCTATGACTCCTTATAAATATAATTCAGTGAATTGTGATAACTATCATTCTCAAACTTAATTTAAAATACAATACAATTTTAGGTCAAGTTCCATGTATAACATGGGACAGGGCTATCTTACTTAAGAAAACTTCAGTTTTAACACAAAAAGCAACACACCTCCAAATTATACAATATTTTACCTGAGATAAAGCTCATTCATGTTTGGATATAAATGAAAATGCTCTCATAAAATGGTATTGTATTAATCTAAGAAAAACCAACAGCATGGAGGCTAGCCTGGGATAATGGAATGTTCCAGGTTAGGGAGCTAGGATGTATTTAAAGAACAGGCACATGATTATAAAACAAATGTCCATCTTGTTTTATTCATGTGGCATGGATCATTATTGCTGTAAATATAAAGAAATGTGAGAAATGGATCAGGAGAGGATAAAGACAGGATTTAAGAACATAAAACAGATTTTATTGTACTTTTAAAAATCTAAAAGTAGATTGGGACATTGTCACAAAATGAATAATATGAATAGTCTATGTCTCTTGTTAGCTTTCTTTGGGTAAAAATTGTAAAGCTATATGTCTTAATTTAATAGCATACTAAAAATATCCACAGATTGGGAATGATTTAGTAAGAAAAGCAGCCCATTTAAATGTAAATATAAGTTAATATGTCAAACAGGCCTTTGATATAAGGGAAGAACATTTTCAGTGATTGTAGTAACACATCACATCTTCACAAGTAGTAATTTGCTTTACTTTTATATGGACTTTTTAAAATATTAAGGAGTAAATTATTATTGCGCTTGAAATTCCTGACAGGAATATACTTCTTTCTCTGGGTTGCACATAAATATAAAATTCAGAAAAGGATGTACTTGCCTGCGAGGAAGTAAATTTAAATATCCAACTTTGTAGAACAGATAAATCAAGGACCAACTGTTTATATTTTAAAAGATTCATGGAGGGTTAAAGAGATAGCTTCTCGGGTAAGAGCACTTGCTGCTTTTTTGGTGTTTGGTTTCTGATAACCCAGGCCTAGAAAGTCAAATGTCACATAGTCCCCTTTACATGTGAATCACGGCTTTCAAATTTTAGATTTCTTTATTTCAATTGAATGACTATAGAAACCTAGAAGAGAGATAGGGGCCATGGTTGGGGGGAAAGAAACCTTAAGTTGGGAGTGTTAGTATTCAGACCTGCCCCTTGGGGACCCGCCCAGCATCCTGATGTCATCTTATGTAAAGTCCCCTTTAAGAAAAACCTCCTCCCCTTTCATACTCTTCCCCTCTACCCCAGGTAGCACACACCTCTCCCTCCCTCCCTCCCTCTTTCTCTCCCTCCCTCCCTCTGACTCTCTCTGTCTCTGTCTTTGTCTCTCACCCCCACTCTCTCTATGGTCTGTTTCATCCACTGTGGAGCACTTTGGTCTAAACCTGCTAAGGCCTCTCTCAACATTAGCAGATACTATGGTAGAACATGAGTTGTATGAAAATATAGGTGGGAACACTTGGAGTGAAAATGTTTACATGAGATGGGGATGAGAAATTATTAGGAGACAGGGCTATGGCTGAAGGGTTTACAAGAACAAGAAGCATGTGAAGAAGCCACATGGAACTCTACTACTTTATAAGCTAATTTAGAAAAACAAACAAACAAACAAACATAAAAACAAAAAAACAAAACAAACTCTCAGTAGAGGTACCAGACAGTGTGAATAATATCATTCCCTAAAGCCATGACTTATTAAATACATTAAAAAAAAATTCCCAGTGCCAACTCTGGTGCATCTCCAGAGGTATTTCTCTTCAGGAAGACTGCAAAGACTGTCAAAACTATCCAAGTTATGGCATTTCCTTTGGGTACCCACTAAAACATAATCATATGACCCTGTTGCTGAAAACACTATATTCCTTTGCATACCTTGGTAACAGAATATGGAGAAATCATGCTTGGGCTGAGTTAAGAGATTCCTCCCTCCTGGCTAACTTTCACAGTGCTACAAGTTCCCAGGCAGTCTTCAGGGACAAAAAGCCAGCAAAGACCTTCTCCGGATTTAGATCTGAGAAGCTACAATACCAATTTGCCAAGTGAGAGATGCTTACTGGCCAGACTATTATAGGAATAAATGACTGGTTTCTGATAGGAATTGAGGAATGATATTTATTCCTTTACTTGGTGATCAAACACTCATAACTGGAATGGCACCAGGAATAAACATACTACTGTTAATTTGCTATGTTGATGTGCTGTCAAAATGCCTCTTAAATATTTAGTTTTTACCAGTTGACTAGTGCTGTTCTTAGACTTGGTCATAGAAGCTTCCCTTCCAGCAAAGAACAATTAATGTACAAATTCATGGCTGGTCATGATGCTGAAAAGAAGTGACAATAGAGTGCTAAATAGGACACCCATACCATCCCATCCAAGAAACACACAAAACATTGTGGAAGACGAGGTGGAAAGGATGTCATAACTATTGTGAAAGGAAGGCTATCAATTGCTGTCTATGGTCATGATATCGTCATGACACTTTTGATCTCACTGTTATTCTGGTCATTGGCATAGGGCTTGCACAAGAGTGGGCCTCTCAGCTTTCAGTCATAGATTGCGGAGGAGCCAATGGGTTCTCACACAGCTAGAGGAACTAGTGACAGTAGAGGATTCCTTGAGGAGAGAAGTCCTTGTCTGCAATGATGTAGCCACCAGTGATGTACAAATGTTCCAGAGAATAGCTTCACCCTCTGCCTGTGAGAGGAGCCCTGATTAAATTCATTGGGTCACAAAGCAACAATAGAAACAAAACAGAAATGGAAAGAGTTGTGGGGATACTTGGTGGTAGGAAAGGGGAAGATGTTGTGTGAGGAGGGGAGAGGGTGGAGGGATGAGGGTGACCAGAATATATGACATACATAGATGAAGTTGTCAAAAAAAAAAAAATTGAGAAGAATAATGATCCCAAAAGATAAACAGATTTGAAGAATAAAATTTGCTTCCTGATTCATGTAATAATTAATGAATATATGTTTTACAATTATAATTGCAAACAGTTCACTGCTCTCAAATATTTGAGAATTTAATAACAATCAATAACATAACCTAATTTTTACAAGTTTTAAATTAAATATTTTTATGCATATAATCTCATATGTTTATATGCATGTATATATGTATATTTCAAACTGTATATATATATGTACATATATATGTATAGGCATATATTCTCTTGTCTTACAATCAAATTATGCATAAAATTTAGGGTGTATCTGAAATTTATATATTACATTTTAAGGTATCTTTATCAAATTAAAAATTTTCAAAATATTGAACTGAATGACCCAAAGTAAAATATGTTTCACTCTATGTAAATGTTGTATGTAACCATTAACTTACCAAACTAAGGATATTAAAAATTTTTGATATATAAAAATTTAACATATATTTAAGCTTTATATATTGTTATATATGTTTGAATTTTTGTAAATTAAACTCCTATAATTAAAAATTTTAAATACTTTACTTAATAAAATAGAATATTGTCAATTAAAACAAGAACATATGCCTACAATGAAATAATTTGCTAATTTATTTATTGACAGGGACTTTTACAAATATGTTATTAATGTACCCAAAATTGAAAGTATACTGCATATTAGTTATTTTTTAATTTTTGAGTTTATAATATAATTACATAATTTCTGTGTTGTCCTTGTTCAGCTCATGTTTAGGGAGTCCTGTTGATGAGATATTTATGGGTGTAACTTCTGACTTTTTTTTTTTTTTTTTTTTTTTTTGGTTTTTCGAAACAGGGTTTCTTTGTGTAGCTTTATGCCTCACTCTGTAGACCAGGCTGGCCTCAAAGTCACAGAGATCCTCCTGCCTCTGTCTCCTGAGTGCTGGGATTAAAGGCGTGCGCCACAACTGCCCAGCTAACTTCTGACTATTTTTACTTTTTGTCAGTTTCATAAATTTATATAGTGGATTTTAATCACTATTGTTCCTTATTATACTCTCTCAATAACCTCTCTCTTGTATTCGAAGCTTTGTTCTCAGCACATTCCCTCATAATTTGCTATCTTCTTTTTGCATGAATTCCACTGAGTTTTATCCGACTTTCTTGCCCAGCTTAGGTGGGAAGCTACTCACTGGGGCCAAGGCAACTTGTCGGTGGTTACAGCACTGAATAAAATGGCTCCTGAGCAGAGTCGGACTGTGTGGCTCAGGAGAGACTCAAACTTAGAGCAATCCTCCTGTCTTTGCCTTTCACGTGCTCCTATTACTGTCTTGTGCGCCACAGAGCAATATGTGTTATTAGCCACGGTGAGTGCTTAGGTGTTTTGTTGTTGTTCTTTTTTGTTTTGTTGCTGTTTTGATTTTCAGATTTCTTCTAGTATTTCTTAAATCTTACCAAAGATGGAGCAGAATTGATTGAAGATTACCTTTAAGCAAGGCTTTATCTGTGCTCTCAGTGGTCAGTTCCAGAATGCCTTTATTTCTAGTCCTGATCTCTGTTTCATCTCACCCTGATCGCAGGACTGGTGAATTAGCTTGATGAACGCTGTCTGATGTACATTTCTTTTCCCTTGGTCATTTTGATAATAACCCTCTTTGCACATACCGATTCTCGTTAAAATTTCCAATTTTCTTGCCAAAGTTCGTTTAGCCACAGGTACCTCAGCACCAAATGTGACATAAGTTGACTGAATAATTTTCATGTGCACACACGTCAATTTTCCCTTTGTAGGTTCAACTTTTATGTTTAATTCATATTTCTCCATTTTTTGCATGATTTTGATTTTGAAATAGGAGTTTCCTTTATAGTGCTCTCCTGTCCTGTTTGGCTGTTCAGTTCTTACCATATAAATGCTCAACTTCTATTTCATGCTTAATTTTATATACTTTATTTTCAATTAAAAACTGATTTATTCTCTCTTTGTTCCTTTAAGAACTTGAAATATCACTTTATATTTCTACACACAAATTATCTTTTTCTTTTAACACTTCTATTTATTAATTCCTTGTTTTTCTTCTCTATTTTATATTATGTATAGAGGTTAAAAGGAAAATTTAAAGTCTGATGATTGTAAAATAGCCAATTATTTCTTGTTCAAGAGAACAGAGATAATGTTAATTTATCTTCTAAAATTTTATAGGCTTTTACTTCCATAGTTTATGCAGTATTAATATGAACATATATTCAAAATTTTTGTTGAAATATTATTTTCAAAATTAACCTTTATCATTCCATTTGTTTGGGAATAATAATTAAAATAACAGACACATTTACCTATCTGCGTATTCAGTTTCCACACTGTTTCTCTAACATTGAAAATCCTCTTTTCTTATGCTGTTACTTTAATTCATGTCCTGGCTTATTACTATTTCTTCAAGATATATATATAGATATCTCTATCTATCTATCATCTATCTATCTATCTATATATATATCTTGTGATATATATATATATGTATATATCTTGTGATATATATATATATATATATCACACCTATTATTTACTATTATATATTTTGCTTTTTTGTAATGCTAAGCATTACTGTGTTTTTTAATATACATGCAAACAATTGTGGTAATAAACTTTTACATAATAATACATTTTTCTCAAAGTGTTCTAGCCTTTTCTCCAATAAATTTTGGCACCCAGTCTTCCATAGAATATGCTGTAAAATATATTTTTGTGTGTGTTTTTACCTTGGCAGAATTAAAAGGCAAATTTTTAGTATATTTATGCTTTCATATAAGTACATTGTTTTTCCTTTGGCTCAGTGGCTACTATTTTACTGATATTTTAACTGCTGCTTGTGACCCTTGATGTCAGTGTCCTGCTGCTCGGGTCATGACCTGTTTGGATTTCTGGTCCCACTGGCCCTGGCTTTGTTGCTGCCATTAAATGTAGTGTTTAATGAAGTCTCTATCATTCTATTTACCATTAAGGACTTGGGAGTCAGATGTTGAGCTGAAAACCTGATAGCTCAGACTTTTCAGGAAAGTAACCAGCTGACCTCCTTTTGCCTAGAGATCCAGTAAGAGTCTTTCCAGTTGTTCCAATCCTAAAAAGACTATAAAACTCTAAGTCCCTTTCTACTCCTTTCTGTGCATCTCTCTATCCTTCTTCCTGACTCCATCATACTCTGTAAGGCTAATTCCTGTCAACTAGTTGCTGGCTATGCCCTCTAATCCAAGATTGACTTTATTAACACAATCTTAGGTTTCCCAGTGTGATCAAATATCCCACAACATATGTAGTTACCATTTTATATTAAAATTAGTCTGGAAACATAATGTGTTTTTTATTTATTTATTTACTTATTTGGTTTTTTGAGACAGGGTTTCTCTGTGTAGTTTTGGTGCATGTCCTGGATCTCACACTGTAGACCAGGCTGGCCTTGAACTCACAGAGATCTGCCTGGTTCTGCCTCCTGAGTGCTGGGATTAATGTCCTATGGCTTCATTGCCCAGATTTTTTTTTTAATTTTAATTTTAATTTTTCTTTCTTTTTTTTTTTTTTTTTTTGATTTTTTGAGACAGGGTTTCTCTTCATAGTTTTGGTGCATGTCCTGGAACTCACTTTGTAAAGCAGGCTGGCCTCAAACTCACAGAGATCTGCCTGTCTCTGCCTCCCGAGTGCTGGGATTAAAGGCGTCCGTCCGGCTTAATTTTAATCTTTCAAGGCAGGGTTCTGTGTGTAACAGCTCTGGCTGTCCAGGAACTCACTTTTTTACCAGGCTAGCTCAAACTCACAGAGATCTGTGTGCCTCTGACTCCCAAATGCTGGGATTAAAGGCATGGGCTGCCACTACGTGGCAGGATGTGTTCTTTTAATGATTTTATAATGCGAAGTTCTTTGTCCTGGCACAAATCAGGTACCTGACACCTCATTGATACTTCTTTGCAACTGGAAAATTTCTTCAAGTTTATTTTATAGCATTTATTTTTTGTATGGTGCACACACACACACACACACACACACACACACACGAATATGTTACTAGTTCATTGTGGATATTAGAGGACATTTTGCAGGACTTGTTTCTCTCTTTATATAACATAGGTCATGGGAATCAACCTACAGTCATCAGCCTTGCCAGCAAGTGCTATCAAGTGTGAATCTACACAACTGAGTTCCCTGATTTCCAAGGGACAAAAATACACAAATTTAGCAACTGATATTTAGTTTTTAATTCTATGATTTATTATTAATTTGATCCTTGTAAAATCTTGTTGAAATAAAGTGGGATGCAATGGATGACTTGGAAACCTACAGTACAGAGATTCCTTTTGTTTTCACTATTTCTGTTCATTCCCGCTTCTGCTCCCCTTTCCACTGCCACGTGTCAACATTTATAAAGCAATACTGCTTGAAATTTCTACATTTATATTAATAATGACATCTGAACCTCTATACAAGCCAAGTTCTTGATCATATTTTTGTAGAGTTTTGTCATTAGAGTTGATTTTCTATGGGCCTATAATATAGCTAGGCATAAAGAAAGATTTATTATAAAAGATAAAATTAAGTTTATTAATTGTACTCTCTTTGATGTGATGGGTTAGAGGTTGCAAAGAGAACTATGAGGGTTGCTAGCTGTTTTATCTAAATCTAGAAAAGGAATGTGAAAGACTCAAGCAACTAGAAATTTTAGAAACCACAGCGGTATGACTATGGCAACCATTTTCCTTTACAAAACTTAAACTTTAACAAATGGAATGCTTTAGGTTCCTGTATAGTAATAACGATAATAATAATAATATAGTTAGTACATTGAGTGGAGTATTTCCCATCTGAACAGGGATATAACATTTTTCTTATTTGGACTCTTACTTTTTATTCTCTGCACATTAAGGGTTTCAAAAGTGGTTGCTTTTATTTTCAGAGCCCCTGTCAATCTCTTCACAAATCACTTGACCTTTCTTTTCAATCTGTAAGACTGGGAGAAGTAATGATGACTTTCTCCTACAATAATGATCACTAGAGAACAAATAATTTTGATAATGACAGCAGGCACTTACTGAAGAAATGTTCTAGAAAAGGAGAGACTTATTATCATTATTATATAACTTTTCTATGTGGAAGGCTGTGTAATCATGAAACTTCATTTATTTTGGGTGCTTTTTTAAGGATTGCATAATGACCTTAAAAATGTGTCTTAAATCTCCAATGTGGGACACAAAGATGGGATCAAGATGTGCTTCACATGAGAATTACGTGGATCAAAGATGGCTTTTTAGAGGTCATTGGTCTACTAACTATTTCTATTACTTAATGTGCCTCTGTGTTTTACTCAAATGAACAATAATTATAACTTATTTTAATTATTTTCTTATATTTATTCAATCTATTATTTTGTTCAATGTAGTACACTGTTTTCTCAAAACTTCTTGCATTTGCTCATTTAATTCCTTGGGAAAACTTTAGTTTTGAGCCAATTTTCTGTAAACATCCTCTATAGAGAATGACACACGCTGCATTAAAGTTAGCAGGTATGGAGCTGGGAGATGGCTCACTCAGTATTGTACTTGCCTTGCGTGCATGAAGCCCTGAATTTTGATCCTGAGAATTCATGTACAATGCTAGCATGTGTTCCAAATCTTAGCACTGGAGAAACTAAGACAGCATGATTATAGGTGGTTGCTGGCCACCACTCTAGTTAAATTATTAAGTTCAAGATACAGAAGTCTAGTAGGTCTTGCATTTAAGAAGTGAGCACTAGATCACACATTTGAAAATACACCTTTTTCTTTTTTAATGACAGGATCTTGCTACGTAGTCCACATTGGCCATTAATTCTTAATCATCTTCCTCTACCTCCCAAGCACTGGGATCACTGCGGTATATTTCCATGGTGGACTGAAGGAATCTTAAATCATATAAAATATCTGAACAATAGGCAAATAACTCCTATGAACAATATCCAAGGTTCAGGGAATTAGAAAGACTGACTGTCTTAGGATACCTACAACTGTAAGAATTGAGGAAAAGTTCTCATGATATTGAGAATCTCCACTGGTGGGACATAAGTAAGATAGAAACAGCAATAGATTTTTTTTTTTTTTTAAAGAACACTGCCTTTGCGCGATTATGAGATGGCTGATGGAGTAATGGCACTTGCCTCCAAGTGTGGCTGAAGTTTTCTCCAGTCCTGCCCAGCCCTAGAGACCCCACAGCTGCTTATAAAATAATCACTCAGAAGCTTGTATTATTTAAATCTGCTTGGCCATTAGCTCAAGCCTACCACTGACTAGCTTACATTTAAACTCGGCCCATTTCTGTTCATCTATATGTCATCATGTGTTCCATGGCTTTTCCTGTATGCAGTTACATGCTGCTCCCCAGACAGTGGGCTGGCATCTCCTAACTCAACCTTCCACTTCCCAGCATCCTCCTTGTCTGTTTATCCTGCCTATACTTCCTGCCTGGCTACTGGCCAATCAGCCTTTTATTTTTCAACCAATTAGAGCAATATATTCATATCATACAGAACATCCCACAGCATCCAAGCCTTACCTGATTCCCTGAGTTCTACTCCTTTATAGTCACAGTCTGTACTGTTCCCCGCTTCTGTTCCTTCCATCCTTGTGTTCCAATAGCCAAGGACCCTCTAGGAAGAAGGGGAACCACAGCTGGCCCTGTGAACAGGGCCTCTCTAGATGCGTGTGGTGTTTGTGGATACCACCCTGGCCATGGGGTAGCATCATTCTTTGCCGGGCTGTCCTATTAGAGGACCTGCAAGTTTCTAGTCTCACTTCCTCTCTCTTTTACTTTTGGTTCTCTGTCATGGGAAATTCTGCTTCTACCAGCTAACATAAGATGTTCCCCTGTGGTGGGAACACCTGTTCTCAACTGTGCTCTCTTTTGCATGCGTGCAGTTCAAGCCTTTGTCTCTGCTGCTGCAACCTAAGGGTCAGAGCCTGTGTGTCCCAGTTGCCATGCCTGCAGGTCAAATCCTATGTCTCCATTGTCATGGGGATGGCAGGGTTGGGTGTGAGGTTTGGTGTGGGGGGTGGGAGTTGGGTGTACAACTTATTTTCTGACTGCAGCAACTGCGGTCTGACAGGTGATTCCCCTTGCAAGCAGAGCTGGGGTGGGGTCCACTGGCAACTGGTCTTAGCTGGGAGCACTTCCACCATTGTATAGCTAAGAGACTGTTTGGAAGACCCTTACAGGAAAGTGAGGCAGAGTGGTGGTGCCCCAAATGTTACAGCATTCCCCAACACTGCTTACTGAATCTGGAGATAGGGCTGGGGGCCCGAGGCAGGCAAATATCTACCACTGTGTCCCGTCACCTCCCCCTGCTCTCCAAACCCCCTAACTCCCACCTATCCACTCCCCCACCTCCAACCCCCTACCCCATGACCTGGTGACTACAGTCCAAGACATATGCCCACCCCTCCACCTGCGCCTCAAGCCTCTCTCTCTCTCCCTTACAAGCATGGCCTGCCACTGCTCAACCTCCTAATTCTCAACCCAACACCTGCCAATGGTGTTTTTTTTTTTTTTTGTTTTGTTTTTGTTTTTTTTTTTTTTTTTTTTTTGTTTTTTTTTTTTGTTTTTTCCTTCAGGAAACCTACAAGGGCAAAAACCAAGAAATTAGGTCAATGGACTGCCGCAATCAGGGCTGCAGTTCCTGTTTCAAAACCTAAATGACCATTTCACAGTTATTATAGATGACCCTTGGAATGAAAGACAAAAAACAGGAGTTGTGGGAAAACTGTATCCTGTTAGTTATGCTGTACATCCCTCTGCTGATATTCATATTTTTCAACAGCTGCTGCATGCCTCCCAGTCCACGCTAATCCATAAAAATATTCTTAAACAGGAGACACAACTAAGAAGTGCTCAGTCAACTGTGGCTATAACATATTCAATACATTGCTCACTGTCTCCCTTTTACTACCTACCCTAATGCATCTGTTTCTTTTGGCATTTCGTGCCTCTGTCAATAGACTTCTGCAGACAGCTCTACTGGTTAATACCATTCTCCTATACCCGGGACCACAAAAAATTTCACTGCTTCTTGCTGATCAGATATTCTCCTATTTGACCAGCAGCTATCTCATGACCCAGTTTGCATTTCCAGTTGGAACAAGCCTACTCATTACTAATGTCTCACTAATATCACACATTTCATACCGACATGCACCATCCCTCCCCTTCTTTCGTGTAAGGAAAAGATAACCCCCTATATAGACATCCCCATGCCAGGGTTTTGCACCCCTGTTGTGATTGTTCCAAAGCTCTATCTACATGAGGAAGAAGAAGCAACACTGCTACTATAGGCCAAAGAGGAGAGAGATTTCTTTGTTTACTGGTAGGGATAGGACTTGTCACCCCCCTTGGGTCAGCCAGGGCTACAACAATTGCCATGGTCCAGACACATCATGTGGCGGGGGACTTCAGAGACACATGCAATCATGCAATGACATCCAGGACTGAAAGCCTTGAATTCCAGTATTGATAGATTAACTTTCTTGCCAGAGTTGTGCCCCAAAACAGAACAGCACTGGCTCTAATAACTGTTGGACATGGGGGACTTGCTTGGTATTGGGGAAAGAATGTTACTTCTATATAAACAGATCAGATGTTGATCAAACTAATGTCAACATTCTCAAAAAAAACTCTGCAAAGACATGCTATCAAAATTCTAACCCATAGAGCAACCTAGCTGGTTCAATAACCCCTTCTTTTCCTGGCTCATACCCTTTATCAGTCCTCTATTATGCAGTTTTATTTTGATGCTTGCCCCCTGTCTTACTCAGTTTCTCTAGTGACAGATTACCACCATTACTAAAATTGCCACCAATCAGGTCATGGTTCACTATCAGGCCCTGGAGTCTTTCAACACAGAAGAAAGTTTCCTCAGGGCTTACTATGACACATCTCCATTATAAAATAAAACAGGGGATGATGTTGGGAGGCCCTGCTGGTCAAGGGTGTAAGTCTATCATGGTCTGGCAGCTTTCTCCAAGTGTGGCAATATGAAGGAGTCCCTCCTCAGCCAGGCTTCCTACTCTCTACCTGCCTTTATTTGGAAGATGTTTCTAGGCCCAGATGCCTGACTTATCTAAAGGATGACCCTTGACATAGTTCCTTGCAAATGTTGTTCTCTGGCAGCCCAAATAGTAGTTATGTATAAGCTCTAGCCATTTTTATTGGGCTGTGCTTCCACTAATCCAGCTATATGATAGGAGTGTGACCTAATGCAAATTAAGGTTTGTCCCCAGAGTTCCCAATCCTATGTATTTCCCATACTCTGCAATAAAACTGAGTTTTCTCACTGAAATCATCTCGGGGAGAGTTATCTACATAACATCCACAGACATCTTCACCATGTTCCCCACTTCTGCACCCTCCATCCTTATGGACCAGTGTCCAATGATCATCAAGGAAGGAGAACCACATTCCTTGGGGCCAAGTGATAGAAGGAGAGAACAAATTCCTGGAGGACAGCCTCTGGTCTTCACATTGGTAATTTGTTTGTTGTGAGCCCACGGAAACTGACAGACAGACAAAAACACACACACCAAGAAATCAATTTAATTAAAATGTTTCATTCTAAGCTTTCTGTTTTCTGTGTCAGCAAAAGATGTTACATAGGATTTATCTTCCCAAAGAAAGTGAACAAAAGTTAGGAGAGGTGGATGGGACTGCCACACCCAGAACCAGCATCATTATTGCTGTAAAGTTACTAGGGCTAGATGTCCCTAAGCATGTTCTTAGGGCCCCTTAAAAAGTCCTGTAGTTGATGAAGTTGCCACAAATTGTATTTCTGATTATGAAATCCTTAGAACAACTATCCTGGTTCTTTTTTTTTTTTTCATTTTGTAATTTGATTTAATTTTACATATCAGCCACAGATTCCTCTCTCCTCCCTACTCCTGCACCCCCCTCCAATTCCCCCTCCCTGCCCACCCCCCATTCCCATCTCCTCCAGGGCAAGGACTCCCCTGGGGATTCACCTCAAACCTGGTAGATTCAGTCCAGGCAGGTCCAGTCTCCTAT
Source organism: Peromyscus leucopus (assembly GCF_004664715.2). NCBI lineage: Eukaryota > Metazoa > Chordata > Mammalia > Rodentia > Cricetidae > Peromyscus > Peromyscus leucopus. The sequence goes on from NC_051065.1 coordinate 95,650,470, forward strand.
TTCCAGGCTGAGCACAGTGACACTTTGCTCCTGGTTCTTCTTTATGGGTGGACTGTGGATAATTCCAGCTCCATGTGGTGTTTTCCTCACTAAACTTACAACCTGCATGATCCCTCCAATATTCCAGTTAGTAATTTATGAGCAGAATCCTCTGCACTGTCGTTACCTCTGACACTCTGTAACTACAGTTCCTTCTGGCTGCACATTCTTTCAGTGGCTTGTTCAGGGAAATGCTACATTTCCACAGAATTCCAAATACAACTGCATCTAGAAATATTTCTATCTTTGTTCTCCACAGTTTCTTCTTCACAGTCTCATCCTTTCTAAAATCATTTACTGCTGTGAAACACATGTCACCATAGCCATTTCCCTTTAAGAAATGATCTCCCTTTCCAGACTTCGGTCTTTGTCTCCTTTGCTGTTCTTACAAACATGTCTCACAATCCCTTATTCCTCTTATGGGCTTGAAGAGAAAGGAGTCTCGTGAGTCCAGTCAGTCCCAAGGACTTCTTGAATACTTCAAATTTCTTAATTCCTGAGTTTAGTGAGCATCTCTGTCGGATGAAACATTTCACTGACACTTTGAACATCTTGTGTTTTAAGGTGCTTCCCTCCAAGACAGGGCTTGATCTCAAAATTTTCTTCATGACCTGTAATCTATTTCTTTTCAAACAGGGACTTTTCTGTATGGCTCAGGCTAACCTCTAACTCTGTGTGGCTCAGATTGCTTTCAGATTCATGATCTTGATTTATGACATACCAGTGCTCACATTATGGTAATTACAGGCCTACATCACCAACCCAAATTCTCTATTTCATTCAATATGATACAGTAGTTATTTTCAAACTTTTGAAACAAAATTTCTGGTAGAAATATTAGGAAGCAAGGATTTACTCTGACTCATTTTTTGGAGGGCTATAGTCACCCTGACAAGGAAGACATAGCAGAGTGGAGCTATGTCACAGGTGGTGAGAGGTTGTGGTGCAGTTGATCACATATCTGTCTTGAACTAAGAAACTTGGGGTTCAAGCTTGAAGTGTAATCAGCTATAGCATCATATTCTTCCCTCATAATGACCCACATCCTTTTGTAAGGCTCCATCTTCTAAAGGCTGCACAGCATCTGAACACAGTCTAACCAGCTAGAGAACAAGGGTTCAAATACATGAGCCTACAATGAGTATTTCATATTTACCACAGCAGATAGAATCTGATCGTGGTATGAAACCATCACCTGCCAATTTGGCAGAGTCTGTTGCCCAAGTTCATTTCTTTTCTTCCCTAATTTTCTTTTGTTCCCAAATACAGACTTATTTTTTGCAAACTTTTTTTCTTTCTTTTCACCAAATGTATAACTCCTCAACCTCACCCCTTTGTGTATGCATCAGATTGCATTCTTTCACAAATAACACATCACTCTGGTATGTAACCTATTTTTTTCCTTTTATACTGTTGCAGTATAAATGGTATTATATTCTGGTAATATTAAATATTCATATTTTTATGACATGACTCTTTAGACTCATCTAAAAAGATCTTCAGATAAAGCTTTATACATTTCATTGTGTGTGTAAGTCATCAAAGAGTAATCCTGTGTCAGAAAAGTCATGGTTGATGAGAAGACACAGGAATGACACAAGCTAGGAATGTGAAAAAATGCTTCCAGTGAAAGACAGGCAAAGGAGAAGGGCTTTAAGAAGTAGCACACAAAAGAGGTGCTTTTCAGAGAAACCAAACATCCATATTTGAAGACTGTAGTAAAAATGAGTAAATTAAAAAAAAAAAACACAGAAGAGATCATTTTCTCTGACATCATAATTAAATTTGTAAAAATAAATCCAGACAAAATAGGTTAATTATATACAAATTACTACCTTTACCATCAGTCTTAATTCAAAATGAAAAGATACTCCACATGTATTTACAAATGTGTGCAGGTATCATGTTGTACAGATTACTGAATTCATCCAAAAATAACTTCTGCTTCTACCACTAAATTACACCTAAATTGAAGAGAATGACAGATTCCAGCTTGTGTTTCTTATTATTTCTGTAATAATAGGATTGTAACTGCAGCCTAATGATAGTTCCAGTGACTCCATTCTGAGAAGGAAGTGAGAATCACACATTAATTTAAGAAAATAAAAATGCAGTTAATTATAGCTCTGTGCCCCAGACCCCTTTCTTTTGCATCCTTGGAAACTGGATGCACTCAGTTCATTAAAACAGCAATTTCAGTAAGAGTTACAATGGTTTTTAAAACATACCATCTCCATAAAATCTCTTGTTTAGCCTTAGAAGGGAAAGCTTCTCATTTATTATAAGGACCCAATAACTATTTTGTACGTACACAGATGGGCAACAAATTACAGAATGTTATCAGTATTGATGTTCATTTTGCTTTCAGTTACCCATGCTAAATGGAGGACAATGTCTGCTGTTCATGTTGATCTTGTCTTCTGGCAGAAGATCTGCTTGAATTTGAGATTTGTGTTTTACTGAATTGCGATGTTTCTTACACTTTCCTACTTTCACCACTTGGTACCCAATGTTGAAGAATATTGTGGAGTCTTTAGGAGATGGAACGTTGATAGAGAAAGTTGTGACTTTACCTCTTAATCCCAGTTTCTATTCAGTCTCTGATTCATGAATATACATACAATGTGACCAGCCAATCCCCTTCTCTTGCTGACACCATGCCTTCCCTGGCTGCAGCCATGCCTTTCCTATCATGATGAACTGTATTCCCCAGAAATTGTAAGCAAAAATAAACTGCTTCTTCCTTAAGTTGCTTTTATTGTGGTGTTTTATTACAGGAAGAGAAAAATATCCAAGATATATGTGTTGATCTTTGAAAGTATAATAGATGTTTTATTTTTAATAGCAGATATTTCATTTTAAATGTGATCACCAAATGAGCTCTCATGCTACATTCACATTACTAAAATTGATCAGTGTTTTTCAATGAACCAGTCATATGGTAGACCTCAGAGGATGCTAAGGGCTTTCCTGAAAACTTCTTCTGAAAGAGGGTGACCAAGAAGCAGAGAACGTCAAATGCCTGTCAACCTGAAGCCTTTTCTTAATATCATAAGGACCGAATAAACATCAAAAGTAGAAGGAGGGCAAGCAAGGGTGAAAGAGTTACTGAGGAGAAACTGACTGTGACCCTGTCCATACAGCTCTGTGAGGAAGTGTTTAAAAGCCGACTTCACCTTGAGCAGCAAAAAAGAATCCTGTCCTTGGGCCACAGCAGGCTTGCTCTGTGGCCACACCCAGGGAAAGGGAACAAAATTATTTCTTGCTTCTTCCAAAACAATTAGTATATGAAAAGCATTAGATCCTGTGGAACTGGGGCTTGAGGAGCATTGCTGTATTTACTCTTCTCCACAGTCAATATGGGACAGATAAGGACTATGCCTTGCTCAGATTCTCTCCAGCCCAAATGAATGAGGCATAGTTTGTTGGACAGGCCTTCCTATATCGAGAATGGAATTAGTATCTTAATAATTACTAAAATGTTTTTATATGTACATACATATCAAAATGTGTGTATATTTGTGTGCTTATGTACGAGTGTGCAACTTACAACAGGGTTCCTAAAGGACATCAGATTCCTGGGCGCTGGAATTATAAGAGGTTGTGAATTGCCCAACTTGGGGCTGGAAACTGAACTCAAGTGCTACAAAAAACAGCAATCCCTTAAATACTGAGCCATCTCTCTAGACCCAATTACTATGGTTTTAATTTTCCTTAGGAAAATGGAATGATCATGTAAATGAATATTTCATATAAGTTTTAAATTGATGTTATTCTGTGCTAAAAATGTACAATTGTAGCTTAAGAGGTTCTGTAATTAAATAGTATTTTTGTATAGTATATAAATTTATTAGATTTTCTCAACAGTATCTTACATAGAACTATAAAAATAGATTATACAATGCAAAGTAAGATAACACATTTGAAGAAATATAAATAAATCTGTACAAAGTAAAGAAGGTGAAGGTACTTTCTTATTGATAGTGAAAGACAGGATGTTCAAATATACTAAAAGCATCTTCAAAGACATGCACAAGCCATGACTGGCTGCAGGTGAAGTAGCCAGCCACAAATATGAAAGTATGTTCTGATATTAGGGACTTCTAAAATAATTTGCTTATCTACATCAACTGTGGTATTTAAAGTCTGCTGATATCATCCTTGTCAATCCCAAGAGTTTATGAGCTAAATCAATGTGTAGTCATTATCTTCTCACTATTGGTGGATTGCTTTGAGTGCAGGAGCCTGCATATTGCTATATCTATTTTACATGGGAAGAGCATCAACAATTTATCTGATGAAATCAGAAGAAGGTCAAATCTAACCCATACTGCAGTATTACTGAGTACAAGGAATTGGACCTCCCATTGTATTTAGAGATATTCAGACATGTATATATTTACATGTACATGACAAAAAAAGCATTGGTGTTCTTAGGATTTAGTTATTTAATTTTTAATTATGGCTGTGTGTAATTTTGCTACTAAAATTTAAGCAATCTCTAATTAAAAAAAATTAATATTCTTTTTCAACAAATACGAGTTTTATAAAATGTGGTATATTCCCAGTTCACCAGACTTTAGGTTTTGGGACCCTTTCCTCCTACAGGGTTGCTCATGCAGTCTCAGTAAGAAATGAAGTATCTAGTCTTGCTGCAACTTGATATCCCATGGCTGGCTGATATACATGAGAGACCTGCCCTTTCTGAAGAGAAAGGAGTGAATTGGGGGTAGAGGAAGAAGGAAGTTTGGGGGGCACTAGGAGGAGAAGAGGGAGGGAGAGGAATCTGTGATCATGCTTAAAAAATGATAAATTAATTAATTAAAATAAATGAAAAATAAAAACAAACTTTAAATTATATGGAAACTTTGACTAATTCCTGTTTCAGTAGACTTTACTTACTATTACATAGTCATGTTAACTTTAATAATGGTTGGCTTTCTTATACTGAAAAGAACATCCAAAGCTTTTGATAAAGCAGTCAAATAATAGCTAAAATTTAAAAATAAAGTGTCATATCTTTTGCCATTTCAATTATGTATACACTTGTTGCTTGATTGTATTTTATGAGAACTAAAAATGTGCAGCAGAGACTATATATTTCATAAGTTAAACAAATTTCCTTAACAATGCATGATCTCTCTGAATGTTAAATTAGAACTCAATATGATTGCCACATATTCATAACATGCTACATGTTCATTAAATTTCAATACACTTTCTAATTTTTTATCTAAATTACCAGTGATGGTATGGAATTTATTCAAATACTGGATATATATCTCTAAGTTTCTCTCCAACAAATGTCCATGCCTTCATCACTGTGCTATTTGAATGAATTATCTTATTTGAAAAATACTCAGTTTTCAAATGGATTATGTTAACCATCTTGTGATTGAGGGGTCTTCCTGTGAAACTGATGAATTCATATGTGTCCCCAGGATTATGAAGAGTGGGAGAGTGATTCTACAACAGCAATAAAAAAATGGGTGATGATGGAACTAGAAGCTGGAAAGTGCTTTACCCACCAGGGAAGATCTGAACTAAAAAATTCAGGTGTCTTGAGGCTGAGAAGTGGAGGGAATTGGTTCTCTTCTGGGCCTCTGAAAAGAATGCACATCATTAATTCTATTTTATTTTATATGTATAGGTGTTTGTACTTCAGTATCTGGTGCCTGTGGAGGTCAGAAATGACATCAGCTCCTTGTAACTGATCTACAGACAGTTGTGAGCTCAACTGGTCTCAAGTGCTAATATATAAACCTTGGTCCTCTACAAGAGCTGTAAGTGCTGAGCTTTACCTCTATATCCAAGGAATGCAAATCTTTTACTGACATAATTATAGTGTCATTGGCTTTAAAAATACAAATGTGTGAATTGTTTTAAGCCACTACGTTTGTGGCATTTCATTATAGCAGCTACAGAAAGCTAATGTAAGCTTTTGTAACAGAAAATGGGGTGCTGCGATGTAAATGTGTAAAATGCATGAATAGTTCAGATTGGGTATGAGAAGAATCTAGAGCAATTAGTAAAATATTTATTATTTTGATTTTCATGCATGTGTGTGTCTGCATGTTTGTATGCATCTGTGCATACAAATGATGGAGAAAGCCACAAGAGGGCATGAGCTTCCCTAGAGCTAGAGTTGGAAACCAAACACCAGTCCTCTAGAAGAGCAGCAAGTGCTCTTGATCACTGAGCTATCTCTGAAGCCCTAGAACATTTTTTTCAAAAGCATCATAGAAAAGAGCTAGATTGCTTTGAAGACAGGGAGACAGAAATATGGGCATTGATAGACTGTACAGGAGCAACTGAGAATAAAAAAGAAAATTGCACTACTGAGTTATCAGGTTGTTGGGAAGTGTTTAAAACAGTGATAAGAGCCACATAAGAAATGAATGACATTTTACTTTTTAACTTTACACACACACACACACACACACACACACACACACACACACACACACATTTGTGTCCTCTATGTCCTCTGCCTTCTCTGCAGAAGGCAAAAGCCATGCTGAAGTACCCCATTCTGTATACACTTCTTATCTAATCATTGGGAAATACATGAGATTTCCAGAACATTCTTCAAGATTTCAGGAGAAATGTTTCTGTCCTTGTTTGGAAATGGTATAAAAAGGACAAAATGAAAGAAATTGCTTGATTAGCAAAATCCTAATAGGTGGGGAACAGGCTGCTAAAAATGACAGACAGATATGAACACATGCCATCCTTCAATCAAGAAAAAATAAGTAAATACAAAGACCTGCAGTGGGAAGGGTCTTGGACGTGCCTTTTCAGAGGTCTGAACCACACACCCATGGGAATCAACTAAGAATCCCATTCTCTGAGGTGTGGTATGTATAACATGATTCTCAGGAGTGGAACCCAGAAGTATAGATTTTTCTTAGACTTCTATAATTGATAGAGTTTGTCAGTTGGATTTTAAAATTGGTTGGGACTGTGACTTCCCTTGTCCTATTATCTCTCATATTTAGTGAGGATGCATGCAATGTGTATCTTTCTGTTCCATCTTCAGTGGGTTTATACATGAGTAGGTCATGACAGATTCATAACAAGGGTACCAAACATAGCTGATTTACATGAGTTCAATGATGAAAGTTTATATTTCTGAAAATGAATTGAAAAGGGTTTTATATTTATTGATCGTTTTTATGTGCAGGAACATCGTGGGGTATCATCATTTCTAATTTCAAGCTCTATTACAGAGCTATAGTAATAAAAACAGCATAGTATTGGCATAAAAAATGATAGGTGGAAAATGGAATCAAATAAAGGACCCTGTCTTAAATCTACACACCTATGGACACCTGATTTTTGACAAAGGAGCCATAATTATACACTGGAAAACAGAAATCATTTTCAACAAATATGTTAAACATACCTGGAAGTCATCAAATAGAAGAAAGCATATGTATCACCCTTCAAAGACCTCAACATCAATCTAATTTCACTCAACATGATGGAAGAGAAAATAGAAAAGAGTCTTGAACACATTGGCACAGGAGACCACTTCTTGAACAGTATACTAGTAGCAGATACTAAGATCACAAATAATAAGTGAAACGTCATGAAACTGAAAAGCTTCTGTAAGGCAAATGACACTGTTGAAAATGACAAAACTGCAGCCTAGAGAAGAGGAAAAGGTCTTTACCAACCTCACATCTGACAGAAGATTTATTTTCAAAATATATAAAGAACTCAAGAAATTAGACATCAAAAAAACCAAATAATCCAGGTAAAGAAAGGGGTACAGATTAAAACAGAATTCTCACTAGAAGCATCTCAAATGGCCAAGAGACACTTAAAGAATTGTTCAGCATCCTTAGCTACCAGGGAAATGGAAATCAAAATAACTCCGAGATTCCATCTTACACCATTCAGAATGGCTAAGATCAAAAACACTATCAACAACTTATGCTGGAGAGAATATGATGAAAGGGAAACACCCCTCCACTTTTGGTGAGAGTGCAAACTTGTACAGCCACTTTTAAAATCAATATGGAGCTTTCTAGGAAAACTGGGAGTCAAGCTACCTCAAGACCCACTGGGTAAATACTACTCTTGGGCATATACCCAGAGAATGCTCAATAATTCCACAAAGACACTTGCTCAGCTATGTTCTTATCAGCATTATTCATGATAGCCAGAACTTGGAAATAATCTTGATGCCCCTCAACCAAAGAATGAATAAAGAAAATATGGTACATTCACACAGTGGAGTATTATTCAGTGTTAAAAAACAAAATTGAAGGCAAATGGATAGAACTACAAAAAAATCCTCAATTAATTTACCTAGACCCAGAAAGACAAACATGGTATGTTCTTGTAGACAAATTTCTAAATGGTCTTATTAAATAAAAAAAAAAAAAAAAACATGGAACCAAATATAGGGGTAAAAGCCTTAGAGAGATCAGGGAAATAGGGAAAGCCACCAGCCAACCTTACCTCACCAACTCTGCAGCTTCCACATGTGAGTTATTTCCTATCTATCCACACTTTATTGCCTTGCTGTTCTGCCCTCTCATTGGCTCTCTTAACCCAGCTACCTCACTTCTTCTTCCTACACAGCTCTGTCACTTTCTGTCTGTCTATACAGGCCTCCAGAACTCTATGGTTGGTACTGGGATTAAAGGCATGTGTCACTATGCTTGGCTCTGTTACCTAGTATGGCCTTGAACACACAGAGATAATACCTGCTAAGTGGTAGGATTAAGGGCATGTGACACTGCTGCCTAACTTTTTTGTTTACTTAACATGGCTTCCTATTTCCTCTGATCTCCAAGCAAATTTTATTTATTAAAGTACAAATAAAAAAATCACCATTTCAACACGAATAAAATATCACCACATGTTCTCATGTTCTTAGGTGTAAAGTAAAGAATAACCATGCTACAAGCCCCAGCCCCAGAGAGGCTAGGTAACAAGGAAGGCCTCAAGGGGGATGGGGACACATAGATTTCCCAGGAAAAAGGAAATAGAAGAGATGTCCTGGGTAGACTACGAGCTGGCAGGGATGGGAACATGAAGGACTGCACTAGGGGAGTGATGGAAGGGGAAAGTAATGAAAGAGACACCTTGATGGGGGGCATTTTGGGGTCAGGTAGAAACCTAGTACAAGCAAACCTCCCTAGAATCTAATAGGATGACCCCAGCTAAGACTCCTTGCAATAGTGGAAAGGTAGTCTGAATTGGCCTTTTCCTGTAATCAGATTGGTGACTACCCCAATTGTCACCAGAGAACCTTCATCCAATGACAGATTGAAACATGAAGAGTTCCACAGCCAAGAACTGGGCTGAGCTTGGGGAATCCTGTAGAAGAGAAGGAGGAAGGATTGTATGAGTAACGGGGTTCAAGGTTATCACAAGGGAATCCAAAGAAACAGCTAACCTGGACTCAGAGGAACTCACAGACTCTGTACCAACAGCAAGAAAGCCTGCATGGGACAGAGATAGGCCTACCACGTGTGTGCCGGTTGTGTAGCTTCATCTACTTGTGGGACTTTTAGTGGTGGAATCAGGGCCTGTCCTGAATGCTTTGGCTGGCTTCCAGGAACCTATTCTTCATACTGGGTTGCCTTGTGCAGCCTTAATAAAAGAGGAGGAATATAGTCCTACCTCAACTTGATATTCCATGCTTTGTTGACACTCATTGGAGGTCTGCCCATTTCTGAACAGAAACAGAAATGAAGTGGATTGGGGATGGAGAGTGGGGGGTGAGGGATGCAGGGAGGGGATGAGAGAAAAGGGAGGAGTAACTGATAAGGATACTGTTATGTATACTGTAAATATGTTTTGCTCTGGTTGGATGATAAATAAATATAGCTGTTTGGCCAATGGTGAGGCAGAATAAGGTTAGGCAGGACATTCTAATTGGAGAGATAAGAGAGAAGAAAGACAGAACAGAGGAGACACTGCTAGACACCAAAAGAAAAAGCAAGGTGTAAAGGTACCTGTAAACCATGGGCCACATGGCAAAGTATAGACTTATAGAAATGGGTTAATTTAAGATATATGAGCTAGCTAGCAAGAAGCCTGAGCCATTAGGCCATACAGTTCAAATTAATATAAGCCTCTGTGTGTTCATCTGGGTCTGAGCTACTGCAGGACCAGCAGATGAGAGAGATTTGTCCTGACAGAGGGCCAGGTGGGACACAGGAAAACTTCAGCTACAGGAAACTGGTCAGGATGTAAAATAAATCAATAAAATTAATTAATAAATATTAATTTATTATTATCTGTAAGAATAATTTACTCCTTTCTGTAAGAAATATAATGGCTTCAGACATTGATATTTTCAACAAAATGGGACATGCTTCATCATTAGGTGTGTGTCCTAATTAGTGCTTTTTTGTCCTTCTGTAATGATTCCCAGAGTATCTGACAACTAGGATATTTTTGTAGCTGAATATGTACATGTTCAAGTTTGTAAGGAACACAGTGAATGAATGAGTGATACAATCAGAAAACTCAGTGAGTAGTTCAGTAGCATTGTTGTTAAATAAGCCTCCTCAACATACTATTATAAATCATATTTGAAAAGTTGAATTAATCTTGCTACTTGGGGTAATATTTGAATAACAACAACATCTAGAAAACAACTATGAAATAATTATTTGAGAATACATTTAAAAGGATGAAAGCTAGTAGCCCTGCCCACCCCTGTCCCCATATTTTTTTAGGTTGCCGTAAGACACCAGGAATAGTATGTGTGTCTATAAGTTTCAAATGAGGAGTAATGTTTCTCTCTTTGGAAAAAATGAGACAAAATGAACTAAAATTATCTTAAAGATATTTTAAGATTAGACCTTAAAAAGAACCAGAAAGAAAAAATATACTTTTTACAATAATTCAAATGCCCTAAATAATAAATATATGTGTTCTTTTTTTGTACAAATTATGGAGAATAAGAGTAATTTTCTGTCCCCATTTTGAGATCCATTTCCACTGTAAAGGAAGAGAAAGTTTTCATATAGTAAAGATCCAAGTTGCTTTTCAAACACTTAATGGCTGAATTTTTCAATTTCTTCACAGCTTGCTTTTTCAAGTATAATTATAAATTAACTAATTTTTAACATTCTATACTCATATATTTAATTTTTCTTTAAATATCTGTTAGTGTTTTCCTCACTAACTGGTCTTGTGGCAGGAATTTCTGGGAAAACTGAAAACCAGAAATACAGCTAATACTTTCATGTAGTCCATAGTCCAGCAGAAAATTATTACTCAAATGATTACTAAAAGTCTATAAAATATAACATAAGAATCAAGTCTATGAAGGGAAAAGTAACATGTGTATGAAAAGCCTCAGTGATCTGAAGGGCACTTTGACATCAGACTTGGAGATGCAGAGTTTGGAGTTTGCCCAGTTGGTTTTCTGTCTTGCTTTGGTACAGTATTTTGTGACTATATTCCCATCCATATGATGTGGAATGGTAATGTGATGTGGCATAATGCTTTTGTACACTGGTTTAATAAAACGCTGATTGTCCAGTAGGCAGGCAGGAAGTATAGGTGGGATAAGCAGACAAGGAGAATTCTGGGAAGAGGAAGGCTGAGTCAGGAGATGCCAGCCCATAGTTCAGGGAGCAGCTTGTAAGGGCACATAGGTAAAGCCACAGAAAATATGGTGACATATAGATTTACAGAAGTAGGCTGAGTTTAAATGTTAGAGCTAGTCAGTTGTAAGTCTGAGCTAATGGCCAAGCAATTTTAATTAATATAAGCCTCTGTGTATTTACTTGGGTCTGAGCTGTTGGAGACCAGGAGGGACACAGGAAAACTTCTGGCTACAAATGGCACTCACATGTGGTGCCAAGAGTTTCCACAAAACATGTGAGGGGGTAAGAAGAGATTACAAATGTAGCTAAGAGCACCTTCCTAGTTCATGTCACTCATGGCTGGCCTAGGTACAGTTATGTGTACCCTGTCTATGGCAGGTTCGCAGCATGCAGACTGGAACTACAGCTTGGCAGATTCCTCCCTGAGTTACACAGAGGTTTCTGCAAGCCACACAACATGGTACATGGTGAATACAGCTTTTGCTCCTAAATAACAAGAGGTTTCTGGATTACATTCTGCTTAGATAGAAGCATAGACTCACTGCCTCCCAGAGTCAGTGGACAGCATAGCTCCTAAAGTTGGCAGTGAGTTATCTCCACCATGTTGAAAAGCTGAGATAGGCTGAGTCAGAAGTCATGGCTGCTGCTTCAGTACTAGACACAGCAGTTTAAAGCAATAGGTTCACAATAAGGCAGATTGAGATGGAAAAAGATTTTAAATGGTTTACAGTGTGTGTAAAAATGTATGTAGGCTTGGAAGAGGGAATAAATTAATATAGACAGTTATATAAAGGAACAGTTTTAAAAAAATAAAGTCTTTAAAGAGACAGTAAAGATGACATAAAAAAATAAGCCATTTAAGATGGAAATCACACCCAGTGTCTAGATTATATTGTCTTTGGGATTTTTAACTGCAGAAAGACATTTGATTGAAAAGGCTACTCAGTTAAACCAATAAGTATATTTTAAAGGTATCTTGACTTCAAAATTTGGATCTAAGGATATGTTGCTTTGGAAAAGAGGTTCTTCTTTTGTTTCCACAGAAGATGAGAACCTGTGGATTGCTTCCAGTCTAATATGCTTTGACCAACCAAGACCTCCTGAAAGGTCTCCAATGACACCATGGCCCCAATAATCCAACATCCAGAATGGTTTCAAGGCAACTGGCTCAGATGATGCATCCTCACAGACCAGTCCATTCAGGACTTAATCATAATACTTTATTTTAATGTCTCCATAGGATTACTAGCATCCTCTATCAGCAGGAAGTAGCCGAGAAAACTATGCTCATATTCCCAAAAAGTGGATTATGGATGTTAGTCTTTGTTTAGGTTGTGGGTTACAAATTGTTATTGGTCATAGTCAATATCTTTCTAAAAGAAGAAAGGGTGATATAATATAGAAATGTAGGATATAGATATGATAAGATAAAAGAGTAGATTATTGAACCTACTTTTAAAGAGCAACAACTTGTTTATAATATTTTACATTGCTATAGATTTTGGTTAATTGATACAATTTTAAAGTTAATTTTGTTATATTGTGTATATATTTCTACTCTTGTTTAAGGTATTATGTTTATGTAACTCATTTAAAATTGTAATGTATTATGGTGATATATTATTTGTGCTGTAATGTAATTTTATTTGTATGTTAATAAATAAAGTTGCCTGGGGGTCAGAGCTAATAGCAAGCCTTAGCAGAAGGTAGGCAGTGGTGGCACACACATTTAATCCCCAAAGGCAGATCTCTGTGTTCAAGGGTACAGCCAGCATGGAGACACACACCTTTAATTTCAATACCAACCATAGAAACCTAAAGGTCTGTATAGACAAACAGTTACAAGGAGGTCATGTGGTTGGGTTTATAACCAATAAGAAGGCAGAACAGAAAGTCAATAAAAAGTCAGACACACAGGAAGTAGGCCTCTTTCTGAGGGGAAGGATAGCAGTGGCAGCGAAGGGTACGAAGTCAGTTGGTTTTAGTCTCAGCTCTTAGCCACTGCTCTGACTTTTTGGGCTTTTGACTCTGTATTTGGTTCTGTGTTTCTTATGTAGTAAGAATGTTACATCTACAATGTATAATTAAGAAATACCGATTAATAATTAGTCTCCATAATAATCAAACTTACAGTCATGTTACTTAAGTTTTCTAGCTATACATAGATACATCTCAATTAGGGAGGTAATATTCAAACACTTCAAAGACCTTCAGAATATGGAATTTACAATGTTTTTAAAATTTAGACTTTCTGGACAGTGAGACATGTTTGCACCTGGCAGCACCAATTTACTTCAAAAAGGAAGATGGGCATCAAAGACACTCACTATGGAGTTTATCTTCTTCTTGGCAGAAATAGGCATTTGGGCAAGAGACTGCTCTTGCTTGGACTGCTTAATAAAACGTTGCATTGACTGGACATGCAGGATCATTAGGAAGGTGACTACTGAACTTCACAAGGCAAGATGGCCCTTCGAGTTCTTGCTTTGTGGAAGAGACTATCAGACATTCTACAGTACACAGAGAAAAGTGACTGAGAGACTCCAGGCAATTAGCCTAAAGAATGGAAGTCCCAACATTGCAGAGGAACTTTGGGTGACAGTCCAGGCAGCCAACTATCTCTGTCATTCTATATTTTTGGAAGTTGCTTACAATGCACTTCCTGTTTACTTAGGTAATATTGAATCCTTCTGAGGTCTTAGATGCAGTTGAAGACTAGATTCTTATAATTATGGTTTTCCTTGGTTATGATAAGAGAAAATGTAGATATAAAATTTTATACTCACAAATATAGGTTAGATGATAAAATATTTTCTTTAACTTTGCCAAATACAAATAGACTATATATTAGAACTGTAATTCTTGCTTGGTAACTGTTTGTTCTATGTAATTTTACTATGTTAAAGTTAAAACCTTCTTTTTTAATTAAACAGAAAAGGGTAAATGCTGTGAGATAATGCTTTTGTATAATGGTTTAATAAAACACTGATTGGCCAGTAGTCAGGCAGGAAGTATAGGCAGGATAAGCAGACAAGAAGAATTATGGGAAGAGTAAGGCTGAGTAAGGAGATACCAGCAGCATGTAATGGTACACAGGTAAAGCCACAGAAAATATGGTGACATATAGATTCACAAAAGTGGGCTGAGTTTAAATGTAAGAGTTGTTCAATGGAAAGACTGAGCTACTGGCCAAACAGTTTTAATTAATATAAACTTCTATATGTTTACTTGGGGGACACAAGTAGGAGAGATTTGTCCCATCTGCTGGCCAACCAGGACCCAGGAAATCTTTTATTATGGCAATGTCCATCCTGTGCCATTTTATGTTGGAAGTATATGATTTGCTTTTTGACTTTGATTTTATAGGGTATTACATTTAAGAGATTGCATGAATCTCAGAGGAGACTGAACTTTATACTTAAATGTGGTTGAGACTTTTATAGATTATGGATACTTTTAAAGTTGGACTGAATGCATTTTTTCACTATGATATAGCTACATACCTGTGGGTTTAGGAGTGGAATGTGGTGGTTGGAAAGAAAATTGCCCCTATGAGTAGTGGTGTGGTGTTATATTTGTGTGTATGTGGGCACTAACAAATAAAGCTTGGCTAGAGATCAGAGTGAGCAGCTGACACTAGAGAGCATGCAGTGGTGGCACACACCGTTAATCCCAGCACTTGAGATCTCATGCCTTTGATCACAATACTTGGGAGGTAGATTCATTTAATCTCAGCACTGGGGAGGAGGGAGCAGGAAGTGATATGGCTGGGCATGGAGAGGAAGTGATAATGCAGGATGAAGATAGGAGCTTGGTCCCGGCCCTTTCAGTCTACGATTCCTAGAGGTAAGAAGTCTTTCTAGAGGTTAGCTGCTCTGCTTCTCTGATCTTTCAGCTTTCTGAAACCTTGATATCTGATTCCAGGTTTTTATTATTAAGATCAATTAGAATTTGTGCTACATCTGGCATCCAACTTTTGGGGCACAAACTCAACTAAAGAACCTAATGTCAGCCAGGCAGTGGTGGCACATGCCTTTAATTCTAGCACTGGAGAGGCAGAGGCTGGTGGATCTCTGTGAGTTTAAGACCAGTCTGGTCTACATAGCAAGTTCCAGGATACCTCCAAAGCTATACAAAGAAACGTTATCTTGAAAAAATATTACCCCCCCAAAAAAGGTACCTAATGCTTATTGTAAAAATCCATACTTCTCTGGGTGACAGAAAAGCTATAGAATATGGAAGAGAGAACAAAAAAAAATTCAGGAGACAATATGTTAGCAAACTTTTATAAATGAACAAAGACCAAAATTAAGAATATGAACAAAAAGCCGGGCGGTGGTGGCGCACGCCTTTAATCCCAGCACTCGGGAGGCAGAGCCAGGCAGATCTCTGTGAGTTCAAGGCCAGCCTGGACTACCAAGTGAGTTCCAGGAAAGGCACAAAGCTACACAGAGAAACCCTGTCTCGGAAAAAAAAAAAAAAAACAAAAAAAAACAAAACAAACAAACAAACAAAAAAAAAACACAAGAATATGAACAAATGACTTTATTAAAGGTCTTGTAGACACAGGTATTATATAACAATAATTGCACCAGAATTTTGGCATCAAAATTGGTTTCTTCAGGAGGAAAATGTTCATCTTTTAGTGACTGGAACTTTATCTCAGGTAAAACTGAGCATGAGGTGGGTCAAATGTATAGGGCCAGAGGGCCAGAGAAGAAAACTAAAGCGATATGTGGATAACATAGCAATGAATTTATGGGGACATGATTTGTTACAGCAATGGACTACTCAGAATAACATTCTTCTAATCTTAGAAATAAACCAAGAAATATCATATGTTTCTGTGAAGAATTTTAAAGGGTATTATAAAGAACAGTTATCAACAATTCAGGTTGTATAAAAACAAGGCAAAATAGTTGCTGATCTTTTAAAAGCATCAACAGCCCACCTTTAAAATAGTTAAGGACAAACCTATGTGGTTTTAGCAATAGCATTTAAAATAAAAAAATTGCAGGCCTTAGAAGTGCTGGTACAGGAACAGCTAAATGCTCAGCATATTGAAGAATCAACCAGCCTTTGAAATTCTTCCATATTTGTTATTAAAGAGAAACCTAGAAAATGGAGAATGGTAACTGATTTATGAGCTGTTAATAATGCGATTCAACCAATGGGCTCTATACAGTATGGAATTCCTTTGCCTTCTCTATTACATAAAGAATGACCTCTGAGAGTTATTTATTTAAAAGGTTGTTTCTTCACTATACCTTTACAACAAAAGTACAAAGAATAAATTGCCTTCAATGTGCCTATGTATAATGATTACCAGCCTGTTAAGAGATCAATAGAAGATTCTCCCATTGGGCATGTTAAATATCCATACCCTGTGGCAATATTTTGTATGTCAGCCATTGTAAATGTTACATAAGCAATTTTCTCTATCTAGAGTTTTTCATTATATGGTTGATATTTTACTGGCTCATTCAAATATAGATATTTAGAAAGAATGTTTGAAGAAGTAAAGAAAAATTTGCCTTGTTGGGGATTACAAATTGCTCCTAAAAATACAAAGAGGAGATTCTATTAAATAAGATATAAAATAGATCTACAAAAAATTAGACCCCCAAAGGTACAAATCAGGAAAGATTGATTGTGGACACTTAATGACTTTCAAAGATTACTTGGAGACATTTCCAATCTATAACCCACTATTGGGATAAAAAATGTTGAACTGTGTAATTTGTTAAAAACCTTAAATGGTGAAAAGGACTTAAATAGTCCAAGAGAATTATCAGTTGAAGCTGAGAGAGAATTGTCTTTTGTGAAAAAGAAAGTACAGGATGCACATGTGGATCCTTTGGATCCAAAGCTTGATTGCAGTCTGGTTATTTCAGCCTCTACACATGCATTTTTCTACAGGAATATTACTTCAGAGGGAAGATAATATCTTAGAATGGATCTTTATACCACATAAACAGAGAAAAAAATTAAAAACTTATGTGGAAAAGTTCTGAGTTGGTTCTAAAAGGAAAATTGAGGCATTGTCAAATAGACCCAGCAAATTGTAGTACCTTTTACTAATGATGAAATTGACAAATAATGGACAGAAAGTGAACTTTGGCAAAGAGCTTGCAGTAATATTTTGGGAGAGATTAACAACAAATATCCCAAAAGTGAGAGAATTACTTTTACAGAGAACTAACTGGACTCTTCCTCATATTGTAAGGGGAACTCCAATTTTTGGAGCCCCTATATTCTATGCTGATGCAAGCAAATTAGGAATGGCAGGTTATAAATCAGGAATTTTAAGTAAAATGGACCATAGCCCTTATGATTCTGTCCAAAAATCATAATTATATGCTATTTTGATGGCATTAATGGATATTATAGAACCTGTTAACATATTTACTGACTCTCAGTATGCAGAAAGAGTAATTTTACACATTGAATCTGCTGAAATTATTCTTTATGAGTCAGAATTAACTTTGTTTTTTATTCAGTTATAAAAATAATCAGGAATAGGAATCATTTCTTATATATATAACACACATTTGATACCATATGGTTCTGCCAGGTCCTATAGTACAAGTTGAAATTGATCTACTTTTGCTTGGAAATTTATAAGAGGTCTCAGAATTTCATTTTAAAAAATCCATGCCAATAGCAAGGATTTGAAATAAGATTTAAGATTTTTCCTTCACTTGACAAGACAAAGAAATTATAAGGAAATGTCCTACTTATTCTTTATAAAACCAAACTCCACTACCTTCTGAAAGTAACCCAAAGGGTATTCAAAGGAAAGAAATCTTGCAGATAGATGTGCTTCAATTTTTAGAATTTGGAAAATTAAAATATATACACCACATCATTGATACCTATTCAGTATTTCAGTGGGTATCTGCTTTGAGTTCTGAAAAGGTTGATTCTGATTCTATAATCATACATTTTTAGAAGTTATGGCCACCTGTACAAATTAAGACTGACAATGCCACAGCATATATCTCTAGTAAAATGAAACAATTTTTGCTTATTACAATATAAAGCATATTACAGCTATACCACACAATCCTAAAGGACAAGCAGTTATAAAAGGATCAAATTGAACTTTAAAGTATATGCAAAATAAACAGAAAAGGGTAACACAACCCTCCAGAAATAGATTACATAATGTTCTATTAACTTTGAATTTTCTCAGTGCTAATGAGAAAGGAACAATGCTGTGAAGAAACATTGGATAATAGGAAAAACTACAGAATTAAATGAGCTTGTATACAACGGAGATGTGTTGACCTCAGAATGGAAACAAGGATATGTATTACATTGGGGAAGAGGTTTTGCTTTTGTTTCCAGAACAAAAGCTATGGATTCCATCAAAATTGATAAAGGTTCTATTTGAACAAGTGAGACCTCTTAATTAGAAGAGATGATAGTTTATCAGACAGCATGGCTGTTCAATCTAAACTAACTTTAAAACTAACAGATGCTTTTCATTTGATCATATTTGACTTGACAAAAGAGAACCTCCTAAAAATTAGGGCTAGGGAAAGTTTTGTTTTTGTCTTTTTGGGAGAATGAAGGCTAAGAAATCTGAAGACCACTGGACAAATGAGACATATGAAAATTAAGGACAAATCATCCAGAAAAAATGTCCCAATAAGAAGATTAAATTGGCCTGTTGGTATATCACATTTCCAAAAGGATAAAATTTCATACATCTTTCCAAATTTTGTTTCTGCTGTTCACTACAGACACCTAATGCAAATGGTCTCCTCATAGTCCCAGGCCAATTAAAAATTAAAGCTGGTTTTGGAGTTGGATTGTGGCTTACTCCTTCTCTAAACCCAAGTATGCTTGTTAAAGTAAAATCCTAAATCACTGTCTCATGTCAGAAGAACCACCTGATATGAGACAGAAGAAAAACCAAAATTTGGGGACCATTTTATTGCCACCAATTTCATAATCCTTTGCTTTTGTTTTTATTTTTTAAAACTTTTCATAAGGTATTAATATTATCTCAAAATTTCAAATTTAATATATATTTTAAACTTTTTGTCACAGTATTAATGGTCATATAGAATATTAACTAATTCTAAATAAAGGCATTTTCTAGCTTCCTTTTCATGATATCAGGTTTGAGTCTCATCAGGTAACTAGGAATGTTTTTGTACTCTGAATGTGCATAACAAATATTGATCTTCTTTGAGATCTGCTGCTTATGACACAAGGTCACTAACTAAAATTATCCAACCTCACAGACCACTCTAGCCACAACTCCTGCACTTTCCCATTACAAAAAGTCTGGACAACAAATGATATAGCTACCTCTCCCAGAAGTTGACAATTAACCCAAATTTTCTTTTCAGGATCCCCTAAAGATGTCACCACACCCAGATAGCAGGAATTAATTTAAGAACTTAATGCCCACATTCCCAAGAGGTAGGGTGGGTGGTTTATGGTCATTTAATGGGCTATGGATAGTCATTATTTAGGGGGTTTGATTAAAAGTTGTTGTTGGTAATGGTCAGGAAAAATCTGAACAAAGGTGTTTATATTGAGGGTTTTAGTTTTGAAAAAAAAAATGTGTATAGAAATGATAGGATAAAAGGGTAGATTATTGAATCTGCTTTTAAAAAGCAATTATTTAGCCAGGTGGTGGTGGTGCACACCTTTAATCCTAGCACTCAGGATGCAGAGCCAGGCAGATTTCTGTGAGATTGAGGCCAGCTTGGGCTACCAAGTGAGTTCCAGGAAAGGTGCAAAGCTATACAAAGAAACTCTGTCTCAAAAAACCAAAAAAAAAAAAAAAAGCAACTACTTGTTTTAAATATTTTACGTTGATATAGATCTTTGTACATTGATACAAATTTGAGATTGTTTTTTGCTAGAACCTACTGTACATGAATACATGCATTCCTACTCTTTCCAAGGTATTGTACCTATAGATCTCAGTTAATGATGTAATGCAAATTTCTAGTTCTTGAAAGTTATTATAAACTAG
Source organism: Peromyscus leucopus (assembly GCF_004664715.2). Taxonomy (NCBI): domain Eukaryota; kingdom Metazoa; phylum Chordata; class Mammalia; order Rodentia; family Cricetidae; genus Peromyscus; species Peromyscus leucopus. The sequence continues at coordinate 95,671,089 of NC_051065.1, forward strand.
TTTAGGATAATGAGGAAATGCAGGTTAGTAGTTAGTCAACTATTATAATCAAACTTGTAGTTATATTAGGTATGTTTTCAAAGTCAAACAGAGATATATTTTAGATAGACAGATCATCTTCAAACACTTCAGAGATACACAGAATATGGCATTTAAGATGTTTTAATAACATAGATTTTTTTTTAATGACAAGGAAGCATAACTTCTCCTGGCAGCACCAAGCTACTTAGGAGAAGATGATGGGCATCAATGAAATGCCGTATGAAGTTTACTTTCTTTGTAGCAAAATTTAGCCACTGGGCAAGAAACTGCCCTTGCCTCAGCTGCTGACAGTATGCTGTCCAAATGGAACAAGCAGTACACAAAACAAAGGGCTGCCGAACTTTGCCAAGACAAGGTAGGACAGTCCTTCAGAATATCTTTTCTCACAGAAAAATCTGTAAGATATGCTGGACCTATAGGCTGAAGATGGATGCCCCAATGTTATAGAGGAACCTTGGGTGACTGTGCAGGCAGCAAGCTGTTTCTGTCATTTCTCACATTTTTTGGAAGTTAAATGCTTTTACTTCTTGCTTACTTAGATAATATTATTTCCTTCTCAGGGCTCTGATGGAGTTGAAGGCTTTATAGTTAGTTATAGTTATAGTTATAGTTATAGGGTTTTTTTGTTACAAGATTCAGAAAAGAAATTCACTAAAAAGGTGTAAAGTGTATAAGGGTGAAAGACACTAAAAGATAACTTTGGTAATGAAAGTTTGATTAGAAAGTGAACTAGAAACAACCTTTTGGACTCACCAAGAGTCAGGATTCAAAATATGTTATTGTCTCTGAATTTGTCAAATGTTTATGGACTAGAAATTGTTGATGTATTTATTGCCTGTATATATTGTATATAGTTATTGCACTTATTGTACATACATAGTTAGAACATTCATTCTTTTTTTATTTAATACAAACAGGGAAATGTGGTGGTATTTTGTTTGTTCTCTATCAAATAAAGATTGCCTAGAGATCAGAGTGTGGAGCTAGCCACTAGAGACCAGGCAGTAGTGGCACCCATCTTTAATCCCAGCACTTGGGATCTCATGCCTTTGATACCAGCACATGGAGGGCACACTCCTTTAATCCCAGCACTTGGGAGGAGGAAACATAAAGTGATAAGGCAGGACAAAGACAGAAACTCAGCCCTTTCAGTCTGATGATTTCTAGAGGTAGGAAATCATTCTAGTGGCTGGGCTGACTGCTCTGCTTTTCTGATCTTTCATCTTTCACTCTGATATCTGACTCTGAGTTTTTATTATTAAGGCCAATTAGAATTCATGCTACATTGTGGCACTATAAGAGGTGTGGTGTTGTTGGAGTGGGTGTGGCTCTACTGGAGGAAGTTTGTCACTGCAGTGGTGGGCTTTGAGGTCTCCTATGGTCTAGCTATGCCCAGTGACAGAGTTGCTTCTGCTGCCTTCAGGACAGGATGTAGAACTCTCAACTCCTACTCTAGCTCCATGTCTTCCTCTGTGCCACCATGCCCCACCATGGTGAAACTGAACTAAACCTGTGAAACTGTAAGCTACCCTTAATTAAATGTTTTCCTTTATAAGAGTTGCCGTGGTCATGGTGTCTCTTCACAACAATAAAACCCGAATTAAGAATGGTCTGAGCTAGTTTTACTTAGTGGGGAATAAAGGTTTCTCTGGAAGCTTATAATTGAGATTTTATGAATTCTTACATGTTAAAATAGTGAATTCCATATGGATATACAAGCATTATTTATATCTGCCATAGACTAAGTAGTTGTGGAAGGGGCTGGATGATAGCCCAGAAAAAAAAAAGTTCTTGCTGCTCTCCTTGATGACAAAGTTTGGTTCTCAGCACCCAAATTAGGAGGTTTGCAACTACCTATAACTTCAGCTCCAGGAGATTTGTCAGCTTCTTCTGGCCTCTGTGCCTCTGTTGATACCGATCCGCCCCCCCCCCCCACACACACACACTCACCAAGGAAAATAAAAATACATCTTTAAAAAATGTTAAAAATATGGTGTGATTATGCACAACATAATGATAAATAGTACCAGAACAAAAGTTGCCGATGATTTCTACCAAATTCTGATTCATAAATGGAGCAGTTAGATGGGGAAAAAAAGAATTAAAAATGTATGTTTTGATTCTGGCTGTGATATAAAATGATCAGATGTTCCTTGTACCATAAATTTAAATAGATTTGAAAAAATATCATTAAAGTGATAGAAGCAGAAATTTACTAAATTTTAAAAACAATAAACACATCAAAGTCGGAGGCATTTCAATTGGCAGAATGGCAAGATTTTAATTAAAATAACAGAGATTCCTGCAAGGCAGTGGCTTCAAGTATGACACCCTCTTATTGAAAAGGACAAAGGTATGAGGATAACATCAAAGACTGCACTACTCACTTTTAATATCGAGAAATGATCCTGGAGCAAGGAAGGCAATAGGTTCTTTAAGATGAATGTAAAGAGAGATTTGACCATGAGTCCTCTGGAAGAAATGAATCCCTGCCAACCTCATGACTTTAATTAATTAGACCCTGAACTCCAGTGGGTCTAATTCCAACACAGAGACTATAACTGACACAATGACAATGCTTAGTTTTACCATAAATAATTAAATTATATTACATGTCATTGTCATTCACCTTGCCCCTGACAGGTGCCTATCAAGTTCACATCACTTTTCTACAAGCCCCCTTACTGAGTGTATCGACAATGAATAAAATGTATGGACTGTTAGTCAATCTTTGCCATTATTTGATCATTTTATCAGCCTTACAACTGAACCCTGTAACTTCCATTATCACCAGTAAGAGGTGCTCACAAATGTGCAAAAAAATTTTTTTCTATAAAAATAAGAAAGATAAAGTTAGTTTCTCTCCTGTAATTTTATAGATATAATTCAACAGTAGATGGTTACAGATACAGTAGCTACATTTCAAGCATCAGGAAGAAAAGGCACCTGTAATATCTCAGAACTGGCTTGACAAATCCATAACCAGTCATTTTTTTTACTTCCCAATGTGTATTTTAGAATACCTGGTTTTATCATATCACTGAGAATAAGTTTCTACACATGGTTTCCCAAAACATTCTGCTTTGTTGCTTGGGGTAAATATGAACTTAGTAAGCATGGAAATACCAGCTAGCCCAGAGAGAGAGTTTAGTACCATTTGAAATACCACTGTTTGTCTTGCTTGGGATAACTTGCTCTAAATATATGTTTGTGACTATAGGGATATTGTGGTACTGTAGGCTACAGTTGTTATTTCTGGCTTATTTATCTTCATAGAAGTGATGCATATATTTGTTGTACATCGTTAAGTACAGAATATGGCCTTTCAACCTGAAACAAAATTTGAAAAATGGACTGTAGATTGGACTAAGGATAAGTGGGTGGAATACTTGCCTATTATACACAATGACCTTGGTATTCTCCCGAATATCATAAAAATAAAACATGATGATATTCATTTTTAATCTCAACATCTGAACATGGAAGGCAGGAAGATTATAAATTAAAGGTCTTACTCAGCTACATAACAAGTTTGAAACCAGTCCATTTTGAGACTCTGTCTCAAACAAACAAATAAACAAACAATTAAATAAATCCAAAATAAAGGGAATAAAGGAAACCAATGACTTATTAATTTTTCAAATCCATAGAGATAATCTATGCGAAGTGAAACCCATATATATACCTAATGTATTTATAACACATACTTAAATTAATATTCACTTGTCCTGATATTTATTGAAAATATGTGAATCAATGAACCCCACATGCAGATATTGATTAAAAGAATGCAGATCTGTTGCACTAACACAATTTTGCCCTTTGGAAATATGACCGGGTTGACTGTAGATGTAACTAAGAGTCTTATTAAAATAAGAAACACAGAACCAATGTAAAAGAGAAAGCCGAGAGGTCAGAGCTCAGAGCTAAAATCTTTCCTCCTGCAGTGCTCCTAGCTTCCCCAAAAGAGAGCTACTTCCTGTGTGTCTGTCTTTAAATAGTCTTTCTGTTCTGCCTTCTCATTGGTTGTAAACCCAAATACATGACTGCCTCGTCACTGCCTGTAAGTACCGCCCTCCAGGTCTTAAAGGTGTATGTCTCCAATGCTGGCTGTATTCCTGAACACACAGAGATCTACCTAGCTCTTCTACCAAGTGCTGGGATTAAAGGGGTGTGCCACCACCACCATGCTCTTGCTATGTCTCTAATAGCCCTGACCCCTGGGCAACTTTATTTATTAACGTACAATCAAAATCACATTTCAGTACAAATAAAATACCACCATAGTTGACTAAATCAAGGGTTATCTTGTGTGTTGTTCTGAAGGGGTCAGTTTCTAATTATTAAATACTGTACTTATTTATAAACTTTTACAGAGTTGGATGCAAGAGAGAAATCTTTGAAGAGAAATTACACATCCAAGGTCAGAGTTGAGAATACAGGCTGATGGGTATGTTATTTTCTAAGTAATTTGAATTATTCTATGTCACAACTGCCTGTCCAACGGGACCTGTAAGAGGTGGCTTGATTTAGTGTGATGAAAACTAATTTGGAGGGAAGTAGATCTGACTTTACCTTTTTATTCTAGAGTTTACTGTATGTGTGATCTTTAGTAAAACATCCTTGAGCCCCTTTTGTTTGCCTTGTATGCAAAAGTGCATAAAATAATAACTGGCTTGTTGGAACATGACTGGAATTCAGAAACACATAGTGTGTGCTTGATCTGACAGCCACTGAGAAAGTCCTACCTTCTTACTTGTTCAAGGTGACAGATGTTGGCCATGGAGTGTGCATCTGTACTGCTGGCCATGGGATGTACAACCAGTACTGTTTGCCCATACTTTGAAATGGAATGGCTGAGCTACAATAGGAAAAGTAGCATTGCATCTACAACAATGGGATGGCATGTTGCACTGTAGCTCTGCCCTGCCCCAGAGAAAAGCTAACTCAGAGATCAGTGACTGTCTTTTCTCCTTTCTCAATGCATGTGTGGCATGAAAAACCAAAACCAAAACCAAAAAGAGAAACAATACAACAACAAAAAAACAAATGAAGGCCTAATTTCTTATGCTTCTGATATTAAAATAGTTGTACAGCAACACGATTTAAAATATTTTGCATTGAAATAAGTGGAATGGATTGAGAAGATTATAGCTAAAAAAAAATTGTGATGGCTCTTTACACTTAGGTGCCTAGTAAATGTAGCTGCACCTTCTCTAGAATCACCAGGGTCACTGTCACTTGGCTCTTTCCAAATCTTTCTGATAGTAGGTGCTCTAAGACCAGGACTAATAACCGGTGGGGCAGTTTTCATCCTTAGGCAAAAGGCAAGAGATTTTATCCATCATCAGTCTGTATTGCATCTTCACCCCATCCATCTACCTCTCACCTTTATTTATCTATCATCATTCTGTATTATATCTATCTACAAACTGTCTATATATAAATAGAAGAACGGTATATATCACAAATTAATCTCAGACAATCTACACGTGAAAAGAAATGTATAAACGAATCATTTGACAGAAACATGCTAGGAAATTTACATGATATTGGTGGTAAATTATGATAACACAATAAAGAAGAAATTATAAGTTAGATTTTAAATAAAAAATGCTCTGTGGCTTACTTGCTTAGCAGAGTGAAGAACAACCACAGACAGAGTAAACATTTTTAGTACACATATATGATAATAAACCTTATATCCCAGATATAAGAAAACTAAGAGTGCTATGAATCCCTGTACAAAACCTATATAAGGTCAAATCCACTGAAATTCCACCATGGATCCACAAATGGCTCCCATGTCCCTTAACTATCAATGGAGCTATTGGTAGTTGATAACTCCTAGGGACTAGAGAGTCACTTTCCTTGGGTGTTGGGCCATAGGTAGGTTGTCTATGCCACAGTGGATGACACCATACATTAAGACACATGACCAGTAGTAATTTCCCTCAGTTACACACACACACACACACACACACACACACACACACACACACACACACACGCCAGGAAGTAGGAGGAAAGAAGTGTAGGGATTGTTTAGTATGTGTTAGAGGTGAAGAGTTCAGGATGAACAGAATCAAGATACATTGAATGTTTGTATGACATTTTCAAAGAATACATAAGACATTACTTAAACAAGAAAAAAATAATCCTCATATTTCCAAATATCCTGAACAGATACTTCTTCAGAGGAAATGCTGATGACCTATAAATCTCTGTAAGTATATAACAGAAGTTTAAATAAAATAACAGTGGTACATATTTGTACTAATTAGGATCATGACGCACCACCACCACTATCACCCCACAACACAGGCAGCAACAGCAGTGTCACTGGCTGAGGAGAATGGGAAACCACAGGTGATCTCATTCCCTGAACAGTAGAAAGCAAAACATTGAAAACTCTTTGGAAAACTATGCTTCAGTGTCCTGTAGAGTTAGACATGAACTTAGCAGAGGATCCATCCTTACAATTTAAGATATTCCCCAACTAATTTAAAGATCCTGCAGAAGATCAAACTAGCCAAAATTCTAGAATAGATGGGGAGGAGCTCTCAGCACCCTGTTCCTAAAGAAGAGCTGTTGGGATTTGATATTTACTGAGAGAGGGTAAATCATTATTCTTTGAAGATGCTCTGGTGAATGGCCCGCATATGCACATATGGCATCCCTAATTGAACTAAGTGGGTTATCACAGGGCTGTGGGAAGGGAGTCTGGAGAGATTTCTCAGTGGTTAAGAGCACTGGTTGCTATTCTAGAGGACCCAGGTTTCAATTCCAGCATGCAAATGGAGGCTCACCAACACTTGTAACTCAATTTTCATGGAATGTGATATTTAGATATGTACCTGTATGAAAATTAAATCTGTAAAGAAAAATTGTAACTGAAAATAATCTTACCCACAAACACATACCGCAAAAAGCTTCATGTAATAATGTCTATCAAAGATTTAAGTCACATGTATTTGTAAGAAAACCTGATTGATCAATCTATACATCAATTAATATACCAGAAGATTAGTAAATGTATCAATAGATTAATGAGTATACCATTTTGAATCTACAGGACAGAAGATTACCTGATAAAAAGTAATACACTATGAAATCACATAAAGAGATTAACCTTAAA